>NW_027507903.1:320707924-321907924 GCF_037356315.1 Lithobates pipiens | reverse complement strand
AGTTCTACTTTAAGGAAAGCTCAATGATGATAATGTTACAGGAGAGCTGACAAGCTGATAAGCAGTAAGGGTTTTTGCCACTTTTCAAGAAGCACGATGCAGCAGGTAGAAGGTGAGGTACATAAATAATAGCAAAATACCGACTTCGTTTCTACGTCCTAGACTGAGGTTCTGGCTAAGAGAAGACACAGCTATATATTTCCTCTGTGCTTTTGCAGTTTCATAGTTAGTTAGGTTGAATAAAGACACCAGTCCATCCAGTTCAACCTGAGTGAGTGTCTACAATTGTCCCCATCCCAGTAAATTGCACACTCATGTTGGTCCCTACCCTCAAGGAGCCCACAATCCAAGGACCCCATTCATATCCTAGGGCCAATTTTGAACAGAAGCCAATTAACCTACCTGCATGTCTTTGGATTGTGGGAGGAAACCGGAGTACCTGGAGGAGACCCATACAGGCACAGGGAGAACATGCAAACTCCAGGGAGGTAGTGTCATGGTTGAGATTTGAACCAGTGACCCTATTTACTGCTAGGTGAGAGTGCTAACCACTAAACCACAGTTCTTGGTTGTGTTCACAAATATCTGACATAGATCAGCCCCTGCCATCTTGTGACCTGCTACAAAGTAGCAATGATCAGGGAGAGGAAACTAAGGGAATGTTTAACTCTTTATTGATGCAGACTGATGACAAAACCATGAACTGTTATCATATAGTATGACATGGCAGGAATTATTCATACAGACTTGTTATGTTAATCAAAGGAGCACTATAATATTGCATTACAAATGGCATGGCTGATGCTGTCATTTGGATTGCTATTGGTTACCACATACTGTACACTGTATATCTGATGTATTTAAAAACAAAAAACAGTATATTTGTGGTTATGTTATTCTATCAAAACCCGCTCCTACAGCTAAAAAAAAAAAAAGATTGTAATAGGTTTGCATATAATCTACTACTAAACTGTTTCCACTTTCTTAATGTGAAATGGTATGGTTTACTCAGGCAGACAAAGATACGCTTTTTAGTACAGCAGTGCTTTCCCACATCTGCTGGTAATTATCACCTTCAGAACGAATGTGAAAATGTTTGATCTCTGTAAGACTTATGTCATTTCTGTTTACAAAGATCTCAGTGAAGTTCAGCTTCTGCAAAATCCTTAGATACAATGGATTAGACATTCCTGGTTTTCCTTTCCATCTTAACATTGCTCTGAACATTTATATTTCATTGGTGCAAGGCATAAAACACTCTGCTAAGTTATAAAAATCCTCCTCCCTTTCAGTATGAGATCGAGAATTCTTGAAAATTGTCACATCATGGCAGTGATCATGTGTTTTCTGCCAAAGGAGCAGGTCACTGTTCAAACAGCACGTTATGCAATCAGTCCTGCCGAAACAAAAGACCACGTGACCAATGTTTGTCACAAATTATGTGTTTATAAAGTGTGAGTACAACTTGGCATTAATGGATGTTTTTGAAACACAAAAGGGCCAAGATGAGCTAGTTAGGAAGGCAGTGATGCTCATTATTAGGTGGAACCAAGCATACCTGGGTTCTGTTTGAAGCAGGTTCAGTGAACTTTGCAGAAGCTCAGGTGTTGAATCCAAACCCCATTGAAGTCATAGTTACATATTTACATAGTTAGTCAGGTTGGAAAAATACACAAATCCACCTAGTTCAACCAATAAATAAAAAAATTAAAAAATCATACAACCCTATAAACACAATCCTATACCCATAGTTGATCCAGAGGTGAAAAACCACAGCAGAGCATGATCCAATCTGCTACAGCAGGGGAAACAAATTCCTTCCTGATCCCCCGAGAGGATCAACTTTACCTATAAATGTTAGTACCCAGTTATATTAGGCACATTTAGGAAAGAATCCAGGCCTTTTATTAAAGCAATCTACTGAGCTGGCCAGAACCACCTTTGGAGGGAGTCTATTTCATATTTTCACAACTCTTATTGTGAAAAAAACCTTTTGGTATTTGGAGATGAACTCTCTTTTCCACTAGAAGTAAAGCATGCCCCCTTGTCCTCTGTCAATAGGAACTAAATGTAAAAAATAGTTCTGGCCATTTTCTAGGGTTTATAAGCAAGGGAACAAATGGCATGGGGAATGAGTACTGCCCTGGGAAACATGTACCAAAGCAAAAAAAAATAATACTGTGGTGGAGAGCACCAAATAAAATATCCCTAAACCAAATCTTTTTTCTTAGTTTTGGATAAATCAGAGAGGGGTTATAGCCCCTGTCAGGTTTTATTGCTGTTTGTGTCCTCATTAGGGAGACTGACCCTCTCTTTTCGTCCTGTTTACCATTATCTTCAAAAGTGAAAGTAAAAGATAATTCCAAATTTTAGGTTGACATCAGAACACTAATAGAGGGAAAATGTTCCAATGGAGACACTAGTTCTAGTTCCGGTGAACCTGGTGACACCCTGAAATTCCCTCACCTTGGAAGGATTTTCTCTTACTTCCTGTTTGGGATCTGGGACAGGAAGTAATGGGAAATCTCCCCAATGGGAAATAGATGGCAAAAAAAAGGAACAGTGATTATATTCCTTTTTCTATCCAAAATGAAAAAAAAATATCTTTAGTAACCTTTAAAAATGCAAAATTATTTTAAATAAGTTGCCTGTGGGGTGCCCTGTCTGTGAAATATATTCAATATATATATACTCTGTTACAGCAAAGGTGACATTCACAAAGAAAATAATTGTAGTTTCAATTACTGACAAATAGATAGGCTCAACCACTTACTTTTTGTAAAAAACATTTCTGGGGATTCATCTATACCAAACCGCCACAAAGAAAAAAAAAAGCATAGGGTCCCCATCGAAAATCTACACCAGAACCTCACCCAGCCTCTGATTCTGCTGGCAAAAGTGGTCGGCAGGTTGTTTAGTGGCTCTACTTAACCCCCATCTCTCACACGTTAACCTTGGTGGCCTGGACTGTTAAGTATAATATTTATTGAATGACTTCATCCTTTACAATTTTGTACACAATTTATGAGCCTTGTTCCTGAACCACAGCTATTATACGTTCAGTGTCTTTATATGGACTGTACCTTGCATATGTTGCCTGGAATCTGGGTTATATGTAACCATGACATTGCATCCTCCATGGGACTTTCTATCTATATATTAATGGAAGGAGGTTTAAAAGGGATCACTGCATGAGAAGTCTGCACCATTTAGCTACTATGGTGTCCTTTTATGAAGCAGTGAAATCTATTCACTGCTTCATTCTCCGGCATTCACAGAGGAGATCTTTCTCCTCTGTGTGCCACTTTATGAAGCGGAGTAGATCGCTTCACCCTTGGAGAAGTGAAGCGATCTACAAATGCTTCTAACACTGGAGAACGGCCCCTAATACTGGAATCTCGTGAGACTTTACGAGATTACAGTACTAGAAATTCACCGATACACAGAGATGTCAATTTATTAAGCAGTGATAAATTATCACAGCTTAATACACTGACACACGGTGTGATTAATGTTAGTGAAATAAAGCATCCCCCTACATAATATATACATGTATACACACACAGACATTATCTATACATGTATATACACACACATTTTATATATATATATATATATATATATATATATATATATATATACACATTATATATATATGTATATATATGTATACACATAACTATGACAGGGGGACATGGTTACAGTGTTGGGGGGTCTGAACGAGGCATAAGGAAGTTAATTATCTTCCTCTTTCCTCCTCAGATCCCCCCACATTCTCTCTTCACTCCCCGGTTCTCCACCTCTGAGCTGGTGAATTGGGGAGTGTAAATTCTGACACAGATCGCCAGTGAAGCGCTGAGATCCCAGCTTCATAAACTGGCCGTTACTGTAACATTCTATGAGGATTCTCAGTGTGCGGAGATAATCGGCGGGAGAACAAGTTCAAACACTACTCCCCCGATTATCTCTGGTTTATAAACTGTTTATGGGCTGTGATCAGCGGCGATCCTCTAGATCTCCACTGATCAATGCTTCATAAACGGACACCTAAATGTATAATGGATCAGAGAGTTGTGATTTGTTTTTAAACAGCGGGGACCAAAATGCAACCTCCTCTGGACATGTTTGCTTTCTTATTAGAGGCATGGATATCTGCTGTGGCAATATTGTAAGGAAGACTCAGATTTTCTGCAGATTTTTTCCTTCAGATTTACCAAAACCATGTAGTGCAAGGACCTGCCTGATTGCATACAAATTGAAACTCCTAAGGTTTGACCTCATATTATATGGTTTTGGTAAATCTGAAGGAAAAAATCAGCAGAAAATCTGATAGTGTATATGGGGCTTTACTTTCTTAGCAGGCACAATACCGGCATAATTATGATTACATTAATCAGCATAAGCTGGGCTCATTGTCTTTCAGAGAGGCTACATTACTGCTGCATGCAGTCACATGTGGAGCATGGAGTACTGTATCCCAATATGGTATTGGAACTTTCATAAGGACTGCTAGCATTTCTCCACAGTATCTAGTGTGACTAAATTAGTGTTGTCACCAAGTCTATTTACATGAAGATACACCAATTTTTTGTGGATTACAAAAGTCTATGGTTCTGCAAATAATACACACAAATATAAAATATATAAAAAGTAAAATATGTAGTTGGTTAGTGGGTCTTTGTTTTAAATTGAAAGGGGTATTAAATGTATATATATATATATATATATATATATATATATATATATATATATATATATATATATATATATATATATTATATAATATTTAATAATAAACATATCATACTTACTAGCTCTCTTCAGTGGTTTTGCACAGAGCAGCCCTAATCCTCTTCTTAGATCCCCGACATCACTCCTGGTGCCTCCCCCAATGCCGAGTGCCCCTATAGAAAGCTTGCGTTGGGGCTCTCCTTCGTGCTCAGTCCCGAGCCACCTCTGCAAGACACAGAGTATGGCTCAACCCCCGCCTCCTCTCCCTCCTCACTGGCTGTGATTGACAGCAGCAGGAGGCAACAGTCAGTGTCTCAGCCAATGATGAGGAAAAGATCTGGGAAGGCCACTGCTCTCATACTCTTGTAGCCAAGAGTTTGTTTAATTATTGTAAAATGTCTATGTGATATTCAATAAACATTAATATGCTTTATATTATGGCAATCATATCACTGGACTGTCTTAGAGAATACGTGTAGGTGTAAGTACATAGCAATTGAGTCTTAACCAGGTTTTTATTGCTTTTTGGTGTTCACATTTAATGTAATACCAGTTTTTCTCCAATTTTCTACAATATTTTCAAGGGACTTGGAGGATTTTGATTTTCAAAAATATCACCCTTATTCCAGCATGCAGCCTGACAGGTGGAACAAACATTTCATACTTCCCCAAGCCACATGCCCTCAACATGGGGATACCTTGACAAAGCACGTTGTCCTCATGTTGATAAGAACACGGACCTCTTCCCACATTTCTAGCTTGGTGAATGTGGGGGTCTGTGGGCATGGTGTTTGTTGGAATCTGGAAATCCCCTTTCACAATAAGGGGGAACCCAGATAGTGCCCACCATGTGAATGGGTAAGGGGTGCATATTCCCTCTACTTAAAGTGATTGTAAAGGCTTGTTTTAAAAAAATAAAAATAACAAACATGTTATACTTACCTCCTATGTACAGTTGGTTTTGCACAGAGCAGCCCCGATCCTCCTCTTCTCGGGTCCCTCTTTGCTGCTCCTAGCCCTTCCCTCCTTTGAGTGGCCCTCAGACAGTAGCTTGCTACAGGAGTGCACCCAAGCTGAGTCAGAGCTCTGTGTTTCCATTCAGACATGGCGCCCTGACCTGGCCCAACCCCCTCTCTCTCCTGATTGGTTGACTGACTTTGACAGCCATGGGAGCCAATGACACAGCTGCTCTGTCTCAACCAATCAGGAGGAGTGTACTGGATGGCTGAGGGGATCGTGGACATAGCTGGAGAAAGAAGGAACTCAGGTAGGTAATTGGGAGGGCTGCTACACACACAAGTTTTTTTTTTTTATCTTAATGCATAGAATGCATTAAGATAAAAAACCTTCTGCCTTTGCAACTCCTTTAATTACAAAAAATGTGAACAGTAAATAACAACACAGTTTTTAACACATATACTTTATTAAAAAAAAGTTCTTTGATGTAGATCTCATGTCAATCACATCATCCAGCATTGCATATCCACGTCAATCACAATGAACGATACTGACCCGCCAAAAAAAAAGATCCAGACAACGTGGTTGATAAGGACGCAGCAGGTGCAGCAACCGTTGACAGCAGAAAAAGAAATCTGTCATATATAGTAGCAGGAGAAGAACCCACTACTATATAAGATGTTTAGGTCCTGCTGAGCAGGCTGAAAGACCAGCATTCAGATAAACGTTTAAACAAGCAAAGTCTGGTCCGAACCTATCTTCAGAGTGAACTGGAAGCTCACCCCTACTTATTATAACTTAAGGGGATTTTCAAGCCTTCAATGATTTTTTTAAATTTTTTTTATATGCAGTATATATTGTAAGAACCGAAAATGGTACTACTGAATCCAATTGCAAAAACATTTTTCATTGTGCCAAGATGCTGTGTGCAGGTGTTCATGTAAGTTGCCAGCATTGAATTTTACAGCATATCGTACATTTACAATATGCAATGCTTAAATGAAACTAAGAAATAAACGGAACTATTAAATGAAATGAGACTATGCATGAAAAATTAAGCCCCCACACTCCATATTCTATTTTTATCATGGTATTTGAATATGGACAAAGTGAATGTTAAATGTGACACTTATTAAAGTGAAACTTTACTTATAATTGAATACATTGCTTACAGGCAGGCTTTTTTATTAACCACTTTCAGACCGGACCATTTTGCTGGTAAATGACCAGAGGTCTTTTTACACTTTGGCACTGCGCTGCTTTAACTGGTAATTGCGCGGTCATGCAATGTTGTACCCAAACAAAATTTGCGTCCTTTTCTTCCCACAAATAGAGCTTTCTTTTGATGGTATTTGATTGCCTCTGCGATTTTTATTTTTTGCGATATAAACGTAAAAAGACCGCAAATTTTGAAAAAAAATGATATTTTCTACTTTTTGTTATTAGAAAAATCCAATAAACTCAATTTTAGTCATACATTTAGGCCAAAATGTATTCAGCTACATGTCTTTGGTAAAAAAAAAGTCAATAATTGTATATTTATTGGTTTGCGCAAAAGTTGTCACATCTACAAACTAAGGTACGTTTTCTGCAATTTACGCAGCTTTTAGTTTACGACTGCCTATCTCATTTCTTGAGGTGCTAAAATGGCAGGGCAGTACAAAACCCCCCCAAATGACCCCATTTTGGAAAGTAGACCCCCTAAGGAAATTGATAAGAGGCATGTTGAGCCCATTGAATATTTTATTTTTTTGCCTCAAGCGATTGAATAATGACAAAAAAAAAAATTTTTTTTTTTTTTTACACAAAGTTGTCACTAAATGATATATTGCTCACACATGCTATGGGCGTATGTGAAATAACACCCCAAAATAAATTCTGCTGCTTCTCCTGAGTACGGGGATACCACATATGTGGGACTTTTTGGGAGCCTAGCCGCGTACGGGGCCCCGAAAACCAAGCACCGCCTTCAGGCTTTCTAAGGGCGTACATTTTTGAGTTCACTTCTCACTACCTATTACAGTTTTGAAGGCCATAAAATGCCAAGATGGCACAAAACCCCCACAAATGACCCCATTTTAGAAAGTAGACACCCCAAGCTATTTGCTGAGAGGCATGTTGAGTTCATGGAATATTTTATATTTTGCCACAAGTTGCGGGAAAATTACAAACTTTTTTTTTTTTTTTTTTTTTTTCACAAAGTTGTCACTAAATGATATATTGCTCACACATGCCATGGGCATATGTGAAATGACACCCCAAAATAAATTCTGCTGCTTCTCCTGAGTACGGGGATACCACATATGTGGGACTTTTTGGGAGCCTAGCCGCGTACGGGGCCCCGAAAACCAAGCACCGCCTTCAGGCTTTCTAAGGGCGTAAATTTTTGAGTTCACTTCTCACTACCTATTACAGTTTTGAAGGCCATAAAATGCCAAGATGGCACAAAACCCCCACAAATGACCCCATTTTAGAAAGTAGACACCCCAAGCTATTTGCTGAGAGGCATGTTGAGTCCATGGAATATTTTATATTTTGCCACAAGTTGCGGGAAAATTACAAACTTTTTTTTTTTTTTTTTTTTTTTCACAAAGTTGTCACTAAATGATATATTGCTCACGCATGCCATGGGCATATGTGAAATGACACCCCAAAATAAATTCTGCTGCTTCTCCTGAGTACGGGGATACCACATATGTGGGACTTTTTGGGAGCCTAGCCGCGTACGGGGCCCCGAAAACCAAGCACCGCCTTCAGGCTTTCTAAGGGCGTTACAGTTTTGAAGGCCATAAAATGCCAAGATGGCACAAACCCCCCCCAAATGACCCCATTTTGGAAAGTAGACACCCCTAAATTTAGGGGTACACTAGTGAGACTAGGTAATAAATGGCGGGTGCCCTGAAACTATAAAAAAATAACTAACCAACCAGCGTCACCTGTAACAGTTATATGGTGATCACTGGTGAAAGGGTTAACTAGGGGGCAATCAGGGGGCTTTATGCGGTAGTATATGGGGGTCCCTGGCGCTATAAAAAGCTGCGGCGAACCTAAATACCTACCTGCCTAACTAGCGTCACCTGTGACACTAATACAGCGATCAGAAAAACGATCGCTTATTAGGCTGGGTTCACACTGGAGCGATGCGGGAACGCCACGAATGCGCGGCGGGTTCCCGCATCGCATGCCTCCCGGCGGCAGTTCACACTGCCCTATGCGAACTGCTGGGAGTGTCAGTGAAATGTTACTGACACCCCCAGATCAGTTCGCATATCGCAGTGCGATCTGCAAACTCGGATCGCATGGTGTGAACACCCATGCGATCCGATTCTGCTGCGGGCCAAAAAAAGGGTCCCGTGCGAATTTGCAGCGGGTGCGGCGGGTGTGGCGGGTGCGGCGGGTGCGGCGAATGGCTGAACTCGAATCGCACAGAGATCGGATGTGATTTGCACTGCAGTGCGGTGCGAATCACATCCGTTCTCATAAACCGCTGCAATGTGAACCCAGCCTTAGTGACACTGGCGACGGGGGGTGATCACGGGGTTAAACCTTTATTGGGGGGGTTAGGGGGGTACCTTAGAACTAAAGGGGGCTAACCCTAACTGCCCTAACAGTTATTAGTCACAAATGACACCCGCCGGGTGATCAGGGGGTTAAACCTTTATTAGGTAATAAATGGCGGGTGCCCTGAAACTATAAAAAATAACTAACCAACCAGCGTCACCTGTAACAGTTATATGGTGATCACTGGTGAAAGGGTTAACTAGGGGGCAATCAGGGGGCTTTATGCGGTAGTATATGGGGGTCCCTGGCGCTATAAAAAGCTGCGGCGAACCTAAATACCTACCTGCCTAACTAGCGTCACCTGTGACACTAATACGGCGATCAGAAAAATGATCGCTTATTAGGCTGGGTTCACACTGGAGCGATGCGGAAACGCCGCAAATCCGCGGCGGGTTCCCGCATCGCATGCCTCCCGGCGGCAGTTCACACTGCCCTATGCGAACTGCTGGGAGTGTCAGTGAAATGTTACTGACACCCCCAGATCAGTTCGCATATCGCAGTGCGATCTGCAAACTCGGATCGCATGGTGTGAACACCCATGCGATCCGATTCTGCTGCGGGCCAAAAAAAGGGTCCCGTGCGAATTTGCGGTGGGTGCGGCGGGTGTGGCGGGTGCGGCGGGTGCGGCGAATGGCTGAACTCGAATCGCACAGAGATCGGATGTGATTTGCACTGCAGTGCGGTGCGAATCACATTCGTTCTCATAAACCGCTGCAATGTGAACCCAGCCTTAGTGACACTGGCGACGGGGGGTGATCACGGGGTTAAACCTTTATTGGGGGGGTTAGGGGGGTACATTAGAACTAAAGGGGGCTAACTCTAACTGCCCTAACAGTTATTACAGTCACAAATGACACCAATGCAAAAAAAAAAAAAAAAAAAAAAAAATGACATTGGTGTCACTGTGACTGGGGGGCAGGGGTAATTGGGGGGGTGATCGGGGGGTAAAGGGGGGGTGTGAGTGTGCCTGGCATGTTCTACTGTGTGTGTAGAGTGTTGGTGCAACTCACCGATCCGCTCTCCTCCGTGTCGGAACGAAAAATACCGACACGGAGGAGAGAATACATCACTTCCTCTCCTGTGTTTACATTACAGGAGAGGAAGTGATGTCACGGGGGATTCCTATTCGTCGGGAGCGATCGCGAGGGGGTGGCCATGAACGAATGGCCGTCCCCTCGTCCGGGATCGCTCCCGCACGAATACCGACCGCCGCAGGCACCGGGCGGGGGCCCGATCGGGCCCCCGACCCGCGGGAGGCAAGGGACGTACATGTACGCCAATATGCCTGCCCGTGCCATGCTATCGACGTACATCGTCGTGCGGCGGTCGGCAACTGGTTAAAGAAGAGACATGCTATGCCGCAAGTTCATGAAGAATGCCATGCACACTCATTAGAATTCTCTCACTTATCAGCACCACAAATGTTAGCGCATGAAACAGATACATGTACCTATTGAGAACAGTTACTGTAATCTGTCACATGGCGGAGGGCAGCACAGAAGCTGAGGTGTCCATACTACGGACACTAGAGTCCAATGCCATGTACACACAACCGGACAGAAAAGGTCTGACTGAATCATTCCATTGGATATTCCGATCGTGTGTGGGCTTCATCTGACTTTTTTTTTTTATTATTCTGACCGACCTAGAAATAGAACATGTTTTAAATCTTTCCGACGGAATCAATTCCTATTGGGAAAAGCATTCATCTGTATGATGTTCCGACGGACCAAAAACGACGCAAAGGGCAGCTATTGGCTACTGGCTATTGAACTTCCTTTTCTAGTCCTGTCATACGTCATCGTGTTCTAAACGAATGGACTTTGAAGTGATCATGTGTAGGCAAGTCCGTTTCAGTGGAACTCTGTCGGAACTCCGTCTGAAAGACTGACAGAGTTTATTCTGTTGGAAAGTCTGGTCGTGTTTACGCAGCATGTTCAGCCCCTTGTTAGGACACTGCCAGCTGTGCAGCTGACACTGTCCTAGAAACCAATGTCATCTCCAGTCCCATTCAGCTGGCGACCAGGAGATTCCCTGGGGGGGGGGGGGGTGCTGGCTGACATCATTGACCAATTATGGCCATTTAAATTAAAATGATTGTGCTTTTGTGCTTAAAGTTCAGATTTAAAGCCTAGTTTAGTTACACATTTTTTTTAAATGTCGGTTGTACTAATTGAAATTTTTCATACTATGCTCCCCACACCTCCACAATGGTAACCTTCTGATGCTACATGAGTTAGCACAGTGGAACCTATCATAGGCACTTGTCAAGAGCGTTGATTATGTCCACCTTTTTTGCCCTGATCCTCCATTCTTAAAATTTGTACTATAGCTTCCATCAATGAAAATAGCTCTCCGTTCATAGAGTGGTTTTGATTGATGGAATCTATGGTACAGCTTCTAGTAATAGAGGGAGGGGGCTGGAACAGGAAGAGTTGGCAGTCTTAAAGAGTGCCTATGACAGGTCCATCAGCTGTCTTAATCTCTGAAACACTAGAAGAATACCACTACATAGGTGTGGGGGGGGGGGGCAGAAAACAGAAGATTTTAACAAGGACAGTAGCCACCAGCACAAGTGACGCTTCTCATTAAATATACTGATTCTTTAAAAAATTAACAAAATTTAAGATGGCTATATACCCCCCTCCCCGTAACATTGTATTGTAACAGTGGGACCCTTGCTGTCAGAATACACTGAATCAAACACTGCAGCCACTGATTGAGAAAACAATAGACTTCTGTCGAGCATAGATGGCCACACACTGATCGGAATTTCCAGGATCAGTGTATGACCAGCTTTAGGCTTTAATGTTCCTTTACAGGATTTCTTGGGACTAATAATTCAACAAGTAATTGAAGTCTATACTATTGTAAATAAAAAGCATACTAATGCAACCCTGTTTTTTTTGGTTATGTACCTATTTTAATATATTTTCTTGTACAATGCCTTTCATGGGCATTCTATAGTCTCCATGTTTCTGTTGTAAAAAATAAGACTTTTCCATAAAGTTTGCATGATATGTTTCTTATCATATATTTACAGACCTGATTGAGAACAGGTGTGGGGAATGGGCCATGGTCAGCTCCTGCTGATCAGGAAACAAGATCTACCTCTACACTGTATGTGGTTATGTGAAGAAAGTCCCTATAATTAATCATCATCACCCCCATGCTGATTGCTGAAGCATGAAGGAAACGTTTTTCTTTAGTTATCACCTAGGTTGTTTTATCATCTTGTGCATGTGTGTTGTGTCTGATGGGCTTCTTTTTTAAATCTCCTTTTGAATTTTGCCCTCACAGGCAGCAGCACTAACATAAACTATTTAGACAAATGATCCAAGACATAGGCAAAAACCTATATTGAGTAGGGTAAGTAATTGGATGCTAACAATCAAAAAATAATCGGTATTAGTAAAATATTTAAAAAGTATATATAACTGGATCAATTTCGAGCTCTTTTGACATTTTAGATTGTTCATGGCTATTCATTTGCATTTCAAAATCATTAACTACAGAAATTATACAATTCATAGCCAGCAAGTTCTGATTTTAATAAATGCATTTAGTATACAAATGTATTAAGTAAATACACTTTTGATTTTGATATATTTTTTTTAAATACAGTATACTCATTGTAAAGGTTTTTTTATTTTTTTCTACATTTCCAGCATTTAACAAATGAGAACACCTCTGCTAATACTATGTTATACTAAAACAAAACAAACTATTTTGTACATAAATTCTACTCATTATAATTTATATCACTCTATAATGGTTTTGTATACAGTATTTTGTTCTTCTTCTCTTATTATATAAAAAAAAAAATAGTCAGGTAAATGTACAATATTGTATATAACTATAGTGTACAATCAAAAACCAATTAGGACTAAAGAAACAAAAACTATGTTTGAAATAATTATTTTTAAAACAAAGACTGTAAACAAAAAAAAAGTAAAAACACACAATACACAGTTCTGTAATCTTACAGATTACAGTTCTGTATAAAAAAAATGACACACCCCCTTTGTCCCTAGTGGTCTGTCCAGTGCCCTGCATGTAGTTTTATATTATAAATACATTTTTTTCTGCCTGGAATTTGGAGATTGTCCATAGCAACCAAAAAGTGTCCCTTTATGTCAAAAGTGGTTTTAGACCAGCTAGAAAACAGCGATAAACAATTATAATCACTTGCAGAATTGAGCGATAGCTATTTCTGGGGAAATTCATCATCAAACACTAAATCTAATGACAGCAACAATTCTGCAACTGAGCAAATTTCAGTGTTTTTGATTTGATTACATTATTAAATATTTTTTATTATTATTATTATATTATTATTTTTTTATAATTATTTATAATTATTTATTATATTATAATTTATGATTTTGTGTTTCAAACTGCTATGATACCCGGGATGAGTTATTCCTAAGAATTGCAGGCCTACAATATAAAACGCCAAATTTCCATGCAAAATAATGGTACCACTTTCAGTACCTAAAATCCGAAATAATCGTACTGCCAGTGAGGTTAATGACTCACTGTCAATGTCTTTATTTCACTCAAAAAGTACTGCCTGGGTGGACTTTTAGACCCCTTTCACACTGTAGCGTTTTAGAGGCGCTATAGTGTTAAAAATAGCGCCTGCAAAACACCATAAAACAGCTGCTCAATTCACTCCAGTGTAAAAGCCCTGATGACGTCAAATCTGTGACGAAACGATCGTCGGGTAGCCATGCCCACATGACCTGCGCATGTGCGTTTTTATTTTAAAACACATTGAGGTTTTTTATCTGCTAGCAGTTCTATCTTCGTTTTTAAATACTGTTTGTATTTTAAATGTTATCTGTACATTGGAGACTCGGCGGAGTCCTTTTTACAGCATCTGAGCTTATGCTATATTAAATTTTTTGGTGTTAAAATATACTACACGATTCGGAGGAGCACTTTTTATTTTTCATGAGCCTCCACGCTGGCAAATGTTTGGGAAGTTTGCTGTGACTGATCACCTGAGCTACAGAGTCTGCAGATAGGAGACGCCCATTCTTTAACATCTGGTCATCTGGAGTCGGGATTTGTGACACTATGGGGGTTATTTACTAAAGGAAAATCCACTCTGCACTGCAAGTGCACTTGGAAGTAAAGTTGCTGTAGATCTGAGGGGGACATGCAAGGAAAATAAAAAAACAGCATTTTAGCTTGTACATGTTTGGATGATAAAATCAGCAGAGCTTTCACTCATTTCAGATCTACCCCTTAGATTTAGAGCGACTGCACTTCCAAGTGCACTTTCAGTGCATTTTCAAGTGCTCCTGAAGTGCAAAGTGGATTTGCCTTTTTTAAATAACCCCCTATATGCGCTGCCTGACCTCCCCTAAACAGGGGATCGCTGGTGATCTGGTAAGCCCCCATCTTTTTAGTGGTTATTAAAGGTGATGAGTTTCACGTGGTCAAGTATAATACTCTTTATTCAATCAAGTCACACTATTTATTGGATGGTTTTTGATATATCTGTGGACATTTATTCATGATCTATGGACTCACATATATATATAAATTTCAAATTTGTTTCACTTTTTTATTAATTTCAAATTGCACATTTATATATTAATATTGACTGTATTTGTTTGCCACTTTATTTTTGGTTTTGGATTGTCACTATTTTTTGCACATTTCATTTGTGTGATTACTCAATCATTATTCATTGAACAAGCGCTGCACTTTTATTTTTTTCTTTGTATTTCTGTGCCCAGTATCTGGTGATGGTGTTCAGCTGCTGTTAGTTGTTAAAGTTTAATTGAGCACGGATATTTACCTACCTATATACTCCAGTGTAAAAGCCAGAGGGCTTTCATGCTGGAGTGGTGCGCTGGCAGGGCATCAGAAAAATTCCTGCCAACAGCTTCTTTGAAGGGGTGAAGGAGCGGTGAACTCACCGCTCCTCCACCACTGCTCCCCATTGAAATCAATGGGGCAGCGCTGCGATGCCGCCGGCAAATCGCTGCTCCAGCAGCGTTTTACAGGCGTATTTAACCCCTTTTTCGGCTGCTAGTGGGGCGTTAAAACCGACCCACTATCGGACGAATAGCATCGCTAAAACTACGGTAAAGCAGCGCTAAAAATAGCTCTGCTTTACCCCTGACACTGGTGGCAGCTCAGTGTGTAAGGGGTCTTAAGGAAATAGCAAAAATTCCTTCATAGAAAATTAAACGAGAAAATTTTAATTAATAAAAATATTATAAATAGAAATTTCCTTTTTTCTTTTGCATATTTAAATAGACAGTAACACTAGCATGCATCTGGTTTTAAAAGTGTAAACATCGCTAATTTCACTTTGTTTTCTCCCCACGCCTACAAAAACCTAATATAGCAACAAAATACACATACAAACCCATAGAAAAGGGCAGGAAAAAAAAAATCTTTCTTTTTAGGTACTTTTTGTAGCTTTTTTTTTAACCTGATTATGCCAACCTCACACATATGTGCTGAGTCACAGAGGTGGGTCCTACTTCAAGGTGCTGCATGTGCCATTTTTGCTGAAAGTGTGCTCCATTGCTTGCTCCCAGCATGGATACCGAAATGTCATCTGATAGCTCCTGGTCTCATACTAATGATTGAGCGTGATTAGCCCCTGATTGGCTAAAAACCTACCTCTGATCTCTAATTTTCTTTACAAACAAGGGAAAGAGATTGTGTCTTTTTTCTTAGCCAAAGTAAAAGAATGTAGACAAATAAAAGTTGTTGTTTTTTTTTTTATTGTGTGTTAGTGTGTTCAATTGGGATAATAGAATAAAAAAGGTAAACTTTTTTATAAATAGGGTTTCATGACCCTATTCAGGATACAAACAACGAATAACGTACACATACTGTATGTAGTACTACCACAAACATCAGTAGAAGCAGAATAAATGATTTATTTATTTTTATTTGGAGATTGGTCAGAAATATACAGCTAAATGAAAAAATCAGGAGACAATTATTACCACATAGCTCTACAAAGAGCCAAATTTGTCCTGAAAAAAAAAAAAAAAAAAAAATATATATATATATATATATATATATATATATATATATATCACCTAATTGCGACGGTATGTACAATTTTATTAACACTGCCAAGGTTGCAAAACTTGGTTTGGGCATTAGGATTTTTTTTAACCCTCCATTATGAAGGGGATAAAATCACATCATGCCTGTTTCTTCATGGCCCTAAGGAAAAGTCCATATACTCTGTTAAAGATAAACTTCAGTTAAACAGTAAACAGATGACCACATACAATTATGACAGGTTTTTCTGGCCAGATTCAATGTATTTCTGCTTATCCAATTCAGAGATTTACCCAGCCCTGTCACATAGCACAGCCAGGTAGATGGTACCACTTTGTCTGATGCAGAAGGGATACAGTGGTGTCCATTATCCACCCAACCCTTGCTAACTGGACAGTGAAGGAGCAGCAATATAACGAATAAGTCATTTCTCTGATCACTCTGCTATCTCCTTCTATAAGCATGTTCTTTGTCAATTCATTTGCATGCAGATTGCCTGAGTGGCTTACAATTCTACCCTTTCCACTCCCAGTCTTAATGCTGTGATTACAAGAGGCGGAAGTTCAATTAAATTAAGGGACTTACAAGAGTGGCATTAAAATATATATATAAATATATAAAGTATATCAGATTCACACTGTTATAGTGTTTTTTTTATCTCTGTCTGGAGTTCAGTTTTAAAGATTGCTTGCAAGTCACTCTTTATCAATGTAGTGGGCTTTGGTGTCCATTTATGAAATTGTGATAGACCACGATAGTTACTATTTATGGCCATCCCCCTTACGACCTCTTATGCCCTGTGCACACGGTTGGACTTTCTAGCGGAAAATGTATGATCAGATCGTGTTGTCAGAAAATCTGATCGTGTGTGGGCTCCATCAGACTTTTTCCGTCAGAATTTTCGGCACAAAGTTTGAGAGCTGGATCTAAAATTTTCTGACAACAAAACTCAATCATTTAAATTCCGATCATGTTTAGACAATTCCGACGGACAAAGTGCCATGCATATATAGTCCCGTGTTTGGAACGATCGGATTTTCGGACAACTTTGTGCGACCGTGTGTATGCAAGACAAGTTTGGGCCAAAATCCATTGGAAAAAATCTGATGGATTTTGTCGTCGGAAAGCCTGATCGTGTGTACAGGGCATAAGAGTTGGGGACGTTTATCCCCTTAATAAAATGTTCTAGTGTTTTAGGGAATTGTGTTCCATTATCTAGAGCTTTAGGGAGTCACATCCCATAAATTCCCATATATATTAGGAAGCAGAATAACAGAAGAAAACTAAAAAAATAAAAGACCTACCTGCAAGACACGCTATATGAATAATTGTGATTTTATTTATATTAAGTCATTTCTGTGACATGTGAAACAAAAACATGCATGGTCCCTCTCCAATTGGTCATTTATTCATTTTAACTTTATGTTTTAACTGTTATTTCTCCCACTTTTATATTTTATTTCTTCATGGATGATTATCTCAGCCTGTGATCTTGCAAGATCATTGGCACAAATCTCCCTTCTCCTCACTTCAGTGTGCTAAAAGACATTGTCCTGTGTACATGAGGTGCTGTGCAACTGGTCCTACTCTGATCATGTGCGTCTGCTATTTTATCATGGACAAATTTGAAGAAAGAGCAAACATGAAATTCTGCGTGAAACTGGGCAAATATGCCACAGTGACATTTGACATGATCCGGCAAGTTTACAGAGCTGGTGCAATGAGTTGAAGATCCAGCTCAAAGGTTGCCATGTTGACACCATTGCGGAGATCCAGCGTGAATAGCAGAAGGTGCTTGACATGCTTCGAAAAGAAGACTTCCAGGAAACAATCCAGAAGTGGCAGGAGTGCTGGGAGCACTGCACTGCTGTGCAAGGGCACTATTTTGAAGTTGATAGTGTGAAAATGTATATATATATATATATATATATATATATATATATATATATATATATAAATAAAGTACTTTCTTGCAAAGAGAGTTAAGCCCCATACACACTATCAGCTTTTCTGCTGAGTTTTTCCTTCGGATTTACCAAAACCATATAATATGAGGTCAAACCTTAGGAGTTTCAATGTGTATGCAATCAGGCAGGCCCTTCCATTACATGGTTTTGGTAAACCTGAAGGAAAAACTCAGCAGAAAAACTGATAGTGTGTATGGGGCTTTAGTTTAGAAACTTTTTGATACCACCTCGTATGATCTCTTTTGAGGCCTTTATATGTGGTGAATAGCTGCAATATATAAAGGTGTGCTAGATCGGGCCTTATTATTGTGGCCAGCTCCGCAAAATAAAAGCTTTTCAGTCACAGGACTTCAGCCCCATACACACTATCAGTTTTTCTGCTGAGTTTTTCCATCAGATTTGCCAAAACCATATAATATGAGGTAAAACCTGCATCTACCTTTTTAACCTGGTTTTAGTAAAGGATTGAAACAATGCAGACTTTATTGAACACATTGTGTCCATTTGCCCATACATGGTTTTTGATATTTTCTGTGGATTTTGGAACTTAAAATTTTTTTTTTAAGGGTAAATATAAACTTTACATCTGGTTAATAGAGCTTGGATTGCATCTCTACAGTTAATGTATGTTAAATGATTCTCTCAGTGAAATTTTCAAAGCTCAATGAGGATTTTAGAGTTAAATACAGATTTTAGTAACTTGTGAATTGCTGAATAAATTAGCAAATTTGATTCAAAAATTTAGAAACTTTTTGAATACAAGCATCTAATGCTGTACTTTTAGAAGTAAAAAGGTGTGCACAATAAGAAAAATAATTACTACAAAAAAAGTAATATACATTAGTGAATGGGGTGTCGAGTATCTTGCACACATTCTTTGTGATTTAATATCTCATGTGGGCGCTGCATTGGGTTGACATAGTGGATAGTAAATTATTTAACTTATTTTCCTCTATTGTTGCCTTTCTCTTGTTATCTTTCCACCTCACCTGCTGTGGTAAGTTTAATTTTGGCTCTTTGCCACAAACACTGACTTTGTTCTTTTTCACTTGTCTTGGCATCTCTGTATGGATGCCAGGTCTCTGTGTGAGAACCTTTCCTGCTGATTTCCTGAAATGCATCTTATTTGCAAATTTACAACTGATGTGCTGTGTACTAATGGCAACAATGAATGGATCTAAGAAGATCAAAGTAACTTGAGGGGGAAATATAGTGTTTTTCAGTGACTATACACTGTATAGTTTGACTTATTATTGAAACTGCTTCAAGTCCAGAAACTTTCATCCTCTTTCAGTCCAGGTCAATTTTCAGCTCTCAGCGCAGTCACACTTTGAATGACAATTACTTAGACATGAAACAGTGTAACCAAATTAAATTTTATTTTATTTAGACATACAGAGCTTTATTTTTGTGGTATTTAATCACCACTAGTTTTTTTTTTTTTTTCTATATTAACCACTTGCTTACTGGGCACTTAAACACCCTTCCTGACCAGACCAATTTTCAGCTTTTGGTGCTCTCACACTTTGAATGACAATTACTCAGTCATGCAACACTGTACCCAAATTAATTTTGTGTCTTTTTTTTCCCACAAATAGAGCTTTCTTTTGGTGGTATTTGATCACCTCTGGGGTTTTTATTTTTTGCGCTATAAATGAAAAAAGACCGAAAATTTTGAAAAAAAATACGCATATTTCTTTGTTTCTGTGATAAAATTTTGCAAATTATAATTTTTTTTTCATAAATTTTGCCCACAATTTATACTGCTACATATCTTTGGTAAAAATAACCCAAATTAGTGGATATTATTTGGTCTTTGTGAAAGTTAGAGAGTCTACAAGCTGTGGTGCGAATCGCACAAAATTGATCACACCTGATGTACTGGTGGCCTATCTCATTTCTTACGACCCGAACAAGTCAGGAAAGTACAAATACCCCCCAAATGACCCCTTTTTTGAAAGTAGACATTCCAAGGTATTTACTAAGATGCATGGTGAGGTTTTTGATGTTGTCATCTTTTTCCCACAATTCTTTGCAAAATTAAGATTTTTTTTTTTTTTTTCTCACAAAATTTTCAATGTAATAGGTTATTTCTCTCACATGGCATGTGTATACCACAAATGACACCCCCAAAATACGTTCTGCTACTCCTTCTGAGTATTACGATACCAAATGTGTGAGACTTTTACACAGCCTGGCCACATACAGAGGCCCAATATTGAAATAGCACCATCAGGCGTTCTAGGAGCATAAATTACACATTTAATTTCTCAACCACCTATTAAATTTTTGAAGGCCCTGGAGCACCAGAACAATGGAAATGCCCACAAAGTGACCCCATTTTGGAAAGCTAACACCCCAACGTATAATCTATGAGGCATAATGAGTTGTTTGAATGGTTCATTTTTTTTCCAGAAGTTTTGGGAAAATGTGGAAAAAAAATGAAAACGCATTTTTTTTACGCAAAGTTGTCCATTTATAAGATATTTCCAACACATAGCATGTACATAGCAAAAATGACACCCCAAAATACGTTCTACTACTCCTCCTGAGTATAACGATACCAAATGTGTGAGACTTTTACACAGCCTGACCACATACAGAGGCCCAATATTGAAATAGCACCATCAGGCGTTCTAGGAGCATAAATTACACATCTTATTTCTCAACCACCTATTACAGTTTTGAAGGCCCTGGAGCACCAGGACAATGGAAATGCCCACAAAGTGACCCCACGTGGCACTGACAACACGTGGCACTGACAGATGGCACTGGAGGCAGATGGCACTGGAGGCAGATGGGGCTGACAGATGGGGCTGACAGATGGGGCTGGCAGATGGGGCTGGCAGATGTCGCTGACAGATGGCACTGGGGCTGGCACTGGGACTGGCACTGGCAGATGGTGCTGGCTATTTGCTCTGGCTAATTGCTCTGGCAAATGGGGCTGGCAGATGGCACTGCGGCTGGCAGGTGGCACTGGCGCTGGCAGGTGGCACTGGCGCTGGCGGCACTGGCGCTGGCGGCACTGGGGCTGGCGGCACTGGGGCTGACGGCAGGCACTGGCGCTGGCGCTGGCAGGTGGCACTGGCGGCACTGGCACTACTGGCAGATGGCACTGGGCTGACAGATGGCACTGGGCTGACAGATGGCACTGGCACTGGGGCTGACAGATGGCACTGGCACTGGGGCTGACACATGGCACTGGGGCTGACACATGGCACTGGGGCTGACACATGGCACTGGGGCTGACACACAGATCGCTCTCCCTCCTCACACGCTGTCTCTGTGTGAGGAGGGAGAGACACGGCAATGGGAGATGATCTCATATGTTTACATATGAGATCATCTCCCATTAGCAGCTGCGATCGCGCTGTGAACGGCCGCTTTGATTGGCCGTTCACGGCGATCTGTATTTGCCTGTCTCCGGGAGACACGGCAAATACAATACTTCCGCGATGCGCACCCCCGGCGGCGCGCATTGCGGAAGTAAACACAAGGCCGTCCAGGGACGGCCAGGCGAAGGAACCCGCCTGCTCTAAGGCCGTCATTCGGCTATAGGGCGGGCGGGAGGTGGTTAATAAAAAAAATACCAAAAATTTGAAAACACCCACATTTTTCCTAGTTTCTCTTATAAAATTTTCGCAAATAAATAATCTTTCTTCATGAATTTAGGTCAATATGTATTATGTCAGATAAATAACCCAAATCAGGGTACAGCATATTATTTAGTCTGTGTGAAAGTTATAGGGTCTACAAACTATGTTATATATATTTGAAAATTGATCAATCTGGAATTTCTGACTGTCTATCTAATTTATTGAAGGCACTAAAATAGCCCTAAAATGGCTGTACAGTATAAATACCCATCAAATGACCTCTTTTTAGAAAATAGACAGTCCAAGGTATTTCCGGGCATAAATCACCCATTTAATTTTCTGACAACCTATTACATTTTTGGAGGCCGTGGCGCCCCAGGACAGTTGAAACACTCACACAATTACCCAATTTTGGGAAACAAACACTCCAAGGTACTTTCTGAAAGGCATAGTAAATGTTTTGAAAATGTATTTTTTTGCAACAAGATTTTGGAAAATGTGGCAATGTATTTTTTTTTTTTACACACAGTTGTCAATTAATAAGATACTTCTAAAGCCGCGTACACACGGGCGGACTGTATGGCCTACTTAGTCCGTCATACAATTCGACGGACAGTCCGTCCTACTTTCGAATGAATGGACTTGACCACACACGGATGCACAAACAGTCCGTCGAAAGCTTGCGCGATGACGTGTACAGCACGTACGACGGGACTAGAAATAGGAAGTCCAATACACAGCAATGCAACTTTTCGCCGTGTAAATCCTTTCTGAGCATGCACCATTCTTAGTCCGTCGAACTAGCCTACCGACGAGCGGATTGTCCGCTGAAACCAAAGTATGACGGACAGAATTTCGAAAAATCCGAAATACTTAGTACGCCAGACTGCACGCTGAAAAAGTCCGCTGAAGCCCACACACGAGCGGACTGTCCGCTGAAATGTGTTTCGACGGACTAAGTAGGCCATACAGTCCACCCGTGTGTACGCGGCCTAACACACATCATAGGCATACTTAGAATTACACCAATCATACCCCAAAACACATTCTGCTATTCCTGCTGAGAATGGCAAAACTTCCAAGGGACATCATTAGTTGTTCTAGGGACTTAAATTATGCATCTAAGTTCCTAACTATCTATCACATTTTTGGAGGCCCTGGAGCATTTTGGAAAGAAAAATGGGCAAGGGGGTCCTTTTTAAGACTTTGTTCAGCACAAATTTTTGGAAGTTGTCAATTTAATACGTTATTTCTCACACACAGCATGAACATACTTACACCTCAAAACACATTCTGCTACTCCTCCTGAGTATGGTGATACATGTGTGAGACCTTTTCACTCTCTGGACTGATTATATACCAAATATTCTTCAACCAACTGTATCAAAATTAATGTAATGTAATGACCACTTCTATACGAGTGATCAGGAAACATAGCTCAGTGTTGCATCACCTATAGCAGTCCCAGTTCCTATAAGCTAAGCAAGCCTATCCTACTAGTGAATGGCTGCCCCCGGGAATGTAATCTTCACTGCCCATGAAGTACAGGAGAATAAGGAAAGGAAGCATAAAAGAGTTCCTGTAATTTCAGGAGTGCAGTTGTCCACAGTGAATGGCTGGGACTGGTGGTTCTCAGGAACATAGTCAGTGCGACATGCACATGGCTCATTCTAGATGCAGGCAGAGTCATGGTTAGCAAACGGACAAACAAATCTGAGGAGACAGATAGAACTGAGTTAGACAGACCTATAACGATACAGGAAATACAAAGGGTCACTATTGAAATGGCACAACAGAAATCCCCGGACCCAGACGGACTCCCGATCGAGATATATCGGCAGTATGGGAAGGTATTGCTTCTTGAGCTGTTGAGGGTATTGAATTGGTCATTGATAAGGGGAGAGCTCCCCTCATCAATGATGGAATCCACCATAATCACCATACACAAGGAGGTTAAAGACCCACTTGATCCTGCCTCATATAGGCCTATCGCTTTATTAAACACTGACATAAAAATACTGTCAATGGTCTTGGTGGCTAGGATGAATAAGGTTATACTGAAACTCATCCACCCTGATCAATCAGGTTTTATACCCGGAAGAACTACTAGCACAAATATAAGGAGGGTATACTTGAATCTTCAGGTCCCTACGGATGAGAGTGGTGAGAGGGCTATTTTGTCTTTAGATGCCGCCAAGGCTTTTGACAGTCTTGAGTGGCAGTAACTCTGGAGATGGCCCAATTTGGACCGGGTTTCATGAAATGGGTAAAAATGCTTTATAGGGCACCAGAAGACAGAGTAAAGGTGAATAAGGTCCCTTGTCACCCCTCCTCTTTGTCATTGCAATTGAACCCCTGGCCATTGCCCTGCGGTCTTCTGCTCAGGTGAAGGGTCTTAGAAGGGGTGACTTTGAAGAAAAAGTAGCATTATACACGGATGACCTTCTGTTATTCCTTGGTGATACACAGGATTCTCTTCGGAAAGCTATGGACATTATTAACAAATTTGGACAAATTTCCGGACTTAAGATAAAATGGGAAAAATCTAGCCTTCTGCCAGTAGATCCTCTGGGAAGCCCCTTGCCTGAGGAGGTGACCCAGATTTAAGTAGTAAGAAAACTGAAATACCTAGGAATAAACGTATCCAGAGACCCTCAACAGTACGTAGCAGATAATATAATCCCGTTACTGAATAAATTTAGGAGGAAGACAAAAGTGTGGAAACGCCTACCATTATCTGTGGCAGGTCTCTGTAATTTAATCAAAATGATATGGATGCCGCAGCTTCTCTATGTATTGCATAACTCGCCAATTTGGTTATATAAAATGTGGTTTCAAAAGATAGATACAGTGTTCAGGGAACTGATTTGGAAGGGTGGGCCAGCAAGAATTCGATTGAGTACTTTGCAGTTACAAAAACAGGATGGAGGAGTAGCGCTTCCACACCCCTTTAGCTACTTCCTTGCCTCACAACTCCAGTATATGGGGGAGTGTAATTTAGAAGGGGGAGAGGCAGGGAGAAAAATGCTCCTACAAAACACACCACATGACTCAATAGTGGAAGCTCTGGAGGCAGGATCCTTTCCATTAGGACTCCCTACTTTGAGTTTAATGATGAGAGTGTGGGACACAGCGAAGGCCATATTAAAATACAGAGGATTTAATGAGCATACCACCTTATGGAAGAATAGCAAATTGGGAGAACTGCAGAAGATGGGGACAGTAAGAGAATGGGAGAGATGTGGAATAAAATGTATCGCTCAGCTATACCAAGATGGTGCCTTGAAAACCTTTCAGGAACTGAGAGACTATTTTGCTCTACCAAATAAATCCTTCTATAAGTATTTGCAGGTCAGGCACACACTGGAGGAGCAGTTTAGAGGGAGGACTTTAGAATGGAGCACAATCCCAGTTCTTAAAAAAAATAATTAACGCAGAAACAGGGAAAGGTTTAATTTCGAAAATATACCCACATATAAACAAGGGGAGAATGGGAGGGATAGAGACCCCTATGTACAAGAGGAAGTGGGAAAAAGATGTGGGAGATATCTCAGAAATACAATGGAATAGACTTCTTGAACTGGCTCCATTGGTATTACTCTCTCCCTTTCAGAGGATGTCACATCTGTTCTTATTATATAGAACTTATTATACTCCTTGTAAACTTTTTCAATTTGGCCGACGGCCACATGCAAGCTGCCCCCTGTGCAGGGACATGGAGGGAGACATGATTCACATGTTTTGGAGATGCCCAACGTTGATCCGCTACTGGACGGAGGTGACAGGAACCATTGATCGAGTGTTTGGAACCTCCACCAGGATGGTGGCGAAGTATTGTCTCCTGGGATTAGTTGAAGGAGTTGGAAACCCAGGAAGCAGCCAGACGGCGGCTCTGAGATGCCTATTTCAGGCAAGGAAGCTGATTGCCCTAAGATGGTTGTCGGTGTTGCCTCTGCCCGGTAGAGAATGGATAAATAGCATGAATGTGGTAATTCTTAAAGAGAAAGTGTTATATATAACACAAGGGACTTTAAAGAAATATGACAAGATGTGGAAACCTTGGTGGGAAGCCAGAGGGATTGATATGTGAATAATAATAGTGTGAAAAAATATTCTAACGATGAAAAATTACCCAATAGGAATTAAAGTAAGAGGGCAAATGAAGAGGATGGAAGTGTGTGAGAATGGGGATGAGAGGGAAGTGTGATAGAGGAGGAATCTAGATTAAATGGAACATCAGATAGGATGGCCCCCATGATACCAATCCCCTCTTAGGCCACCCAAGATATGAACGATTCTTTTTTTTGTTATATTCTTATCTGATAGGGCGATGGGAGGGAGCGTGGGAGGGAGCGTGGGAGGGGGGCTGAGGGGATGTTTAATTTTGATGTATTTTGTAAACAAAATAAATATCTTAATAAACAAATAAAGTTTAAAAAAAAACAGTCCAGGAACAGGAATAAACATGATCAATAAACAGTTCGGGCTTAGTACAGGGGACAATCAGGATTCAGGAACACCAACTGTGACTGGCTGCACTATTAAGGTGCATTCATATGTGACATTGGAGGTGGTAAAACCTTGTGTTTTATCGCCCCTGAACTGCTAACCTTTTTAGCTGCAGAGGCAACGGCTGACATTGTACACATGCTACAGCTACAAAGCATTGCTTCACAGCTGTGGAAGGAATTTTACCCCCTGTATGGCTGCTGATTGTGACCAATGTAAGTGAATGGGTTTGCTTTTGTAGCATCCAAGGGTTTAAATTAGGTGGTTAGGAGGAGATACAATGCCTCCTCACTGTCTGTTCAATGCTCTCCGAAGAGCGATCGAAACACAGATAGCCCTTTACAGAGCATTACACGTGTAAACAAGACCTTATGGTGACACTATGACTGGTGTGGTGGTGATCAGGGACACTGTAACTGGTATAGTGGTGATTATGGACAGCTTGACTGGTGTGACAGTGATCAGGGACACTGGGACTGGTGTGGAGGTGATTATAGACAATATGACTGCTGTGGCAGTGATCAAGGACACTGTAAATGGTGTTTTTGTGATCATGGACACTGTAAATGGTGTTTCTGTGATCATGGACACTGTAACTGGTGTGGTGGGGATTTCAGACAATATAACTGGTGTGGCAATGATCAGGGACACTGTAAATGGTGTGGTGGGGATAATGGGTAATAAAGCTGGTGTGGCAGTGATCAGGGGCACTATAATTGGCGTGGTGGTGATCAGGGACAATATGACTGGCATGGCAATGATCAGAGACACTGTAACTGGTGTGGCAGTGATCAGGGACAATATGACTGGTGTGGCAGTGATCAGGGGCACTGTAATTGGTGAGGCGGTGAACAGGGACAATATGACTGGTATGGCAATGATCAGAGACACTGTAACTGGTGTGGCAGTGATCAGGGACAATATGACTGGTGTAGCAGTGATCAGGGACAGTATGAATGGTATGGCGGTGACTGTAACTGTAACTGGTATTTTTTTAAATAAAACTAAAACAAAAATCAACACTGCACTAGCACATAAGAGTAAGTAAGGTGCTGCTGAAAGAAAAAAAATAGGAAATTAAGAAAAAAGGCTTTTCATCTTTTAATTTTTTGTTATTTTTTTCTTAATATTTAATATTTAATATTCAGGTAACATGTGCAATGTCATCACAGCCAATAGAGTTTACAGTTTTTTTTTTTTATGAAGTTGCACTTCTGTTTATCAAAAAGCAATATTTTTGTTTGTTTATTAAACCATTTTCTATTTTTTTTATATTGACGTTATATATTACAATGGATAAATCTGTGTCTGTAGTGCATGTTCAAACCTTAATATCATAAATAATAACATTCAATTTTTATTCCAGGAGTATTAAAGGAGTTTGTCAATTCTAGAGAAATCCCTAAATAATGCATTACAATTTAACTAAACCCATTCAATTTTAGTTGATTCAAATGTACTGGAGATTTTAGTCGAGTAAAATGTACTGGAGATTTTAGCTGACTAAAATATGACTAAAACTAAAACAATTCTGATCACTAAAATATGGGTAAAACTAAAATGGCATTTTAATCAAAAGAAATCGAAATGTGACATCAAAATAGCACTGGTAACAGATCTGTTTCTACACTCTTAACTGCTGCTTTTTCAAGAGGGCTTGTTCTATTGAAAAACAATAGACTTACCGGCAGGATCACTAGATACAAATAGATGATAGAAAAAAAAACTTTAAAACCTTGTGTAGAAAACTACAGTGCTATGACATTTCTCACAACCACTAATGTGATTCCGACTTACTTATTATGTTTAATTGTGATTGGTGACACAGAAAAGGAGGATGTTACATGGTATTTCAACAAGTGAATTCCTACTAACCCTGGGAGGTGGTCTGCATGTGCTGTGGCTACAGTGGATTACAGAGAAGTCAGAATAACAATTGAGTGTGCTTACTGATTTTTCACTGCTGGTTCTCAGTTACTAAAGATACATAATTTGTAATGATTATGCTCTTAATTTTAAAGGTAAAGAATACTTTGTTTTTATGGGTACCTAATTGCAACCATTTTTGCAGTGATCCTGCCAGAAAAAAAAATATATATTTATACCCAATACCCATACAAATATACCTGTAAAAGTAGTAAGTAAATATGTTGTTCTTCCCATCATCATTATATATGGTCAGATTTTAAATCATTATATTCACTTTCATTTTCACATGGCATTTGAATTATTTATTGCTATGAATGTGAATAATCTTAAAGGTTTGTAAATGTACTTTGAAAATCCCCACACATGCTTCCTTCAGTTCTGTGACATAAATGAATGCCCTGTAGGTAGGCACTGCTGTGTCAAAAATGTTACAGAGCCTGCCTTGTGAACTACAGAAGAGGAATTTCAGTAGGCATCAGGAGTCAGTACAAGAATCACTATTTGTGGACAGCAAGGTATCATGGGATATGTAGTTCTAAAGGCCCATACACAGGATTGGACTTTTTGAAAACAAACATGCAAATTAGCTGTTTTGGAGCAACATCCAACCGTGTGTACGATCCATCGGACAAACTTTTTCAGTTTTCATCGGACTTTTGTTGGCTGTGCAAATGGACAAAAGTCCGATGGAGCAAAGTCTGATCATGTGTACAGAAAACCATAGGACTTTTGTACAAAGTACAAACAGGCATGCTCAGAACCAATGCAAAAGATCAGACAACAATACAGAAGTTGACCAAAGGTGGCGATAAAGAGCAGAAAAACCACATGATTTGGTGAAAGTTGGCTGAAAAAGTCCTGCTGTGTGTATGCAATACAAGTTCTCGGCTGACGCCCTTTGTACAAAAATCCACAGGAAAGTTTGTACAAAGTCCGATCGTGTGTATGAGGCTTTAGAAATGGAAAGGCAAGGCTGTAAAGCATGCAGATAATCCAGAATGTTTTAGAAAGAGATGGCCAGCAAACATGCTGCACTCACAACATGAAAGTAAATTTTCAAGTAAGCTTAGCCCCTTTTGTGCACTCCCAGCACAAAGACTGAGATGTCAAAGACAGCTCTCAGTCCAGCCTAAATCCACTGTGATAGCCCTGGGCATTCAGCCCTTGTCACTCAGAGCTATTTAAAGGGATGCTGGGGGTAGGGTTAGATCAAATTTAACAATTGCTTGCATTGCTATTACAATGTTAATTTTATGAAATGAAAGTGTGTGCTGTGACTGTAGATATCCTTTAGTGCAGTGGTCATCACCCTGTCCTCAGGGCCCACTAACAGGCCAGGTTTTCTGTATTACCTTGGGGAGATGCAGACTAGAATACTTCAATCACTGAGCAGCAAATGATATCACCTGTGATGTATTTCAGTTATCTTGCAAATCTGGCCTGTTAGTGGGTCCTGAGGACAGGGTTGATGACCACTGCTTTAGTGTGTCCGGCAGTGAAATGGAGGTCAACTGGAGAGCAGCAGCAGACACTGGCTGATATTTACTCTCTTTTGTAGGGAGATCTTTCTAGACATTTGTTTCCCCAACACAGTCACTTTAAAGGAAAGTGATTTTTGAAATTTACATTTTAACATGTTTGCTTTTCCATACTTTTGATATTGTATTAAACAGATAAATAGAGATGTGTAAATTAGCTACGACAACGACTCAACAATTGTTGAGATATACGATATTAGTCCAACACATTTGCATGGTACGAGAGAACAGTAAAGTACAACCATTTGGTAGTACTGGAAAGTATGAGGACCTGTATGCGTGCAATAATCAAATATGGTTGCCTCCACTATGTACATTTATAATTATAAGCTAAATAGAACAAGATTTTTGAAACATTAACATTCATTAGTAAGATTTTTTTTTTTTTACATCAACTACAATCTTAGATCTCTAAACATTAAGATAATTTAATTAATGTAAACAAAGTAATATCTTTCTTGGTAATCAGGTTGCATTGTTTTCATTGTGTTTTCTTCAACCACTTTAGTACCACTCTATAGCCAAAAGATTGCTACAGCGTGGCTCTCCCCATGGACATCCTCCCAGAACCCTGCCCCCAGGGGTGTGCATTGGGCTCACTCTATGACCGCTGTGTCCTTTGGACACAGCTGATCACTGATTGCAGTAAAGGTACAATCACAGCGGTCCTTTATCATGTGATCAGCTTGTGCAATCACAGCTGACTACATGTAAACAGATCTTGTGGGTTATAGACAGTCCTTTCCTCATGCACTGTGTCTGTGATCAGCAGTGCCCCGATTACCAGTACAGCCCCATAAGTGTAGCTTATCAGTGTGCATCAGTGAAGCTTGTCAGTGCGCATCATTGCAGCCTATTAGTGCCCATCAGTGCCGCCTCATCAGTGCAGTATCATTAGTGCCTCCTCATCAGTGTCCATCAGTGCAGATTTTCAGTGTCCATCAGTGCTGCCTCATCAGTGCCCATCAGTGCAGCCTCATCAGTTCCCATCAGTGCAGCCTCATAAGTTCCCATCAGTGCAGCCTCATCAGCACACATCGGTAAAGATGAAAAATTACTTATTTGCAAAATTTTATAACAGAAATTTAAACAAAAAGTGTTGGGTTTTTTTGTTTTCAAAATTTTTTTTTTGTTTGTTTGCTTAGTACCAAGTGGTGATTAAATACCACCAAAAGAAAGCTGTATCTGTCCCAAAAAAATTATAAAAAAAATGCGCAATTGTCAAAGTGTGACAGATTAGAGAAACTGAATTTATTCTCTCTTGAGAAAAGTAAATTAAGCGGAGATATGATCAACATGTATAAATACATAAATGGTCCATAGTGAACTTGGTGTTACGTTATTCACTTTAAGTTCATCACAGAGAAAAAGAGCACTCTTTACATATGCAGGAAAAGAGATTTGATTTCCAAATACGGAAAGGTTTCTTCACAGTAAGAGCTGTGAAAATGTGGAATAGACTCCCACAAACTCAAGAGCTGATTCTGGCCAGGTCAGCAGATTGCTTAAAAAAAGGTCTGGTTTCTTTCCTAAATGTACATAATAATAATAAAACAGGATACTCAAATGTATAGGTAAAGTTTTTTCAGGGAATTTCCAAATGCCTATTGGGGAATCGGGAAGGAATTTTTTCCCCTTTGAGTCATGGTTTGAGTCATGGTTTGCTGGTTTTTTTACCTTATCCAATCTTTGTCTTTACTGTGGAGATTTTGACTTCCCATTTTAACAGGATTGATGAGAAATCTTTCTAACGGGGACAAAGTTAAGAAAAAAAACATGTTTTTAGTGGCTGCAGAAAAGTTTGACAATGTTTTTGTCGCTGTGTATGCCTTTTTGTCCCTGGGACTGCTGTTCCCGCATGTTGTTGTACGCTAGTGAGAAGCAAGATCCCGTATTCACAATGGGGTCAGAAACAGTACTTTCACATGTTCTCCACTTTATCCAATGCAAAATAAAAAAATGTATTAAACAGATAAGCTTTAATCAATGCATGCTCTATTCTAAACTAGCAAATAACAGTTTTGACTTCAGATGTAACTTGTGACAGAAAAATAAATAAATAAATAGTTAAATAAGGTTAGTTTACTAAAGGACTGAAAATATTAACACAATAATATGTTTGAAGAGTCACTTTAATTATCAAATCATGTAAAAATATATATTTTTTAAATATTTACATACAGTAGCAAAACAAAAAGAATTAGGGCAAGAAAAACATTAATATTACATTATTATTATTATTATTATTATTATTATTATTATTATTATTATAAAAAAATCAAAGTACTCAAATTATAGGGAAAAGTCTTATATAACCAAATTTTAAGATCAAAAGAATCTGGTTTGTGATTCAGTTCCTTAGGACATGTGTTATATCATTCCATCCTTTCAAAATGCTTTAACAAAAATGAAAAAAATAAAAGAAATGGATAGTGTTAAAAATATAGCTTCACAATAATTTAACCACAATACACTTACAGAGTATTAAGGCATTGCCTTAATTAATCTTGATTTAGAGCAAAATATTTGAATCCCACATTTTTAATGGCATTTTTTTTAAAGCAATGCAGTTTAAGGTAACTAGGCATGTTTCTAATAGAGTACGTTGCTTACATAAATCTGCAAATTACTAGTGGAGCTAAAAGCATTCCATGTCCTTAGTAAACAAATTAAAACAATGTACCCTGTGCACTTATAAAATCCCTGCAATGTTCCAAATTGAAATGGCTCTTGCCTTTCACCTGGGAGTTGGAGACTGTGGAGGGCTAAATGTTTCAGCTAAATTTAATTTTATACAATCTACTATAATACATTACTTTAACATTTAGACATCTAAAGAAAGTACCAATGCATTTTATGATCATATGTTTCAATTTTCTTTTTTAAAAGACACATTTTATGTAATGTTTAACAAACTCATTATTTACCATCATATAACTTTTTCCTTTTTTTCTAAAATAAGGTAACATTTAATAGTCAGTTCTATACTGTTTGAATTTCATACTTATTTTAAGTCTAGCAAAAAAGGCCAGCCTGAAAAGGAAACATTGCTGGCACAGTTATTTATTTGCAGTATTTATTTATTTGTTTTAATTAAAACATATTTTTTGTGAATCATGTTTGCCTGGCTTTATAATAAGATACAAAGTTTTCTTAAAGTTAACATAAAGGTGTTGTGTAAACCATGCAACATGCTGTTTTAAATTTTCTGCTGTGCCGTAGCATTTTAACATCACAAGAAATATAACATACATGCTACATGTTCTTTTTAAGATTTTTTCAACATACCTACTTTACAAAAGATGATTCAACAGCATTAAAAAAACTTTAAAAGATGTACTTTTATTGTTAGTTTACTACCAGTATTCCTTTACCTTTACTTTAAAGAATAATCATTCGGGTAAGACTAGTTATTCTTCTGATTATGTAGATAAAGTAATACACAAACTACTAGCATATGTTTACAGAGTGGGCTACTTCTATAGGTTGAATTTTTTATTTTTTTTCTTTAAGTAGCATTGCAACTTTCAAGGCACAATAAAGTTGCAGAAATTTCCATTATAATTAGTTTTAAAACATATAATTTTAAAATGACAATATTATTAGTTTCCTTTTGTCTATGCCATATCCCAAACAGTGATTTCATTACCAAAAAAATTTGACTACCAAGCTGATTGCAAGAAAAAGGCAGAATTATCAAACGAAATATCATTTCTAAATCAAACCTCATATAAACTTGCTCTCATGGTTACTGTAATTATCACATTCCTATAACACAAATCTGTAGCCAGAAACAAACTATACTGCATTTATAATAAAATAAACTGGAATAAATTAATGGGTGATAATTCAGGCATTTAGTTATCCAAACCTTAAAGAATAAAATAACTGAAGATGGTAACTCCTGCAAAACTTTCCATATTATCTATATAATTCCTATAGCTATATAGTGCCAACATATTAAGTAGCACTTAGTAGACTACACAGAACCATTTATAGCAGTAATAGTCCCAGGGAAGTGTATAGTTCAATGTCACTACTATTCACAGAAGCATACAGTACCTATATGAAAACTATAGGGCCAGTTTGGCCAGAAGCCAACTAACCTACCATTATACTTTTTTATTATAGGAAGTTTGCAGGCACCTAGAACACAGAGTAACCCCACACAAGCACAAAGGAAATGTGAAAATGTAATTTGGATACTGTGCCTGGCATGCCAGAGCTCTATAGTATTCACTTATGTCTTGATATGATGTCCACCAATATTCTTCCTCTAGGTAACACAGAAAATAGAATTCACAGCAAAAAAATGTACATAGGAGATAAGAAAGCAAATGCAATTGATTAGTATCAACATTATTAACTAACTCTTAAACATGTACAGTCACATTTGTTAATTTTACTCTACAAATCCACTTGTTTCAATTCTATTCTGATGTTAGAACATGGTATTGCATAATTTGCAATCAAGACTCTGGTTAATCACATATTTTTTCAAATTTACTTCTGAGAAAATGTCTTCAGAGACAATATCACACACACACACACATATATATATATATATATATATATATATATATATATATATATATATATATATATATATACATTATATAAACATGTGTGCAAAAAAGTATGCAAAATACCAGGGTGTGGAAGAAAAGATTCCAAATATTCAAATAACTTGATTGATTTGAATAAACTTGTATTTTTTTTTTAACTGTTAAACTCCATAAAATATTGCTGTTCATGTCTTCACTGGGAATTTGTAACATTTTCTTAGACCCTAATACATGATGGTATTCATTTTAAATTGCATCCTAATTTACTAAGACAATGCAGCTGCCACACATGTTGCAGCGCACCTCAACATGCAATAACATAATACTGTGTCTTGTGGTGCACTATATCGGAAAAAAATGCCGCATGCACCTTTTTTGCCTATTCTGGTTCATTGGTATCCCATTCAAAATGATTGGGCTACCTTAAAGGCTAAGTTCACCTTTTGAAAATGTTACATGTAACATGTTCGAGTACCATCTCACCCCATCCCCTATCATAGCAAGTGGGGGTTACTCTCCCCCACAGCCACTGTCACATTCAAAATTTCTCACACAGCTGCATTATTCATTCATGGAGATCTTTACATCACATCTTCCACTACAGCAGACAAATTGTAGTTCCCAATGGACTGCAAATGCACATCTGCCACCAGAATTGTAGCTTATACCAAGGGTATGGAATATGGACATAAAGTCACATGCTATCCCATTCCCAGAGGTACCAGCTATTTCTATTATTTCCGGACTTCCAGACCCATGAACGGAAAGGTAGGGAAGCAAAAGGAAATGTATATGCAAGTATTCTTTTTTCTGTTGTGTGTAAAGCACATACCAATCATGCCCCGATTACTGAGCATGGCATGCTTCATTCAAGATTTCTATACCCCAATGAGACAGAAAAGCAATAGAGAATCAGAATACTAAATCCTGTCATTTAGGATTACCTTAATTGTTCCAGGCTGGTGGGTACTCTGATACAGGACAAGAAAACTCACTGGCAATATCTGGCCCAAGACCTTTCCTTAATTGGGGAGGACTGTACTGTTGGATAGATACCCCATTTATTGTGGATAATTTGCCCCAGTAGCCCAATATAAGGTAGAATAAATGCAAAGGATCCAAGGATAGGTAATCTTTTAAATGAGTATAGAAAAAATAACAATGGAGAACTTTCTGACTTTCATTATTCACATATAACATCAGTAGTATATAAAGTGGTTAAGGTTTTCAAAATAGCGTACATGTTTTAGACAGCCTTGTTTATATATATATATATATATATATATATATATATATATATATATATATGCTGGATATGCTCTGTCTAAGGATGTGGTTGCCCAATACATACAATTGTTTTTGTCAACCTTAACCAATTAGCCATTTTAATTAAGTTATTCCAGCAAAACAATCTTTTACTAATATACAGATGTTGCACCATTCTGTTAAAATATTTATAGAAAGTGTAAACTTATTAAAGACCATTTCCTTCTAATTTTTAATTTCCACACACAGTAAGGTTGATTTACTAAAAGAGTATAGCATGTTCATTTTACAAACGACATTTTTTCACTTTGTTGAGTTTGCCTTAATTACTAAGCTCAGTTAAAAAGTCACATTACAAACAGTAAATTCACTTAGTAAAGGGAACATGCACAACTCCTTTAGTAAATCAAACCTAGTGTTAGGAGCATAAAAATGATACAATTTTGACTTACAATTAAACTGATAAAAAAAAAAATTTAGACAGAAGATGAAAACGTATAAAATATGCAAGGCTGTTGAGTTTGTATCATTTGTGATAAATGTTCTTGTGTAGTATTGGAGTTTAAATCATTTATAATAAAAGCATCATTATTTGAATCTATGACAAAAATATAGTCTAAATTACTAAAGAAAACACAATTATACATGGTTGGTATTCACTAAAAGTATCTAATTACATTCAGGGTCGAAAAAAAAGATGGGAATATCTCCTGAGCCTGACTGAGTGAAGGCAGTGGAAGCTTGTGTGATAATGACTAATAAAGTGGATCTGACCTGGGTGTCAGTGGTCGGATTACCTGTTAATTCTGAAAATCAGGAAGCATTTACATGGTTACATCAAATTCTTAAGGATTACCAAACCTGGTAACCTGTATTTGATTAGGAAGACAGTTCATATTAAGTGTTTATATTCCTTTTTTGACCTCCAGATTTCATTGTCTATCAATAGTTTTGTTGACCATGTCTAGTATTTGAAGAGCTACCCTAAAAGCTGCTATTTTTTCAATATAATAGGAAATGTAATTTATCAAATTCTAGTGGGCATGTACACATTGGTGTGGCTGTGGCTGTGGCATGGACATTAGACTGTGAACTTCTTCAGTGGCAAGGTCTAATATAAATGATCTACATACTCTATAAAGCCCATGAACAATTTGTCAGAGCATTATAAAACAATAATATAAATACAAACACTTTAAATGTTCTACTAACACCAATAATTAAATGAGAACAAGATATAAATGTTTAAAAATAGATTATGAATTCAAAATTCAATTAAACATTTGGGATCCTTAGCGAATAGATTATATATATATGCATTAAATAATTTTAAAACCTGAGCTTCAGATATTTTTTGTGTGAACACATAGCAAAAGATAGAGAATACAGCTAAATCAGTCTACATTTGGGTTTAAATTTGAAAAGTAAGTATATTTAAAGGGATAATTTTCTAAAGAAATAGTTTTGTTTACCCCAGCTTCAATTATAACTTATCAGGTGCAAAGAATTGTAAAAAAACAAAAACAAAAAAAAACAGACTTTGATTGGGCACTTCAAGTAAACACTAGATAGTGTGAAATGTACTCCCTTTGTAAATCAGCTCCATGGGGTCCAGTGTTATTACTAAAGTGATCACTCCTGATGCAACATTTAAATTCTAGTGTTCCCTGACAAAAGTTTGCTTTCTTTAACTGGAGCTGATTGGAAAAAAAAACAGATGTCTTAAAGACAAGGAAAAAAAAACTTGATGTGTGCACTTGAATCTTTCATTAAAAAAAAAAAAAGTTGAGCCACAACCGCAAGATTTCACAGATAAGAGAAAAAATGTGGATTGTACTTAATTCAATATTATAAAGAAAGGTTGTGATGGCGAGACAGCAAACCGAGCCAAGTACAGACCAAGACTGCTGACTGATCTGAAAAATGCGAATATCATTCACTTCGGGATACCACATCTCATAATGCAGTGTGTGTGCTATACTATATAATTATGAAATGTTTGCATTAAGTAACTTGGGTGCCCAAATACAGATGTTCCTTATTGATGGTAATTGAACTTGACACATCTTTGGCCTGCTTTATAGCAATCACTAGAAAAGAGGCTTTTCCACTATACTCTGCAGCCTGTAAAGGCACTCTGTTCATTTTGAAGCTTTTACTCATGGAGAAAAAACATTTAGACCCTAGAATATCTGTTAAATGTTGCAGTTAAAAGAGAGCAGTTGAATTATGATATACAGTAAGAAGGCTAATACAAGTGAGTCCTAAAAAGCACTGCAGTTTACTAGATGGGATATTATTAATGCTGTGCTGATCTCTCTAGAGGTGACATAATATGCTCTAATATATTTCATTTACAGCTGCTTTAAGAAAAAGCTACTATAACCTATGTGGAGCCCACTTCAACATTCAGTACCATTTGGTTAGCTTTCATCCAAACATTTTGGAATATATTTAAACAATCAGTGGCAAACAGATGCCTATATATAATATAAAAAAATATATATAACTATATATAAAACTAGTCTTTGTCTTTGTGTGCACATGGCATAAAAACACTTTGTGTGAAGGGCAATTTATTTAAAGTGCATGTCCAGCCAAAATATGCTACTTTTGTTTTGGATTTGGATCACTGTTAGATTTTTATTGCTATCTGGAGTTCTGTTAGATAGCTTTCCTCTTACTGTCACAGTGAAAACAATTTCAACAGACAGAAACTGAGAGCAAATTTCATCCGAATCCAAACAGCAATGGAAAGCTGATGGAGGTTCAGCCCTTTTCTACTGAAAAATGCCAACCCAGGCCTACATTCTAGTGCTAGAGCTCTGCCCCTTGTCCCCGCCTACAGGATTGATTAAAATCTAAAAAAGAGTAAGAGAAAGACCCCTAAGCATTTTACTTTTAGTTCATCTTTGTAACTGGCATTCCACCCAGACAGGAGTAGTTGGAATCAGATTGGCTAGATTTGCACATATCTAGGTGGGTAAGTGACAGGATCTATAGGTGGTTTCCCCACCTACAGGATTCGTTAAAATCTAAAAAAGAGTAAGAGAAAGACCCCTCAGCATTTTACTTTTGTTTACTTTTTTTTATTTTTCACCTGCAGACCAGTGTCATGTCCTATACCTGCCAACTGATTCCAGTATCTACCTGGGTTCAACTTCTCTAAGGAGCTGTCTCGTACCTTGGGTTGCTAAATGCACTAATGTGATGGGGAGTCCCTTCTGTGGGTCTTTTGGGACAGATGGAAATAGAATAGACTAGAAATGTTCTTCCTCTTAGTGGGATGCTGCATTGCGTGGGGAAGGGTTTTGTTTTCTGCTGTTTTCCTTTGCTTTCCGCTATCGTTACTCTGCCCACTGTTCCTTCTTTTCTGTGCATTCTGGTTCTTCCCCCAATACTTGTTTCACTAGGGTTATGACATTCTCCTCAGCTTACTGCCTTACCACCTTGTCCTTTTATTTAGAAAATTAGCAGTGTACATTTCCCCATTGTATTAGAAAACAGTAAAGCTAGTCTTATGCAAACATTGTTTCAATGACATTTATTTGTGAGATGTTCCCACAAGAAACTGATGTTGTTTACTTCTGAAAAACAATAGATTTGTTATGTATGTCTGAAAAAAAAATCACAATCTGGTGTAACACAGTTCAAACTACCTTTTCCTCCAAGCCATCTACTTCTGGCGTTCACCCAGACTCTCTGGCATTAGAGGTGAAGCAGTTCACCTCCTCAGCGGAAGAATCAGAGCCATTTGGATTTAACTTTGTCCTAATACAACCCTATGTCAAGGCAGTTAAATGGGCTATGGAGTGGGAAGAGGTGGCACGCTCCAAAGAAATCCAAAAGGTTTTACCCATTCTTTCTTTTTCCTTTAAGGGAAAACATTAAGGAGTCAATCCAGGAAGAATGGCAGAAGGTAGACAAGAGGCCCTTCATATGCAATATTTTGCACGGGTTAAACCCAATCCTCAAAGGCAATTCTTTTCTAGACAATTCCCCCTTAGTGGATGCTGTAGTCATGTGACTCTGCAGGAATGTTACCCACTCCTATGAAGGATGCAACTACCTTCCGCAATATTATGGATCTTGAAATTTACATGACTTTATGAAAGTCATGCCATATAGTACTAGGGGTATGCAAGCCAGTGATTGCTTCCACATTAGTAGCTAGTGCAACAAGGGTTTGGACTGAAAATTTGGACGCTGCTATGCCCACAATTTATCGAATGATGTAGTGAACCAAGCTCTAAATGAGCTCATGATATTTTGGTGGGGAAGCAGCAATAAATACCATTAGGCCTGCATTAAGTGCTCTATACCTAAAGCCCTGGGTGACATATCCATCTTAAAAAGAGAGTGTCTGCAAAATGCCTTTTGATGACATGTCTCTTTGGTCAAGAGCTGGATACAGAAATCTTAAGAATTACTGGCAGCAAGTCGAGCCTGCTCCTGCAGGACAGGAGTTTTAGGCAACAACAGGTCCAGTTATCTAGGCAGACCCAGTCCAGGTTCAGGTACTTGAGGTCCTTCACACAGGGAAGAGTGTTTAAAATAAGAATTCAACCTTTCTTTAACACTAAAAAAGCTTAAGATCCTCTCATTATCCGTCAATTGCCAAAAATCTTTGTAACTGGCAATCCACCCAGACAGGAGTAGTTGGGATCAGATTGGCTAGATTTGCACATATCTAGGTGGATAAGTGACAGGATCTATAGGTGGTTTCCACGATCAGGAAAGCCACTTCTGGACTTTCAGACAGTGGCCTTCTTCATGCTCCTTCGTGTCCAACAAAGTATTGCATTCTCCAGAGAAGTTGAGTACCTCCTATTCAATGGCTCCATCAGGCAATAATGCCAGTGCTCCATTCCAAATAATATACAGGGTTTTTACTCTCCTCTTTAAAAAGACTCATTCACCTTACCAACCATTCAGCGTCTGCCACCCCTCTCTGCCAATCCATCCACTGGCTTCCCATTATCCAAGGAATAAAATTCAAAACACTTACAATAGCATACAAAGCCATTTACAACTATGACCCAAGTAACATCACCAATCTTGTCTCCAAATATCACCCAAACCATCCTCTCCGCTCCTCTCAAGATCTCCTGCTTTCTAGCTCCCTTGTCTCTTCCTCCCATGCTTGTGTCCAGGACTTCTGCAGATCCTCTGAAACTCACTACCCCAGAGTACATCAACAGGGATTCACTGTTTGCACCTCCAGTCATCCATGTACATTAAGCCATGTAAGAGATAAGCAAACATTCTATAGTGCAACCCACATATTTATTGTAATAAGTATTTGTGCATCTACTTATAGAGGTTCACTGATAAATTCGATGTAAACACAACCACCACTGCTAGCTCCAGCTGGTGTAATGACATCAGCACAAGCTTCGCCCCCAATGCATTTCAACCAATAGACCATTGTCCCTGGTCTCCACTCTCTTGGTCGTCAAGACTCTGCTGTCTCCTTTTTCTCCTCCTACCTATCAGAGTGCACCTTCAGTGTTACCTATATCTCTGTCTCCTCCTCTCCACTTCCTCTTTCTGTAGGTAACCCAAGGTTCTGTCCACGGAACGCTCCTCTTCTCCTTCTACACCTCCTCCCTTGGTCCCTTGGTCACTTGATAAACTCCCATGGCTTCCAGTACCATCTCTTTGCTGACAAAACCAAATCTATCTCTCCACTCCTCACCTCACTCCTTCAGTCTCCTCTCGCATTACTAACCTACTAACTGACATATTAATATGGATGTCACACCACTTCCTCAAAATCAATCTTTCTAAAACTGAGCTCATAATATTCCCCTCTGCCTATGCCCTCCCCTGACTTCTCCATCAAGATCAATAATACAACTATCAGTCCCTTCCCTCATGCCAGGGTACTAGGTATAATCCTGGACTCTGACCTGTCCTTTCAGCCCCAATTCAATCACTGTGCAAATCTTGTAAACTTCACCTCTGTAACATCTCCAAAATACACCCCTTTGTAGCCTCCCTGGCAGTATTCCGGAGTCTGGCTCGGGGTGAGATTTAATTACCATAAGCGGTATTCTCGAGCCAGACTCGGGAACGCATGGCTGGATCCTTGTAGGGGGTTACTTATCTTGTCCCCTGGATCCAGCGATGTCTCCCCGCTGTGATCAGACATGTCTCGCTCGATCTGTGACAGCACAGAGCTCCGTTCCCTGAAAGCGTTGTGTGACGCACGGGGATGGAGTTTGGTGCCAAATTCAAAAAGTAAAAAACACAGCATAGATACAGTATACTGTTATCTTACAGATTACAGTACTGTATCAAATAATTACACATCCCCGTTGTCCCTAGTGGTTTGTCCAGTGCCCTGTATGCAGTTTTATATTGTAAATACTGTTCTTTATACCAGGAAACTGGAGATTGTCCAGAGCATCCAAAAAATGTCCGTTTACATCAAAAGTGGTTATAGACCAGTTAGAAAACAGTGATTATAAATTAGAATCAGTCGCAGAATTGAGCGATAGTAATTTGTGTGGAAATTCATCATCAACCACTAAAAGTAATGACAGCAACAATTCTGCAACTCAGCATATTTCAGTGTTTTTGATTTGATTACATTATTGAATAATTTTAATATTATTATTTGTTAGAATTATTTATAGTTATTTATTTTATTTTATTATATATATATATATATATATATATATATATATATATATATATATATATATATATATATATATATATATATATTATAATTTATGATTTCATATTTCAAATTTTATCATACCCGACATGCCTATTAGACTCTTGTTTGGACAGAGTTAAGTGAATTATTTCTAAGAATTACAGGCCTACAATATAAAACCCCAAATTTCCATGCAAAATAATGGTACCGCTTTCAGCACCTAAAATCTGAAATAATCATACCATCAGGGAGGTTAACTTTGGAAACCACTAAGCAACTTATTCACTCCCTTGTTATCTCCCGCCTTGCCTATTGTAACTTTCTCCTCATTGGCCTACCTCTCTGCAAGCTATCCCCTCTTGAGTCTTTCATGAATGCAGCAGCCAGACTCATCCACCTTACCAACCATTCAGCATCCACAATCCCTCTCTGCCAATCCCTCTGCTGGCTTCCCATTGCCCAACGAATAAAACTCAAAACACTAACATTAGCATACAAAGCCATTTACAACTCTGCCCAGAACTACATCACCAATCTTGTCTCCAAACATCACCCAAACCGTCCTCCCTGTTCCTCTCAAGGCCTCCTGCTCTGTAGCTCCCTTGTCCCTTCCTCTCATGCTCATCTACAGAACTTCTCCAGAGCCTCTGGAACTCACTACCCCGATATGTCCAGATATCTTCTACTCTGTCCACTTTTAGGCAATCCCTGAAAATGCATCGCTTCAGAGAAGCATATCCTGCTTTCATCTAATAACCAAATCTTGTACCTCTCCCATCAGTTCATCCTTCACAGTTATTACCTTTTGTTCCACCAGTCCCTCTATATTAGATTGTAAGCCTGCAAGAGCAGGGCCCTCCTAACCCTCTAATATTGAATTGTAGTGTTGCTGTATTGTCTCCTTTTATATTGTAAAGCACTGCGCAAACTGTTTGTGTCATATAAATTCTGTATATTAATAAGTACTGTATATATCCATCCATGGTGTTTAAAAAGCCATGAGATTAGCAAGTAGAAGAATATATGTTTTGTACCCACCTATTTGCAGCCTTTGGGGAGACATTAAAATGTTTGTCGAAGTTGTGTGTTGAAGCAAACACTTGAGCATTGCTAAATTTAATGTAAACTTAAACATTTTAGAAAAAAAATACCTAGAGTGATCGAACATAGAAAAATAATTAGCATGGTTAATTTTAGGAACTTTAGCCAGGTTTTTATTGCTGTCCCTGAGATTTCTTCCTACTTCTTAATCTAGCCAACATTACCAGAGACAACAACAAAAATCTAACAGAAGTTACAAACCGTTATTACTGTAGTACTTCCATGTCTTAGTTTCTCTGAGACATTCTGTCCACTTGCTGTCTTTGTGAAATACCAAGAAGCAGGGGAAATTATTCATAGTAGGGGATACACCAAGCAATATAAGCCTTTCCCTAGTCTATCCAAAACTATTAAGAAAGGGTATGGCTGGAATCGTATTTTAATAGGAAATACTCTTTTTACTATGACTGTCTCCTTAAAACAAGGACAGGCCTACTAGGAGCATCTTAATGTGTAACTAAAGATAAAACCTTTTTTAGTTTTGGATAGACAGGAGAGGGATTAGAACACCAGTCAGTTTTAATTTCTGTCTATGCCCGTTAGGGAAATCCACCCTATCTTTTTGTCCTGTCATCAGAGATAACTCAGTACTGTTCATGATGCCTTTTTTATTTGCACTAACATCCAATTTTCTGTTTGCTAGTATCTTTGTCATAATTTTAATATTGTTATTTATCAGCGATATCGGACGATAGTTGCTCACCTCACTTGTGTCCTTACCCAGTTTGAGTATTACCGAGATGTATGCTGAGTTTAGATCCATGCCCAGGGGATTTAGTGCCCGGGGGATTTCATGCCCGGGGGATTTCCCTCCTTAAGGGAGTTGAATAGTCTTGCTAAGTGTGGGGGCATGCAAGAACCATTTTTTTTGTAGTAACCAGTGGAGTCCTGGTGAAGAACCCATTTTCAGTGATTTGATTGTATCAGGAACTTCGTCTTGGATATATGGGGTCTGAAGTAAGTCTTTGTGGTCTTTTGTGGGTAGGAAGAGAGAGTCCAGAAACATATTCCATGTTGGTAAGGGGAGTGGAGGGTTCAAATTATAGAGTTCAGAATAGAACTGAAGAAAGGTTTCCATAATCTTGTCTGGGTTCCGATGCAAGTACCCTGAAGGTAATCTAATTTTCCAGAATGCTAGGGAGTGGGGTTTGGAGCTCAGCTTAACAGTTAGTCTTGATCCAATATTATCCTTTTGGGAATAGAATTTCACCCCAGTCCACCTTAGGTGCCTTTCTGTAGCTGTCGTCAGGGTCAAGTTAAGGAGGGCTTGGGCCTTGTCTAACTTTACCAGAGACTCGGGCGTGGGGTGTTGTTTGTGTGCCTTAGCTAGAGAACGAAAGTCCTCAAAAAGTTTAATTGTGTCTGCTCTGTGTTCCGCTTTAAGTTTAGATGTAATTTGAATAATTTTCCCCCTAATAACAGATTTATGTGCAACCCAAACAGTCGCAGGTGAAACGTCGTCCATCGAATTTATATGGAATTATTCCTTAATGGACTTCTCTATCAAGGAACATTGTATTGGGTCACTCAAAATAGATTCCTGTAGGCGCCAGCGAGGGAGGCCTCTAGTTCCTGCAGTTCTTTGTGTAGTTAGGGTGACCATCGAGTGGTCTGACAAGGTGGTGTCTACAATCTTGGATCCTCTGATTAGAGGAATCGTAGTGGGGCGTGTGAAGATGTGGTCTATCCTGGCAAAGGAATTGTGAGGTGCTAAGTAGTGGGTATAGTCTTTAGTGTGCGAGTTAGTTTCTCTCCAGATGCTCTGTCTGGAGGGGCGCCTAGGTTTTGATTTCCCTTCTGCAGATTTGTCAAGAGAGAAATTGAAAGTGGTGTTAGAGTCCCCATCAATAAAAATCATTCCCTTTAAATGTGGTTGCAGTTTGTGTATCAGTAGGCCAAAAAAGGTTTTCTGCTCTTTTTTGTGGTGTTGTACGAGACAAAAGTGTATAATTCCCCGTCTATATGACCGGATACCAGCAAGTAGAGTCCGAGGGGGTCAATTACTGACTCCGGTTGAGAGAGGTTGATTTGTTTAGCAAAGCAGATGGCCACCCCTTTTGTTTTGTTGATTGCCAAAGCTATAAAAAATTGGGGGAAGCGTTGATAGAGGAAAGAAGGGTTATATGAGGATTGGAAATGGGTCTCTTGAAGCAGGAGGATGTCTGCATGCATGAACTAGTAAATTTGAAAAAGCTTCCTACGTTTGATGGGAGAGTTTAGGCCCTGGCCATGTGAGATATGATTTTGAGAGTGGGATAGAGTGGTGGTGTGGATTTGTCATGGATCAGGGGGTCTGATATTATATGTGAGACAGGTATCTTACCTTTCCTTTGTGCAGGAGTTCTCCTGGGAAGCCCGAAAGGTGTGTTAGCCGACAAGCCAGGACCTGGGAAGGGAGGCCAAAGACATTTGTGAGCCTGGGAACAGTCGTACGAGCCATGACAAAGAAATGGAGGAAAGGGGTGAAAAAGGGAAGGAAGAAAAACAGGAATGTTATATATACCTGAGATAAAAAAACATACCTTCACAGAAAACCAATGTAAACTTTGAACCTGGTCCCCTGACCCCCTCCCACCCCTGGAGAGAAATGGACTAGCCATTCCTTTCTCCTTAACCTGAGAGAATACCCTATCTATAGGGAAACCTGGTAAGCAACCAAGAGCAACGGTGGTGCTCCTGATTGCAACTGGGGATGCACTGGGTCCACCACAGCCCCGTCACCAAAAGAGCAATTTAACTGCAGGATGTTAAGGAACCTCTGATATCAACTAAACAGAGCGTCCCATCAAAGGACATCAACTACAAATAAATGATGTCACCGAAAATCCTTCCCAGAGTCTGCCCCCTATCCAGGGCCCCAGTCTTTCAGACTAGGGGCCCGGGGGAGCAAGCAGATCCTGTTCAGGGTGAGATTTAGAAACCATTAAGGTAATCGGGAAACAGGTTCCCTTATTGTGAGGAGTTGTTCCTCTGTGCAGCCGAGGCCAGCCGCCATACCGACCACCCAGAGGAAAGGATCAAAGGAGAACCTGAAGAGAAAAAAAAAGATATAAACTTTTATAACTTATGTAACCCTTTAGCATCCCACAGGGGATGAGATTAATGCCCTGTACACATGGTCGGACTTTCTGAAAATGTGCGATCGGACTGCTTTGTCAAAATTTCGATCGTGTGTGGCTCCATCAGACTTTTTCCATTGGAATTTCTGACACACAAAGTTTGAGATCTTGTTCTAAAATTTTCTGACAACAAAATCCAATTGTTTAAAGTTTGAGCGTGTGCAGACAATTACAATGCACAAAGTGCCACACATGCTCAAATTAAATTACGAGACAAAAGCTATTGGGGATGAGAGTAGCTTCCTTTGCCTCACTCACAGATAGGAGCAGGCTTGTGTGTGGGTCTAGCGTGGGGGGTGGTGGGGAGGCCAGAGTTCATTCTGCCCAGTAAAGACTCCGTGGATGCAGGGGAGGTTGCCAGGAGCAGGGGTGGGTAGGCAGTACCTGGGAAATGTGGTGTTGGCAGATCCTGATCTGCAATGGAATTGTCCATGTGCTCCGCGCTGTATGTGCCTCGTGGGGCTGCCGCCATCTTAACGTAGTTGATAGGAACTGCCGCCACGGCCATCTGGCTCGTGAGGTTGCTCCTGGCTAAAGCCGTTGTTATCGGAGGCTTCCCGGGGGACAGTGTCCGGTGATGAAGTCCCGCCCATAGGCACGTAACGACGGAGATCACGTGACGTCACCCGCGGCCACTGTTAATTTTAACGTTCGTATGAAGCTTCGTTATTGTAAATTTGTCTTTATGTATATTTATCCTTAAAATGTTTTGTATGGAGAGCACTATGGCTTGTCTTTTTATCCACATGATTTGAGGAAATGTGATTTCTGCCATACAACTGTCCAATGGGGGCACTCCACGAATCTGTCAGCTGTTAGACTCTGAATGGAAGAAGGCTGTATCATCTTTTGTGAACCAGTTGGATACTATTTGTGAGGAGGAATACAGCAATTGAACAAGTTGATAAGCATTTGCTGGTATAAAGTGTATTTGACCCTCTGTAATGTAAAGGGTCCACACGATGAGGTGAGCAGCCATTTCTACCATTGGCGGTGGTCCTCCCGGGCACTAAGTCACTTTAGTGTTGAAAATATTTTTATTGAACATTTCAAGTAAAAAAAAACAACAAGACAGTAACCGACATGAGGCAAATACAAGCAGGAACAGTAACAGGACTACATTTGTGAATGGACGGCTAGCGACTATCAGCCACAGTCGGTCCCGTCGGAAAGTTTGGAAAACAAGGAAAACAGCCTGTTCCCGATCCACAAGGCCACAGTAGGGAAAGAATACTCATGGGTTACTACATGAGACAACGTGTAATTAGTATTACGAAGAAGACAGAGAGAGAGAGAGAAAAGAAAGGGAAGAGAGGAGCAAAAGAAAGAGGAACAGAGTGTTACAGGAAAAAATGGATATCAAGATGAGAGGAGAGGGAAAAAAGGGGGGAAGGGGAAGGGATACGGGTAGGGGGGGGGGGAAGGGTAGGAGAGAGCCCACAGCGCCCCTACGCATTCAATACTTGTTCCATTAAAGTGTCAGAGGAAGAGAAGCGGAGCCAGATCGACCATTGAGATATAAACTTGGAGTAAGTATCATTGTCCAGCGCCAACATCTCCTCCATTCTCATGGTGTCATTCATAATGGATACCCACCGTGACAATGGGGGGGTAGTCGTCGTCTTCCAATAAGCAGGTATCAGCTGCCTAGCAGAGGACATAAAAAAACGAAGCAATCTTTGTCTCTGCGATTTAATAGACCCGGGTAGTATGGAGAGTAATGCAATTTTCGGAGAGATAGGAACCGGAGTATCAGCTAGAAGATTATAACATTCAAAAACCTGTGTCCAGAAGGGGCGGATCCTCTCACAGTCCCACCAGACATGTAAATAGGTTCCGACTGAGGCTTCACAGCGCCAGCAGGTGGCTGGCGTAGACGGGAAGATTTTGTGTAAAGTAGCAGGGTCTCTGTACCATCTGGACAGCAGCTTATAGTTCTTCTCTTGAGAGTAGCAGGAGATGGTCGACTTGTGGGTGAAGTGGAAAGAGGTTTGCCAATCCGGCACAGAGATGTCTTCACCCAAATCCGCAGACCACAGCCTAGTATAAGGTGGGAGCTGATCATGCGCTAAAGTCTGTAGTAAGCTATATAAGGAGGATAGCAGGTGTTTGGGGGTTTCTGGGAGGGAGCACAATACCTCAAAGTTGGTAAGCTTGCGGTGTATTTGAGAGGAGGAGTGTAGGCGTTTGGTAAATGCGGACACCTGTAGGGCCGTGAGCCAATCTCCAGAGTCTGTCAGGGGGACCGGGGTCCCCTGAGAGGGATGTACAAATGTAAAAGCTTGCGGCCACTCCGTACGCCTAAAGGGTCCTAGGGAGGCTGCCCCTGTACTTTGTGGTAAAGCAGGGTGATCAAAGAGGGACGTCAGGGGGCCCGGATCAGAGGAAAGGGTGGTGTTTAGCCCTGTCTTATACCATAATTTCAGGGAGGCCAAGGTCAATGGGGATAGGGAGGTCATACTAGAGTAGTCCTGAGTGTATCCCCATAGAAGAGCTCGGAGATCCACAGGAGAAAGGTCCTGTTCAACGGCCACCGAGGCCTTGCAAGGAGGACGGGGGAACCACTCTATGATGCGAGTCATAAGAGCAGCCGTATGGTAAGTCTCAAAGTCAGGGAGGCCTGTTCCCCCCATAGTCTTCGGGAGTGTAAGCAGTTTAAATTTAACTCGGGGGAGGCCCCTGTTCCACATGAATCTGATGGCTAACGAACGCAGGGAGATGAAAAATGATTTGGGGACTTGGATGGGGATGGTTTGGAATAAATACAGGAGCTTGGGCAGGATGTCCATCTTTAGGATATTAATCTTTCCGAACCAGGGCAAGGGAGACCCCCCCCATTCCTCAAGGTCTTTCCGTATACGGTTAAGCAGGGGAATATAATTCAGGGAAAACAAGTTAGCTAGGTTGGAGGGTATAATAACCCCCAGATAAGAAATCCCCTTGGTCTGCCATTTAAATGAGAAATTGGATTTTAGAAGGGACAGTGTGGAGGGGGCGAGGGATATGTTAAGGGCTTCAGTCTTAGTAATGTTGATCTTGAAATTACTATGGGTACCAAAACGTTGAAATTCTCTGAGTAGGGATGGTAGGGAGGTGTGCGGATTCTGAAGGTACACGAGGAGGTCATCAGCATACAGGGAAAGTTTGTGATGCGCAGATGGAGTTTGGATACCTAGAATGGAGGGGTTTTGTCGTATGGCACAGGCCAAATGTTCAATAATAATGACAAAGAGGAGGGGGGACAGGGGGCAGCCCTGGCGGGTACCGTTTGCAATGTCAAAGGGGGCTGATGTGGTACCGTTGACCAGGACCGTAGCCGAGGGTCGTGAATATAGGGACATAACTTTAGAGATGAAGGGAGCTCCGAGGCCAAGTTGTTGTAGAGACAGCTGTAGGAACCTCCAGCTGACCCTATCGAAGGCCTTTTCAGCGTCAAAGGATAAAAGGCAAGCTTTCAGGCCTTTACGTTGGATCAGGGAGATAAGATGTATCGTCTTGGAGGTGTTGTCCCTCGCTTCTCTGCCAGGGACAAAACCCACTTGATCGTTATGAATAATTTTAGGCAATAAAGGGGACAGACGGGTAGCCAGAACTTTCGCAAATAGCTTAATATCTATATTGAGCAGGGATATGGGTCGATAGCTGCTGCATTGGGATGGGTCTTTGCCCGGTTTAGGGATAATAGAGATGTTGGCAGATAAAGATTCCTTGGAGGGGAGGTGAAGACTGTCTACCGAATTAAAGGCCTTTGTCAGAAGGGGTGCAAGTTGTGGGGCAAATGTCTTGTAGAACCGGGGTGTAAAGCCGTCAGGACCCGGGCATTTGCCCACCTTAAGGGCTTTGAGGGCCTGCAGAAATTCAGAAGTAGTTAGGGGCTCATCTAGGGACGTAGCGTCTGCATCATCAATAGTGGGTAGAGCAGTTTCCATAATATAATCCCGTGTGGGGTCGGGAGAGGGGGGGGGACCGGTCGGAGGGGTTTGCACGCGGGAGGTTATAAAGCTTTGAATAGTATTGCCGGAAGGATTCAGATATCCCGGAGGTGTTAAACGTTTTCCTAAGGTCCGATTGGACGATAAAGGGGATAGAATGTCGTGGGGGTCTAGGGTGAATAGTTCTGGCCAGATGTTTACCACATTTATTCGCCAGGGAGTAGAAGCGATTCCGTGCTTTATCCCTGGCAATCAGGGAGTGCGCGTCTAAAAGCTGGAGCAAGTCTCTGCGGGCGTTGGAAAGCTGGACAAAAACCGTAGGGTCCAGGTCTTTTTTATGAAGGGGTTCAAGGTCCGCTATGGTAGAAAGGAGTTTGCGTATGTCATGAGCGCGGGCCTTCTTAAGGCGGGAGCCGTGTTGTATGAGGGTACCCCGGATCACACATTTGAGTGTGTCCCACTGGTTCAAAGGGGAGGTTGTGTCTGCGGAGTGGTCACCTATGAAATTTTTAATGACTGTGGAGACATCCGCCACGCACACTGAGTCCCGCAGCAGATTGTCATTAAGCCTCCAGCTCGCCCCCCGGCGGGCAACAGGGGGGCGGACTAGAGTCAGATAGATGGGGGCATGATCGGACCATAGGAGGTTACCGATCGCTGTTTGTAGAGGCGTGTCTAGAAGTGATTGCGATATGAGAAAGTGGTCCAATCTACTGTAGGAGTTGTGTGAGACTGAAAAATAACTGTAATCCCTCTCTGTGGGATGCTGGACTCGCCAGGCATCCACCAGATGGGAGGAATGGAGGAGTGATTTAACACGTGTCAAGGTGGAACAAGGTACAGAAGACTTACCCGAGGATGTGTCTGCGGATGGGGAGAGGGCAATATTGAGATCACCTCCAACAATAAAAGTCGACCCTCCAAAGGAGGATAGTCTGGTGAGGACTGAAGAGAGGAACCGAGCCTGGCCCACGTTCGGCACGTAAACGTTAGCTACTGTAAAGAGAAAATCTTTTAGTTTCAGTTTCAAAAATACATAGCGGCCTGAATCGTCTATGAGAGAGTCCAGAACCTCCGGGTTAAAAGATTTATGAAAGGCAACAGATACCCCCTTGGATTTGGCCTGTGGATTAACACTGTGGAACCATTGAGGGTAGTACCTATTGCGCAGTGCCGGAATAGCTCCAGCTCGAAAATGTGTTTCCTGGAGCAACAGAATTTTCGCACGCTGTTTGTGAAAATGGTAAAGTGTCTGGCTCCGCTTCTCGGGAGTGTTGAAACCCCTACAATTAAAGGAAGCAAAAGTTATCGAATCGTCACTAGCCATGGGGGATCATTGAAGTGGTGCTCGAGATCAATAGGATGAGTGACACTATGGGCAAACCCCATTGGGGTAAGGAACAGGAATAGAGGATGTAAAGGGGAGGTAAGGGAGGGGGGGAGGGGTGTGAGGGTAAAGGCAGAGATAAGGCGGAGGGGAGAAGAGAAGGAAGAAGAGAGAGAAAGAACAGCACAACAACCTTGCATAGGTAGTAACAACAGTGGCAGGTATGGCAACCCATTCCCAGCACAGTAAACAGAGGGACATGAAACAGGGCATTTAGAAACATCAGTGACAGGAGATGGGCCCAGTAGGTCAGGCAGAAAAGAGGAGTAGGCAAGAAAGATAAAATAAAAATAAAAATAAAAAAGGCCACTAGGTGGCTCCAAAAGGCAAACATTACAAAGAAAAGAAGCCTATCAGAAAGGCACAAGTCAGTGCATCGCACAGTGATCAGAGGATCACCGTGGGGCGCACAAAAAAAAACAAACAAAAAATCCGCAAGGGGGGGAGGAGTGTGGGGGAGAAACCCAGAGTCGGGCAGCTCCCAGCACCCCGGCCCCACGGGTAAACCAGTATCAGGTGCGACCTAAGGAGTAAACTAAAGAACATAGTAAGCATAATCATCTTAGTGGTCATCAATAAATGCAATTGTAAACCGGCATAAAATAGAGAACATCTATGAGTCATAAGGGGAAGGACATGCAACAGGCCCAACAAAGGGATCAGATTTAAACAAAACAATAATCGTAAAGTAAATCAAGGGCAACACGGAGGGGACCGTTGTATACAGTGGGTTGCAAAGACAAGTCTTGAGAGCAGTCCAGGAACTATCAGCACAACGGAGAACCCCAACTATAGGGAAAGGGGGGAGGGGAACACAGCAACGGGGGTTATAAAAGATACGGAAAAAACCTGTAAACAGAAGGGTTAATCAACATGTGAGATATTCGACCCATATGGGTCCAAGGCCATCACAGGGGGAGGCCCCAGCGGCGGGAGGAGAAAACAGGCCCGGGGGCCCACTGGATCGGGTCAGTCGTTGGTATCTTGAAGCTGCGGGGACCGAGGGGTGCGCTTGCGTCCTTGCTTCTGCCATTGCGGGGTGTAGGGCAGACCTGGAGTGGTCGGAGCAAACGGCCAGTCAGGTAGGGCGACTTGAGGCAGTTCAAGCGTGCTAAGAAATGTAGGCAGGTCTCCCAATGTACGAAATACAGCGGTTTTACCCGCGTGGTGCACTCGGAGATGAAACGGGAACCGCCATTGGTATTTGATCTGTCTTGCTTGCAGGAGTTGCGTGAGGGGTCGTAGGGATTTCCGCAAAGCCAGTGTTTGGCGAGAGAGATCAGGAAGAAGCATGACGGGTGTGTCATTGAAGAGGATCGACTGCTGCGTGCTAGCGGCCCTCATGATGTTCTCCTTTACTTTGTAGAAATGGACACGGCACAACGTGTCACGAATGAAGGAGGGGTCAGGGGTACGGGGACCCGATGTACGGTGCACCCGGTCCAATTCGATCGGGTCATCCTTGGGTCGCTGAAGCAGTTGGTTGAAGATAGCCGTCACAGCTGCAGGCAGATTTTTGGGGTCAACCGATTCGGGAATCCCCCGTATACGTATGTTGTTGCGGCGACTGCGGTTTTCGAGGTCGTCCTGTTGGTATGAGAGCTGCTGAAGCAGGACAGTGTGAGTATTGAGGATCCGATCATGCGATTGTACGGTGTCCCGCAGGCCATCCATTGTGCTATCCACATCATCAAAACGCACCCCCACATCTTTTCTCAGGTCAGAGATCTCCTTTCGGTACGTTTCCTCGATCCGGAGTACACAATGTTCAAAGTCAGCTTTGGTGGGTAGGGACCTCATGTAGCTGTTCAGGGATCTAATCTGTGATTCCATGTCCCATCCATCCCCTGAACCTAGGGAGGCATTAGAGCGGCTTCTGGTAAGCCTGGGGGAGAGGGCAGAGTCCTCAGAGTGTGAAAGCAGACTGTGGGGTCTCACCTGAGACTGCAGAGCTGATTCAGAGCGTGCCGGGGATGGAGGGGCCGGCGTCCCCTTGGATGCCGGTCGGTGCTGTGAGGACGACCGACCATGGCCAAAATAATCATCGAGATCCCCTCCCGGGTGACGGCTATTACCGCTCTTGTGTGCTTTGGGCTTGTCTTTCCCCATGGTGCTGTGAATAGCCGGTTTACTGTCCGAAATAAGGGCCGTGGGGCCGGGGGAGCCAGGAGCTGAGCGTAGGCCCGACCTACCTCTCCATACGTGGGGGCAGGCCCTCACAGGTGAAAGTCCAGATCATTCAGGAGGGACTTGCATAAATCAAAACGTGGTCCTATAGGTACAGACTTGAGGTAAAGCAAGGCGACCTTCGCCGTAGTAATTCAGAGAGGTATAGTGACGTATAATCTGAGAGAATGAAAGGATGATCCAGATAAAAGGAATGTAAAGTGGTCAGTCTCCTGCTGCAGTAGAGTAAATGAGTATACCAAGGTGTCCAGAGCTGAGTCTGTGTGCAGAGGGCTGCAGGGGATGCCTGGAGCAAGGATGCCTGGAGTAGTGGACCAGAAGAGCAGGCTGGGGTCACAAACAGAGGTGGATGGAGAACCACAAGCAGGGGGACAAGTCAATTAAAACAATCCTCCTTGGTGGGGGTGGGCAATCAGGCCTGAGCTGACAGGCAAACCGCAGGAGTGGGCCAGAACATCCGCGGAGCACGTGCCCGGGCAGCAGCCGTAGGAAATCCCGGGGATCTTCAGGCCTCAGTAGGCCGCACTAGGCCGGAGCCGGCCGCGGGGCCCCCCCGGGGAGCCACGGGGGTCACAGGGGTCCGAAACCACCCCAATTACGATCCGGGCGGGGGGGGGATAGCTGGAGAGGACCGATGACAGCCCCTTACCTCACCCGCCGGCGTGGCTCCGGAGGTCTCGGGCGATCCCGGAGGCCCAAGATGGCGGCGGCCGGCGGAGAGACAAACTACGGATCCAGGCGGCTGGGAGCCCCAATTCCGGGGAAAATCGTCTGGGATCCCTCGGCGGCACAGCGCGGTCCGGGCAGAGCGAGTGGTTCGGCAGACAGTGCACAAATAAAGGTGGATGGCGACGGATAGCTCCGTGAGCGGCAGGAGCTCCTCAGCTACACGTCCGTCGCCATTCACGTCAGGCCACGCCCCCGCACTAAGTCACTTTATGCATGGTCTGATCATTGAAGATTTCTCACGTGGATTTCTCTAAATATAAGCCATTTTGAACATTTTTATTAATTTTAAAATACGTTAGAAGTTATTTTAGTTATAGCGCTGCACTATCTGTTTGATATATTGTATTTAGGGATTTGGTGATTGACCCTTGGTGTTCAGCAGCTTTCTTTAAAGGGGTGTGTTGGACTGCGCTGATTTTTTCTGTTTTAACAACTGAGTGTTGTACATGTCTGTACATGTTCGACTGGTTTTATTAGCCATGCCCATTAAGACCCTTTCACAGTTAGCAGAACTCAGCCACACCTACCATTTGGTCTTGTGGTTTGTGTATGCTGCTTTATTACTAACTTGGATTTTTTAGTATTGAGGGTTACTAAAAAACGATTGGCCCTGGATGTCAGATATGCTAGATATGCAATTGTCCCTCAAGTAATCAGTTTTTGGTGTCTCTAGTAACTAGACTCGTAGACTTGTAGACTAATGAGATATTATGTGTGCCAATATTTAATTTTGCCTAAGACCCCTTTCACACTGGAAGCGTTAAAAATAGTGCCTGCAAAACACTCCAAAACAGCTGCTCCATTCACTCCAGTGTGAAAGCCCAAAGGCTTTTACACTGAAGCGGTGCACTGGCAGGGCGTCAGAAAAAGTCCTGCCAGCAGCTCCTTTGGAGCGGTGATAGAGCGATGAACTCTCGCTCCTCCACCGCTGCTCCCCATTCAAATCAATGGGGCAGCTCTGCTATACCGCCTGCAAAATGCCGCCACGGCAGAGTTTTATGGGCAGATTTAACTCCTTTTTGGCCACTTCGGCTGAATAGCGGAGCTAAAACGACGGTAAATCGGCATTAAAAATAGCGCCGCTTTACCATTGACACTGGTGGCGGCTCAGTGTGGAAGGGGTCTAAAAGTGTTAACTGTGGTGACATACCTTTCAAAGCTGTCATTAAAAACAAAAATAATGTTCAATAGATTCAAGCAATTGCATTACCAAAGTCAATTAATAAATACAAAAGAGGAGGAACTTTTTTCACCCTAGACTGTAACTGATAAATCCTCAACGAGATTTAAAAGAATTTAGAAAATGAGAAGCTTCCCCTAAACCTGATTAGGCATTTAAAGTTAACAAAAGCTGAGGTAAATGATGCTAGTAAATCTAGTAAATTAATCCCAAGGTATACATATTTGTCTTTTCATGATTTGATAACCTAAAAAAAAGTCATGCATATACCTTTTAGAGAGAAAAACACTACATTCTAAAATGTCTCAAAGATTTACCACATTATAGTCTAAATATTTGCTGTTTGAAAAGTAGATAATGTGCATTACCTCTAAGAATGTAGCATTACCATTAAACCTGCAAAAATATGTTTTGCATAGTTTCTTGGAGCCTTCTTTTGGGCCCTGAGGTAGAATGTCTATGAATAGGAAGGTAAAAAAAACATGTAAGGATTTGTCAAAACACAAATTGCAAATTGCAAATTATTAGCATGAATGAGCACAGTAAAGGCATGGAAGCTATACATTGATTGTTTTCAATGTCAGGGTGTGTCAATAACTATTGGTGTACAGTGTATGTGCGAGTGTCTGTATGTATATGTATGCACGCAGGGCACTGGACAAAGCACTAGAGACAAAGGGGATGTGAAATGATTTGATACAGTAATGTAATCTGTAAGATTATAGTGTACTGTATGTGTTATGTACTTTGTATTTTTTTAATTTGCTGCCAGGCTCTGCCCCATGCGTTGTGATGCTCACAGGTATCAGAGCCTGGCACACAGAGCATCAGACGGAGGACACAGCCCTCAGACATAGCGGGTGGACATCGCAGGATCCTGGGGACAGGGCAAGTAACCTGGACCATAATCTTGAGAGGCAATCCTAAGCCTCGGGGTTACCGCTAATGGTACTGAAATGTAACCCCGAGCCACACTCGGGGTTACTGCCAGGGAGGTTAAATAACTTTCAGCAACATGAAGATTGAGAACATACTCTGAGTGCAGAGCATCATAAATACCCTCCTCCTTCCTCAGTAGTTTTTGTTATTGACTTTGCTTTTTGTAAACAGTATGGCTTCTGCAACTTGACCTCACTAAAATTGTGAGTGCTGACCAGTGGCAGCCTGTCCATATGGGGCACAGGGGCACAGTCCCCCTAATCCATGCGCCCGGCCCCTAATGTACATGCAGGGCGCCAGACGTATGGATTTCAATGTTTGTTTTTTTGAAGCACATGATTAGAGTCTGAGCTTCTAATTGACTTAAAAAAAGGGTGAGTTTGGGGCACAGAGCACTGCGCCCTGAGCCCACCCAGTTGTGTGACAATAATGAATTAATATTCACTATTGTCTTCCTGATTCCTCTCCTAGCTGAACAGGAAGTGGGTCCTGAGACTCGATTGGGCAGGAGTCCTACGACTGTCAATGGTCTTGTTCCCTTGAGGAGCAGAGCAATCCATGTCCTCTGATGTGGCTCTGGGAGAGGCGCCATGTGAGGATGGGGCGGCGTTCTGTGAAGTGAGCTGGTGCCATCTCATCTGTCTCCTGGCCAGGAGCCACTGAAGAAATTAGTGAGCTTGCAGGGCCCCAATGGCAGAGTTTTCTTCCACGTCATGTCCTGTGGTGCCTCCGGGAGCTGTCCTGCCAGTTTGTGATCTGCACTACTGTGATTCACAGGAAAAGTACAGCCAAATGAGCTTTGGCTGTACTTCTCCTATAATGCTACTGAAAACAATGTATTCATTGCTGTCTGTTCTTCTGTTACTTTCTCTCGTGATGACCAGTCACTTGACAGGAAATGAGTAGGGATGAGCTGAACATACTTGGATTCAGCTTGACATTGGTTCAGTGAACAGAACCCCACTGAAATAAGAAAGATTCAAAAGATTAAAATGTTACAGATTTCCTTCTTTCTCAGGATTCTTCCTTTCCCTCTGACTTATTTTCATCCCCCCCTTCCTCAACCCTGACCCCCTTCCCAATCCTTTCCCCTCTTCCCTTTCCTCCCTCTAATTTTTCTCCTTTTTTCCTCCTGTTTTTAAGTGCAATGGAATATTTGCTGTGCTACTACTATCCACCCACTGGATTATCTGGGTAAGCAATGAATGGTTCTAAAAAATCCCCAATCTACCAGCCATTCACTTAATTATTTTTTTCTTAAAACAAAAATATTTTTATATTGCAATTGTTAAATCTGATTGGATATAAGATTATTATAATGATTTATTATCTTGTAGATAACATTGATTGACTCTTCCTAAGGCAGCGAATATACCATGAAGCATGTAGAGGACCATGTCAAGATCTGCCATATTTAGTATCCCCATTACTTACTGGGGATTATTGATCCTATGAAATCAATAATGTTGCATGGCTGTGTCTATTGTTTTTATAATATTTGAACTTGTATGTTCTTTCCTTTTTTTAATCAAAAATGTTTACCAATAAAATGCTAATTTTTTTGAATCATTGTCAAATCCTTGGATACGGAGATAGTCCATTTCTCCTTGGCCTGGGATTACTAGATTGATATTACATATTCCACACACACACTCACACAATTAGCTAGGTCAAAGATGACCTCTAGACATCACACATATCAACACGTTTTCTATCATAACCTGTACTTCTTCTTAAACCCATAACATCGGTTTTGTAAGGTTGAAATTCTTTCGGAGATCCATCCCATTTTATTAGCCCCTTCTCAGCCTGTGTGGACGCATTATCAGGATTTTGGAATGGGACCCATGATGTAGGCAATTCATACTTTGTACACCTAGGCCACATTGCACTGAGGGCACTTCATCTTGTGGTCCTATATGGATTATGTTTACTGACTTTTTGACTGAAACCAGATAGACAGAATCTTGCGATGTGGCCAAATAAACCATATAAGTGACATTTTATCTTATTTAAAGTGGTACAACATCTCTTAACGAAAGGCTTTGTTTTAGATGACTGAGAATGTGAGATGGCTTTTTCTGGATTCGTAGTTTTTACCTGCGGCTTACAAAATATAGGGGCTCTTACCTTCCAGGGATTTATTCTTGTTGGTAAATACCTTAGGTGTGGAGGACATCCCCCTGAATTCTGAATTCTGAATTCTGAATTCAGACCTACCCAAATCAGTTACCCTGTTATCTTCTCTATCTGAAGACTGAGCCAACGGCTCCTGGCAACTGACAGATAATGGTTTCATTTCACCTTCTGCATCCTTCAGTCTTTCTCCCAACGTCTTCCTGTAATCTTTGGTTTTCTAGTACTAATTGCTAGCCTCAGAATTTAACATAGAAGCTTCTAAAGTATGGATGTTACCTTTGGTTATTTCTAGCTCTTCTTTTAGGGATGTGTTTTGCACTTTCAAATGTTTATACTGTTTCGCTAACCACCTGGCCGCAAAGATTAGGGGCATTTGTCCAGTGTGCTTACTACAGCTTCTTTCTGTGAAATTTAATTTCAAATCATCTCCTTTCAGTGGTACAGAAAGGGTCCCTTCTGCCTGGAGACCTTCCTCCCTTAATGCCAGCATGGCCATTTCCTCTCCATGTCCTGCTACTCTGCCTTCTTCTTCCTGTACCACGCAATCCCCTGTAATCCACATTTTACTGGGGTATCAGACTTGTGTTGTGGCTCTCCCTTTTTGTCAGTAGGGATGACCCGAACACCCCCCAGTTCAGTTCGCACCAGAACCTGCGAACGGACCGAAAATTTCTGCGAACTTTAGAATCCCATTAAAGTCTAAGGGACTTGAACGTTCAAAATCAAAAGTGCTAATTTTAAAGGCTAATATGCAAGTTATTGTCCTTTGGGGACCCGACTCCTGCCCCACATGTATCAATGCAAACAGACGTTTTTTTCGGGAGCACTAAAATATTCCTTTAAATATCGTGCCTGAGGGGTGTCTATAGTTTGCCTGTGAAGTGCCACGTGTTTCCCGTTTTTAGAACAGTCCCTGCACAAAATTACATTTCTAAGGGAAAAAAGTCATTTAAAACTGCTTGCGGTTTTAATGTAATGTCTGGTCCCGGCAATATGGATGAAAATCATTGAGAAAAAATAACATGGATACCCCCCTGCCCATTACCAGCCCCTTTGGGTCTTGTACAGATATTAAGGGCAACCCCGTACCCAAATTAAAAAAAAGGAAAGGCGTGGGGCCCCCAGGACATGGACTGTGTAGGTTTGTTGTTAAGTAGAATCTGTTTGTAATTTTGAACTGGTACATTTTTAAAGTGTAGCTCCAGTCAAAAAATACATTTTTAAGCTTTTTGGAAAACATAGGGAAGGGTTATCACCCTTGTAACATTTGTTTTCCGTCTGTGCACCTCTTCAGAAGATTTCACCTCACTTTCTGTCCCAATGACCAATGTTTTTTGAAAATGTGTTATTTTTAGTAAAACAAGGATTGGGATAAAGCATCAGTGGAGAGGAGACACGTTTTTCCCATATCAACAGGAGAGAATTTCCCTTCCTAGGTGTAGATTTCATCTCACTTACTGTTGTCTCCTTCCGTTTGCAAGTAGGAGTCATATGTAAGTTGGATATTTGAAAGTAGGGGCCTGCCCTATATGCTCTGCAGAAATTTGGGCCTAAGATGTTGGTGTTGCCACAACACTGTAAGAACTCAAAGTGACTCTTGGTGGGCGCTGGAACGCCCTACTGTGAACTATTATATCAAGAATTGTAATTACATATTGTATAAGCATATAGTATAAATCAATCCTTATCTTTCATAAAATTACACTATATTGACAGCGCTAAATAAAAATATTTTTCAATCCAATATACATAAAAAATATATATATACGGAAAAAAATGACAGTTTCTCAAGGAATGCACCAAAAGGTTTTTTTAAAGTCCAAAAACAAGTGTTTAAATGCCATCCATTGCAGTATTCACGAGGTGATGAGAAAGATAGTCCATCTCCAAGTAAAAGACACCAGTGCGCAGTAGCTTCACACACAGTGGCACCCCTTATGGTAAAACACTTACCAGAACTTAAAGAGTTACAGGCACATCACAAAACACATTGGTTCCTCAGATTCCTTATAGTAATTTTTCCAATCAAACCAAATGCCAATACGGTTGTCAGCAATAGTAGTTTAAAGACTCCTTTGATTTCTTTATAACTATATCTTTGGTTCAATAGTACTCCATTCAGCATAGATTCACATGTAGGAAAAATAAAAAATATTCCATAGTACAAACCATTTTTTTTTTTTTTTAAATCGAATGCGCTTAATGAAACATACGTACACAATATACAATCATCAAGTCATTAATCATACGCGGAGCAATCAGGCTTGTCTCACTGCAGTCCTGAGATCCAAAGATAGTAAGCGATCTCAGGGTCCACGGCGGGTCCCGGGTAAAGTTTCAAACCTTCTCCCCCGCGATGATGTACAGCTGCTTAGTCACGCCCATACGCGTTTCGTCACTACGTCTTTGTCTGTGGGCGTGACCAATCGGCGCAGCTCATATGTTTATGTACAAAGCGGGCGGCGTACTGACAGGGAGACCTGAAACAGAGATACTCCTCCGTCCCACCTCCCCTCTGCTCAGCACCGCCTACCCTCAATACCACACTCGCAGCGGGAATGACAAGACACGCTGTTACCATAACACCGTGCCTCACACCGTCAGACAGCCTGACCATCAGTGTATTGCTGGAGCATTCAGTGCAATCAATAGATAGCTTCCAGGATCTTCCATTGTAAGGCAGTCACACATCTGTGATAACCCATTAACATTCCCGCTCACAGAGTATCGGTTGATAATGCATCCTACCTAAAATACACAAAGTATCAGTAGCTAATCGGAACATAAAAGCTACCAACAGCACATATATAATGGCTCAGAATAATACATCAACTGTGTATATGCTTATTATAAACATCTCCAATCGAAAATGATAAAAATCTCGCATTTTCGTTACATGAAATATTTACAGAAATTTGCAATTCATACAATAATTCAAAATTAGCATACAAACATTGCAAATAAAATGATAAAACAAGATAAAAAAGGGGAGGAAATATATTCCTAATCCCTTACACATAAAAACCTCAAAAAGTTTTTTTACTGAAAACCAGTAATAGTTGTTCTCCACAAATATCACTGAAAAAAGTATTGTGTTTAACACCGAAAAAATTAGTACCCATCATACCTCAGTAATTATTAAGTTAAATCACTCATATTAAAAAATCCGCTGAAACAATAGAACTATTAAAATAAAAAAAATAATAAAAATAAAAATAAAAATAAATAAAAATGAAAAATAGGAATAAACCAATAAACAATAAAAATAACAATAACTACATATGGAGCTCCCCTGGTAATACAAATGGCCCTAAAGTTCCCTAAAAGAGGGCTGGACACTATCATTAGTAATCCCTAAAATTCCCTAAAAGAGGGCTGGACACTACCCTCAGTAATCACTGATGAAGCAATTCACGTCCACCTCTATATTTAAGCCGTGGGGACTCAACATATTAGCACGAAAATCCATTAAGTTTCTCGTTTTGATATTTCTCTGACTAAATTACTACCCCTCCATACAGGAAAAATCCTATCTATGTCCCAAAACTTTAAACCTGTGGGATCCCTATTATGCTTAAGTCTGAAATGCAAAGAAACACTGTGGTCTCTATACCCAATAGAGATATTATAGATATGTTCTGCCACACGCTTGCATAACTTTCTTTTCGTTCTCCCTATGTACATAAGGCCACATGGGCAATGAAGCACATACACCACATGCGTAGTTATGCATGTGATGAAATGTTCCACTTTAAAATTGTGTCCATTCCCGGTAGAAGTAAATTGGTCAACACCCCTCAAATGGGTACTGACCGATTTACAGGCCTTACACCTACGGCAGGCAATTAAACCTGCCCTATCCCAGAACATATGTGGCCTGGACGGTGGGTCCAAAACTTTTTTAACAATTTTATGACCAAAGGAAGGGCTACGCCTATATATAAATCTAGGTTTTTCTGGAATAGCCTCTTTAAGGGTACGGTCCAATCTAAGGATGTTCCAGTGTTTCCGGACAATATCCTCAACCTCCTTATATTGTCTGTGTAGAGTGCTAATAAAGCCCCATTCATAACTCGTTCCCAAAGATCTTACTTTTGGTTGGAGGCAAGTCTCTTGAGATATCTGTAAGACTTGGTTTAACTCCCGATCCAGAATATCAGAGGAATATCCTTTCTCTAGAAACGTATCTCTTACAAGAGATGCTTGTGTCAACTAATCATCCTCAGAGGTGCAGTTTCTATGAATACGGAGAAACTGTCCCTTAGGTATACCCCACAGACACAGCGCATGGTGACCACTCTGAATTGGAATGTAGCTATTCCTGTCCGTTGGCTTGAAAAACACTTTTGTAGATAAATAGGTACGCTCCCTCATTACCGTAACATCCAAAAAGTGGATTAATTCCTTACTCTAATTAAAATCTAATTTGATATTATTATTATTATTATTAACCACTTGCTTACTGGGCATTTAAACACCCTTCCTGCCCAGACCAATTTTCAGCTTTCGGTGCTCTCTTTGAATGACAATTACTCAGTCATGCAACACTGTACTCAAATGAATTGTTTGTCCTTTTTTCCCACAAATAGAGCTTTCTTTTGGTGGTATTTGATCACCTCTGAGGTTTTTATTTTTTGCGCTATAAATGAAAAAAGAAATTTTTTAAAAAAAACGCATATTTCTTTGTTTCTGTGACAGAATTATGCAAATTATTAATTTTTCTTCATACATTTTGGCCACAATTTATACTGCTACATATATTTGGTAAAAATAACCCAAATTAGTGGATATTATTTGGTCTTTGTGAAAGTTAGAGAGTCTACAAGCTGTGGTGCGAATCGCACAAAATTGATCACATCTGATGTACTGGTGGCCTCTCATTTCTTGCGACCCGAACAAGCCAGGAAAGTACAAATACCCCCCAAATGACCCCTTTTTGGAAAGTAGACATTCCAAGGTATTTAGTAAGAGGCATAGTGAGCTTTTTGATGTTGTAATTTTTTTCCCACAATTCTTTGCAAAATTAAGATTTTTCATTTTTTTTATTTTTCTCCACAAAATTGTCATTGTAATAGGTTATTTTTCTCACATGGCATGTGTATACCACAAATGACACCCCCAAAAAAATTCTGCTACTCCTTCTGAGTATTACAATACCACATGTGTGGGACTTTTTCACAGCCTGGCCACATAGAGAGGCCCAACATGCAGGGAGCGCCATCATGTGTTCTAGGAGCATAAATTACACATCTAACTTGTTGACTACTTATTACACTTTTGAAGCACAAGGACAATGACACGTGACACTGATGACAGATGGCACTGATACGTGGCAATGATGACACTTATACGTGGCACTGATGACACGTGGCACTGATGACAGATGGCACTAATATGTGGCACTGATGACAGATGGCACTAATATGTGGCACTGATGACACGTGGCACGTATACGTGGCACTGATGACACGTGGCACTAATACGTGGCACTGATGACAGATGGCACTAATGCGTGGCACTAATACATGGCACCGATGACAGATGGCACTAATACGTGGCACCGATGACAGATGGCACTAATACGATGACGCGTGACACTGATGACAGATGGCACTGATAAGTGGCATTGATGACACGTGACACTGACAACAGATGGCACATGACACTGACAACAGATGGCACGTGACACTGACAGGTGGCACTGATGACAAATGGCACTGATATGTGGCACTGATGACAGATGGCACTAATACGTGGCACTGATGACAGATGGCACTATGTGGCACTGATGACACGTGGCACTGATGACAGATGGCACTTATACGTGGCACTGATGACAGATGGCACTTGGGACAAATGGCACTGACAACAGGGGGCACTGGGGACAGATGGAACTAACAGGTGGCACTGGGGGCAGATGGCACTGGGGGCAGGTAGCACTGGGGTGGGTGGCACTGTGGCAGATGGCACTGGGGCGGATGGCACTGGGGCAGGATGGCACTGGGGCGGATGGCACTGGGGCAGGATGGCACTGGGTGGATGGCACTGGGGCAGGATGGCACTGGGGCAGGATAGCACTGGGGCAGGATGGCACTGGGGGAGGATGGCCCTGGGGGAGGATGGCGCTTTTTTTTTACACTTTTTTTTTACACTTTTTTTTTTACACTTTTTTTACTTTTTTTTTTCACTGACGGCCGCTGCAGCCGTTCATCTCTCCCCTCTCACACTGTCTGTGTGAGGAGGGAGAGCGGCGCTGAGAGATGATCTCATATGTTTACATATGAGATCATCTCCCATTGGACACGCCGATCGCGCTGTAAACAGCCGCTGTGATTGGCCGTTTACAGCAATCTGTGTTTGCCTGTCCCCGGGGACACGGCAAACACAGTACTTCCCCGATGCGCGCCCACGGCGGCGCGCATTGCGGAAGTAAACATTAGGACATCCAGGGACGGCCTCCCGGACGAAAGCGCCCGCTCTACGGCCGTCATTCGGCTATAGGGCGGGCGCGAGGTGGTTAATATTCAAACCATCAGCGAATAATTTCAAACTTTCTTCGGTACCCTGCCAAATAAAGAATAAATTGTCTATATACCTCTGGTAGAAAAGTAATTCCTGTCTCCTGGTTGCAAAAATACATATGTCCTCCCACTGGCTCATAAATAAGTTTGCCAGACTCGGCGCAAACTTAGAACCCATCGCTACCTCTTTCTTCTGGTTGTAAAATTTACCATCATACCAGAAGTAGTTGTGCGAGAGGCAGAACTCTAAAGCCATTCGTAAAAACTTTTTTTGAATAAAAGGAAGGTCATCTCTCTGAGAGAATGCCCAGTTGAGTGCCAACAAGGCATCCTCATGTTGTATAATTGTATAAAGAGACGACACATCCGCTGTTACTAGGAAGCTTTCAGATTCTTCTGAGAATTCACCTCTCGCAACAGCTGGAAAAAACTTGAGGTATCTTTCAAATAGGCTCGAGTCGTCACCACACTCATCTGTAAAAAGTGATCCAAATATTGGCCTATTCTGAATTTATTCCATTGACAATCGGCCTAGCCGGTGGTTCAATTGCATTCTTATGTATCTTAGGCAACGTGTAGATGTTGTGAATTCTACTAAAACTTGGAACCAAAAATACGTTTTCTTTTTTTGTAAGGATCCGCATATAATACCCAAAATCCACTAAATTCGCTAAGTCACTTCGGTATTCCTTAGTGGGGTCCTTTTCCAATAATGTATATGTTACTTGATCAGACAACATCCCACTGAGTTGGGAGTGGTAAAACTGTTTATCTAACAGCACCACACCCCTCCTTTGTCTGCAGGGCGGACTATTATATCCCTTCTTTCCCCTAGGGCCTTGATCCCTTCTTTAATGTGTTCAGGACAAATATTTTTCTTCAGTGGGAGATCATTCAGATCCCTCAAAACTGATTGTTTGAACACCTCCACTTGATGATTAGAAGGAAGTGGAGGATTAAAAAGAGACTTATTACGAAGTCCACTATTAATACCTATTGTTTCAATAGTATTGTTATTTTTCACCATACTACTGTTCGAGAGCATATATTTTTTGATGTTGATTTTCCGCACATATTTTTGTACGTCAATATAAACATAAAATTTATTCATAGGCCGAAGAACAGAACATTTCAGGCCAGCATTCAGGATATTCTTCTCTTTCTGTGATAGAGTTACATTAGTCAGATTCTAAATCCCCGTCAATCCATCTCCCTTTTTCTTTTTTTTGCTGGAGCCGTCTTCCGGATCTGCGGCCTCTTTTGGAATGGGTTTTACCTGTCTGGTCGAACTGTATGGCATGCCCCAATCTTGGGTTTGCCTCCATCCCTGGCTGTTCTGTGCTGATGGGCGATAAAAAGGTCGGCCCCTCCATGGTCGGCCCCCTCTTGGTCTTCCTCTCCACTGACCTCTTCCTCCCCTCCATAAAAAAGGGGGTATCTGTGTATTACGGGGTGAAGACGAGCCCGATAGTGGGGTAAAACGATTGTATGTATTTAACTTATATGCCTCTTGTTTATTATATGCTAGATGTCCTTCCCTATATTCCCTTTCACTATCAATGTCAGAGGAATTAGGATGCTTTTGCCCATGTTTTTTTGGGGATTTCTTACCTTGGGAATTAAAATTTTTATTTTTAGGAACTGCTCCTTCAGACTGTCTACAATCTTTGTCTACAGTCATTACTTTATTCAATGGGGGTTGAGTTAATACAGTACCATCAGTTGCTCCTTCTTGTAAAGATGATCCAGCTCCTCCCTGCCAGCTATACATAGTGTGATTTCTAAAATCATTCAAATCCCTTTTAAATTTCTTTATTTTCTTTTTTTGTGTTTCCCTATCTACTTTCTCTAACTTTCTGTGGATTTCATTATTAAAAGTAATTAACTGAGGTGTGTCCCTTATTGGTTCTAATATTTGCTGTAGGTCTGCAATTCTTTTTTCTAAAATCACCATTTTTCTCCTTTTACGTTCAAGTACTAATTGTTGTAATTTATGGCTAACACCATTGAAGAAATCTAGCCACTCAGACATTAAGCATATATCGTCAAGTCCATCCTGAGGTGCAACATCCCACCTCAGACTTCTCATAATTAGTTTAAGATACTGCTCAAAAGTACTGATATCCCACCATGTACGGACTTGTTTCTCAAGAGTGTTGGCCAATGCTGTTAGAGTTTCAGCATAGTCATTATCCTCAAGCAATTCTCCTTCACATGAGAAGATTGCTTCCAAATCAATCTGTCGGTCTTTTAAAAAATTAACTGCTTCCATGTTCGCTATGGGTAAACACAAAACGTAAACAATACTAATATCACTGAACAATATAAAATATTCCTCACTGATCCCAGCGCCCAGGTGGAAAGCAAGTTCTCAAAATCTCATCCAATCACCAGCTGCTATCATAAATTAAATTACCAATTATATAAGCATATAGTATAAATCAATCCTTATCTTTCATAAAATTACACTATATTGACAGCGCTAAATAAAAATATTTTTCAATCCAATATACATAAAAAATATATATACGGAAAAAAATGACAGTTTCTCAAGGAATGCACCAAATGGTTTTTTTAAAGTCCAAAAACACGTGTTTAAATGCCATCCATTGCAGTATTCACGAGGTGATGAGAAAGATAGTCCATCTCCAAGTAAAACACACAAGTGCGCAGTAGCTTCACACACAGTGGCCCCCCTTATGGTAAAACACTTACCAGAACTTAAAGGGTTACAGGCACATCACAAAACACATTGGTTCCTCAGATTCCTTATAGTAATGCTTCCAATCAAACCAAATGCCAATACGGTTGTCAGCAATAGTAGTTTAAAGACTCCTTTGATTTCTTTATAACTATATCTTTGGTTCAATAGTACTCCATTCAGCATAGATTCACATGTAGGAAAAATAAAAAAATGTCCATAGTGCAAACCATTTTATTTTATTTTTAAATCGAATGTGCTTAATGAAACATACGTACACAATATACAATCATCAAGTCATTAATCATACGTGGAGCAATCAGGCTTGTCTCACCGCAGTCCTGAGATCCAAAGATAGTAAGCGATCTCAGCGTCCACGGCGGGTCCCGGGTAAAGTTTCAAATCTTCTCCCCCGCGATGATGTACAGCTGCTTAGTCACGCCAATACGCGTTTCGTCACTACGTCTTTGTCTGTGGGCGTGACCAATCGGCACAGCTCCCGCGCTGGTCGGGACCCCCGTGAGTCCGGTCGCGGGACCCGTGGACTCGATCGCCGCGGGCATCCCCGCAATCGTCTCACGGAGCGGCCGAATGGAGGAAATGCTGTGTAAACAACATTTCTCCATTCTGCCTAGCAACTAGTGACGCTGATCTCTGCTCCATGTGATTGGAGCAGAGATCACTGTTCACTAAATGAAAGCCCAACCCCCCCACAGTTAGTAACACACCCCTAGGAACACTTAACCCCTACACTGCCACCCACTGGTTAACCCTTTCACTGCCAGTGTCATTTACACAGGAATCACTGCATTTATATAGCAGTGATTACGGTTTAAATGACAATGGTCCCAAAAATGTGTCAAAAATGTCCGATGGGTCCCCCACAATGTCGCAGTCACAATAAAAATTGCTGATCGCCGCCATTACTAGTAAAAAAAAAATAATAAAAAATTATTAATAAAAATGCTATAAAGCTATCCCTATTTTGTAAACGCTATGACTTTTGCGCAAACCAATCAATAATCGCTTATTGCGATTTTTTTTACCAAAAATATGTAGAAGAATATGTATCGGCCTAAACTGAGGGAAAAAAAAAATTTTGATATATTTTTGGGGGATATTTATTATAACAAAAAGTAAAAAATTATGCGTTTTTTTCAAAATTGTCGCTCTATTTTTGGTTATAGCGCAAAAAATAAAAACCGCAGGGGTGATCAAATACCACCAAAAGAAAGCTCTATTTGTGGGAAAAAAGGACGTCAATTTTGTTTGGGAGCCATGTCGCACGACCGCTCAATTGTCAGTTAAAGCGACGCAGTGCCGAATCGCAAAAAGGGGTCTGGTCTTTGACCAGCAAATTGGTCCGGTCTACAAGTGGTTAATGAAACATACATACACAATATACAATCATCAAGTCATTAATCATACGCGGAGCAATCAGGCTTGTCTCACCGCAGTCCTGAGATCCAAAGATAGTAAGCGATCTCAGCGTCCACGGGGGGACCCGGGTAAAGTTTCAAACCTTCTCCCCTGCGATGACGTACAGCTGCTTGGTCACGCCCATACGCGTTTCGTCACTACGTCTTCGTCTGTGGGTGTGACCAAGCGGCGCAGCTCATATGTTTATGTACAAAGCGGGCGGCGCACTGACAGGGAGACCTGACACAGAGATACTCCTCCGTCCCACCTCCCCTCTGCTCAGCACCGCCTACCCTCAATACCACACTCGCAGCGGGAATGACAAGACACGCTGTTACCATAACACCGTGCCTCACAGCGCACTAACCACCGTCAGACAGCCTGACCATCAGTGTATTGCTGGAGCATTCAGTGCAATCAATAGATAGATTCCAGGATCTTCTATTGTAAGGCAGTCACACATCTGTGATAACCCATTAACATTCCCCCTCACAGAGTATCGGTTGATAATGCATCCTACCTAAAATACACAAAGTATCAGCCAGTAATGATCCCTCTCCTTGATCCACTAAATATGAGGATCCTTCCGCAGGCTTTGCAGGATCCGGGAGACCATGCAGCATAGGTTAGCTGAGGTATTCGGTCCAGAGTCCTCTGGGTCACTAAGGACGACATGATCTGCAGCCACTTCCTCCCAGCCACATACAAGTCCATGGGTTTCTTGGGACTGTAAATGATCCCTAAAAGACGGCTGCTGATGCTGAGTGCCATGCTCCACCTCCATGCTGACACAATCCTCCTCCTCCTCCTCTTCCTGTGTGATAGGTGGGCCACCAGGAACACTGTCTGGATAAAGGGGGCCTTGAGAGGCAAGGAAGTCCTCCTCTTCCAGCCTCTGTTCTGCTAAGTGTCCATTATTCCATGCAGTGTGTGCTCTAACAGGTGGACAAGAGGGACAGTGACACAGAGGCATGCAGTGTCACTGCTCACCATCCTCATGGCCTCCTCAAATGGTGACAGGACAGTGCATGCATCCCTGATCATGACCCATTGGCGTGGGGAAAAAAACAAGCTCCCCTGACACTGTCTTGGTGCCGTAGTCACACAGGTACTCATCGATGGCCTCTGCTGCATGTGCAGCCGCTGCAGCATGGCCAACAATGAGTTCCAACTCGTGGGCATGTCACAGGTTAGGCGGTTCTTGGGCAGATTCAATTCCTTTTGGAGGTCAGCCAGCCGTCATTATATGACCAGTGGAAATGCACACAGACTTTCCTGGCCTGCCTCAGGACATCCTGTAAGCCTGAGTACCTACCCAAGAACCACTGCACCACCTAGTTAAGGATGTGAGCCAGACAGGGCACATGGGTCAGATGTCCCCGTCGGAGGGGAGAAAGGAGGTTGGTGCCATTGTCGCAAACCACCATTCCTGGCTTAAGCTGGCGTGGCGTCAAACACCTCACAGCCTGCCCCTGCAGAGCTGACAGAATATCTGTCCCAGTGTGGCTCCTGTCCCCAAGCACACCGGCGCAAGCATGGCATGGCATTTTTTTGCCTGCGTAGTTGCGTAGCCCCTTGAACGCCTACAGAGCAACACTGGTTCCAAGGACAAAGCACAGGAAGAGGCCATGGAAGAAGAAGAAAAGGAAGGGTGGAGGAGAGAGGTGTGTCACAATCACCAGTAGTAGCATTTTGGAGGTGTGGTGGCGGAACAACCTCCAACACTACTGCACCTTGTCCTGCATCCTTCCCAGCTGCCAGAAGAGTCACCCAATGCACCGTGAAAGATAGGTAACGTCCCTGTCCATGCCTGCTGGACCATGAGTCAGTGGTAATATTTACCTTACCACTGTCCGCCCTATCCAAAGAGGCATGGACATTGCCTTCTACATACTGGTAGAGAGCCGGAATCGCCTTCTGTGATAAAAGGTGGTGTTTGGGAACCTGCCACTAAGGAACCACACATTGCACAAACTCATGGAAGGGGGCAGATTCTACCAACTAAAAAGGCAGCAGTTGAAGTGCTAGCAAATTAGCCAAGCTAACATTCAACCAGTGGGCATGTAGATGGCTGGGAGTGAAATTCTTTTGACGGTGCAGCAGCTGTGTCAGGAAAATTTGCCTGGTACAATCGGATGTTGGTATACCATACCAATAGCAGATTTCCCGCAAGTACTTGGCTGTGACACACCTAATTCTACACCTTTATTTCTCTCAGAGTAACCAGACTGAAGGTATAGTGGGGTTGGAGATCCCAGCTGATGAGGAGCAAGGAGAGGTCCGCTTTGTTCTTTGGTGTGGGTCTTTTAGGTATTTTTGCCAATGAACTGCATGGCAGGTCGACATATGTCTGGTTAAGCATGTGGTGCCCAAGCAACTGATGTTTTGGCCACGCGAGATACACTTGAGACATATGTTGCAAATAGCAGTGGTGCGATCTGATATACTCATCTCAAAAAAGGCCCACACCAAAGAACTTTTGGAATAATGCGCAGCGGCAGCACCCTGCACATGCAGAGCTCTGCGGTGTGATGCAGTCGGTGTGCTGCCCTTAAGAAGGCCCCTGGAGAGCATTCTGCCTCATTGGGGATGCGCCTCCTCCTCCTCCTCCTCTCTCCTATCAGGCACCCATGTGGAGTCAGTGACCTCATCATCCCCTCCCTCCTCATCACTGGAGAAAACCTGGCAGTATGCTGCAGCTGGGGGAACAAGACTGCCAGATTGCTGTCCTTCTTGGGTATACCCTCTCTCTTGGCTCACTTTACTGCCTTCCTCTAGCTGGGTATCATCATCAGAGCCTTCAAAACACTGGGCATCCTCGTGGAGCATGTAACCAACACTGTGCTCAAACAGTTCGGGGGACTCCTCAGGAGAACATGGTGGGGCTAGGGAAGGAGTGACTGATGCCATTGAGATGAGGGAAGAGGCCGCGTTGGCAGCTGCTTTGCCAGTACCCTGAGCCTGGGTGAGAGAGAATGAGGAGAATAAGGATGGCTTGGTCATCCACTCTACCCAGTCTTCAGCATGTTGCAGCTGCCGAAAATAAGGACAAGCGTGTCCCATGGCCACATGCTGATGAGGATGCACCGTGTTCATGACCAGTACTGTTGCCTCTAGACACAGAGCCCGCTTGCCCTCTTTTATTGGCTCGTGACTGTCTTCCTCTCCTTGTTGGCCTTCCAGACCTACTAATGGCCTGCAGGGAGATGTAGCTGCACAAATCTGGGACATATATACTGAATAAACTGCAGCTAGCAGAATCAACTGCCTGCCTGTAGTATTATTACTATGAGAACACCAGCAATTGGGGTAGCTTTAAGTGCACACTGTGCAGATGACACAGTACACCGACTGTAATTACTGCAGCTGCCTGCGGTATAGGATCAGCAGAACACCAGCAATTGAGGTAGATTTAGGCGTACACTGTGCAGATGACACAATACACCGATTGTAATTACTGCAGCTGCCTGCCTGTGCTATAGAATCCGAAGAACCCCAGCAATTGGGGTAGCTTTAGGTGCACACTGTGCAGGTGGCACAATGCACTGAGTGTTATTGCTACAGCTGCCTGTGGTATAGGACCAGCAGAACACCAGCAATTGGGATAGCTTTAGGTGTACACTGTGCAGGTGGCACAATACACCAACTGTAATTGCTACAGCTGCCTGTGGTATAGGACCAGCAGAACACCAGCAATTGGGGTAGCTTTAGGTGTACACTGTGCAGGTGGCACAATGCACTGAGTGTTATTGCTACAGCTGCCTGTGGTATAGAACCAGCAGAAGACCAGCAATTTGGTTAGCTTTAAGTATATACTGTGCAGGTGGCACAATACACCGACTGTAATTGCTGCAGCAGCGGCCTGTGGTATAGGATCAGAAAACACCAGAAATTGGGGTAGCTTTAGGTTTACACTGTGTAGGTGGCACAATACACCGATTGTAATTGCAACAGCTTCAAATGAAATTCAAAGACACTGTCTCTCTGTCTATCTCTCTCTCCTCCACAGGGAGCCTTATATAGTGTGGGGCATGTACTAAACCCCCTGAGCCATAATTGGCTGAAGCCACCCTGGCTTTAGCCAATTACAGCTCGCTGTACAGACGGCCCTGTGATTGGCCAAGCATGTGGATCATAGTGCATGCTTGGCCAATCATCAGCCAGCAATGCACTGCGATGCCACAGTGAATTATGGGCCATGAGCGCCACTCGAATTTGGCACAAACGGCCCATAACGTTCGGAATTTGCCAAATGGTTGAACAGCCGATGTTTGAGTCAAACGTGGGTTCGACTCGAACATGAAGCTCATCCTTCTTTGTCAGCCACTGAAAGGTGGCAGTTCATGTCAGCCACTGAAAAGTGACAGTTCATGTCAGCCCCTTAGCACTCTGCTGACAAGTGCTAGGCAACTGCATAATGCCCAAGTCCTGACAACTGCTCCTTGTCTCCCTGAAAATCACTGTCACCACTTGTTGGGGATTGTGATGGTTTCTGCTTGACCCTACGTTCAAGCATTGATTGGAATGATTTCTCCTTAAATCCCATAGTAATAATATTCATTTCCTTCATTTTATTCACTGACTCCATCATCCATATAGCCCAAGTATCTTTTTCATATGGCCGTGTCATATTTTTGTGGTGAGAACGGTACACATCTTCCCATACTTTTTGTTTAAAAGTACCTCTTTTAGAATACTTTTTCCCAGTCCAGCAATCCCAATCTTGCATATATTTCACAACCCAAGGACCATATTTATCTATCATCTCTTCCTTCAGGGTCAAGTGGTAGGGTTCCCCATGGTTATATGTCCTCTTTGAAGTGATTCGATTACCCATCCTTTATGGACAATGGACCTTGATTCCCCCAACCTTTTTACAGGTTGTCTTTACTCCCGAGGAAGCTACTCTCTGACCAAGAATTGGGTTGACAGGTACCCCCCTGTCACTGTTGCTGCTTTTTTTTCACTACTTGCCAATATTTTCCTGTCCTGGCTATAGTCCTTCAAAAAATTAGTTTAGCCTACAAAGACTTTTTTATATTTCAAAAGAGTACTTTAACATAGGGTGACACTATGAAAGTACTGATAATGAAGTGTCATCGTCCCGGCGATAATTGAATTAGAGATTAAAATGCTACATAAAGTGGACTTTATAGGCACACAGTAATAGATCTACAGAAAACGTAAGTAATATTTATCTTGTTTTATTAAAAATAAGTATAAAAGACTGGGGTACAGTTACTACAAAAATATGTAACACAACAATAAAATTAGTTATTAATATACCCTACACATATAGAGAATGACATCACATAATAGCTAATATAGTCACACTCATGACAATGAACCATGCAAGTTCTTTATTGCCTGATGTAAATATCCAATCAGTTGTGTGTCCAAATCTAGGTCCGGGTATATACATTTTTCAGAAGCTTGACATGTTGCGTGTGAAATATGCTTCCTCAGGAGCAGCAATTTTCATAACAATAGGAGACTAATAATGCATAGTAAGAGCTAAACAGCTTGAGTGAATGCACAGGATTTTCAGCATGAGAGTAGGCAACAGCATAACCTCAGAAACAAAGAAGCTGGACTTCAAAAAAGCTCAATATAAAATTGTCCATCAGGATAAATAATATGTCCTGTCGATATCTTAAAGGCAGACTAGGAAAGGGAAACGAACCATTCGAAAATGAAGTGTCTTGTAGATAAATTTCAGCATCACAGCAAAGCCGTAGGCCATAACAGTCCAGATGAGAAATGGCAACTGCCCACTGTCCACTTTATGTAGCATTTTAATCTTCAAAAAATTAGCCTGGAGATTTCCCAAACTAAATAATAGTTCAATTCCTCCCGTGTACTTTTCTGAAGTACTCCAAAATAAATGTTTAACAAAAGGTTATTACTTCTGTTATCTCAAGAATGTTTAGCACAAACTTGGATAATCAGGACCCTATGTGTGCTTGTAGTACAGGAGGTAGTTAACTGATGCACGGCTAATTGCAAAATGATTTATAGCAGTTACAACATAGCCCGTGTTTACAGATCTAATTACAAAGCTTACGATCCCCAGTTAGTAGTTTACACAGAAAGATAGATTTATACACATCTAGAACATTCCGTGTGATCTAGGTCCACAGGTGCATTTCAATCTCAAATATTGGGAAGCGTCTTGACCTAGACTCATGCAAGGGTAAACCAGAAGTGCTTGTTGGCAGGAAGGCCCAGATCCTAATTCTTTTCACTGCCTTCAAGCGGCCAATCAGAGCCCATATCATTCACCCTGACACCCACTTGCAATTTTGGCCCAACCAAGCAGGATGTCTTCTCATACACTCTCAGTACAACTTATAGAATATTCAAGCCTCCTGAATCTGGATAAAGAGTTTGGTAATAATTAACAATAGATATTTACTGGGTAAATTATTTAGGGACTTTTTTTTTCTACCAAAAAATTGACTCATCTGTGCCTGTGAGATGGATTTTGTGGATGTAGCCCCTTATAGAGTCAAAGGTGAACTTGGCTGGTGGGAATAATTTGTTTTGGTTAGGACATGGTGTTGATCAGAGAGGGAGACCTGGGCTTCTTCAGACTTAGTATTTCTGGATTGGTTGAGCAGCAAAGTGGTCTTGGCCACCATAATATGAACAAAGTCACTGTGTCCTTCTCCTATATTTCTACTCTGGGGACAACCAAGTGGCTCCTATTTTCATCAGTTCCTCCTGACTATGAACAGAGGGTGTGAGTGTTACCAGATGAAGGCGTCCTGTGAAGACATGGGGAGATTAGAACACCACTTTCTCAAAATTTCTCTCCTGCAGTCATCTGTCTATTCTGATATCTAGCTACATAGCCTCTTACAAGGTCTTGGACTTTGTGAAGTGCACTAAGGAGTTCTTAGTGGAATCCTTAACTGACTCGTTAAGACTGGGTACTTTCATCTAGAGTCAGACACAGTGGCAGCCCGTCCATTAGGGCACCCCCCATCCATGCCTCTGGCCCCCTGATCTACTTACAGGGCATCGGACCATGGATTCCAATGGGGGGGGGGGGGGGTTGAAGCATGTGATTAGAGCCAGAGGTTCTAATAGGCTTCAAAAAGGGTGAGCTTGGGGTGCAGAGCACTGCACTGCGAGCCCACACAGTTGTGGGAGATTAGTGAATTAATTTTCGCTTTTTTCACATTGATTCTCCTCCCAGCCTATCAGGAAGCGGGGTCATGTGATCAGTTTCCTGATTGGCCGAAAGGAGAAGCAATGTTATTGACCAAGGGGGGGGAGGAGGAGGGAGAAGATGCACACCCAGGGGAGAAGCAAGGGTAAGACCGAAGGACCCACTACCTGCCACTCCAGGGATGGCTCATCATCCAGCTTCTGGCTCAGCCATCCAGCACTCCCCAGCTTGAGGAGATTGGAGTCTGGGCAGGACAGAGGTAGGGAGGCCATCTGTCTCCCATGGCGACTGCGGCAGGGGATGTTCCTGGTGTTTCCACATTAATGTCCGTCTCTTGCTGAGGGAGGGGGGAGGCATTGGTTTTCCACACCCCCCCAAATTATTGAGCACTAGCAGCCACTGGTCAGACACCCACTGAAGGAACTCTAAACAGTACTGTTTCCCCATGCTCCTTCTTTCATCAGGGCTCTAAAGGAGGATTCAAAAGTGCAAGCGCATCAGGGTTATCATAAAGGAGACAAATGGCTTTGAAAAACTCATAAAAAGAGGCAAGAGCAGGGCTGTCCAAATGTAAGCTGAAAGCCAGGGACTGGGGCCCCACTGCAAAAGGGAAATAATTATGCATACCAGCTGGGCCTCAAAACCCATGGAGCATGGCCTAGGCTGTAAATACAGTTTACAACCATGGACAAAGGAGGAAAACAAGTGGCAGTCCCCATAAAAATAGTCAGGCAGGTTAACCTTAGGTTTAGGACCTTGCAGGCTTAAGGGTAACTTCTGGACTTGGCAGGACAATTTACACAGTCCGCCAGCAAAACAAGCAGATCCACAAAGGATTCATTACTGTTTTGGGGGTAAGGTGAGCTTGTGATAATGTAATGTTTAGTCCGATGCCTTGGTCAGGAACTATAGCTGGCAAGTGTTTCTGTTTCTTTAAGGCAAGCAGGCCTACCAGTACACCCAGGTTTTAGTACAAAATGCTTTTGTTTCTGGATACATGACACAGGAACTGGGTGAAGATTACAGGAAAGGGTAGGCACTGCTAGAGAGCATCCATGTGATAGTTCAAGATCAGGGCATACTGCAGGCAAGCATAACCAGTGAACAGTTGCAAGGTCAATGCAGGCTGCAATCTGATAGGGTCAGAAATGAGGTATCCAAGGCAGGTAGACAGATTATGGACTAGCAGAGATTTAGGTAGGAAGCCAGGAAGCAGGAAAGCTATCACAAGTCTGGATCCTTGGACTTGTGATGCTTAAACTGATTGTAAACAATCACCTTGTAAAACAACCTATGCAGTTTCAAATATAAATGAAAGGCACATTTTTTTTTGTATAGATACAGTATAACAAACATTATAAAGACCTCTTTCCCTTTTTTATAAGTGATCACATTCCCTCTGTTCTCAGCTGCATAAGAGCTGGTGAGAGGAAAAGGAGAAGCAGCAGCACACTGAGCTTCCCAGTGAATGGCTGTTCAGAGGGGGCATATTAGGACAGGTCTGATCATTGGAGGAGAGTACACTGAGTTCCTGGCACAGACTGAGAACTGACCACGGTGTGCTCTCCTTCTCATACAAGTACATGGTACGTCAGGCACATATCAGGAATATGAAGTGTTGGGGTCACAATTGCTTTAAATAAGTCACCAGAGAAGATCAGTCAATGTGGACAGAACAGAGAGAAGCATGGGTGTGGAGCTGCTGGCCAATGAATGATAGAGGAGGCTGCAGCAGCCAGTCAGTCAGTCCATTGAGGATCACTGGCCATTCAACATTGGATCACTTTTTAGATGGCATTTGATGGATGGATATGAGGGCGATAGGAGGTTGCCTCCTTAACCAGCCCTGTTCATTTGAATGGGTTATGTTCAGTTGTGGCACTATTAGATTAAGGGGCCAGTCAGAGGTGTAAAACCACAGTTTAAGCACCGGGCCACATATAAACGAAAGCTTAATTTTCATATTTCTTGAATAGACATGGGCGGAACCCCCTCCTGTTCAGTTCTTGGCAAAACTCATGGACAGGGGAAATAGTCTAACCCAAACGGCGAACCTCATTGAAGTCTATGGGAGCCGATTAGGAAACATCAAAAGTGCCCATTTTGAAGGCGTATATGCAAGTAATTGGCCATAAAAGGGATAATGGGGCATGGATACTGCCCCGAGGGGCATGTATGAATGCAATTTTTTTTTGGGGGGAAAAAACAATAGTTTTTTCAGGAGGAGTGTTTTTAATTATGTTTAAAGTGCAACAATAAAAATGAAAAATACAATATAGTGCCTGGGGGTTCCCCTATGTCCCTGGAAAGTGACACATCTGTAGCATGTATAAAACATTTCTAAAGAAAAAAAAAAAAACAAGTCAAATCCCATTTTCAAAATGACACATGGTTACAATTGCTGGCACCCGGGTATTGAAAAAAAAATGGCGTGTAGTCACCCCAGTTCAAACCAGGGCATTCGGGTCTGGTATGGATTTGCAGGGGAACCCCTTGCCAAAATAAAAAAATGGCGCGAGGTTCCCCCCAAAATCCATACCAGACCCTTATTTGGGCATGCAGCCTGGCAGGTCAGGAAGGGGGGTGAACGAGTGCCCCCCCCCTGAGCTATACTAGGCCACATGCCTTCAACATGGGAGGTTGGGTACTTTGGGGCTCTGCCCCCAACCCAAAATTACCTTGTCACCATGTTGATGGGGACAAGGACCTCATCCCCACAACCGTGGCCTGTGGGTGCAGGGGTCTGGGAGTGGGAGGCTTATCAGGTCCCCCCCCATGTGAATGATTATCAGATACATTGTACCCCTACCCATTCACCAAAAAAGTGTCAAAAAGTAATAAAAACGCACACACGTTTTTTGACAATTACTTTATTTAAAAATAAAAAAACAGTGTCCCTGATGTAAACTCATATGCAATCACGCCGCACCCAAAAAATAAAAAACATAAGAACACTTCCACCGACATGAAGGCTGGTCGCCTACTAAAGGCTCCGCCCTTTGACATTTCTTATATAGATAAGGGGCTTGGTCACCTGGTAGCACCGCCCCTTCTGATGTCACAGATCGGTGCATGCTGGGTCAGTGATGTTAGAAGGGGCAGTGCCACCAGGTGACATAGCCAGGGGGCTCTGCCCCTTACCTATATAAGAAATGTCAAACGGCGGAGCCTGCAGTCGGCAGCCAGCCTTCATGTCAACGGGAGCATTTTTTTATTTCTTTTTCAGGTGCAATGGGTGGCGAGATTGTAAATGGATTGGGTACACCAACCATGGTTGTGGAGATGAGGCCCTTGCCCCATCAACATGGGGATAAGGTGCTTTGGGGTGGGGGGCAGAGCCCCTTCTGCCCCAAAGCCCCCACCCCTCCATGTTAAGGGCATTTGGCATGGTATGTTCAGGAGGTGGGGCGCTCTCTGCCCCCCCCCTTCCTGACCTGCTTGGATGCATGCCTGGATAAGGGCCTGGTATGGATTTTGGGGGGACCCCCAAGCCATTTTTTCTATTTTTATCTTTAACCGGCACTTTTTTTTTGTTTGATTACTCAGCTGTCAGCGGGTATAACCCACTGGCAGCTGATGACTCATCAGTTTCAGCTGACTTCCCAGCCCCACTTCTTAACAACCAGCTTACAATGCACCCTGATTGGGCAAAGCTTTGCCCAATTAGGGTGCAGAATGCACCGTGCAGCTAGACTACTGAGTCATTTGACTATATATCGATATATCATGTATCATTTAATAGCTGCGGCAATAAGTAATAGCGAGGCTTACTCAAAGTGATGTGAGGAGTGATGAGACAGATAAGAAGCTAGGGTGTGATTCAGCATGATAGCAACCCAACAACACCAAAACAATTCTGAATGGATTATACCCTTACAAATTAGAAATGGTGGGTGGATAGGATAGTGTATAAAGGAAACTGGGAAAAACATCAGTCATGCAGGGGGAAATATTATTGGAAAATCTTCTAAACTTGGCACAGTTCTTTTGAATTGAAAACTTACTTTATTATACATTTTTAAAAAGTTTACAGGATATGAAAGCATACATATCAATAGTTTAGTTTCTCTTTGAAAAATGTATTGTTTTTAGAGCTGTAGTAATATTCTGCCCTCTACTGTCTGTAAGTGACTGTGCTGCTTAAAGACAAACTGCAGTCTGCTCATATAATTTGTAATAAAAACATCTTTGCCATTCTGAAGCTTCCCTCCAACCACTTTCAATATTTTTTATATATACTGTGATTCTGTACTTTCCAAATATGCTTCTGAAATCTCCCTTCACTGAGTCTGGCTGCAACTATTTTAACTGTGGCCAGCTGATGCTGCTGCCTCTTTACTTCCTGGATATACACAGATACACAGAGGTACACCTTCTGCCATGTAGCTCTCATTGGCCCTCTTATGACTCATCATTCCTCCCTTCCTGGCAAACTCTCACAAGACTGAGAGAGAGAGCTATGCATGATGTCATAAGCCTAGGCTAACAGACAAGAAACAGGGCATGGCTTGTATAAGGTATTTATTGTCTGAAAAAAAAATGTTTTACTATCCAAAGTTAAAACAAGAAGGGCAGACGATTTAATAGATGGAAAGTTGAAAAAAATGACAGATGGTCCGCTTTAATGTTCACATAGATTATGTACATAACTTCCTGTGTGTGTGTGTGTGTCTGGGTTAGAAATCCCAGAGGGAGGAAGTAAATCGAAAGTTTCTAATACCACATGTCCTGCTATGGAGAGCTGCTACTAACCCAGGCCAGAACCAGGGATTATTAGGAAAGTGCACCGATGTTTAATAGTTACATTTTTTGCCCATAGTTGTAGCTTCTGGGTATAAATTTGTATATATTTAAAGACTGGCGACAAAGGTATATCTGTCTCCTTGTTGTTATTTTACATGCACTACACTAGCTAATTAAATCTGTGGTATAGTGTGCATGTGTAGTGGTCACCTAGCTGTATCATAGTAGATGATCATGTTTATTGCAATATAGTTTATATGTAGCTCCTGTTATTTTGGTTAACCCTGTCCCCTCTGGTCTGGAATTCTGTAGTTAGTTTTAGCTCAGGGATCAATAACCAACATGGGGTAAAACCAGGTTAGGCATAGATTTAAGACAGTTTAAGACCTGCCCTGAAATTTTCAGAACACTATTTCTGAGGGCCTGGGAGGTAGGGGGGGGGGGGGGGGGGTGGATTCCCTTAATTTGCATAAATTTCTTCTCAGGGGGTAAACTCGTGTACACCCTAATTTAAAAATAACCCTCATGCACCCCCTAATTTAAAATTGACCCTATGTACTGTGATGTATTTGCCAGCTTACAAAATTCTTGCAGGGTAAGCTGTTGAGAGGAGGGATCAAGGTATGATTGTGGAGATGGGCAGAGAGGGATTGGGATAGGCAAAATTCCGTAGTCCAAAAGAGTAGAACTCAGATAGCATCCTAGAAAGTTAGAAGCATGATGGATTTCTGGCAGGGCCCCTGGGTATATTTTGTCACAGAATTTTTAAAGGGATAAAAGATGGGAAAATGTGCATTTATCACAAAGGTACACAGCATAGCTTTTGTTTGTATGTTTTGTCAAAATAAAATAAAAAATGCTAGGGCGCATGCGTGGCTTCTAAAGATGGTGGGTGTATAATCCGTCAACTCCGGTCCCTGCCACCCTTCCGAGACTCCTTCTACAGCTACGGGAGTTGCTCTACCTTACCCCAGCAAACACAAGGCATCCCATGGTAAAGATTGGGGCCCAGAAACTATTTTATTCCGCTCCACTGGCGCCGTGGCCTTCGCACACACTGGATCATTTCCTGATTAGGCCTCGAGTATGCAGGATGAACCGCGGGGCCCTTCATACCCACTGGCAGGTGGCGTGGGTGCCCTCTTCACCATCCCTTCTACTGTTCAAGCTGGATCACAGACCCTACTCACAGCAGAGGTCCTGGATGGCAAATTGCAATCCCTTCTCCACAGTTTGACCCACATCATATCCCAAGAAGTGGGTAAGAGGCGCGCAGAGGCACAGTTGGGGGAACATACTGACATTTTAGAAACAAAATTTGATGATCTTGCACAATATGTGCATGTGCTGGAGGAAGACAACGCAGCCCTAAAACACACAGTTTCTCAGCTCCATACACAACAGGAAGATTTGGAGAATAAGGAACACAGACAAAATTTACTTAGGGGTGCCCAAATCGGGGATCAGGGGAGTTGGGGATCAGGACACTCATCCATACCTTCTGAGCCTGTTCAACACCTTAGCTCACCTCATTCCTGACATAGGAAAGTGAGTCAGCGGATGCTGGCCGATTGGGGGAGCAGACAGAGGAAGGTGTCTGCTGTCTTAGGCAGTCTGTGATTCAATGAATAAACCATTTTTCAGGGGCTATTGAACATGGTATCATTGGTTCAAAGGATATTCCAGTTTGTTGAGCACTACCTTTATTTGGAACATCCCCACTGAAGTTTAGCCCCTGACCTATTGGATGCAGGAGTCCATATGTGCCTAACCTTCCATAGGAGTTTGTGTTGGAGATCAAATTCCTGATAGTTGTATATGCCTGCCTATTGCCTATGTGACCCGCTGCCACTGGTATGTGTGTCCACAACAATATTTTATGTATTTCAGCACCCTGTGACCATGATTAAGGGACTGTGTTTGTCAGTTTGAATTTCACCATTCAGAGACTTTTCTTTTGGTCAATTATGTCCTCTGATTTTTTAAACTAAGTTTCTTTTTATTAGGAATTATTCCATGTACAATTTTGGTCACTATATGTTTGCATATGATTTGTTTATTTGCATTGTCTTAAATGATTGTGTATTTTCAGGATTACCTATTGTTTTCATATGCACATATGTACTGCATAGAGCACTTCCTTTGATTTTATTATAGGATTTTTTTCCTTGTGTATAGTTGTGTTTAGCACTTTCTTTAGCACTTTTCTCTGTGATTATCACCCCCCCCCCCCCTTCACATTCATCTGGGGTGCACACATGCTTTAGCGCTGCATCTTTCCTGTTTTTTTATCTTATGCAATTAGTCTTATTGCTGATGCTAGCAGCTGTTTGTTATTGGTAGCACAACTTTTTCCATCATTGTTTTCATTCGTGACATAAATTGGCACTTGGATAGAGCACACAGATCTCTGGCACCAAAGCCCCCCGCAGGAGCCAACCCTAGAGACATTATCGTTCGCTTACATTATTACGACAGCAAGGAAGCTCCCACAGTGGCTGCTCGAAACCCTAAAGATTGACTTCAAGGGTGCCAAGGTATAGATTTTCAGCGATCTGTCACCCATAACCCTCACTAAATGTTGAAATCTACACCCAGTAACTGCTCATCTACAATCCCAAAGTCATCTATCGTTGGGGCTTTCCGTTTGTCTGCTTCCGAGACGGTTCCTAATACTCCATATGTGATCTCCAGGAAAGTGAGGCCTTTTTGCGCAACTTAGGCCGCGTACACACGGGCGGACTGTTCGCCCAACCTTGTCCGCTGAACAGTGTTTGGGCGGACAGTCCGCTCGTGTGTGGGCTTTCAGCGGACAGTTTCAGCGGACAGTTGGACGGACAAAGTCTTTCGGAAATTCCGAAAAACTGTCCGCTGAAACTGTGTTTGAGCGAACAGTCCGCCCGTGTGTGGGCTTGTCCGCTGTACTTTCGAAATGAGCGGACTGTTCCCGCTCGGAAAGTCCGCCCATTTCAAGCGCGTGTACAGGTAGGCGGGGCCCGCGAAGGAGACGTCGCGGGCTCCGCCGCCTGGAATGGGCTTAAAGGGGAACCCCAACGCCGAAAAAAATCGGCGTGGGGGTTCCCCCCAAGTCCACACCAGACCCTTGTCCGAGCACGCTACCCGGCCGGCCAGGAAAGGGGGGCGAGCGAGCGCGCCCCCCCTCCTGAGCCGTACCAGGCCGCGTGCCCTCAACATGGAGGGTGCCTTGGGGAAGGGGGGGCCGCGCGGCCCCCCCCCACCCCAAAGCACCTTGTCCCCATGTTGATGAGGACAAGGGCCTCTTCCCGACAACCCTGGCCGTTGGTTGTCGGGGTCTGCGGGCGGGGGGCTTATCGGAATCCGGGAGCCCCCTTTAAGAAGGGGGCCCCCGGATACCGGCCCCCCACCCTATGTGAATGAGTATGGGGTACAATGTACCCCTACCCATTCACCTGTGAAATAAAGTACAAAAAAAAACACAACACATGGAAAAAGTATTTTATTGCACAGCTCCGGGGGTCTTCCGTCTTCGGGGGTCTTCTCGCCGGACTCCTCCGCTATGTGTGTGTAGCTCTTTTACTAGCGGAGGAGTCCGGCTTTCTTCCTCCCCGCCGCCGGCCTCTTCTCCCGACTTCGGGGGTCTTGTCCCCCTCTTCGGTTCTTCTGCCGGGCCACCGCGCCTGGTCCGGTGGCCCGGTCTTCTGTCGCCGTCTTCCGTTCTTCTGTCGCCGCCTTCGGTTCTTCTGCCGGGCCACCGCGCCTTCTTGTAGCTCTTTTACAGGCGGTGGCCCGGTCTTCTGTCGCCGCTGTCGTCGTCGCCGCCGCCGCCGCCTTCCGTTCTTGTTCTTCTTCTTCTTCTCCTGGAGATGTTGACTCGACGAGCTCTCCGGCCGGAATGCCAGGGACACGCTCCGCTGCCACTTATATAGTGACAATGGGGCGGTGTCACATGGTATATGTCACATGGGTTGGTCACATGGGTTGATGTCACATGGGGACTATGACATCGTAAGGGGGCGGGGTCACCATGTGACCAACCCATGTGACATATACCATGTGACACCGCCCCATTGTCACTATATAAGTGACCGCACAGCGCGGCTCTGGCATTCCGGCCGGAGAGCTCGTCGAGTCAACATCTCCAGGAGAAGAAGAAGAAGAACAAGAACGGAAGGCGGCGGCGGCGGCGGCGGCGGCGACGACGACGACAGCGGCGACAGAAGACCGGGCCACCGCCTGTAAAAGAGCTACAAGAAGGCGCGGTGGCCCGGCAGAAGAACCGAAGGCGGCGACAGAAGAACGGAAGACGGCGACAGAAGACCGGGCCACCGGACCAGGCGCGGTGGCCCGGCAGAAGAACCGAAGAGGGGGACAAGACCCCCGAAGTCGGGAGAAGAGGCCGGCGGCGGGGAGGAAGAAAGCCGGACTCCTCCGCTAGTAAAAGAGCTACACACACATAGCGGAGGAGTCCGGCGAGAAGACCCCCGAAGACGGAAGACCCCCGGAGCTGTGCAATAAAATACTTTTTCCATGTGTTGTGTTTTTTTTTGTACTTTATTTCACAGGTGAATGGGTAGGGGTACATTGTACCCCATACTCATTCACATAGGGTGGGGGGCCGGTATCCGGGGGCCCCCTTCTTAAAGGGGGCTCCCGGATTCCGATAAGCCCCCCGCCCGCAGACCCCGACAACCAACGGCCAGGGTTGTCGGGAAGAGGCCCTTGTCCTCATCAACATGGGGACAAGGTGCTTTGGGGTGGGGGGGGGCCGCGCGGCCCCCCCTTCCCCAAGGCACCCCCCATGTTGAGGGCACGCGGCCTGGTACGGCTCAGGAGGGGGGGCGCGCTCGCTCGCCCCCCTTTCCTGGCCGGCCGGGTAGCGTGCTCGGACAAGGGTCTGGTGTGGACTTGGGGGGAACCCCCACGCCGATTTTTTTCGGCGTTGGGGTTCCCCTTTAAGCCCATTCCAGGCGGCGGAGCCCGCGACGTCTCCTTCGCGGGCCCCGCCTACCTGTACACGCGCTCGAAATGGGCGGATTTGCCTCCTCCTTACGTGGGCGAGTCCGTTCATTTCAAAAGTTGAGCGAACTGTTTGCCCAACCTTGTTCGTCAAACAGTCCGCTCGTGTGTGGGCAAGTCCGCTCATGCAAATTTTGAGCGGACTGTTTGCCGAAACTGTTTGACGAACAAGGTTGGGCGAACAGTCCGCCCGTGTGTACGCGGCCTTAGGCCTTCCACTCCTGCCTGATGAGGACCTCCTGCCACTGCCCTCCACGCCTAAACCACCATTTGTCCCTCGTTAGATCTGGACCCCTGCTCGGCTGAAATCACAGAAGTCTCTCTTCACTCCCCAGAGGCATCCATCAAGCAGATACCCGACTTGAAGCTTTCTCCAGTGACCATCATCGGATGTTTGTCCTCTCTTTTTGGGCAATCTGGCCTCTCTACCTATGGCCATACTCCCTATATAAGGGAAACATTCCCATACCCATGGTATGATTTTCAGATCATCTATTTTTCTCCATTTTGAATGTTCTCTTTGCTGAACCCACCTACGGGAAGGCGGGGGACCTCCTATGCCAGTCCTTGCTCCTCTACATACACCTAGGCCTTGACCCTCGTTCCCTGTCTGGTTTCTGGCCTTACAGGTTTTTTTTTCCTTACCTGTGTATTTTGTATTTTGTTTTTTGTTATTTATGTCGTTGGGTCTTCTTTTTTCTGACCTGTTTCAGGTTCCTCAAACAGACTGCTTAGACATTTATTTGCTGTTTTATATGGTTCAAGTTTTCTTTTATTCTTCACTTTTTACGCTTTTGACCTCTCCAGTTCACCGTAGGCCTAATGCCCCGTACAAATGAGTAGAATTTCTGTCAGAAAAATCTTGGATGTTTTTTCCAACGGAATTCCGCTCAAGCTTGGCTTGCATACACATGATCATTGGGGGAGACTTCAACATGACTATGTCACCAGAAAAAGAAAGGCGAGTTTTGTTCCCATCCATCTATACCACAAAAACAAACCATCTGACTACATCCTTTCGCAAAACGATTAGAGCTCACAATCTTTTTGACATATGGAGGATTAAACATCCTACACATAAACAATTCATAAGCTACATAAGCTACACTCTAGATTAGACCATTCTTTCATATCAGCTCCCTTGTTATCATCTGCAGTTTCCTTCTGAAATTTACCCATCTCCATGGTCAGATCATTCTTCTGTCCACCTAGATATTACTTTCCACTCTTCTAGCCCCAGAACTTGTCATTGGTGTCTCAATGACTCCATTATTTGCATTCCAGTCATCAGTGACCAACTAACCCAAGCCTTGACTGAATTTTTCTAACTCAATGAGAACTCAGTATCTGAGAACTCTACCCTTTGGGAAACTCATAAACCATACTTTTGAGGCCAATGCATTTCTACTGGCTCTCAACTTAAAAAAATAATCTGCTCTTCAAAAGTCCTCTCTTATGGCTCAGTTAAGTAAAGCTGAGACTCTGTTGCTCTCTTTCTCTAAGCTGGCTCATCTACGTACTGTTACTTCTCTATGTAATCAACTCAAGCCTTTAGATATGACTAAGGTCACAAAGTCCCTTTGCTGGGCTAAACAAAAGTGCTATGAATACTCCAACAAGCCACACAGATTAAGCCTCGTCCATTTCAATCACCCCCTGACTTCCTTATGCAATCCAACAGTTCTCCCACATACTGTCCACATACCATGTCTACAGTTTTTGGGGAATTTTATCACAATTTACATAGTTATCTCAATTCAGATCCCAAATATCAGTTCTCACAGACCAAGTTTGACTCTTTTTTTGCATTCTTTTATTTACCTAAACTCTCTTTGGACTACCTATCTCCGCTCAATGCTAATATTACTGCTGAAGAATTGGCTGAAGTAGTTAAGAAACTACAGACACGGTGCGCATGCGTGGGACTTCCGGATCGTTACGCTAGCTGGGAGCTCCGCACCGCTCTGGTCCTCCAGAGCCCCTTACACCAGCTACATCTAGCGGGACCCCTCGGTGAGACCCCCCCAATCTCCAGACAGCGCAAGGCACCTGCCCGAATGTCGGGGTCCACCCAAAGAAGGACGTTAAACGTCAGTTTCACTTTGGCCTGGCTATCCCTGAGCCTCCCAAGATGGCGGCCGCAGCTCATCCATTCGGTGACACAGAAACCCAGGACAGCATAGGCAGATCAATGGCAGGCATCCCACACTCTAACATGTATAACACTCCTAATAGTCTGGCTGATTCACTACAGGCCTCGCTCATGTTACAAAAAACACCCCCCTGAAATGGCCCAGCTTTTAAGCAGCTTCTCTGACATGCTGGCTGCTGGTTTAGCACAAAATGCAATGCAGATTACATCCTCAATTAAAACAGACCTACAGAGCCTTGGCAGAGGCAACTCTAGGCTTTGTGAGGCCTTAGGCAAAACTTAGACATGAGACCCCATTCACAACCATAATGGGAAAAATAATTAAAGCAATAAAAAATGAACTGTATATATCACCTATATTAAGAGACTTAAATCCTATGAACTATGAATTCACAAAATGTTCTCTAACCAATTATTCTTTAATCAAATATCATTAAACGTAGAGTATATATTTATATATATTTTTTTCATTATATCCACACAAATATAGATACAATTTGTGCAGCTGCTACTAACAATGTGTTTAGGTTATAACAAAATTCAAAAAACATATTTCTCCATTTACATGAAGGTCAGGGTAATATAACCCAACATAGAGTTCCCCCTTACATCAGAGTATGCAGGATTCTCCCTTACAGTGCAAGGGGGAATTTTATGTAAAGGGGAATGCTGCAGAACATGATATAAGAGGGAATGCTCCAGACTGGTGAAAAGGGGGACTCTGATGTAAGGGGGGCTCTAGTGACCAGAGATCACCTTATATCAGAGTGCATAGCATTCTCCTTTACATCAGGGTCCGCAGAGTTCCAACTTGCATCTAAAACAGGAACTCTGATATGGAGGGGACTCTGGTGACCACATACAACCTTCCACAGAGTGAATGCATTAAGTTAAGGGGGGATTTATTGATATCAGGTGGAACTTTTAAATCAGTGCCCTTTTACCTTACTGTATTCACTCCCCCTTACATCAGTGATCCCCCTCAGACTGGCCTTGCAGCACTGTCACTGACCTCCTCTCAGGTGCACCTTGCACGGCTCAGTCTGATGGTCCTCTCTAGGCTCCAGCTTGGTGGCTCTGGTTTCATGCTACATTATCCTCTCCACATTCTGCACACATATGACTTCTCATGTGACCCACATCCTGACAGCGCTCCCGCTCTTGACTCCTCTGTAGACCCTCCCATAGACTGCAGACATGATACAAGAGATGGTTAGAGACTGTGCGGACCTGATACAGCAGATGGTCAGAGAATGTATGGACATGATACAGGAGATGGTTCAGAGAATGTGTGGACATGATACAGGAGACAGTCGTAGACCATGCAGACATGATACAGGAGATGGTCAGAGACTGTGCAGACATAATACAGGAGATGGTCAGAGACTGCAGATATGATACAGGAGATGGTCAGAGACTGTGTGGACATAATACAGGAGACGGTAAGAAACTGTGCGGATATGATACAGGAGATGGTCAGAGACTGTGCAGACATAATACAAGAGATGGTCAGAGACTGTGCAGACATGATACAGGAGATGGTGAGAGAATGCAGACATGATACAGGAGATGGTGAGAGACTGCAGATATGATACAGGAGATGGTCAGAGACTGTGTGGACATAATACAGGAGACAGTCAGAGACTATGCGGATATGATACAGGAGATGGTCAGAGACTGTGCAAACATGATACAGGAGATGGGAGAGACTGCAGATATGATACAGGAGATGGTTAGAGACTGCGTGGACATAATACAGGAGACGGTCAGAGACTGCACAGACATAATACAGGAGATTGTCAGAGACTGTGCAGGCATGCTATAGAAGATGTTCAGAGATGTAGAAGATGGCCAGAGACTATCTGGTTATGATACAAGAGATGGTCTTAGACTTTGCAGATAGGCACCAAACACTGGAGCCATAGCCACAGATGATACCACCACAGACAGGGTGCAGAGCAGACAGATGATCCCTCTATCTATCCTTTGTTCCTACTACAAGCAGTGAAGCAGGAGAAGCTGACACATTTGCTTTGAGCACCATTCTGGTAGATGTAGTCTCTGCAGAGTGCAGCCACCAGTGGGCCAAGTCTTGTGTGTGGTGAGGAGAACTACAACTCCTGCCATGTAATGTGGTGCCAGGACAAGGTCATCCAGTGCCCAGGGCAAAGGTGTTAAACTGCACCCCACTTCCCAGGTGGAGTAGGGGCTGGGGTGCAGTTTGTAGTGAAATGCGCAGTTTAATAGCAGTATGCATTTTGTCCTGCAGTAAAGCTTTGGGCCAACAGTGATGTAAAAAAGAAATTATCAGTATGAGGAAAAATGCCTGTGTGTGATGTGTCACTAGAAGGAATAGATGCTTCTGTGGTGTGAGTCTAAAGCGAAGAAGGCACAGTTAGGTCTTTTTTTTTGTTTTGTTTTGTTTTTTGTGAAGCTGGTGTGTGGAAGAAAAGATAAATGATCGGATTCACCCCAACCACACAAATGAGACAGATGGAGGAATCCTCCCCTTCTGTGCCATTGTATTCTGACAGTGAGACTCCCCCTGCTGTCAGAATAGACTGATCAGTCTGCAACCATTTCACTTTGGCTGCTGATTGAAAGAATGTTTTCTAGCATGGCCGTTCGACAGAAGTTGATCTACTGATTGATTTCTGTTGAACAGAAAGGAGGAAGGCCACACACAGACTGAAATTTGTCTGGTCCCTAGTGAACTGGCCGATTTTTGGTCTGAGCCTAAAATTCTGATTCCTTGTTATAGATTAGCAGCTACACACTGATATCCCCAAATGATTTATAGTCACTGCAGAGAGTTTTTTTTTTACATTTATAACTGCATATGTCACTGATCACAGGCTTGGGGCTTAATTCTAGTAGACCCTCACCTCCTTTGCAAGCAAAACACATAGCCTTTAGTAAATGTCCAGTAAAGTTTTCTGAGCCTGAGAAGTAGTGAAGTTTTCCTGGTCTATGATCTCATCAGAATTGCAGGATACTGATAGTTTAACAGTAATCTGCAAGCACTGATTTCAGACTGACCCAGACAGGACGTTTTACAAATCTGGCATTGCTGACACTAGTAATCCAGCAAATACATTAGCACCTCACCTTACTAGCAGCTTCCATGGATTGAATGAAGATCTTGTGTGCTGGTCTGGGGAGAGCTCTGGTGACTGCTGGGCTGGACAGTGATCGGTGCTGCAGAGTGTACGTGAGATGAACTTTCTTAGCCTGCTCCGCCCACCTCTCCTGCTGCTCAGACTGTACAAGCTTCGATATAGCCAGGCAAACCCAGAAGGATCGTCCATCTCCTGTATGGACATTGGTATGGCTGCAGCTACAGAGAGGAGACAATCAGTGTGCACAGTGTACACAACCTCAGCTCAGGCCATTCCTCCTACACTGAATGAGCATAGTGCAGCTCGCAATACAGCCCCCCTCCCCTCCTTCTAGCTCTGGTGTCGGCTTTCTGAGAAGGCTAGGAGGCAGTAGTAGAGGCTAGTAGAGATCATGAGCTATTCTCCGTGTGAAGTGGATGTTACAGCTGGAATCTGCATGGCTTTACCCGCTGACCAAGGACATTACCCTCTCACACACGTTCAGCAAAGTAGGCGGGTTTTGCAAAGCCCCTGTGACTGCAAGGCCTTAGGCCACCGCCTACTTTGCCTACTTAAAGAGCCGCCTCTGAACCTGGGGGCAAGAATGGATGCAATTGAATAGGAGTTAGAGGGTGTTGTCTGTGTGCCTTCAGCGCAGAATACACCTGTATCTACCCTTTATTGCTGTTCTCTAATTGAGCCATCTGCCATCTGCAGGAGTTAGTGGGTGTTGTCTGTGTGCCTTCAGCACAGAATGCACCTGTATCTACCCTTTATTGCTGTTCTCTAATTGAGCCATCTGCAGGAGTTAGTGGGTGTTGTCTGTGTGTCTTCAGCGTAGTATACACCTGTATCTACCTATATTGCTGATCTCTAATTGAGCCATCTGCCATCTGCAGGAGTTAGTTGGTGTTGTGTGCATCCAGCGCAGTATACACCTTTAGCTACCTATATCACTCTTCTCTAATTGAGCCATCTGCCATCTGCAGGAGTTAGTGGATGTTGTCTGTGTGCCTTCAGTGCAGAATACACCTGTATCTACCCTTTATTGCTGTTCTCTAATTGAGCCATCTGCCATCTGCAGGAGTTAGTGGGTGTTGTCTGTGTGTCTTCAGCGTAGTATACACCTGTATCTACCTATATTGCTCTTCTCTATTTGAGCCATCTGCCATCTGCAGGAGTTAGTGGGTGTTGTGTGCCTCCAGCGCAGTATACACCTGTAGCTACCTATATTGCTGATCTCTAATTGAATCATGTGCATGAGTAAGTTGGTGTTGTGTGCCTCCAGCACAGCACAGTATACACCTGTATCTACCTATATTGCTCTTCTCTATTTGAGCCATCTGCCATCTGCAGGAGTTAGTTGGTGTTGTGTGCCTTCAGCGCAGTATACACCTGTAGCTACCTATATTGCTGTTCTCTAATTGAGCCATCTGCCTTCTGCAGGAGTTAGTGGGTGTTGTCTGTGTGTCTTCAGCATAGTATACACCTTTATCTACCTATATTGCTCTTCTCTATTTGAGCTATCTGCCATCTGCAGGAGTTAGTTGGTGTTGTGTGCCTCCAGCACAGTATACACCTGTAGCTACCTATATTGCTGTTCTCTAATTGAGCCATCTGCCATCTGCAGGAGTTAGTGGGTGTTGTCTGTGTACCTTCAGAGTAGTATACACCTGTATCTACCTATATTGCTCTTCTCTAATTGAGCCATCTGCCATCTGCAGGAGTTAGTGGGTGTTGTCTGTGTGCCTTCAGCGTAGTATACACTTGTAGCTACCTATATTGCTCTTCTCTTATTGAGCCATCTGCAGGAGTTAGTGGGTGTTGTGTGCCTCCAGCGCAGTATACACTTGTAGCTACCTATATTGCTGATCTCTAATTGAATCATCTGCATGAATTAGTTGGTGTTGTGTGCCTCCAGCACAGCACAGTATACACCAGTATCTACCCTTTATTGCTGGTGTTCTATAATAAAGGGATCTGAAGGAGTTAGTTGGTGTTGTGTGCCTCCAGCCCAGTATACACCGGTAACTACACTTTATTGCTGGTGTTTTATCATACAGGCATCTGCAGGAGTTAGTGGGTGCTGTATGTCTCCAGCACAATATACACTACCCAATTGCTGGTTTTCCCATCTCCCTGCAGGCCATTACTATGTCTGGAAGGCCAACAAGGAGAGGCAGACAGGCACAAGCCAATAAAAGAGGGCAAGCAGGCTCTGTGTCTAGAGACAACAGTTCTGATCGTGGACGTGATGCATCGTCATCAGCACTTGGCCATGGGACACGCTTGTCCTTATTTTCGGCAGCTAGATGTGTTGAGCCACATCATGCCATAGACTTGATAGAGTGGATGACCAAGCCCTCTTTATCCTCTTCATCCTCTCTCACCCAGGCTCAGGGTAATAGCAAAGCAGCTGCCAACGCATCCTCTTCCCTCGTTTAAATGTCATCATAAATGACTCCTTCCCTAGACCCACCACGTCCTCCTGAGGAGTCCCCCGAACTGTTTGAGCACAGTGTTGGGTACATGCTCCAGGAGGATGCCCAGTGTTTTGTAGGCTCTGATGATGATACTCAGCTAGAGGAAGGCAGTAGCATGAGTGCAGAGAGAGGGGATTTTCAAGAAGGACAGCAATATAGCAGTCATGTTCCACAAGCTGCAGCATACTGCCAGGTTTAAGTAAAAGTGTAATAGTGCTGCGCTGTATGGGGAAAGGGGAAAAGGACAAGGGAAAAAAAAAGGGGGGAGGGGAAGTGGATGGTCGGGGGTAGATGAAAGATAAAAACAATATTGCACCATAAAAATAGCTAATCGTAAACACACTATATATTCCCTATAGTAAATGAATAATATTGAAATCAAACAACAATTGTTGAATAAATAATGTGAATCAAAGTGTCATAGTGATCTACATATGATACACTGGCAAGTGCTAAGAGTTAAAGTGCAAAAACTCAAATAAAACTCAAATAAAGTGACTAGTGCACACTCAAATAAAGTGACTAGTGCACACATATATAAAATGATCAAATAAAATAATCACACTCAGCAATAAATCCGTAAGGCAATCCGTATAAATAAAGTGCTAAGTGCCAATGAGTCCAAGCAATTAGTCACATAGATGGAAAAACTGGGAGTGAAAACAATGCAACTATTGCTGTCGTGTTGTTCAGACAAAAACCAAATCCATGTTTTGTGCTGTGCAAATCATGCAGACAATTCAGTGGCACACTCCTTCTTTCCCCTTCATGGGATAAATGGGTGGATGTCCACTTACCTTACCGCTGTAAGGTTAACTAGTGTAGCGGGCCTGTTTATTGCCAAGTGGGAGGAAGAAGAGGTATTCATGAATGTACCAGAAGATCTTTGTATATACAGAAGGTATATAGACGATATTATGATAATATGGAGAGGTGGAAAAGAAGAATTAAATAACTTCCTGGAAAAATTAAACAATAATGATAGAAATATCCACCTCACCTGGGAAATAAGCGATGAGCAAATCAACTTCCTAGACATGACAATCACACAGAATAATAATATCCTCTCCTCCAAGACCTTTTTTAAAGAGGTCGATAGAAACAGCTATCTTCCACTTCAAAGTTGCCACCATGATAGGAATTGGCTATTCAATATACCGAAAGGACAACTCATGAGGATACGCAGAAACTGCACGGACAAGACATCCTATGAAATACAAGCAGCTACACTGAGGTCTAAGTTTTTGGAGAAAGGTTATGACAGCGAGTTCATTGATGGAAAAATCAAAGAAGTAGCAGACATTGATCGAAAAACACTAATGGTAAATAAATCAAAGTATGAGGCCTCAACAGACACAGTACCTATTGTGTTGGATTATAACATTCAATATAAGGAGGTAGAAAGAATAATCAGACGCAATTGGAATATCTTGCTAGCTGATAGACAATTACAAACCATTCTCCCTCTGAAGCCCTAATTTGTCTACAGACAGGCCCCAACCATCCGTGATAGGATAGTGAAAAATATTCCAGATCCTCCCAAAAATAATTTTACATTCTTTTCAGGCAAAGGGTTCTACCCGTGCAAACGATGTTTCGCATGTGTGAGCACCAAATGTCAGAATACGAAAAGAAAAAACTTTACCTCTACATCCACAGGCAATATGTACGAGATTAAACACTTCATCTGCTGTAACACTGAAGGGGCAGTCTATGCGCTTGAATGTAGTTGCGGCCTGCAGTATGTGGGCCGTACTAAGAGACCGTTAAAAACCCGTTTGAATGAAAACATTCAAAATATCAAAAAGGGGTTTGATAAACATAGTGTGTCAAAACACTTTGCGATGGTTCATAACAGGGACCCCTCCCATCTCAAATTCTGGGGTATAGAACCGTACGTCAAACACTGGCGGGGAAGTCACAAAGTGAGAACCCTAAGCCAGTTAGAATCCAAATGGATTTTTATCATGGATACTTTTGCGCCACAAGGCTTAAATATAGACTTCGACTTGAATTGTTTTATTAGTGATTTTTAAACATAACATATCTTTTGGGTTCTGGTTATACATTGCTCCCCCTTCTAGAGTAATTTAACATATTAGGAATTTTTTATAAAAAACCTAACATCTGTTCTTCTTGGTCCTCTTTTTTACATACGATTTTTAGCATAACAGTGCAATAATTTTAGGAGACAAATTTTAGGGCCAGGTTATTCATACGATGTTAAATACACCTATGGTCATTTTTGCTATTAACATAATTCTTATAACAATAGGGTTTATATATATTTTATATATTTTTTATTGCCATTTATAATTCTCTCTTATTTTCATTTCTATTTTTTCTATTTTGATTTTTTTGATTTTTCTTTTAATTTGATTTTTATTTTTATGTTATACATTTTTATTCTTTATTATTATTTTTTATTTTTATTTTATTTTATTTTATTTACATTTCTATTTTTAGGCGCAGAGGTACCATATACAATACTGCCAGGTTTGCTCCAGTGATGAAGAGGTAGGGGATGATGAGGGCACTTACTCCACGTGGGTGCCTGGTAGGAGAGAGGAGGAGGAGGAGGCACATCTCCAATGAGGCAGGATGCCCTCCGGGGGCCAGCTTAGGGGCAGCACACCGACTGAATCACACCGCAGAGCTGCGCCTGTGCAGGGCGCTGCCTCTGCTTGTTATTCTAAAAGTTCTTTGGTGTGGGCCTTTTTTGAGATGAGTGCATCAGATCGCACCGCTGCTATTTGCAACATATGTCTCAAGCGTATCTCGAGTGGCCAAAACATCAGCCGCTTGGGCACCACATGCTTGACCAGACATATGTTCACCTGCCATGCAGCTCGTTGGCAAGCTTACCTCAAAGACCCACACCAAAGAACAAAGTGGACCTCTCCTTGCTCCTCATCAGCTGGGATCTCCAACCCCACTAGACCTTCAGTCCTCTCTGAAACCTACGCTGAGAGGAATGAAGGTGTAGAATTAGGTGTGTCACAGCCAAGTGCTTGCGGGCACTCTGCTAGCAGTACACTCACTTCCGGTTGTAGCAGGGAAATTTCCCTGCTCCAGCTGCTGGACCGTCAAAAGAAAGTTCACTCCCAGCCATCCACATGCCCAGCGGTTGAATGCCAGCTTGGCTAAATTGCTAGCACTTCAACTGCTACCTTTTCAGTTGGTAGACTCGGCCCCCCACTTCCCCGTAAGTTTGTGGAATGTGTGGTTCCTCAGTGGCAGGTCCCCAAGCGCCACTTTTTCTCACGGAAGGTGATTCCAGCTCTCTCAGTGGTAAGGTGCATATTACCGCTGACTCATGGTTTAGCAGGCATGGACAGGGACATTACCTGTCTTTCATGGCCCATTGGGTCACTCTTCCGCCACCATGCCTCCAAAATGCTACTACTGGTTGTGACATACCTCTCTTCTCCAACCCCTCCTCTTCTTCTTCCTCCATGGCCTCGTCCAGTGCTCTGTCCTTGGAACCAGCGGTGCTCCATAGGCGTTCAAGGGGCTACGCAAGTACGCAGGCAAAACGAAGCCATGCCGTGCTTGCGCTGGTTTGTTTGGGGGACAGGAGCCACACTGGGGCAGATATTTTGTCAGCTCTGCAGGGTCAGGCCGAGAGGTGGTTGACGCCACGCCAGCTTAAGCCAGGGTTGGTGGTTTGCAACAATGGCACCAACCTCCTCTCTGCCCTCCGACAGGGACAACTGACCCATGTGCCCTGTGTGGCTCACGTCCTTAACCTGGTGGTGCAGTGGTTCTTGGGCAGGTACCCGCGCTTACAGGATGTCCTGAAGCAGGCCAGGAAAGTCTGTTTGCATTTCCGCCGATCATTTAATGGCAGTGCTCAGCTGGCTGAGCTCCAAAAGGAGTTGAACCTGCCCAAGAACCGCCTTATATGTGACATGCCCACCAGGTGGAACTCAACATTGGCCATGCTGCAGCAGCATGCAGCAGAGGGCCATCAATGAGTACCTGTGTGACTACGGCACCAGGACAGCGTCAGGGGAGCTCATTTTTTTCTCACCACGCCAGTGGGGCATGATCAGGGATGCATGCACTGTCCTGTCACCGTTTTAGGAGGCCACAAGGATGGTGAGCAGTGATAGTGCATGCATCAGTGATACTGTATGTCTTGTCCACCTTTTGAAGCATACGCTGCATAGAATAATGAACAGGGCACTTGAGGCAGAACAGAAGCAGGAAGAGGAGGACTTCCTTGCCTCTCAAGGCCCCCTTTATCCAGACAGTGTTCCTGCTGTCTCACCCATCACACAGGAAGAGGAGGAGGAGAAGGAGGAGGATTGTGTCAGCATGGAGGTGGAACCTGGCACTCAGCATCAGCAGCAGCAGTCTTGTAGGGATGATTTACAGTCCCAAGAAACCCGTGGACTTGTACGTGTTTGGAAGGAGGTAGCTGGGGATCATGTTGTCCTTAGTGACCCAGAGGACCGAATGCCTCAGCTAACCTACGCTGCATGGCCTCCCTGATCCTGCAAAGCCTGCGGAAGGATCCTCATATTCTTCGGATCAAGGAGAGGGACCATTACTGGCTGGCCGCTCTCCTTGATCCACGGTACAAGGGTAAGGTTGCCAACCTTATCTTGCCATCGCAGAAGGTACAGAGGATGAGACATCTCCGGGAGGCCTTGCAGAAAGGTCTGTGAAACGCGTTCCCAGAGACTGGGAGGATACAAACTCCTGGTCCTGGACAACGTGTTGCTGAGGCTTCGGTCAGAAGGAGCAGTGGAGAAGGTGGCCGTCTGACCGATGCGTTCAGACAATTTTTTAGTCCGCAGCCCCAAGGTGTGATCGGTTCCAGCAACCATCGCCAGCGTCTGATTTACATGGTGCAGGAATACCTAGGGGCAAGGTCAGACTTGGACACCTTTCCCACCGAAAATCCTCTTGCTTACTGGGTCTTGAGGATGGATCACTGGCCAGAGCTTGCACAGTATGCAATTGAGCTACTGGCCTGTCCTGCATCCAGCGTTCTTTCGGAACACACCTTCAGTGCTGTTGATGGCTAAGTAACCAATCACAGGGTGCGCCTGTCCACCGACTCGGTTGATTGACTGACCTTCATAAAGATGAATCAGTCTTGGATCACCACCAGTTACCAAGCACCTGAAGCTGATGTAACTGAATATTTTTTTTTTAAATATCACATCCCTTCAAGAATGCCTATGCTGATGCTGAGTGACTGTCCTATTATGTTGACTGTCTATCCTCTTCCTCCTCCGCTGATATCTTGGAAGAACATTTTTGGTTCTGGGTGATGCCACCAGCTCAATTTTTCAGCCTCTGTTTAACAGGGGCGTGAAATTACAATTTTTGATGCAATGCTTTGTAGCAGGGCTCATTCCTGCACTCCAACTAGAGTATATGGTAGAGGTTGCAGTGTATAGGCCCAATTTTTCAGCCCCTGTTTAACAATTGTATACTCCTGTTCTGAGTATATAGGGCCTGGGGGCCCCACACCTTTCCTTTTTTTAATATGGGTACGGGGTTCCCCTTAATATCCATACAAGACCCAAAGGGGCTGTAATGGACGGGGGGGGGGGGGGGGGGGGCTACATATGCCATTTTTCTCAATGATTTTCATCCATATTGCCAGAACCAGATATTACATTAAAACCGCAAGCAGTTTTTAATGACTTTTTTTCCGTTAAATGTCATTTTGTGCAGGGATTGTTCTAAACATGGGAAACACGTGCCACTTCACAGGCATACTATAGACACCCCCCAGGCACGATATTTAAAGGAATATTTCACTTTTTTTTCACTTTGATCGTCATTAAAATCAGTGCTTTTAGGCATTGACCCATGTCCCCTGGGGCAGGAGCCAGGTCCCCAAACCCTTTTTAGGACAATATCTTGCATATTAGCCATTAAAATTAGCACTTTTTATTTCGAACGTTCGAGTCCCATAGACTTCAATGGGGTTCTAAAGTTCGCACAAATTTTCGGTCCGTTCGAAAGTTCTGGTGGGAAGCGAACTGGGGGGTGTTCGGCTCACCCCTAGCGATATATATTTGAACCTTTCATATATACTGCAATGCTCCTAAATTCTTGTCTGTATTTTTTTGTTAAAACATAATAATAAAAATACAATTATTAAAAAAAATGCTCTTGTGGATGCATGACTTTGTACGAAATCACCTTGTTCTGATATTGTCATGTACTGTCTGTTTTCCACAATGCTGCACATAATCACCGCAAAGTGTAATATTTACCATAACTAAAGATATGAAAAATCTAAACAGCATTTATACTACCCAACAATTTTAAACAGCTGGTAACAAGTGCACTTGTAATGACCCATGAGGATTCAAAAGGAATTAGATAATACACATTAAAACATTATGGGAGTGTTCAAGAAAATTCACCTTTGTGTGTAATATAGAAATGTCTATGTTCTTCCAGAGATATGTTACGAAACCTAGGAGGGAACTGTGCTCCTGTATCCTCGATGACAAGGCAAGATGAAATGTCCCCAACCATGACAACATCAAGGTGGTGGGAGGTGTTGGTGGAAAGACTTGACATGGCAGGTTATGATGTAGACAGTGTTTCTGATGTTGCTGTTTGAGAATTCAGCGGTCCATATTTTGTTTAATTTAATTTTGAAATATGCTGGTCTTGTAAAGTCTGCCTTTGTTCCTTCCTGCCAATGAATCTTAATCAACTTTAATATCAATTTGGTGACCTTTGTCTGATGCAAAGTAACCCCAAGATAAGTTGAAAAATGTAGAATTAAATTAGCTAACTGCAAGTTTCAATTTAGTATAATGAATGTACTTAAAGTATGTCTGAAATACAAGTACTAGTTCAATTAGCAGTATTGTTAATCTATTTATAACACAATATAATCACATTTTCAAAACATATTCTATGAAATATCTACAAAATATATATTTAAGCATTTTTCGGCAGCATTTTTTTGTACTTGCAAATATGGCACTTGCATATTTGGAGAACCACTGACGCACATCAGATGTTATCCAAGTCTATATACTACAAGGTTAGTCAACTGTTTCAAAAATAATCAAGGGGCAGGGCCAAACAATGATGCTAAATTTTGTAAGGAGTATGGTCTGATGCTAGACCAAAAATATTGCAGCAAGAAGAAAGTCAAAACTTACTGTGATTTTTGTCAGGTCGTTATGGTGGTGGGGCTACATCATCAGACAGTGGGTAATCACGGTAGTTCATTGCTACTGATACTGGATCTACATCATTGGACAACATGATTGATGATAGATATATATCAGGGGACATTGTTTATTTTTTTAGATTTACTTTTTATTAAAAAAAAAATTCATAATGCGGGCTTCCATTTATTTTTGATATTTTATTTTTAATGCGTGATCATATCCATGTACTGCAAATTCATTTCTCTGTGGGGAGCAGTGGGCAATTTTGTCAGTCTAACCTCCTAACTAGAGCAGGCCTTGCACTCCCCCAAAGGAGAATGTGAACTTTATGCAATGCACACCTACATGGTTCTTTTCACTCAGCTTCCCAAAAGAACAAGTCCCAACAAAAATATGATCTCTAACAGGGTACCTTCTGCTCCTCCAGCCTGCCAATATATCACTTGCAAAACAAGAGTTACAAGAGGGAATGAAGATGGTACAGCATTAGTTTGGCAACTGACTTGTAGAGCCTGCCCATTACACTTTATTAACAATTTTCTGAAAGCCACCTAACGTTGTTTAGATCTTATTCCATAGGGCAGTGCAAAGTGAAATGACTATGTGTAAGGTGATCCAAGCAGTATTTATCTTACCAAAAAGAATGCCGGCAACTCGATTGCTTCTTCTTAAATCTTTATTGATCACAGACAGCAGTGTGACATCAAAACACTAACATGTTTCGGCAAAAGCCTTCCTCATAGCATACAGATTTATAATAAAATCAAGTTTATATAGGAAAAGGTATCCAAAGAGGATGGTACAATCCAATTTAAAATCAATTAACAATTAAAATCATGTGAGGTTGGTATAACCAGAGAAGAGGGAGGAAGAGAATGGAAAACACAGACTGAAAACTATAGGGCAAACAATTATTAACCCCCTGTGGAATTAAATTATATTATTTTAAAAACAAATTCACATCTATGCTACTGTTCATTTCACTAGGAACTAGGTACAGGCTGCTGCTTTTGCTCAACAAAGATTTAAGAAGAAGCAATCGAGTTGCCAGTGTCCTTTTTGCAATTCTGATGTATGGGACACAATGGCTTGAACACCATTATTCAGCTCATCATCCTATAAAAATGCGGTAGAGCTTGGGTGAGTTTTTATCAGTATTCATCTTTGCTCTAGGATGCTTCATTTTACACACAATCACAGCAAATCAAACCAGGGGCTATTAGCTCATGATTCTACTTTCCTTTTTATCTCTATCAATCACACACATTTAATAACTTACCTTTTAATATATTTATAAATGATATAGGGTGTGGGATTAAAAATACAATTTCAGTGTTTGTGGATGACACCAAGCTATGCAGTGGAATAATGTCCTTACATGATGTCTCCAACTTACAAGCCAACCTCAATGTTTCATTGGGCAACTGTGTGGAAAATGAGGTTTAATGTTCATAAATGTAAAATTATACACTTGCCTTGTTTTTCTCTGGCGCCTTGGCAAGCTGGTCGCCGTGAGTACACAGCCTCTCCGCGGAGGGAGAGCGTGCCTGTCAGTGTCTATGGGGGATTTCTCCCCCTCCCTTTTTCTCCTCACTGACTCTGTTAATGCGTGCACAGGCAGCTGTCTGCTCTCTGCTCCTGCCCCTGTGTTGCTATTGGCAGAAGGAGAAAGAGCCAATTACAGGAGCCAATCAGAAGGAGTCTAACAGCAGCAGGGGCAGATGCAAAGGATCCTGGGACATGTAGTCCTGATCTTATACAGCCCCAGCAGTGAAAGTCCATCATGCTCAGGGGCACAGGGACGAAAGACTTCATCTAGGGTCTGAATGGATTTCAGACAACATGAGGGAAGAGAAGAGACTGGACCCAGAGGAGAGGTGCTTCACCTCATGGTGCAGTAATCCTTAGAACGATTTATTGATAAAAAATATTGAAATGTCACTCACATGGTCATAGCTGAAACTCAGCTTGTTTGTTGTATAGATTCATAACACAAAATCACCAACACGATTGTTCCGCCACATGCACTGAACAAGTTTGAGACCTTCATTGATGTACAGAATTTCATTTGAAAAATGAATATCAAGAGATATTTAGTGACCAATCCCTTTAGGTTGAAAAAAGTGGTCTCTCAGAGATTAACCCCTTCCCGCCGAGCGTACGCAGATGTGCATACTCGGCTTCCGGGGGGGTATACTGGGATGATGCCCGCACCTGCAGGCATCATCCCGGTACCATTTTTTTCAGTAGGCGATTGGCTATCCAGTCATAACAACCGATGCGGCTACAAGCCGATCGGCTGTTATGCCGGAGGAGCGGGAGGGGACGTCCCCCCTCCCGCTGCCTCCCGCCACTGTTACCGGTGCTCCCGCTCGATCAGGAGCACAGATTCCTGGTGCGATGCCTCCGGCCGCTGGGGAGAAACTGGAACAAAGCCATAATCGGCTTCGTTCCAGTCTCCTCATAGTAAACACGGAAGCGACGTCATGACGTCACTTCACGTTTACTCGGCTGCCAATGGCGCCGGTTCTAAAAAAATATCCGGTATTCAGAATCGCCGTTTTCGGCAAACTGAATACATTGAAGTGTAAAGGAGGGGTGGGGGGTCTTTTAGACCCCCGATCCCTCCATAAAGAGTACTTGCAATAAAAGTGATCACATTTTTATTTATTTTTTTAAAACAATTTAGTCATTTTAAAATAAATAAAATAAATAAAAAAATAAAAATACATTTTTTAAAGCGCCTGCCGTCCCCGCGAGCTCTCAGAACAAAGAAAATGCATACGGAAGTCGCGCCCGCATATGTAAACGGTGTTCAAATCACACATGTGAGGTATCGCCACGATCGTCAGAGCGAGAGCAATAATTCTAGCACTAGACCTCCTCTGTAACGCTAACCTGGTAACCGTAAAAAATGTTTAAAGCGTTGCCTATTGAGATTTTTAGGTACTGTACTTTGTCGTCAATCCACAAGTGCGTGCAATTATAAAGTGTGACATGTTTGGTATCTATTTACTCGGCGTAACATTATCTTTCACATTATGCAAAAAAAATGGGATAATTTTACTGTTTTTTTTTTTTTTAATTCATGAAAGTGTCCCTTTTCCCAAAAAGTTGTATTTAAAACACCGCTGCGCAAATACCGTGTGACATAAAATATTGCAACAATCGCCGTTTTATTCTCTAGAGTCTCTGTTAAAAAAAATATATATATATATATATATATATATAATGTTTGGGGGTTCCAAGTAATTTTCTAGCAAAAAATATGGATTTTAACTTGTAAACACCAAATGCCAAAAATAGGCTTAAGCCCCGTACACACGAGAGGACTTATGTCCGACAGACTTCCGAAGGAGTTCCGTCGGAGTTCTGCCGGAGTTCCGACAGAGTTCTGACTGACTTTTCGGCTGAGCGGACTTGGCCACACACAATCACACTAAACTCCGACGGATTCGAACGTGATGACGTACGACTGGATTCGAATAAGGAAGTTCATAGCCAGTAGCCAATAGCTGCCCTAGCATCGGTTTTAGTCCGTCGGAATAGCATACACACGAGCGAATTTTTCGAAGGGACCGGGTCCGGCGGAGTTCCTTCGGAAAAATTTGAAGCATGTTCCATATTCTAAAGTCCTTCGGACTTTGGCGAGTCAAAAGTCCGTTACAGCCCACACACGATCGAATAGTCTGACGGAATCAGTCCGTCGGACTTTGGATGTTGAAAAGTCCGCTCGTGTGTACGGGGCTTAAGTCATGAAAGGGTTAAAAACACCTCTTTAGTAAATGCTTCTGTTTTCAATCCCTATGGGCATTTGGCTCCCTCTATTTCTGTCTTCAGAGAATTAGTCAGTAAAGACCTAGAGCAGTTACAGCTTAAGAAGAATAGGGATGACTATACATTTAAAAAGGGTCTTGACCTGTTGAAATGTCGCAGTGACATAGTAGTGCATCCTACGGATAAAGGAGGGGGTATAGTTATATTGGATTCTGAAGCATATAATTTGGAGATGTCACGTGTCCTCTCTGATAGAGACATTTATGTTCCTCTCGCAGGAAACCCTACAGCCAAATATAAGAAGGACTTTGTGTGTCTTGTGGATGAGGGATTTTGAAAGATCATTCTCTCAAAGAAAGAGACTTTTTGGTCCCGGTTGCCCCTCAGGTACCAATGATGTACTACCTTCCCAAGGTGCACAAGGATCCGGTACCCCCCCCCCCCCCCCCCCCCCCGAAAGGCTGATTATCAGTGGGATTGATTTAGTTACTTTCAGGGTGGGTAAATACATTGATAATTTTTTGCAGCTATTGTTGGCTAAAACTCCCTCATTCCTACAGGATTCTATGCAGGACATTACCATCCTTCAAGGTATTGAGTGAAGGAGCTACATCTTTGCAACTGCAAATGTGGTATCCCTCTACACGATCATCTTACATGCACATGGCCGTGAGGCCATTGAACACTATCTTGGGATTGCTGATGTAGTGGATGACCAATGCAAATAAATTTTGGCATTAATTGATTTCGCAATGGGGCATAACTATTTTTTGTTTTGGGGCTCCTATTACCTGCAAAACAGGGGTGTGGCCATGGGTGCCAAGTTTGCACCAAGCATGGCCAACCTGTACATGGCTAAGTGGGAGGAGGACATCATCTATACCAGGCCCTGACCAGAGTTGATTGATTGGTGGAAGTGTATTGATGATGTCCTCCTGATTTGGGATGGTGATCAGTGCTCCTTGGAGGAATTCATTGCATAGTTGAACAACAATGACAGGGCTATTAGACTCTAATATTAATTCAGCAAAACTGGAATTCATTTTTTGGATTTGAGTATTAGGGTATCTGAGGGAATCATCATTATGTCTACTCAATTCAAGGAGACTGACAGAAATGGTTTTATCGGTTTTATCAGTACTAACAGCTTCCATAATCTGGTTTGGCTGAGGTCTGTTCCTGCCAGCCAGTTTTTGAGGCTCAAACGCAATTGTACCAACCATAAGGATTTTTTGAGGGAAGCTGCTGTTCTTAAGGTTAGGTTCCTTGAGAAGGGTTATGACCCATCGGTATTGAATCAAGCGCTTGAGAGTGCTTCTGGGAGGAATAGAAGTGATTTGTTGGTTCTGAGAATCAAGAAGCCCAGTGAAACCTACAAACATGCATTTTTGGCCACTTATTCCACCCATCAGCATTTGATCAAGAAGATTCTATGCAGGGGGGGCGGAGCCGGCAGCCAGAGCACATTGGTGGTGTGAGAGGAGAGCTCCGTCACAGCGGGAAGCATTAAGCGGCTCACAGTGAACCTACCAGCCTAAACTTAGCATCCTCTGATAGGGGAACCTGTCAGCCACACACCGGTAGTGATGAGCAAGCGAAAGGAACGAGAGGGGCCACGTAGGCTGACCGATTTCTTTCCTCCAGCGACGAGGATGAAACGAGGATGAAATAAAGGCTATGCACCTTAAAATGGCGGATATCGAAGACAGGGCATGCAGAAACAATGTGAAGTTTAGAGGAGTCCCAGATACCATTAAACCATCTGACCTTACTGCCTATCTTCAAAAGCTTATGTCTACTGCCCTCCCAGAGCTGGGGCCTGCAGATCTTATCATTGACCGAGCGCACAGACTGCCCAAACCCTCCTTTTTATCTGAGCAAGTCCCCAGGGATGTTATAGCAAGAATCCACTTCTTCCACGTGAAGGATCAACTAATGCGATATGCTAGACAACATTCGTCACTCCCGGATCCCTTCACAGGGATTGCTCTTTACGCTGACCTATCACAAGCTACGCTTGCAGCTAGGCATAACCTAGTCCCCATCACCAAGATATTGCGTAATCATAAGATTTTGTACAAATGGGGCTTTCCAGCCAAGCTCCTTTTGGAAATGAATAATGAATCGCATGTGAGTGCTTCTATAGAAAAAGGTATGGAACTTCTTAAGAAATGGCGCCTTCTCCCAACCAATGGAGAAGCGGCAGACCCGGACCCCCTGCAGGACAGAAGGAACTACCATCGGCACCACAGATGGAACAGATAAGCACAAGACTGGCATCATAGTGCTTTATTGATGAGACCTTCTTCCGCTCCACTCTCTCATCCTTTCTACAACCTGCCACCCAAGTGCCTATTCTGCTGAAGTTGCCTAATCAGGCATTGGTTCATTTAAGCACCCGCTGAATGGCTATTTGTGTTAGTTTCTTTCCCCCCCTTCCACATTTGCAGGATGAACCCTGTATCCAGTTCATTGGACCTCCCTATGGATGTTCCTACCCAGTTATTTGTTGACTATGTAAGGTCCTACTCCCAGTTTCTCATTCCCCAACCATCTCTGTCAGAGACACTGACACTCACTACTCCCCTAATCATTATTAATGACTTCCTGGCTTCACTTCTACCTTTTATGCTTGGATAGCAACGATTAGCTCACCTGCCTTGGAATGAACATTAAGCTTATGTCTCACAATGTGAGAGGCCTTAATAGCCCCCACAAGCGTAGGACACTCTGGAAATCTGCTATCGACATGTACTGTGATATTCTATATGTGCAAGAAACCCATTTTCCCAGTGCCAATCCACCTAGATGCACACATAGAAAATTCCCACATGTATTTACTGTAAATGATCAGAAGAAAAAAAATGGTGTATTGATCGCTGTGAAGGACACTGTTTCCTTTTCTCTGTTGCAGGAACACATTGACCCCCACGGTCGGTATATTATCTTGATTGCTGAAATTAATAACTCGGTATACACATTGGTAAACCTCTATGCACCAAATACTAAATCTGTACACTTTATCCGTAAAGTGGTGCATAGGGCGAAAGCCATGCAGAAAGGTTGTCTAATAATATGTGGTGATTTTAATGTAGTGCTTAATGCTGATCTTGATTCCTCCTCTGTGGCCCTCAGGCAGCGTCCTTGCCTAGACAACTTTTGTCATGAGGAAAGACTTTTTGACCCCTGGCGATGCACCAGGGCCACTGAGAAGGACTACACGTATTACTCTACAGTACATGATAGCTACTCAAGGATTGATTACTTTCTCATGGATATGCATATTTTACAAAATGTTGTTAAATCAGATGTCCATAGCATCACTTGGTCAGACCACGCTCCAGTGACAATTGAGGTTGTGGACATCAATAAGACTACTAGTAGACCACTCTGGCGTAATAATACCTTTCTTCTGTCTCGCCCCTCTATTAGGGACGAGATAGAGGCAAAGGTTAAGGAGTTCTTTCAGCTAAATAATAATGAGGGGTGCTCTCCGGCCATGATATGGTGCGCTCACAAGGCTTTTACCCGAGGCGTCCTCATACAAATAGCTTTGAGAGAACACAGACAAAAAACCCACTGCATAACACAGCTCCACAAAAAGATTGCTGAATTGGAGAGTCTACACAAAAACCCAACTTCCACCTCCCCCAGCCTACTCCAACAACTTACTAAATGTCGTGAAGAGCTACAGCAAGAACTTAAAGTAGACCACGACATTTACTTTAAAAGAATGAAACTATCCTACTATTCACAAAATAACAGGGCAAGTAAACTCCTGGCCCATCAACTTAAGAAAAGACAGGCTAAGACTAATCTACCCTTCATCCGACATCATAAATCACAACAGATTTTCCATAACCCTAAAGACATAGCGAACACCTTTAAAGATTACTATCACTCATTATACAATCTCAGCCAGGACCCTGACACTCATCAGCCCTCTGAAATGGAAATTGATAAATTCCTTCACAATCTTAAATTGCCCAAAATAGATACCTCCACCCTACTCACGTTAAACTCCCCCCTTACTTGTGAGGAAGTGACCACAGTAATCAAATCGTTACCCATGCATAAATCCCCAGGGGTAGACGGCTTCTCGGCCGAATATTACAAAGCGCTTAAGACGGTTCTAACCATTAAACTAACGGATGTCTTCAACTCTGCTATTTCCACAGGCTCCTTCCCAAAGGAAATGCTACAAGCTATCATAGTTACGATCCCGAAACCAGGCAAAGATAACTCCCTCCCTCAGAATTTTAGGCCAATCTCACTCTTGAACTCAGATCTTAAAATTTATGCTAAAGTGCTCGCAAATAGACTGATGAATGTTACCCCCACCCTCCTGGGATTAGATCAAGTGGGCTTTGTTAAAGGCAGGCAAGCACCAGATGGGACAAGAAGGATGCTCAACCTCCTACGATACACCGAACTTAACAATCTCCCTAGCGTCTTTCTAGCCTTAGATGCAGAAAAGGCCTTTGATAGGGTGAACTGGCCATATTTATCTAGGACCCTACAAAAATTCGGGCTGTCAGGCCAAATCCATACAGCTATCATGTCCTTATATTCCCAACCGTCGGCAAGAGTTTATAATTCAGGCCTCCTCTCTGACCCTTATAATCTTACTAATGGCACTAGACAAGGATGCCCACTGTCCCCCATTATTTTCTCGCTCGTCATAGAACCATTAGCAGAGAGTATTAGGAACACTGCAGCCATAAAAGGCATTAAAGTAGGATCGGAGACTCATAAAATAGGACTATTTGCTGACGATGTCATTACCACCGTCACAGATCCTGTTTCATCCCTTACATCCGTTCAAACTCTAATAAATAATTTCGGGAAAGTCTCCTTCTACAAGGTTAATACCAATAAATGCTACACACTGGGGCTCAATATGCCACCCACCATTCTAAATAAACTTAAACATATCTTCCCCTGTAACTGGAACCCACCCTCTATCACCTATCTGGGGGTGCAGCTGTCCCTCTCCTCTGCTGACACATACCTTCACAACTACCCTCCCTTGCTGAACAGACTAGCGGATGAAATGAGCCAAATAGCTAAAGTACAACTTTGATGGGTGGGAGGATAGCTGCATACCAAATGCAAATTCTGCCTAAGCTACTATATCATTTCAGGACTTTACCAGTCCCTGTACCCCACAAGTTCTTCACTCAATTAGCCAAAACTTTGAACAATTTTATTTGGGCGGGTAAAAAACCTAGAATAGCTCTAGCACAGCTTTACAAACCCAAATACCTTGGCGGGATGGGACTTCCTAATGCACACACATATTACCAAGCAGCAGTTTTGGACCAAATGAAATACTGGTTCTCATGTCAATCTGACAACAGATGGTCGGATATAGAGTGTGCTATCACCCCTGGACACAACCTCCCAGCTCTGGCTATGGCGGCCAGCATTCACCACAAACCTGATGCTCCCAACTACCCTACTGTGCAAGCCACGCTTAAGGCGTGGTCGGAATTAACTCAGAGGAAAGCCACTGACACACCAATGAGCAAATTGCAAATTCCCCTAGCAAGCTATCAATACCTCATACCCAACTTTTCAACCCACCAATGGAAGCGAACGGGCAATTACTTCCTTGCACCCCCTGAAAGGGAGAGAGATGGCAGACATATACAAACTATATCAAATTAAGCACTATAGCATGTCCAATGCGACTAAACCAGTGGAAATCCCTCAAGCACTTTGGGATTATCTCCTTAACAAACGTTCTAACTGCAGGAAGGGGATTTTGCTCTTTTATAAACTAACAAACCCTCTCTATTTGAACTCCAAACTGCCCTGTATGTTGCGATGGGAACAAGAATTGAGGAAAGAATACTCAACCTCGCAATGGCACATAGCAATTAAATATAATGGGAAATCCTCTGCCTGCATAGACCATTGGGATAATGCCCAAAAGATACTCCACCGATGGTATCTAACACCACTACGCCTCCATAAGATGCACCCGGATATAACTCCACTGTGTTGGAGGAACTGCCAACACACTGGGAGCCTTCTCCATACTTTATGGAGCTGCAAAGTTATAACCCCATACTGGAAAAAAATAGAATCCTTACTTAGGGAAATTACACAATCTAGATGTACCCTTGAACCGGGCTTAGCACTACTCAGCCTTTCTATTGAACAGTTCTCCCCATTACTGCGAAAAATAGTGGTTAATATCCTATATGCTGCCCGCATTTCATTGGCGAAACAATGGCGGTCTCCCACACCACCTTCCCTAGGGGTGGTAATAGTCAGAGTGAACAATCAATTTCTCATGGAAAAGCTACTAGCATATAAAGAAGGAAGAGCTCCGGGTTTCCACAAATATTGGGAAACCTGGGATTCTTCCAAATATGCCTCTCCACATTTGTGACCTAGGTCAGATATCTCCTTGCTGAACATATATTTCTGACGAAAGTTGCCTTAAATTGTAAACCACTCTATATCTGGAGTGAGTACGTAAGTATTGGGAGGTGACTGCGATACCAGAGCACTCCCTAGGGGGTGTGGTAGGCGCAGTCTCCCCCACTTTGAACCAGGGGTAGTGTAAGAGCTGAAAACATATCTCTGTTTTTTGGATTTACTTGTTTACTGTTTTCCCTATGCTTTTTGAACAGTTTTGTTGTAATTAGCTAAAACTTATTAAGATTTACGGATGGATGCGGGAACGCTAACACCCCTGGACTACCACCCTAGACCCTCATTAAGCTCAAGGGGAGCTACTTTTTCAATTTTTACTCTAGATCTGAGCCTGATCACAGAGTGAACCCAATTGGGGTGACGGGCTCTGCCTCCCAGGAGGCCATGTACTTATGTAATCTTAAGTAGCTCTACTGTGACGTATTAGTTCCATGTCTAAGCGTATGCAGATTAATGTCATAATTGTGTACTACAATGCTACCCATATTCCTGTTTTTGATACATGTAATGCCGCGTACACACGGGCGAACTGTATGGCGTACTTAGTCCGCCGAAACACATTTCAGCGGACAGTCCGCTCGTGTGTGGGCTTCAGCTGACTTTTTCAGCGTGCAGTCCGGCGTACTAAGAATTTCGTTTTTTTCTAAATTCTGTCCGTCATACTCGCATTTCGGCAGACAATCCGGCCGTGTGTATGCCAGTCTGCCGTACTTTTGAAATGAGCGGACTTTTCCCGCCCGGAGAAAAGTCCGCTCATTTCGAGCGGGTATCCAGGTAGGCGGGGCCCGCGAAGGAGACGTCGCTGGCCCCGCCGCCTGGTATGGACTTAAAGGGGAACCCCAACGCCGAAAAAAATCGGCGTGGGGGTCCCCCCCAAGTCCACAACAGACCCTTGTCCGAGCACGCTACCCGGCCGGCCAGGAAAGGGGGGCGAGTGAGCGCCCCCCCTCCTGAGCCGTACCAGGCCGCGTGCCCTCAACATGGGGGGGTGCCTTGGGGAAGGGGGGGGGCGCGCGGCCCCCCCACCCCAAAGCACCTTGTCCCCATGTTGATGAGGACAAGGGCCTCTTCCCGACAACCCTGGCCATTGGTTGTCGGGGTCTGCGGGCGGGGGGCTTATCGGAATCCGGGAGCCCCCTTTAATAAGGGGGCCCCCGGATACCGGCCCTCACCCTATGTGAATGAGTATGGGGTACAATGTACCCCTACCCATTCACCTGTAAAATAAAAGTACAAAAAAAAACACAACACACGAGATAAAATACTTTATTGCACTGCTCCGGGGGGTCTTCCGTCTTCAGGGGTCTTCTCGCCGGACTCCTCCGCTATCTTCTTGTAGCTCTTTTGCTAGCGGAGGAGTCCGGCTTTCTTCCTCGCCGCTGGCCTCTTCTCCCGACTTCGGGGGTCTTGTCCCCCTCTTCGGTTCTTCTGCCGGGCCACTGCGCCTTCTTATAGCTCTTTTACAGGCGGTGGCCCGGTCTTCTGTCGCCGCCGCCGCCGCCTTCCGTTATTCTTCTTCTTCTTCTCCTTCTTCTCCAGGAGATGTTGACTCGACGATCTCTCCGGCCACAATGCCAGGGCCGCGCTGCGCGGCCACTTAGATAGGGACAAGGGGCAGTGTCACATGGCTTTATGTCACATGGGTTGGTGTCACATGGTGACCCCGCCCCCTTACGATGTCATAGTCCCCATGTGACATCAACCCATGTGACCAACCCATGTGACATAAAGCCATGTGACACCGCCCCTTGTCCCTATATAAGTGGCCGCGCAGCGCGGCCCTGGCATTGTGGCCGGAGAGATCGTCGAGTCAACATCTCCTGGAGAGAAGGAGAAGAAGAAGCGGCGGCGGCGGCGACAGAAGACCAGGCCACCGCCTGTAAAAGAGCTATAAGAAGGCGCAGTGGCCCGGCAGAAGAACCGAAGAGGGGGACAAGACCCCCGAAGTCGGGAGAAGAGGCCGGCGGCGAGGAAGAAAGCCGGACTCCTCCGCTAGCAAAAGAGCTACAAGAAGATAGCGGAGGAGTCCGGCGAGAAGACCCCTGAAGACGGAAGACCCCCGGAGCTGTGCAATAAAGTATTTTATCTCGTGTGTTGTGTTTTTTTTGTACTTTTATTTTACAGGTGAATGGGTAGGGGTACATTGTACCCCATACTTATTCACATAGGGTGGGGGGCCGGTATCCGGGGCCCCCTTATTAAAGGGGGCTCCCGGATTCCGATAAGCCCCTCGCCCGCAGACCCCGACAACCAACGGCCAGGGTTGTCGGGAAGAGGCCCTTGTCCTCATCAACATGGGGACAAGGTGCTTTGGGGTGGGGGGGCCGCGCGCCCCCCCCTTCCCCAAGGCACCCCCCCATGTTGAGGGCACACGGCCTAGTACGGCTCAGGAGGGGGGCGCTCACTCGCCCCCCTTTCCTGGCCGGCCGGGTAGCGTGCTCGGACAAGGGTCTGTTGTGGACTTGGGGGGGACCCCCACGCCGATTTTTTTCGGCGTTGGGGTTACCCTTTAAGTCCATACCAGGCGGTGGTGCCAGCGACGTCTCCTTCGCGGGCCCCGCCTACCTGGAGACGCGCTCGAAATGAGTGGACTTTCCTCCGCGTGTGTGGGCGAGTCCGTTCATTTCAAAAGTAGGGCGGATAGTACGGCGGACTTAGTACGCCGTATTAGTCTGCTCAAAAAGTGCCGTGTGTGGGCAAGTAGCCCGTTCGGAAATTCCGACGGACAGTCTGGCGTACTTTTCCGCCAGACTAAGTACGTCATACAGTTTGACCGTGTGTACGCGACATAACATGCAAAACTTAATAAAAATCTTTTGGTTAAAATAAAAAAAAAATAAAAAAGAAGATTCTATGCAGACATTAAAATGTCCTATGGAACAATAGAATATTAGGACCTCTCCTACCTAAACGCCCTCTGGTTGTCTATACAGGGACGGCACTTTCAAGGCTCCAAGTGGCGCCCGATATAATTGACCCCCAGTGGAGTGTCATTTTTTCACAACATACTGTAGGTTTTTTTTTCCCATGTAGAAAATGCTTGGTTTGAAAAATCAATTTACAGGGCAGGAGGGGAACTTATACTTTTCAGTCTAATTCTACCCATGAGCATTTTTCCATGAAACCTTTCATTACTTGTACCACCAAACATGTGGTTTGCCTTATTAGGTGTCCATGTGGTTTGAAATACATTGGCTGCACTCCATGCATGCTCCAGGTGAGATTAAAGGAATATGTGACTAATATCAAAAATGGCTACCCCAAGCATAGTTTTTGGAAACTTTACGACATCCATCATAACTGGGACCCCAAGGGCATGGTGTTTTTGGGGATAGATAAATACATCAGTGATCGCTGAGGGAGTCATATGACCAGAGAAGTCTCCAGGCTCGAGACGGAATGGATATATAAGGCTAAGACCTATAGTCCCTTTGGTATCAGTGCGGAGTGAGACGTGAATGTGTTCATTAGTAATGCATAAGTTTGTTGTTTCTTGCATGTATAAATATTTTATATTTTTATATTTTTTACTTTAGAAAATTGACTTTGTACCACTGCTTTTCAATGGATTGTGATTTTATATTGTCTTTAAAGTATTTTATATGATTGTTCCACAATATGGTGCCGTTTCTCGGCATAAAGAGCTCTTTATACATATATACTTTTTTTGTATTTTTTGTATTTTAATTATCATGTTTGTTTCGATTTATTTATCTAACACATATGAATTTTATAATGTGGTTATGCGTGACCTTTTGGTTGGTCTATTATAACCTTATACTGTTTCTTTGTGGCAGTGTCCTTATAAAGTGATTATCCACCCAGTGGATCGTACGTCTGGTTTTGTTTACTGGGCTGACTTCCTGCTGGTTGAAACCCATTTTAGCAGATATCCGGCCGGTGGAATGCCTGTTGACATTCATTATGGGCAATTTCCCGCCGGATTGAAAGCAATTCATTTCCACCGTTAGCTAGCTGTCCCACCTATATAATGCTACTTAGTGCACGTCTGGCCACACCCCTGACAATGTCAGTTCATGACGAAATGCATAGGGAGGAGCTTGTAAACAGACGTGGAGTGCATGTATGCAGGGACATGGCAGCTGTCTTGGTGGTTTTGTACTGTGAATCGATACAACAAACAAGCAATTTTTTAGCTATGACCATGTGAGTGCAATTTCAATATTTTTTTTATCAATGAAGCATTCTAGGGATTACTGCACCATGAGGTCTATTCTTTTATGTTTTCATGGGATGTATGTTGATGTGGCAACAACAATATGAACATTGTGAACGGCTTGTGGACACCTGACTACCTGTGTCTATCCTGCCTGGTTTGATTGATCATGGTGTGCTGTGGGAATTCATTATATCCCTAGCTCATTTGACACCTGTAATAAGGATCCACAGAGGAGGGTAAAAGGCAGTGTGTTCGGGTGTCGGTGGGGGCAATTTTTTTCCCATGATGTGTCACATATCTTGAGCTCTCTTTGAGGAATCATCACCTTAAGGACATTATCTTTAAGCGCTGAACCTTTTCTTCCATTTTTCTGTTATTTATTGCTATTGAAGTGTTTGCCTCTGCTCTTGGGGTTATTGTCAGGTTTGGAATCCCCTGAAAGCAGCCTGAATGTGGTATTGAGCTATATTGCTCTTGATCTCAGTTATTGCTGTCCAGTTGCATTACTTGAATATGTACTATTGTCTGTTACCCTTTTCCATATAAATATTCCATTGCATTGTTATTGGGTTGAGAGACAGAGTACGTGACAATCATACATAAGCAGCTCCTCTGTGGGTAGCAATACACATACTAGGGGGGAACAGCTGGGGGAGTCAATGGTAGGGAAGGATATGGGGGTTCTAGTAGATCATAAGCTTAACAATAGCATGCAATGCCAAGCTGCAGTTTCCAAAGCGAGCAAAATCTTTTCTTGCATTAAGGGAAGCATGGATTGCAGAGTGAGAGATATAATTGTGCCCCTGCACAAATCATTAGTAAGACCTCATCTGGAATAAGTTCATTTTTGGGCACCAGTTCATAAAAAGGATATTGGGGAACTGGAGGAAGTGTAGAGAAGAGCAACCAAACTGATAAGAGGTGTATTAGTGAACTTGGTGGTGAGTTATTTGCTTTAAGGTCATCACAGAGCACAATGGGGCACTGTTTACGTCTGAAGGAAAATAGATTTTATCTCCAGATACAGAAAGGCTTCTTCACAGTAAGAGCTGTGAAAATGTGGACTAGACTCCCTCAAGATAGAATTGGGTATATGGGATAGTATAGAATTGGATATATGGGATTGTATGATATTTTTTTTTTTTTTTGTGGTTGAACTGGATGGTCTTTTCAACCTGACTAACTATGTAAGAGCTGGTTCTGGCCAGCTGAGTATATTGTTTTAAGAATGTCCTGGATTCTTTCCTAAATGTACATAATATAACTGGGTATTAACATTTATGGGGAAAGTTGATCCAGAAAATATCTGATTGACTCTTGGGGGATCGGGAAGGATTTTTCCCCCCTGTTGGAGCAAATTCAATTATTATTTTTTGCTTGTTTTTTGCCTTCCCCTGGTTCAACTTTGGGTATACAATTGTATATATAGGACTGTACATTTGTGTATATATATATATATATATATATATATATATATATATATATATATATATATATATATATATATATACTACACACACACACACACACACACACACACACACACATTTTTTCCCTTTTATTGAACCAGCCAGAACTGATATTTTAGTTCTTGGATGGACATTGGTGGGCTGAAACATAGCTAGCAGTCAACCTCAGAGCTGGACTCCCCCAGTTATTCCAGTCCATCAACCAAGATTGATTCCACTTTCTGACTTTTTACTGGCTAGAATGTTGGAGAATGTTCTAAAAGATAGCAGGTAGAGGCTAGGAGGGGTTGCCTTGAATATTTAGGAGCTCTTAGCCAATCCCCATTGCTAAGCATTTCTGCAAGCAGCGGAACTGGGATCAGTGTCTACAGAAAAGCAGAAGGTGGCGTGAGATGTTGTTTACTCCATATGGGCAACTTTATCAAGCGACTGAGAGTTCCAAGCTTGTAATGGGCTGTTGCTGAGCTAACAATAGACTGTTAGTTCCTCCAGGAGTGAGCCATCAGAAGCTGTGCAAAGGGAATCATGTTTGTGCAGGAGGAAGGAAGACTAGGATTAGCATTTACATAGATGTGTGAGAACCTGGGGGTGGGAACAGGAAGTAGGAAGGTATTACATGTGGCTCTCTGCTGGCTGGATTAAACAGGTTTCTCGCCAGGTTCATCTGACTATTCATCATTGCTTCCACAAAATCTGCAGTGGGCATCCCATAATCCCTTACCCTATCCAAATTATCCCCTAATAAAATAACAAAACAAGCAAAAGGACTGATTTCTGTGTCTGGATGCAAGAATTAAATGCTGTGTAGCAGTGGAGTACCCTGACCTCTGGGGCTGCTACGGGGGGTAGTGCTACACAAGTAAACAAGTTTTGTTAGTTGCCATGGGTTGCTGTACTTTACAAATCAATACTCTTTGTACTGCCTTACTGAGTAGGCCTGTATAGTTTCCTTACCATCTTGAAATCAATGAGTTTTAATCATAAGTGACATCAAAGTCTATACGTAAAATACAAAAAATGTCTCAGATGTATTAAGGCTGTCACATACTTGGCATAATAACTACTGTATGAGGTCAATGATGATGACAGTGGTGACTGATGGTAAAGCAATAATGAAATATATTAATGATAAATGTAGAATGTTAAACATTGTTCCAGTATGTTCATGTATCCTGTTTTTTATTGGGGATGAAAGTGACACCAAAATTGCTGCCATAGACAAACATGTGGTTTCAATAAACTGGTCTAGTAATCTTTATAGATTTTTTTTTCTTTTGCTGACTTTACCATTCAAATTTGATGTTTTTTTTTTTCTTTTCTTAAAACTAGCACAATGGCATCACATTAAAACAAGAATCAAAACCTTAGTTCTAACTACTGACAAATTTAGTATTTAGAGATGTCAAGGAGGCAACATGCTCCTTGAACCATTGTAAATGTGGCAAGAACATTTAACATACTAGCGGAGAGACTAGTATGTTTAAGATTCACTGTGATGTTAAATTAACTGTGATACTGGACAAGCCAATGTATCCATTGCTGCTCCCTATGGTGCTTTGTTTTGGTCATCTAATCACTCTTAATCTCTTCCTTCTTGGCACACATGTGCTTCCATCTAGTAACCACACCTATGCTTTGGTAAGGGCCAAATGTTGTCTCTTGAAGTGTATTTGAACCATAACAATAACATATCTTATTTGATCCCTTTTGGTCTGTTAATTATTTAGTTTTTATATCTATTTATTAACATAAAAGAAATGTCATACATTTCGTGAGCTAATAAATTCTCTGTCCATATTGGCTGTAGCATCCTTCCTTATCATGGACATTAGTAGAGGGTCTTCTGTAGCCCTGTCTGTAGTTCTGTAGTCCTATCTTGTTTCAGTTGTCCTTATATAAAGAGTGTCATCCTAAGACTAGAAGCATTCCCCCTTCTGTATAGCAACCACAGAAGACAAGGTGGAAAGTTGGGTGGTGATGTCAAATTAGGGATGAGCCAAACTGCCCTGAGTTTGGTTTGAGCAAGTGATTGTAAATGCTTTTGGTAAATAAAATAAAAATAATAATATAGGTGTTTATGCTTACCTGCTCTGTGCAAAATCACTTGTAAGTGAAACATTAAAAATTTCCATTTGCCCCATTCACACAGGACGAAATTTATAGTGCCATCAAATCTCTTCCTCTACATAAAGCACCAGGGCCAGATGGGTTCGCTCATGAATACTATAAGCATTTCAATGACATCCACATTTATGTACCACATTTAACCAGTATGCGTCCATGGGAAAAATGCCAAGTGAATGTCTTGAGGCTCTCATAGTGGCTCTCCCTAAATCAGGTAAACCATCAGACGTCCCAGGAAACTATAGGCCCATTTCGCTACTGAACACGGACACTAAATTATACGCAAAACTGCTAGCTCTCCATCTCTCCGCGGTCATGAACCAGCTGATCCACATAGATCAAGTTGGCTTCATTCTGGGAAGACAAACTGCAGACGGAACCCGACGATTTATTGACATCATCCAATGGACAGAGCATAGTCGAATGCATTCTCGGCTCCTCTCTTTGGATGCAGAGAAGGCATTCGATAGGGTGCACTGAACCTACCTAGAAGCAGTCCTACGAAAATTTGGCATATCAGGCACACTTTTGAACACCATCCTATGTCTCTACACAGACCCGGGCGCAAGAGGGTGGACCTCGAGTGTAATATCTAACCCTTTCAGTATTATCAATGGTACAAGACAGGGCTGTCCCCTATCAGCTTTCATTTTCACCATGATCATGGAACCCCTAGCCCAACAAATTCGATCTGAGCCCCAAGTAAAAGGTATAAAAATTGGCCCCACAAAACATAAAATTGGCCTATATGCAGACAACATGATAATCAACGTCACTGAACCACAACAATCTTTAGCTAAGATACAACATATTCTTGACCAGTTCAGCATGATATCTTTATACAAAGTAAACCACAGCAAATCCTCTATGCTAGCGTTAGGTCTAGACAAACCAACTATACAACACATCTCTCAACATTCTCATGGTCAAAAGATTCATCCCTAACTTATTTAGGAATTCACTTGACCACACCTAGCAAAAATATCTTGAGCATAAACCTGGCAGCCCTAGTAGAAAAGCTTAACAAAATATCTAGTGAAATACATCACCCCTATGTGTCTTGGGCAGGCAGGATTGCCTTGGCTAAAATGTTTATGCTACCGCATATCCTATATGTTTTCCATATGCTTCCAGTACCGTTCCCCTCAATGCATCTACGAAATCTCCAGTCCCTCATCAATTCCTTTATCTGGCAACACAAAAGGGCCAGAGTCAAAGGGATACCTCACTCAATATTGCAATACATCCCAACTCAAACCCTTTCACTCATTCTCCCAGACCTCCAGTTACAGCCCTAGACTGAGGCAGGTATTTACTATATCAGACAAATCTTCTCTGCATCCAACTTAAAATCATTTGAAAACCTCCAATCCTCATTTGGGATATCATCAAAAACTTTCTATATTTACCTAAGGATTAGGTCTCTACTCAACAAAATACAATGGACAAAACAAGACAGAATTCTACACACCACGCTAAAACATTTTACCCTGAGCAAACACTTACATAAAGGCATCTACAGCCTACTCTCTCAATCTGCAGAAGACCCAATCCAAACTCTAATTCTGAAGTGGTCCAAACACATCCTTATCGCCGCAAAGGCTAGCACTCGGAAGGAAATGGAAAAATACTCAACCCCCTGATATCCAAGAAGTAATCACAATCTTGAACAACAACTTCAAACTGGAATACAGCTTCTCCAAAGCCCATCTCACCACAAAAAACTTCCTTAGAAACTGGGACCCATGGATCAAAGACCCCAGAAGTACACAGCTTAAATAATCCTTCTGCGCTAAAAGGACCCATAATACTCGTTATGTTCTTCACTTTGCCTTTTAAGTGATAAGCAGGTAACACACGCATCTCAGCATTGTGCACCTTGTTTAATGATGTAATTACCCAACTCTACAAGTGTGATTACCTGTCAACTCCCTAATTTTATACCTATACTCTTTTCAAACATCAAGACTAAAAGTTAACTGAGCCACTAACTCAGAAAGTTGATGCTTTCTTCTTCTCTCTTGTTCCAGTGGCCACCCACTTAAGTTAAAGGGGTTGTAAAGAGATTTTTTTATTTTTAAAAAAATAACAAACATGTTATACTTACCTCCACTGTGCAGCTCGTTTTGCACAGAGTGGCCCCGAACCTGCTCTTCTCGGGTCCCTCGGCGGCTGTCTCAGCTTCCTCCCTCAGATGCTTCTCACGTTCATGCGAGCTCCCTCGCATGGTGAGAAGCATCTGCGGGCGTGCTCCCGTGATACAGCCGGCGGCTATAGCCACTCGCTGTATCACACGGCCCTACCCCCGGCGCTCCACATCAGTGGATGTGATTGACAGCAGCGCGAGCCAAAGGCTGTGCTGCTTTCCATCCATCCACTCCAGCAAATCAGCGGCCAGGCTGAACTGTGGAAAGGACGTCGGGGGAACGAGCGCAGGACCTTCGAGGGGTGAGGTAAGTAAAACGGGGGGCTGGGGGCGCAGGCACTGTCAGATGTTTTTTCACCTTAATGCATAGAATGCATTAAGGTGAAAAAACATTTACCTTTACAACCCCTTTAATGTATATGCATGTTATAAATATTATACTAGTACACATGTGAATTATATATCTATCTACAGAGGTATATACATACCATTATAAGAGAATGTACTACTGTATTATTCCCTTTATTACTTTTCTTCTTTTTTGTATACTGTGGAAAATTAATAAACATTGAAGTTAAAAAAAGTCCATTTGCTTTAAATAACATGTTTGGTGGATCCCCTTTTCCTGTCTGTAAAGGGGTTCATTTCTGTCATGTACTGAAAGTACTGAAGCAACACTGATATTAACAAAGAAAAAAAAAGGGTTTAAAAATGCCAGCAAATGGCAGTTCACTCCAGGCTTCTTTAAAAGAATAAAAAAAATACAGTTCTGCTATGTATTTGGGGGGACCTTTGGAAGGTCTGTGTGCGGTGTTGTTGTTTCTTCTTTTTTTTTTCTTTTAAGAAGCTGTCAATGAAATGCAATTTTCTGGCAGTTCAACCTGTCTTTTTTTTTTTGGAAATGTCAATTTTGTTGTAGCACATCCTCTAGCAAAAATGAAAAAAAAAAAAAACAAGAAAAAAGTGCACAAGGTCCCCCAGAAATGTCATACTAGACCCACATGACACTGTACTATATATGTATTATTAGGTTCAATCATTATTTCTTTGAAGTACATGCTTGATCATGAGACCTACACATTGTTATTACTTGATCCTCATTTTCACTTTTTACTTTTAATTATCCTCTCTACTTCTCCTTCATTTATCCCTGGATCTTTCAACGCGTTCTTTTCCTTTGTCACTAGCTGAATGTCAAGCACCATAACAACTGCTAAATATTAGTAACTCATAGATCTAAGATGCTAACTATGACCTCTGTACAGTATGTTTCATTGTGATCGTATCTGATTTTGTTACAAATGTTACTTTTTGTTTTGGCAACTCAAAAATTGTTAATAAAGATCAGTAGTTAAAAAAATCGATATCAGACCCTTAGTCCGAGCATGCAGCCTGTCTAGCCAGGAAAGGGGGGGGGGTGATGTGTGCCCCCCTTCCTCTTGAACCAAACCAGACCACATGCCCTCAACATGAGGATGGTGCCTTGCCTGGGGGGGTGGCCACCAGATAATGCCCCCACTACATAAATGAGTATGGGGTACATAGTATCCATACTTATTTAAAAAAATCAAAAAGAATTGAGGCCTAGAAATAAAGACACTCAAATGTTTGAGAAGTCTTTTATAAAAAAAATCAAAAAAAAAAATCACAAAAACAGATGACTCAGCACAATGTAATGTAATTTCCCAAATATGGCCAGTAATCATATATGGGCAGTGAAGTCACTAAGCACTCTTTGCTTACATGGCCAGGTGATGTCAGTGGTTCACATGGGTTCCTTAGGAACCAGTAAGCTGTCTTATACAGAAGAAGTAGAAAAGTGGCTCTGATATGTGATGCTCATCTCTCGCTGAACAGGTGGCCATAAGGGGCAAAAGTTCAAGCATTCGTCCGAACACCCAAACAGCCAAAGTTCACCTCAAACCTATTTGGATAGAACCTCCAGCTCATCCCTAGTCACAATATCCACCTTGTGCTATCAGAGAATGTATTGTATTTGTTGAAAAAAATGACAAGGCATTCTGTGAATGGTAGCAGTGCCGAGCAAGCGAGCCCTTGTCGTTACAATGCAGAATGGGAAGATGCTCCACACCAACCCCATAAGATCGCTGCTATTAATGTAGTATCTCTGATTAATACAATGATTTGCAGCTTCCACAGCATTCACTGTATGAGATAAGTATACTTACATTGGTCTAAGCTGGACCAATGTAACTATGCAGTAAAAATTATACCTGGAGTTTGGCTTTATGACCCAACCAAATCCCAACAGCCAAATTCCAGTTGGGGAGGTGTGTCCTTATTTCCTTTTCTGTCTAATACCCATCACATAGACGGGAAGTGTGAGGAAAACTTCTCAGTGGGAACACTTATAATAATAATAAAAAAAAAACAGATATAGGTTCTACCCTTGATCTGCGTCTCAATTGGTGAGATTTCCTCTTGCTTAAAGTGTTTGTTAGGCAAAAAAAAAATGCAGTACATCTCTGCAATGCATGCACATTTCTCACGTTTGGCTCTTAAAATAAATCTGCAAGTACATAAAAATATCAGTTGATCCTGTCAGAAATCCAGACAACTTCTTTTTTTAACTGGCTGCACAGTGCCTTTGCTGCACTGATATCCAAAGCAGTTTTGTCAGCCTTACCAAAGACTCTTCTGCTAGACTATAGAACACCTCCTTAAATTATAGAGAAGAGGGGAGGGGGATATGTTGTGTAGCCTAGCAGAAGAGATCTCAGGGCTGTCAACTCTGCTTGGAATTTCATTGCAGCAGAGGCACTATGTTTGCAAATTAAACAGGTCGTTAGCGGATCAATAGATTTCTGTCAGAATCCACAGTTATTTGCCTATACCTGAAGCATTTTTAGAGATACAAAATATGGTGAAATATGTGTGCATTGCAGAGCTACTCTATGTTGCCAAATGTATTGGGGCGTCTGCCTACACGCACATGAACTTTAATGGCATCCCAGTCTTAGCCCCTGTACACACGGTTGGAGATTTCGACAACCAAATCCGTCGGATTTTGTCCGTCGGATTTTGTCCATCGGATCTTGTCCGAAACTGTTGCATACACACGGTCGGACTAAGTTGTCAAAAAATCCGATCTTTCAGAACGTGATGACGTAATTTCGTTACGATGGGACTAGGTTCAGGCTAGTAGCCAATAGCTTTGATGTAGGAATTTGATCTGAGCATGCATGGCACTTGGTCCGATAAAAATTCTCTACACATGATCGGAGTATGTCCGATCAAACCAGTTGGTCGGGAAATATTTCCAACAAGTTGGAAAATTGGGTCCGACGGATATTCTGATGGGACACATTCCGAAGGATTCTCCGACCGTGTGTACAAGGGCTTAGTCTGTAGGGTTCAATATTGAGTTGGCCCACCCTTTGCAGCTATAACAGCTTTAACTCTTCTGGGAAGACTGTTCACAAGGTTTAGGAGTGTGTCTGTGGGAATGTTTGACCATTCTTCCAGAAGCGCATTTGTGAGGTCAGGCACTGATGTGGACGAGAAGGCCTGGCTCACAGTCTCCGCTCTAATTATTCCCAACAGTGTTCTATCGAGTTGAGCTCAGGACTCAGGCCAGTCAAGTTCCTCCACCCCAAACTCACAAACTCATGTGCGTGTAAAGGCAGATGTTCTAATAATTTTGGCAATAGACTGTATATGGTGTATATTCAAATAACAAGTAGTGGCAGCAAAAGTACAGTACAGCTGACCCTTTTTCAAGTGAAAAGAATCACCTTAAAAATGATTATGAGAATAAAGTAAAGGTTCGGCGCTAACTCAGATAAATAAATCAATATACATTCTTAATAAATTATACATACTGTATATTCATTCAGTCCAGAAAAGTGTTCCACAATAAAAGCACAATAAATTGTGAAAAAAAACAAGAGAAAACTGGTTAGCAAAAAAATCTCTCATAAAGATCCAGTTTAGGTTATCCGCAACTTGGAATAGCTTTAAAAAAAACATCAAAATGTTGCTGTGCATATTGGTATCTCACCTTTACAATGGAGTCATTGTACACTAACATTAGGCAGAAAGACGCCATAAAAGCAGCCGAATGGGCTTTACACAAATGTTCAGATATTAAACGGGAGCAGATTCAATGAATTTTAGATGGATTGGACATGGCAACATCCAATAATTATTTTTGGCACTAGGTGGAGTATTTTAAGGCGGGCAGGCTTCCTGATGATGTGTTGATCACAAAATCCACTGAGGCTGCACATCCACCTGTATCTACGTCACTTTCGGTTTTCGTGGTTGCGACCTCTGGTGCTCTGGACTCCGCTACTTGGAGAGACAGCGTTTTTTTATACCTGGCAGGCTGTACATGCATCCTCTTCAGATACACAGGGATATCCAAGGAATCTGATTGTTACAAGGCTTGTTTTATTTAGATAAAAAAAGGGAAAAATATATTGTGCTAACCCCAAAGGCAAAAATTAGTGCATAAACCAGCAGCTACATACGAACATAATCAAATTCCTATATAAAACTCCAACAATATAATGTAGCGCTAAAAAAGACTGTGAAAAGCACATGTGACAAATAGTGAAAAAGGAGAGAAAAAATATAAATAAAAGTCCAAATATTCAGTGAGTACAAAAAGTCTTTAGAGTCCTCACAGGAAAGAATAGTGATAAATCGCATAAAATAAACGCTGGAAGGTGATCATAAAGACATCTTGAAGCAGTGGATTCTCGGTGAAAATAAACAAGATGGGTACTCTTACCAGAACCATGAGGTCATATGAGCATATAAAGATGGGTGGATCTCCGCAGGTCTGCCAGCCGTTGAGATTACCGGAGGTCCTCTGGTCATAGAAGGAATGATCCGTATCATCCCCAAGATGCCTGTTTCTCCAGGGCCCCGGTGGAATGGACGGAAAGAAAACTCAACTCCAACAAAAACCAGGAATGGTGAATGACTCCACACTTCAGCTGTATAAATCAAGGTCAGTCTGAGTGAGCGCAGCTGTCTGCATGTAAACGCACTTGGAGCGATGGGACAGTAGCCCCGGGTGCAAACAGAGTGTTTTCTATGACCAGAGGACCTCCGGTAATCTCAACGGCTGGCAGACCTGCGGAGATCCACCCATCTTTATATGCTCATATGACCTCATGGTTCTGGTAAGAGTACCCATCTTGTTTATTTTCACCAAGAATCCACTGCTGCAAGATGTCTTTATGATCACCTTCCAGCGTTTATTTTATGCGATTTATCACTATTCTTGTCCTGTGAGGACTCTAAAGACTTTTTGTACTCACTGAATATTTGGACTTTTATTTATATTCTTTCTCTCCTTTTTCACTATTTGTCACATGTGCTTTTCACAGTCTTTTTTTAGTGCTACATTATATTGTTGTTGTTTTATTTAGATATCTGCTGAGTTTGCATTTCTCACACACGATTGATGGTGGCGCACAGATAAAATGATCGTTAGTCACTGCGCAAAATCTTTCCACCACAATGATTGGATTCTTGCTGAGGACATTTTTTCTCTTTTCTCTCACAATTTATTGTGCTTTTATTGTGGGCCACTTTTTTGGACTGAATGGATATATATACTGTACCGTTCATTAACCACTTGCCGCCTGCCCCTCTGTTAAATGATAGAAGGGTGGTGCGGCTCTCATTCTGGGTGGACGTCATTTGATTGTGCACCTGAACGGTCTCTTTAATCATGTGATTGGCTGTTTTCAATCACAGCTGGTCACATGTAAACAAGGAAGTGGCGGTAATCAGCGCTCCTCGCCTCACACTGACAGAGTGTGTGGCGAGGAGAGCCGATCATTGGCATCTCCTTGCAGGTGACAGAGACGTAATCAGGACACATCTGCTGCCCACTAGTGCCAACAATCAGTGCTCACCAGAACCAGCAATCAGTGCCCATTAGTAATACCAGTCAGTGCCCATCAGTGGGACCTATCAGTGCTGCCCATCAGTGCCACCCATACATGCCCATCAGTAAAGCCCATCAGTGCCACCCATCAATGCCCATCAGTGCCCATTAGTGCTCATCAGTGCCACCTATCCTTGCTGCCTATCAGTGTCCACCAATGCTGGCTATCAGTGCCCGTCAGTGCCACCTATCAGTGTCCATCAGTGCCACCTATCAGTGCCCATAAGTGCAGAATATTAGTGCGTCCTCATCAGTGCCACCTAATCAGTGCCCATAAGTGCCACCTCATCAGCTCCCATAAGTGCCATCTCATCAGTGCAGCCCATCAGTGCTCACCAGTGCCGGCTATCAGTGCCCACCAGTGCCACCCATCAGTGCCCATAAGTGCAGAATATTAGTGCCTCCTCATCAGTGCCACCTAATCAGTGCCCATAAGGGCTGCCTCATCAGCTCCCATAAGTGCCATGTCATCAGTTCCTATCAGCGCAGCCCATCAGTGTCCATCAGCGCAGCCCATCAACACAAATCAGCACACATCAGTGAAGGAGAAAAATTACTTATTTACAAAATGCACTTACAGAAACTAAGAAAAACTTTTCAAAATTTTGGGTCTTTTTTTTTTTGTCAAAAATAAAAATCCCAGCATTGATTAAATACCACCAAAAGAAAGCTCTATTTGTGTGAAGAAAATTATAAAAATGTCACATGGTTACAGTGTAGAATGACCTCGCAATTGTCATTCAAAGTGCGACAGCACTAAATGCTTAAAAATGGCCTGAGCAGGAAGGGGGTGAAAGTGTCCTGTAAGTAAATGGTTAAGAATGTATATTGATTTATCTGAGTTAGCGCCAAACCTTTACTTTAATCTGATAATCAATATAGCGTATATGCAGATGTTTTTACATGACTTGCATTATTTTATCAAATATTGCTGCAAGTCATTATATTTTCTCAGTATAAATGAATACCATAAAGCACGATATATCTACATTATTATAAATCAAATGTGTATGTAAAAGCGCACGTGATCACGTTCATATGGACATTTCAAATTCTTACCTACAGACAAGACTGATAATAAATTACATTTTAACTGTTTCTTTTTACACAGCTGAGAAACGGAGGCAAAGAAAAGGCTGCAGAGAAACTCGGAGACAAACCAGATGCCTGGCAGGGCTTTGATCAGTTTGTGTGCAGACAGTCAGGCTGCCTCCTAGCACCTCTTTAACTACAGCTTGCCGGTAGGAAAATTAGATTTTTAACTCAGCAATTACAGCACTCTTTACATGCTCTCCTTTTACCTATTAGAAAACTGATCTGAAGGGTTTGTATATAACAACATAAAGAATGACAAGTGGTGTAACTTTCAGTCATTTCTCCCACTTATGATGATCATAATCTCAAGGCTGAAGTCAGGGTGGTTCAGAATGGTTAAGCCATGAGAACACAGTTCCCTAATCAGTCTACAGGGTATTTTCATTGTTCTGGTCAATATTTAAGTCTAGGGATATGTTTGCTTTACATTAATGGATGAAATAAGTTCTAGATGAAGAGGTCATGCCTCTTGCATTTACAAATTGAATTTCCCCTATGAACCTTTTAGGTTAATATTGCTAAATTTCTATCTACTTATTACTGCTCCTTGCTTATGTTATGACTTCTTACCCACTTCCCAGTCTCAGTGACGAGGCTCGCTTCTACGGGATTGCTATTGAGCATCTAAAATGGGGGGCTAAAATTCGTAGATTTTTCCTTTTTGGGGGGTTTAAAGACTTTATAACAGGTCACCTTTTCTGACTTCTCATGCATCAAACTTTAGTTGCCTAAAGCACTATACACACTATCAGATTTACTGCTGATTTTTGTCTTCAGATTTACCAAAACCATGTAGTGCAAGGGCCTGCCTGATTACATACACATTGAAACTCCGAAGGTTTGACCTCATATTATATGGTTTTGGTAAATCTGAAGCAAAAAATCAGCAGAAAATCGGATAGTGTGTATGGGGCTTGACTGTCTTGCTGACCCTCTGACTTAAAAACTCACTACCCCTGAACAAAAGCAGATAAGTACTTCTGACTTCATTCTGTTGTATGCAAACCAGCACAGTAGCCCACACCATTATTTTCAGAAGGAAGCCAGCAATGGCAGCTCCATATTTTGGAGACCTTGTCACCAAAACAAATATATTTATTCACCATAACTAATATATTTGCTAGCATATTGTAAAGGCAAATGCAATAATGCTTTAGTTCCAAGCAGTGGAAAAATTAGAAGAATTCAACACTTACAAGTATGCAGAATTTTTCTCTTTCTGGCAGCCCACCCCCAGCCTCAACATTACTGACAGTAGCTTTGTAAGTGCATAGGGTTGATGGAACATTCAGTAACCACCCTTCCAAACACAGCCTGAGTGCTGTGTGTTTACAAATGTTCAGGATGTGTCCAGAAGACCAGCTACTAAATGCAGGTTCCGTGCTGTGAGCCTGTTGATGTAATAGCTGAGGGAGACGCAATAGTGGGCAGCCAGAATGAGAAAAATCTGTCACACCGGAAGGTGTCGGATTGTTCTAATGTTTTCCTTGGAATTAATCTGCAGTTTACAAAGATGGGTCAGCTGTTAAAGTGAATCTAATAATTTGAAAATGTCAATACATGTTGTGTAGCATCCACTGACCCCTGGAAGCATGGTGGCACCTCCAGAGATGTGAATGGGCCAACATTTCACCCCATGGCTGAATCCATAGCTAAGATGCGGGAACCAAGATAGAACACTGGAGGCTAGTCACGTCCTGTCTTTTAGATGTTTTATTGGACGACACAGAAAGGTGAGGATTAGGGGTCCCAGATACCCAAGCAGATCACTTACAGACTTCTCCATGTCCAAATTTAAAGTGTCAGTACCTTTAAGCCAACCCAGTAACACTATAGGTAGCATCCCCGTTGATACATGAACTTTCCTCTCTTTTGCTGGTTTCAGTGCCCTCTGTACTGTTTTTTAGGCTTCAGTGCATCCTTCTCCAAGATAGTCACCAGGCCTTGTGAAAAGCCAGCCCTCTGCTTGTCTTTCTTAAGCAAGGTCTCCCCCCCCCCCCCCCCCGAGTCTCGATCTTGCTATCTCCCATCAGCAGGAAGAACAGTTCCAGGACCACTTCAGGCCTGTTTCCACATACAGAGCACATATTAGTACCGTTTCATGAGTACAGTGTGCTCATTGCATTTGATGACTATATTTGTATTGCTTTTAACAACATGATGGAAAGAAGAGCACTCTGGATAACAGGATTAAGCAGAGACAATAGTCTGCAGGGATGGTAGTGTAGATCAGGCAAACAAATGGCTTGGATGGCACTTGAGCAGAAGGCGCTTCTAAATGCAGTAACCACAAGACAATTTTTATTGCCAAGGATAAACACACTTACTAGAAGTAAGAAAGGGCAGGGCTCATCATATCCGTAAGAGAAGGGGATGTAAAGTGCAGCAAGAGGCAGTCATGAGGGTGGTCCACTGTGCAGCCAGTTGTCATGAGTCTCAGGCTACCAGCAGAGGGAAGCCACAGGGAAAAACCACCAGGAAAAGAGTGGAACGCAGGACCTGGAAGTGACATCAACAAGAAGCAACCAGGGCCAGCATGGACAGCAGGTACCCGGAAAGTACAAAAAAGGACAGATTGGCATGAAGAAGGAGCCAATTTCATGCTCCAAAATGCAACCCGTCCCTTTTTTCTGAATTTTCAGGTACCTGCGGTCCACATTGGCCCCGGCTGCTTCCTGGCAATAATATCTTGTGATTACTGCACTTAGAAGCTCCTTCTGTTTGTTTTATTGCTTTTAATGCTATCTCCTACTTGTGCCAGCAAGGATGCTCTATCCATTGCCTGTCAACATTGCCATTTATAGTCAGTGTTACGATATGTCTATGGACAGTATGCAGGAACACCTTCAGCAAGAACAATCACACAGTAATTGTACATGCCACACTTGCATTCTACATAAGAGGGCAAAAGAGGCGCATAGCTGCACACAGCATTGGGAAATGCACACAATGAACAATTTTAACACAACTAACCTGTACAACTTATAAAAGTAACGCTAGTGAAACAAATTTTGTATGAGGATTTTGTAAAAATGTAACTTTCTGTACAAAAGGCAAGATTATCATTTCTGAGCAGCATGGGTTTATGGGCTTCCAGGGTACTAGATGCAATAGACAAAACTGAAGGCACATGCATTGCATTCAATTTATATAGTAAAAGTAGGCACAGGGCAGGACACTTTTCCCTGAATTACTACTGTGAAGGTAACTAGGGAAGGAATAGTCCAGTAAAAACATATTTTCTTACATTTAATAGACCTAAGGAGTTAAAGTATAATTGAGCATCTTATCTTTTTTATTTCCCTAGTCAATCCACTCTAAATGCAAACTTACCTGGATCCAATGGCCATGGCCTACAATGTTAATTTACTTCCTGTGTCTCAAATCCTAACTTTTTGGCCAGGCCTGCACAATACATCCCTATAGACTTCTATGGGGCCTTCTCTTGAAGCCAGAGATGCTTGGGACACAGCCTCATTGAAATGAATAATGAAGTAAATCACTGGTATGTTGTGGCACAGGCTGTAAACAAGTACTGGAGGCTACTGGACTGCATAAAAGTTTGCATCTGGCTGGGGAGGTGAAGGGGGTCAAAAATCATAAATGCACTTTGTTTTAAAATGTACTTATGCTTTAAAGAAAGTGAAACACACTGACATCTATGCATCTATCCGAGGGTTAAAATTTTCTAACATTCTGCACCTTTTCTTTACTCAGAAATATGCCTAGATAGAGTGAACAAAAATAATGAAAATCAAGGGGAAGAAACTGACCTTTGATAGCGCTGTCTGCCACAATGACAATGCCGCCAACAACACTAAATGCTAAGAATGTTGAAGGTGTATGCATGTTGTTAGATTATTTTCCCTTCTTTTCCATTCCTAGCCTTTGAGAGTTCACCAATAAGGATTTGTTCATAAGAATAAGATTCTCCTCTGGACCCTGTGTCTTTCTATGTAATTTCTTCAGTTTCTAGATTTGTCTGACTTCCTGACCATCTGTGTCTGTTCTGCAGTCTGTACTAGACATGAGCACACTGAAATATTTTGTTTCGGAATTTTGTTTTCATCTGAAATTACATTTTATTTAGTTACTCCTGAAATTCATTTTTATTTATTTTGTTTAGTTAAAAAATACATTCATCCGAAAATCTGAAATAATTAAGGTTGAATCTGTTATTGAAGGCTTATGGTGTCTGTTGAATGTTCTAAGAAGATTCGACGGAGCAGCTAAACTGTATGACGCCACAATTTCCAGTCGAATGTTCCGCCTACAAGCTATAGTAGAATTCTAATTCTGTATGACACTAGTAATAATTATATTTATTAATTATTATTACTATTCAACCAACATTAGAATTCTTCTATAGCCTATGGGCCGAGCATTTGAACATAAATGTTCTTCAACATGTTCTTCATCGAAATTTCATGTAGAATCTACAATTAGACATCAATGGCCTGAGAATATTATGCCACAAAACCAAAACCTTCTTGTGGGCTTTCTGTAAATACCAGCCACTCCGTAGTTATTTGTGACATCAAAATCTGGTTAAAGTGGTTACCTTTGCTAGAATTATCATGTTTACTCCTTGCATTAATCTGCATCACATACAGTATCTCACAAAAGCGAGTACACCGCTCACATTTTTGTAAATATGTTTATATCTTTTCATGTGACAACACATGAGAGGAAATGACACTTTGATGCAATGGGGGTTATTTACTAAAGGAAAATCCACTTTGCATTGCAAGTGCACTTGAAAGTGCACTGAAAGTGCAATTGGAAGTAAAGTCGTTGTAGATCCGAGGGGGACATGCAAGGAAAATCAAAAACAGCATTTTAGCTTGAACATGATTTGATAAAATCAGCAGAGCTTCCACTCATTTCAGATCTACTCTGCTTCCAAGTGCACTTTTCATTGCAATTTCAAGTGCTGGGCTGCAGGGCAGTATTCCAACATGACAGCGACACCAAACACACCGCTAAGACAACCACTGATTTTCTAAAGAAGCTGAGGGTAAAGGCAATGGACTGGCCAAACAAGTCTCCAGACCTAAACCCTATTGAGCATCTGTGGGGCATCCTCAAACAGAAGGTGGAGGAGCTCAAGGTCTCTAACATTCACCAGCTCCGTGATGGTGTCATGGAGGACTGGAAGAGGACTCCAGTGGTAACCTGTGAAGCTCTGGTGAACTCCATGCCCAAGAGGGCTAAGGCAGTGCTGGAAAATAATGGTGGCCATACAAAATATTGACACTTTGGGCTCAATTTGGACATTTTCACTTAAGGGTGTACTCACTTTTGTTGCCAGTGGTTTAGACATTAATGGCTGTGTGTTGAGTTATTTTGAGGAGCAGCATACTGTTATACAAGCTGTACACTCGCTACTACTACTACATTGTAGCAAAGTGTCATTTCTTCAGTGTTGTCACATGAAAAGATATAATAAAATATTTTCAAAAATGTGAGGGGTGTACTCACTTTTGTGAGATACTGTATATGCTACAGTCTGAATAACAACTGTGCTTTTGTGTTCCTATACACTCATTTTGCTAGCAAAGAAGGATCCTCTAATTTTGCTTTCAGGGCTTTGCAAGGTTTTGAACCATGAGCCCTCTGTTCAAGCTTCCCAAGCCTTTGGACCTGAGGTATCTGCTTCCCTGGTCTTCAGGCATGTGGTCCCAGTTGTTCTGAACATTAGATCCAAGACATTTACTGCCTGTCCCTCTACTGGACTAGGGATGAGCTTCGTGTTCGAGACGAACGTACGTTCGACTCGAACATTGGCTGTTCGTCCGTTCGGCGAAATCCGAACTCTTGGTCCGTTCGCGTCAAAATTCGTGTGGCGCTCACGGCCCACAATGCACTGCGATGGCGCAGTGCATTGCTGGCTCATGATTGGCCAAGCATGCACTGTGACCCCGCATGCTTGGCCAATCGCAGCGCCAGCAGCGAGGAGAGCCATGATTGGCCACAGGCAGGATGCCTGTGGCCAATCATAGCTCAGGCTGTGTAGTGCACGCCCCACACTATATAAGGCCGCCATTGAGGCGGCCTCGTGTAGTGTGTTGGCATCTGAAGCAGTGGGTGTTCTGTGTACCTTCAACACAGTACACACCGATCGTTTTTGGCTGATTTCCTATCTTGCTCTTGTGTAGTGGTTATTGTCTGTGCCCTGACCGCAGTATACACCACTATATTCACCTCACCTATATAGCTAGTGATCTATCTTTAATAATAGAGCTTGCAGTCAGTAGTGTTAGGAGATAGTGCGTGCTGTCTGCGTGCTCTGTACCCAGTACATACCGCTATAATCCACCTACATAGCTGTTCTCTATTTGAGCCCAATTGCCATCTGCAGGAGTTATTGGAAGTTGTGTGTGCCTCCAGCACAGCACAGTATACATCTGTATATACCCCTTTATCTCTGCTGTTTTCTGGTTATTGTCTGCGTGCCCTGACCGCAGTATACACCGCGATATTCACCTCAGCCTAAGGCCCAATTTTTCTGCCCCTGTTTAACAGGGGCGTTTAAGTACAATTTTTGATGCAATGCTTTGCAGCAGGGCTAATTCCAGCAAAAAAAACTAGAGTATATGGAAGAGGTTGCAGTGTGGTGGCACCAGCAGCAGTGCCTAAGGCCAAATTTTTCTGCCCCTGTTTAACAGGGACATGTAATTACAATTCTTGATATAATATTTCACAGGAGGGCCCCTTCCTGTGCCCACCCAGAGTAACGGTGAGGACTTATAGTGTTGTGGCACCAGCACCACAACCACCAAAGGTCAATTTTTCTACCAATGTTCAACAATGGCATGTAATTACAATTCTTGATATAATCGTTCACAGCAGGACGCTCCAGCGCCCACCAAGAGTCACTTTGAGGGCTTACAATGTTGTGGCAAAACCAACACCTTGTTCCGCCATTTCTGCAGAGCATATAGGGCAGGCCCCTACTTTCAAACATCCAACTTACAAACATCTCCTACTTGCAAACGCAAGGAGACAGCAGCAAGTGAGATGAAAAAAGATGGACGACAAAACAAATTATACAGGGGTGATAACCCTTCCCTATGTTTTCCAAAAAGCTTAAAAATAGTTTTTTTGACTGGAGCTACACTTTAAAAATGTACCAGTTGAAAATTACAAACAGATTCAACTTAACACAACAAACCTACACAGTCCCTGTCTTGTTTGCACCGCCTGTATACTGCTGTTCTGAGTATATAGGGCCTGGGGGCCACACGCATTTCCTTTTTTTAATATGGGTACAGGGTTCCCCTTAATATGCGTACAAGACCCAAATAGGCTGGTAATGGGCAGGGAGGGCTACCCATGCCATTTTTCTCAATGATTTTCAACCATATTGCAGGAACCAGATATAACATTAAAACCGCAAGCAGTTTTAAATGGTGTTATTTCCGTTTAATGTCATTTTGTGCAGGGACTGTTCTAAACACGGGAAACACGTGGCACTTCACAGGCATACTACAGACACCCCCCAGGCACCATATTTAAAGGAATATTTCACTTTTTTTTTTCACTTTCATTGTCAGTAAAATCAGTGCTCCCGCCAAAACGGCCATTTTTAAAAACATTTTAGGCATTGACCCATGTCCCCTGGGGCAGGAGGCAGGTCCCCAAACCCTTTTTAGGACAGTATCTTGCATATTAGCCGTTAAAATTAGCACTTTCCATTTCGAACGTTCGAGTCCCATAGACTTCAATGGGGTTCTAACGTTCGTAACGAACGTGGGGTCCGTTCGAAAGTTCTGGTACGAACCGAACCGGGGGGTGTTCGGCTCATCCCTATACTGGACTAGCCTTAGGGACGGAGTCTATTGAGTGGATTAACTAAAGATAAACAGCCCGTTCACTTTGCAAGACATGTTGCATTTTCCCTAGAGCTTTGTGAATGAGATAACGCTGTGCAACCCTCCATCATACAATCATGTGCAGGTAAAAAAAAAAAAGTTTCCATTTGCTTTGCACATGATTGGATATTGTTTGCAAACTGAAATTTCACTACTTTCAATAAGCTCTGGGATAAATTCCCTCCCAAAGTGCAACTTCCCACCCAAAGTACATCAAGAACCTGTCTTGTCTTGTCCAACCCAAGAGTCTATTTAAGTCCAGCTTTCCCTCAGTACTTTTACACTGGGGTGTTGCGCTTGCAGGATGGGAAAAAAAAGTCCTGCAAGTGACATCTTTGGGGCGGTGCAGGAGTGGTGTATACACCACTCCCACAATGCCTTGCCCATTGAAATGAATGGGCTCTTCGGCAGCGCCGCAAGACCGGCACTATTAACCCTTTCTTCAGCTGCTAATGAAGGTAAAAGTGCCCCGCTAACAGTCAAAAAGCGCCGCTATAACAGTGGTAAAGAGCTGCTAAAACTAGCGCCACTTTACCACTAATGCCCACACCGCTCCAGTGTGAAAGAGGTCTTAGGGAATTTGTTATGGAAGCTATTCTGACAAGAGGTTTGCCAACCATAACTATTATCCATTAGATATTGTCATGTTAAGATTATGGATGAGCCGAACACCCCCCGGTTCGGTTTGCATCAGAACTTTCGAACGGACCGCAAATTCGTACGAACTTTAGAACCCCATTGAAGTCTATGGGACTCAAACGTTCGAAATAAAAAGTGCTCATTTTAATGGCTAATATGTAAGATACTATCCTAAAAAGGGTTTGGGGACCTGGCTGATTTTAATGACGATTAAAGTGAAAAAAAAAGTGAAATATTCCTTTAAATATCGTGCCTGGGGGTGTCTATAGTATGCCTGTGAAGTGCCACGTGTTTCTCGTGTTTAGAACAGTCCCTGCACAAAATGACATTTAACAGAAAAAAGTAATTTAAAACTGCTTGCGTTTTTAATGTAATATCTGGGTAAAAATCATTGAGAAAAATGGCATGGGTAGCCCCCCCTGCCCATTACCAGCCCCTTTGGGTCTTGTACGGATATTAAGGGGAACCACGTACCCATATTAAAAAAAGGAAAGACGTGGGACCCCCAGGACCCAAAATACCCAGAACAGCAGTATACAGGCGGTGCAAACAAGACAGGGACTGTGTAGGTTTGTTGTGTTAAGTAGAATCTGTTTGTAATTTTCAACTGGTACATTTTTAAAGTGTAGCTCCAGTCAAAAAATCTATTTTTAAGCTTTTTGGAAAACATAGGGAAGGGTTATCACCCCTGTATAATTTGTTTTGCCGTCCGTCTTTTTTCATCTGACTTCTCGTTGTCTCTTTCTGTTTGCAAGTAGGAGACGTTTGTAAGTTGGATGTTTGAAAGTAGGGGCCTGCCCTATATGGTCTGCAGAAATGGCGGAACAAGGTGTTGGTGTTGCCACAACATTGTAAGCCCTCAAAGTGACTCTTGGTGGGCGCTGGAGCTCCCTGCTGTGAACGATTATATCAAGAATTGTAATTACGAGGGTGCGTGGCCGACCGGAGCCTTAGATGGCCGCTCACTAGTTTAGCTCGTCGGGCAGGGCAGAGAATATACATCACTGGCCGCTTCTCCTGCACCATCCACAGCCATCTTCGCTCCTACTACACCAGGGATCGCCATGAACCCAACTAGGAAGCGTTTTACGGCGAGATTGCCTAAGAAACTGACCGAATTTGCCTACAAGCCAGTGGGGAAAGATTCCGGCCTACAAGATGGCTCCGGCCCTCCTGCGGCGCGCGAGGCTTACACTGATCTCCCGGACGACGATCCAGAGCCCCTCCAGTCCACAGGTACATCTGACAGTTCCCCCAGCCCCCCGGAGGAAGACCCCCTTCTGAGCAGCCCTGCTAAGGCCAAAATGCGTCTGGATGCGCCGCCGCAGCGATCGCGGCACTCTCAAATTGAGGCCCAGGCTTCTCCTCCCTTCCTATCTAACCAGGCCCTGCATTCATCCATGGCATCCTTCCCCACCTCAGGCCAACCGGTTATTGATACAACCTTGAAGGTCATGCTGCTGTCCCTCCAAAACTCCCTCATGACAGACCTCTCCTCAATGTTTGCTAAAGTCACCTCAGACATCCGCACGTTAGATAACAGAGTGACACATACTGAGAGAAGGCTGTCTGACTGTACCCATACTGTGAACGACATTATTTACACCTGTAATGATATTAAAGAGGAACAACTGTGGATGCGAGCCAAGCTGGCCGACCTCGAGAACCACTCTCGCAGAAACAATATTAAGTTAAGGGAGGTCCCCAAGAGTGTCCCCCCTACGGATCTACCGCGCTATGCGGGCAGATCTGATCCGTCTCATTGTTCCTGATGTGTCTCCGAGTGAGGTCCTCATTGACAGGATTCACAGGATTGCCAAGCCATCGCACTAAGCATCATCAGTCCCTAGGGATGTACTAATGAGGGTTCACTTTTATCACATCAAAGAAAAACTGCTGCTAGGGATGAAAGCCAACTCACCCTTACTGGCCCCTTACACCGGTCTCCAACTCCTTCCCGATTTATCCAAGTACACCCTCCAACTGAGACGCCTCTTGAACCCAATAACTAAAGGCCTCCAAAATCACAAGCTGCCCTATAAATGGAGATACCCGGCCACTCTCCTCATCACTAAAAACGGGCAAACCCACACCGTGGGAGACTTTGAGAAGGGCCTGAAGCTGCTCCACACATGGAGAATCCTACTAGACCCTCCCAAGCCTCTGGATCGTCCAAAGAATCCACATCCACCTCACGGAAGCCTGGCCTCCGCCATCAGCTAAAGGCTGCGCCACTACGTGCAATACCTGGCCACACTACGTACACGAGTTGCCCGGAGCCCTGACACTATGTTCCCTTACTAAGCTCTCCGGTACCACTAACTCTTTATACCCCCTATGAGAGGTTTTGTGGTGCTCTGCACCCCTCTGCAAACTCTATTTTTATTGTTCTAGTTTGTTTGTTTTTTTCCAATATTTTTTGCTTTTTATCACAGCAACTGCCAGGGATACCTCAACTCTATCCTGACAACAGCCTACTTGCCTAGCTCGTTGCTACAAGCCCTTTCATTTCTTATCCCTCAGGATAAGGTCCCCCTCCCCTTCCTCACCCTTCTGCACGCAACTAACTATATATTCAGTGTTGTTCTATCCACAGCTTTGACTCCCCCAGACCTGCTGCCCTTGGACTGCTGCTCATCTACGTTCTGCGGTCTGCCAACCCGGAGCCGCCAACTCAACTGACTGTAAGTCTTGCTCTTTTTATTAACACCTTACACAACCAAGATGCCTATCAACGTCCTCTCCTTAAATGTCAATGGGTTGAATCATCCCGCCAAGCGCCACTCACTGTGGAAAACTGTAAACGCACTCCACACAGATGTCACCTGCGTTCAAGAAACGCATGTACTTCCAGATGATACACATCTCTGTCATCACCGTCAGTTCCCGCATATTTTTCATGCCACTCATTCCACTAAGACGAGAGGGGTTTTGATCGCAATTAGGGACACTGTGAACTTCCAATTGCTCCATAGCGTTATAGACCCTGCAGGCCGCTTTGTAATCCTTATCTGCAACTTAAATCGAGCGACGTACACGATCATCTCCACCTATGCCCCCAACTCCTGCCAAATAATTTTTTTTCGCAAAGTCCTTCGCACTGCCCAACCGATTCAGCAGGGCCAATTGCTCCTATGCGGAGACTTCAATCTACCTCCCGGTCCTGTTCTGGACTCTACCTCGGCTATAAAGCATCAAGCTTCACCCCTGAAAAACTTTCTCTCTTCTCAAGCCCTGTATGATGTGTGGAGATGCCACCCATGGATCCGAACGCGACTTTACCTTTTACTCCTCTAGACACAGAACATACTCCAGAATAGACCTCTTTTTATCGGACAAATTTCTCTTACAGAGAATTTCTAGCTCAGAGATTCACACCGCGACATGGTCAGACCACGCCCCAGTCACGATATCCATAGACGACTCAACCCCACAGAATAACACCTTTCTCTGGCGAGTAAACAACTACATAATTCAAAATGCTACATATGTTCCAGAGATCTCAAATCACCTCACTGAATTTTTTTCACACAATAGGGGTACTGTGTCTGACCCTGGCGTGGTGTGGAGCGCTCATAAAGCCTTCATGAGAGGGATGTTGATCAAAATAAGCTCAATCCACAAAAAGAAGAGGACGCAGCGTCTCGACGAACTGACAGCTCAAATAGCGTCCCTAGAACTATCCCACAAACAGACCCCCACAGACTCACAGGCACTTAAATTGTTGACCTTAAGACAAGACCTTAGGACCCTCTTACTCCATTCCTATGAATTCCTTCACAAAAAACTAAAAGCGACTTCCTACACCACCTCTAATAAGGCAGGGAAACGCCTTGCACAACGCCTCCGTGGCAGGAGAGCTAAAACTAAGATTGATCATCTCTTCCATCCTCATACCAAAACTCCCTTACATGACCCACAGGACATTGCCGACGCTTTTAGCACTTACTTACTATGGTGACCTGTACAATCTCCATAAGGATCCACTCACCCCACAACCCGCGCAACACGACATTAACCAGTTCCTCCACACACTTAATCTCCCACCCTATCCACTGAACAACTTCAAGCCCTCAACAAGTCCACCATAGACTCTCTTCCTAGGGGTAAAGCCCCAGGCTCAGACAGGTTTTCCGGAGAATACTATAAACAGTATTCCCCATCACTACTTCCTCATTTGACTGAACTATTTAATAACGCTGCCTCCTCTTCAGGTTTCTCTAAAGAATACTTAAAAGTCCTTGTTATCACTATTCTGAAGCCAGGAAGGAAGCCCGATGTCCCCCAAAACTTTCGTCCCATATCGTTACTAAACCTGGACCTTAAAATCTATGCCAAAACAATCGCCACCAGATTATTACAAATCATGCCCATGCTTATACATAGTGACCAGACAGGATTCACCAAAGGCAGGCAAGCCCCTGATGCCACCAGAAGGATGGTGAACCTGATCCATCATGCTGACTCCACCGGAACGCCTTCTCTGCTTCTATCTTTAGATGCGGAGAAGACGTTTTTACAGAGTCCACTGGTCATACCTCAGAGCTGTTCTCCAAAAATTTGGCTTTATACTCTAACCCTGAAGCCCAAGTATTTACTGAAGGTATGCTCTCACGTCCTTTTCCAATAAGCAAAGGCACACGCCAAGGCTGCCCTCTATCCCCCCTTATATTTAATTTACTCATGGAACCTTTGGCTGAACACGTTCGCACTAACCCTGCAATCTTTGGGATAACAATCGGCCCAGTTACCCACAAAATCAGTCTATTTGCGGACGATGTAATTCTAATTCTAACTCTAACTCATCCGGCTTCCTCCCTGGCTGAAATACAAAAACTGTTGACGTGGTTTAGCTCTGTCTCGTACTATAAGGTTAACACTACTAAGTCATCTATTCTTGACATACACATTGATGCTACTACCAGGAACCTATTACAACTACGATACCCATATGTTTGGGCAGACGCAGACATTCCCTACCTGGGAATTAACCTACCCAGAACGACTCGACGACTGTACTCCTGTAACTACCTCACCCTTCTACACACCATCCAATCAACCTCCAAAGATTTGGCAAAACACGAACTATCTTGGTCTGGAAGGCTTGCAGCCTTCAAAATGATCTGTCTCCCCCAAATCCTGTACTTCTTCAGGACGCTCCCCATGGCAACGTGCACTTAAACCCACATATAACTCAACCAAAAGTGCAGCCCTCTGGGAACTTATGCAAAAACTGACCCTTCGATGGTATCTTACCCCCGCAAAACTCTCCTCCTTTAATCCTCCTTGTGTTGGCGGTGCAAAATTCATAGAGGAGATCTTCTACACATCCTCTGGAACTGCCCCAATATCCATACTTACTGGACCAAAACATTCCAACTTATCTCAGACATCACCAAATGCTCAATCTCAACACCCGCACTAGCTCTCCTGAATCTAACAATTGAAGACATCCCTCCTCCCTTCCGATACATAACAACCCACATTCTCCTTGCTGCAAGACTCAACATCACTAGACATTGGAAATCTGACGCCATATTAACGACAGCTCAAATTATAGATCTAGTAACCCTGCATTACAGTTACGAAACAGTCCTGGCGACTCGTCGCCACCAAGCTTCGCAAACAGCCATCCATTGGCAACCCTGGACCAACCGGACCACTGCTGTGACTAGCACTCGATTACCTCAACTCATAGACAGAATCCCCAACTCTTGACCGAACAACACTCTTTGACACTTAGACGCCATCTTTCATATAGGCTGTCTCTTCCTTCACTAAATGTTGGAACGCTGTTTTGCTTCTATTTCCTTTTATCCCTGGTGGTGGACCTGTCCGCCCTGTGGCACTAATGATCCCATTTGGGGTGCCGCTGGGAGGACGAGTCTACTTGTGCTCTACTGTGAACATTTGTGCATTTCCTTTTCGTGATTGCTGTGATACTTACTTTTTGTTTAACTTAAGTTAACGTGTTTAAATCTCCAATTGTTACACTATGTATTCACATTATTGATGTACTACGTGCAATGTTAATTGTACATCCTTTTATGCTGAAATAATAAACATTTTGAACAGAAGAATTGTAATTACATGCCATTGTTGAACAGTGGTAGAAAAATTGGGCCTTTGGTGGTTGTGGTACTGGTGCTGGTGCCACAACACTATAAGTCCTCACAGTTACTCTCGGTGGGCACAGGAACGGACCCTGCTGTGAAATATTAAATCAAGAATTGTAATTACATGCTCCTGTTAAACAGGGGCTGAAAAATTGGGCCACGACACTGCAACCTCTCCCATATACTCTAGTTGAGGTGCAGGAATGAGCCCTGCTGCAAAGCATTGCATCAAAAATTGTAATTAAACGCCCCTGTTAAACAGGGGCTGAAAAATTGGGCCTTAGGCACTGGTGCTGGTGCCATGACACTGCAACATCTCCCATATACTCTAGTTGTAGTGCAGGAATGAGCCCTGCTGCAAAGCATTGCATCAAAAATTGTAATTAAAAGCCCCTGTTAAACAGGGGCTGAAAAATAGGGCCTTAGGCACTGGTGCTGGTGCCACGACACTGCAACCTCTCCCATATACTCTAGTTGTAGTGCAGGAATGAGCCCTGCTGCAAAGCATTGCATCAAAAATTGTAATTAAACGCCCCTGTTAAACAGGGACTGAAAAATTGGGCTGGTGGCATCACCCAGAACCAAAAATGTTCTTCCAACATATCAGCGGAGGAGGAAGAGGATAGACAATCAACATAACAGTACAGTCACTCAGCATCAGCATAGGCAGTCTTGAAGGGATTTGATATTTAAAAAAAAAAATATTCAGTTACATCAGCTTCAGGTGCTTGGTAGCTGTGGGTGATCCAAGACTGATTAATCTTTATGAAGGTCAGTCGATCAACCGAGTCGGTGGACAGGCGCACCCTGTGATCGGTAACAAAGCCACCAGCAGCAGTGAAGGTGCATTCCGAAAGAACGCTGGATGCATGACAGGCCAGTAGCTCAATTGCATACTGTGTAAGCTCTGGCCAGTGATCCATCCTCAAGACCCAGTAAGCCAGAGGATTTTCGTGGGAAAGGTGTCCAAGTCTGACCTTGCCCCTAGGTATTCCTGCACCATGTAAATCAGACGCTGGCGATGGTTGCTGGAACCGATCACACCTTGGGGCTGCGGACTAAAAAATTGTCTGAACGCATCGGTCAGACGGTCACCTTCTCCACTGCTCCTTCTGACCGATGCCTCAGCAACACGTTGTCCAGGACCAGGAGTTTTTAACCTCCCAGTCTCTGGGAACGCATTGCACAGACCTTTCTGCAAGGCCTCCCGGAAATGTCTCATCCTCTGCTCCCTCTGCGATGGCAAGATAAGGTCAGCAACCTTACCCTTGTACCGTGGATCAAGGAGAGTGGCCAGCCAGTAATGGTCCCTCTCCTTGATCCAAAGAATACGAGGATCCTTCCGCAGGCTTTGCAGGATCAGGGAGGCCATGCAGCGTAGGTTAGCTGAGGCATTTGGTCTGGAGTCCTCTGGGTCACTAAGGACAACATGATCCGCAGCTACCTCCTCCCAGCCACGTACAAGTCCACGGGTTTCTTGGGACTGTAAATCATCCCTACAAGACTGCTGCTGATGCTGAGTGCCAGCCTCCACCTCCATGCTGACACAATCATCCTTCTCCTCCTCCTCCTCTTCCTCTTCCTGTGTGATGGGTCATACAGCAGGAACACTGTCTGGATAAAGGGGGCCTTGAGAGGCAAGGAAGTCCTCCTCTTCCTGCCTCTGTTCTGCCTCAAGTGCCCTGTCCATTATTCCACGCAGCGTAAGCTCCAACAGGTGGACAAGAGGTACAGTGTCACTGATGCATGCACTGTCACTGCTCACCATCCTTGTGGCCTCCTCAAACAGTGACAGGACAGCGCATGCATCCCTGATCATGCCCCACTGGCATGGTGAGAAAAAAACGAGCTCCACTGACCCTGTCCTTGTGCCGTAGTCGCACAGGTACTCATTGATGGTCCTCTGCTGTGTGTGCAGCCACTGCAGCATGGCCAACGTTGAGTTCCACCTGGTGGGCATGCCACATATAAGGCTGTTCTTGGGCAGGTTCAACTCCTTTTGGAGCTCAGCCAGCCGAGCACAGGCATTAAACGATCGGCGGAAATGCACACAGACTTTCCTGGCCTGCTTCAGGACATCCTGTAAGCCCGAGTACCTGCCCAAGAACCGCTGCACCACCAGGTTAAGGACGTGAGCCACACAGGACACATGGGTCAGTTGTCCCTGTCGGAGGGCGGAGAGGAGGTTGGTGGCATTGTCGCAAACCACCATTCCTGGCTTAAGCTGGCGTGGCGTCAACCACCTCTCGGCCTGCAGAGCTGTCAAAATATCTGCCCCAGTGTTGCTCCTGTCCCCCAAACAAACCAGCGCAAGCACGGCATGGCATTGTTTTGCCTACGTACTTGCGTAGCCCCTTGAACGCCTACGGAGCACCGCTGGTTCTGAGGACTGAGCACTGGAAGAGGCCTTCATCGCTGGAGCAAACCTGGCAGTATGCTGCAGCTTGTGGAACATGACTGCCAGATTGCTGTCCTTCTTGAGCCTCCCCTCTCTCTGCTCTCACGCTACTGCCTTCCTGTAGCTGAGTATCATCATCAGAGCCTAAAAAACACTGGGCATGTAGCCAACACTGTGCTCAAAGAGTTCAGGGGACTCCTCAGGAGGACGTGGTGGGTCTAGGGAAGGAGTCACTGATGATGACATTGAGACGAGGGAAGATGATGCGTTGGCAGCTGCTTTGCTAGTACCCTGAGCCTGGGTGAGAGAGGATGAGGAGGATGATGAGGGCTTGGTCATCCACTCTACCAAGTCTTCGGCATGATGCGGCTCAACACATCCAGCTGCCGAAAATAAGGACAAGCGTGTCCCATGGCCACGTGCTGATGATGACGATGCACCGCATTCACGACCAGCACTGTTGTCTCTAGACACAAAGCCTGCTTGCCCTCTTTTATCGGCTCGTACCTGTCTGCCTCTCCTTGTTGGCCTTCCAGACATGGTAATGGCATGAAGGGAGATGGGAAAACCAGCAATTGGGTAGTGTATATTGTGCTGGAGGCACACAACACCCACTAACTCCTGCAGATGCCTTTATTATAGAACAGGAATTAAAGGGTAGATACTGGTGTATACTGTGCTGTGCTGCAGATGGCAGATGGCTCAATTAGAGAAGAGCTATATAGGTGGATAATGGTGTATACTGCGGTCAGGGCACACAGACAACACCCACAATCTCCTACAGCTGACTGAAAGCTCTATTACAAAAGAGCAATATAGCTAGCTATATTGGTGGATATAATGGTGTATAGTGCGCTCAGGGCACGCAGACAACACGCACAATCTCCTACAACTGACTGCAAGCTCTATTACAAAAGAGCAATATAGCTAGCTATATAGGTGGATATAATGATGTATACTGCGCTCAGGGCACGCAGACAACACGCACAAACTCCTGCAGATTGCTAAAAGCTCAATTACAGAAGAGCAAGAACGCTAAATCGGCCGATAACGAATGGTGTATACTGTGTTGAAGGTACACAGAGAACACTCACTAACTCCTACAGACACCAACACACTACACAAGGCTGCCGCGCTGGCGGCCTTATATAGTGTGGAGCGTGTACTACACAGCCTGAGCTATGATTGGCCACAGGCATCCTGCTTGTGGCCAATCATGGCTCTCCTCGCTGCCGGCGCTGTGATTGGCCAAGCATGCGGGGTCACAGTGCATGCTTGGCCAATCATGAGCCACCAATGCACTGCTATGACGCAGTGCATTGTGGGCCATGAGCGTCACGCGAATTTGACGCGAATGGCCCATGCGAACAGCCAATGTCAAGCTCATCCCTAGTTAGGATAATAATAATAGAATGTTCACCAAGGCATACAGCAGTCAATTGATGGTCATGCAGAGACTTGGATTAAAAAACTGACAGTACCTGGAGGCTGGAGCCACATGGATGACACAGGGGCTTAGCTGTTAGACAAAGAACACAGGAGAACCGCTGGTGGGGGAGGCCCATCCAGGACCGTAAGGCCAGGGGTCTGATGAAGGGGAAACCAAACTGCAGGCACAGGAACTTTTGGTGCCAGTATACATCGGCCGCTCGCACTGTGAATGAAGCCCGGAAGAGATGTCACAGCCTGGTGGAAGTCAGCCAAGGGAATCCAAATAGTATGGGCAAACCGAGCTTCTGGGGCCAATTAGGAACTGCAGATGCCAAGGGAGCAAAGAGAGTCACACATTGCCGACTGGAGACACCACTACTTGTTTCAGGGACACGTCCCTTCTTCAGGTTTTCTGATTAGTCGGCTGAGTGTGAAGATTAAATAGGGAAAATGACTGGAAGTATAAGTGTGGGAGGGGGAGGAGCTAGCAGGCCCTGTCATCCATATGGCCCCACCCACCCGACTGCATATCTTAAAAATGTACTGTTGAAAAGTAATAATATTAATAATAATAATAAAAAAATAAAGAAAAACAAAGAAAAAAACAAACACAAAAATACACATGCATAAAAAATCTTTCAAATATATATATGTGTATTTTGTATACTATACTATGTTAGCAAGCTCACCCAGCAGCAAATAAGGGCCGCTGGTTTGAACCACGACACCACCTGCCTGGAGTCTGCATGCTCTCCCTGTACCTGGGGTTATTTAATAATAATAGAACATTTTACATACACAGATAATGTCTATATCTCAGAAAATGCAAAAACGGATGAAGACAGCTAAGGTATATTATATAACTGTACAAACTTCAAGTTCCTCGTTCAATCCATTGGGAGAAAGAGTATTGAGCTTATATATGAGCTTAGAAATCCACATGGTTTCACAGTGAAATAGACACAGAAATATTTTGTTCTCCATCTTGCCACCCGAAGCTACGAATTCAACGGCTGGGACAGTCAGTTCATGCCATGATGAGTACCAAAATGATGGGGCAAACTATGCTCTCTGAAACCTTTTTTGACATCGCAGGACATAAACAACAAAGTGGGTTGAACATGTGATGAATTGCCTAATGGAATATGTATTACCAGAACTATCCAAAAAGCAGGACTGGCCGTGGGTTATAAACTGACAGATAAGACAACCTTGTCTCTTGTATTGAAAAATATTGTCAAAATAGCACCTGATGTCCATGGTTCTGACGGAATTGTTTTTTTTTAGGTTTGGTAGGAGCAATGCAATTTTTGAGAGTGTGAGCTGTGTGGAGGTGTAAAGAAAACACACGTCCAAAAATGCCCAAAGGTAATGACCCTCCCATGATTAGTTCTAGAGCAGTGATGGCGAACCTTGGCACTCCAGATGTTTTGGAACTACATTTCCCATGATGCTCATGCACTCTTCAGTGTCGTTGAGCATCATGGGAAATGTAGTTCCAAAACATCTGGGGTGCCAAAGTTCGCCATCACTGTTCTAGAGGATATCAATCACATGTCCAGAGTCCCGTATGTAGGAAGGAAGATTTTGAACAAGCTGCTGTAAAAAACAATCTATATATTGGCAGAGTCCGCTGGTGAAGTTGTTAGTACCAGCCACTATAGTTCTATTAGGTGGATTCTGAAGTGATTTATGCACATTTGGAAGGTGGTAAAAGTATGGGGTGCTGCAAGAAGTTGAGGTTAAACACTGCCTTTCGTTATTGCTAAGAACACCATCCCTGGTAGCTCCAAGGACCATTTTAACAAGATCAAAACAGAACTCCGGGAGCGCATCCTTGGCAAGACTCGGTAGGTATTGCCATCAGATAGCAGCCTGAGGCACTCAGTAAGATATTAAGTCTGATCCTGAATGACCATACTGCCCCCCTTAGCAGCCTGTTTAATAATGATGTGAGAATTATTTTCTAAGGCATTAAGGGCAAGTCATTCAGACGGCAACAAATTGGGCTTATGGTTCAAACTATTATCACATAGCTGAACCAAGTCCTTATATACCACTTGATAGTAGGTGTCCAAATAAGGACCTTGAGACTGAGTGGGATAAAATATGGAATGGGGTCGAAAGGGGGTGTGTAAGACTGGGGGTCAAAACACTCCTCCAAAAGTTGACTATTAATATGGCCCTCGTCCCATAGGTCCTTGAGAGTGGAAATATCATGGTAACCGTTGGTTATTGTGACTTATCAAGGGCTCAGTTAGGGACAACAAACTATCATTGGTGTTCTCGATATAATGCCATTTGACTGTTAGATTCTGCATAAAATGGTTAAGATCTTTAAAGAGGCTATATTTGTTAGCTGTAATAAACGGGGAAAAACTCAGGCCTCTCATAAGTAGACAATTTTCTGCTTCTGTTAAAGTGTGGGAAGACAAATTATAAATTTTAAGTTTGTTGCTGACTTTGCAAGATATCGGAATGGTCCCATCTATCCCGCAGCAGCTGAAACATTTAGCAAGATTCTATGCTATATAGAAGGCAGTTAGAAAAAGGAGCAGCATAAATAAGTCAAAACTCTGTTTTTTTTTAGTAGTGAGGGGTTAGAAAAGCTGTCAGGTTTTTACTGATGTCTGTGGGGATTCAACATTCACTTTCTTTAATTGTCGTCATCACCAGTGTGAGAGTGAATGAGAAGGTAAATCCACAATTCTATATTGCTGTCAAAACAAGGATAAGGGGAAATCTATCAATTAGGACACATGTTCCTGTGACAACTGTCAATGAGGGGTTTTCCCTCAAACTGGAAAATATGCACTCATTTCTTCTTGAGTCTACAGAACAAGAAATTAAGGAGAATCTACCTAATGGGACACAGATGTAAAAAAAAAAATGACAATAGTTTTAACTGTCCCCTACTGTATACCAGATATGAACCCCCATGAAATCAATGTGAGCCAAATCTGTCAAATAAAAAATTCCACTTTTGTGGGCTAATAGACAAGGGTATATAGGCATGTAGTGGTTAATGCTGCCCTAGTTGGGAAGGTTAGGATTAATTGTGTTTCCTAATCTTTTCTTGGCAGGCTTTCCTTGGTCCGGCCCACTGGTTCTGTGCATTATAAAAGGGACAGTGGTCCAGAGCCAAGGGGGCCAAAGGGTCTATGAGCTAGAAAGATGCATTGCTCATCACTGTGACTGGAGTCTGGATCATCAGTATCATGCCAAAATTGAAGATCCCACTATTAGGGAAGATTGCTGGGACTTGCAGTCCTCCCTGAAGAAACCTCCTATGGACTCTGCCAAGAATGAAATTTTGTCCTATGCACGTATGCTGGGGGAGCTGCAAGCCTGAAATTAGGGACTAGAGATGTTAGGCAAAGACTGCACTTTATGTTGGACTGTTATATCTGTGTGTATATATCATCATGCTAAGTTAAAAACTTGAAAACTTTGTCCTTGCCTGGTCTGAAGTTACTAAAGTAGTTTAATGCAAGTAGCTGCCACACAAAGTCTACAGCTCGGGTCAGTTAAAGCACATTGGAATATGAAAACAGTGTAAGAGTTAACAGTGTGGAGTAAGGCAAGTTGTTACCAAGGGTAACAGAGGTCTATCAAGCAGCCTGCCATGAAGCATGTATATGTGGCACATGTAGCCTCTTGCAGGAGGAGTTGTTGTCGGCACTTTCTCCATGAGCAGGTCTGTCTTCCATAGCAACAGGAGCAGGTTAGCACTGAAGAGGTGCACAACCTGTACACAGGTATAAAAGAGGAAGAGGTAAAAGTGGCTGTAAGGGCTGAAGGTTTTTACCTTCATGCATTCTATGCATGAAGAAAAAAACCTTCTGTGTGCAGTGCCCAGGGAAACATGTACAAATGCATAAAAATATTTTGAAATTTCTATTCGGCCAGGATAAGTGATTTTTTAGATTGTGTAAATTCGATATTACAAATGCCCAATTCCTTTAAATAATATGTCTGGTGGGTATCCTGATCCTGCCTGTGAAGAGGTACATCTCTGTAATGTACAGAAATTTTGCAGCAGCAGTGATGCGCACAAAGCGTACAACATTGTTTAATTGTTTAATAGCTATTTTGTTGCCGGATTTAAAAAAAAAAAAAAAAAAAAGCTCATAGACCCCCACAAGAGTCTGCTATATATTTTGGGGGACCTTTGCAGGGTGTGTGTACTGTTTTTTTCTTTGAAAATATCACTTCTGCTGTAGCACATCCTACAGCAAGAAAAATAAACTGCACCCCCCCCCCCCCCAAATAGATACCAGACCCTTTGACCCTAGTATAGATTTAAGGGGTGTTTCCTTGCAAAAAAAATCTTGAGGGCCCCCTAAAATACATGCATGCAGCCTGGTTGACCACCAAGGGGAGGATGAGTGTGCACACCCCCTCCTGAACCATACTAGGCCACATGCCCTCAACATAGGGAGGTACCTTGCCAGGCATCTTGTCCCCATGTTGATGAGGACAAAGGCCTCTTCCCTACAACCCTGGCTGGTAGTCATTGGAATCTTCAGCCAAAGGGCTTATTGGAACCTGGAGTACTCCTACTCATTCACAAAAAAGAAAAAAAGAAAAAAATATGTAACCTAAAACTAAATACACCCAAACATGTGTCAATTTCTTTATTAAAAATACGAAAACCAGCTAATTTTAAAATCAGCAGTGTTCTGTCAGATTTGCAAACCTGTGAGAACAGCAGGCTTGCCGATGCTTTTAAAATGTAACATCAAAACAGTTTGACGGATTTCAAAATATTGTATTTCACTATATAAGCTGAGTTTACTGGTAAAAATAAGTGTGAAATGCAAGTCTTTGGTCGGTTTAAAAAGGTGGGTGCCGCCTTCTGATTGTAGGCTTACTGCTGAAGAGAGCAGGGTGTACCAAGATGGCCATAACAGAACGTAACTTCAGTCACATTTTCTGATGGGTAGCGGTAGTGGGTAGCGGTATTCTGATGAACATGTGTTCTGAAGAACATGGTACATTAACACATGATTTCTCCAGCAATATTGTGCATTTTGTTAGGGCTGTATTTTCAAATGAATAGGCCGCCAACGCACCAGAATGGACTAAAAATTGTACATCCATTGTTTATTTTGATGCAGCACACCACAATTCACGGTCCCTCATTACTGTTGTGGTGCACTGCAATGCATGTGAGTTGGAGGTGCATTGAGTTAATGCGTTCAGGTGCCATTGATAATTAACACCACAGGAATGCGCTAACGCACTCAAAGTGCATTCCCGCCAATGCACCATACTGGAGAGGTCTAAATGAGTTTGTAAGCCATTGAGAATAGCAAAAAAATATATTTTTACAGGAACACATTACTGTATGAGATAATTTCACCATATTCATCTTTTACTATACATAAGACATCTGTCCACATTAATAATAGGGGGCTTCAAATTCTGCATTCAGTAACATGTATTAATGCAACGCGGTATTGTGCATTAAGCAAGCATATTTATTTTAATTTGGCTGGAAACATGAAAACAGAACCCCATCCTTTCTTTTTAAAACATACCCCATCACAATGCACAGCATGTGCTTTATAGCGCACTGCAATGCTGGTGCATTGACCGCTAGTTTATTAGCACGTTGGGGTGCCATTCCTCAGTTCCTGCTTTATAGCGTATTGTGGTTTACTGTATAATGCCAGGACACAAAAATGTAAATGGTCCCTTAGTGTATGTAGGAGCCCAGATGGATGGTTCACTCTCTCTTTTAGTGATTGCATAGCAAATGCCCCCAAAATCATCCAAGTGTGAATTCCAGAATAAATACCATACAAGTCACAATATTTTTATAGATGTAATATAGCAAATAAAAATATAAAACAATTTAAAATAAAATCAACATTATCTGAATCTAGCAAACACTGGTAAAAACAAATAGCACATAGCATTTAATGCATGCATTTGTTCTCAAACATAACGACAATTGTGTTCTTTCTTCACTTTGAAGAATTACCACTAGATGAATGCAAATAAATCTTTCAAAACATTATTATACATTTCTTGAGATTATTTTTCCATCCACAAACAATGACTAATAATGTGTGCATGATGCTATTTCTGTAATAGCGCTTTATTGTGATTAACAATGCCTTTGTCAGTTAATAGCACCCTCTTCTGACCTTTTTGAAGTATTGCTCCTATTTCCTATTCACTGACTCTATGAGAGTTGAAATAAATGCACTGGTGAATTTTAAAATGTAATTTTTGTGTCATTTTCTTACCCCCAAAGTCTTCTTCATCACCTGCAAATATTATATTCCCTCCTAACATCTCCTGGTTTGCCCAGGGCTAGCCAGAGCGCACGGGTCATGGCTGTACTTTTCTTCATACACTGTTCCCTGTGCTCCAACTCCTTTAAAAGTAATGGCTCTACTTTGCATATGCACACATTTAGAAGTATTTTTTATTTGCATGGAATTCTGGTTCAACAATGGGAGCCATAGATGTGGCGAAAGGCAGACATTTCTCACCAACTATGCTATAGTTAGTATTGGCATTATTGAGTTTTACTATGTAGGGATGTGTCTTTTTTTGTTAAATTCGTTTTTTGTGTATTGTTAGGAATTGTGTAGTCAGCAGTGGGCTCCAAATGGCCTAATGGACATCAAGAGAAGTGGTTCTGTAAGAATAGATTGTATTTTCCCTTCCACATTTTATTTGAGGTTGCTCTGGGAAGGGTAGTACTAGAGCGGTGCCTTTCTGTGTTATGAATGTTTGATAGAGTGTCCAATCAGTCACTCTGGGGAACCTACTGACACATGCGGGTAGAACTAATAATATATCTGAGACAATTCTTGCATTGGATCTTCCTTCCTGGATGGTTGTGCCTATTGTAAATTGGATTTTGTTTTAGGAATGCACTCTGGCATTTGTCACTTTGGCTGGCAGTGATGGAGTTAACTTTTGAACTCTGAACTGGCAGGAAGTTTTGTTATGAACCCACTTGAGCTGGTGGCAGACTAAAGCAAAAAAGAGAGGAGTTTCTACCCCTTTCTGCCTTTTCCAGACCAGGTGTTGAATGAAAGAGGAAATGGTCATTTGTGCTGCTGTTGCTGCAAACAAGAAGAGAAATGTCCTATATTCATTGGTTCATTTCACCATGGTAGAGACAAGCTGCGATTGGAGACAGTTGGATCAGTATTCCTAAATCATAAAGCAAACTGGACATCAATCATGAGAAGTAATGACTGACTGACACATTAGACAGATGCCGCCTTGTGGCCATCTGGGTCTATGCAGCATTTCGTATTAGTAGATAAAGACTCCTACATCTTCTTAAGCTGAGGAGCGACTGGTGACACCAATGATAGCTCCTGTGGTAAGAGAACCTCCAGCCAACGTTTCCTCAACAGTCCCAGCAGTGATGAAACATCCATCCTGCCAAAGTTGTCAGTTATGCCTGCAGCTTTAGACTAGTAAAGCTACTGTTAACTGAGGCATTGGACAAAGGGAGGATTGCCACCCATGATTATGGTGACACTTCTGTAGTAGGGAAGAGGATAACCCTTCAGTCCAAGCTCTAGCATGAGCCTTGAGGTAGAAAAAAATAGAGTAGGCTCATTATAATTCTGAGCAGGAGGAGGGTCAAGATCTATCCCCTACAACTCTTATGTGGCAGGAGCAGATGTGATCGCTAAAGAAGACTTATTTTAAACTGCCCTGTACTGATCTTCTAATACTGGATCAGCCAGCAGTGAAATGCAAGTGTAGCGCTTACTTCCAAAGGGGCAGCTAAGAATTTGCCCAGGTCTCCCTTGCTAGTGCACAGATTGTCTGCCACAGACACAGTTTCAAGCACACTGACAACATAGGCTCAGCCTAAGGAATGTCTTTTTTTTAATTTGCAGAAACTTGAGCAAGAAGGGATTTAGGGGTTCAGAATACTCCAAAACTATATCAGAAATCAACATAAGGACAAACTTCTTAGCACACATCCTGTAGCAGCAGACTTGACTGGAGGTGATAGGGGCTGGTCAGTACCTCCAGGTCTCCATAAGAACAGATTTAGACCATACAGTAACCTATGGAACTCACTTCCTTTTAGCAGCAGGCACACCTGAGAGTTCCAAAATCATGTCTTACTCACAATATCCTAAAAGCCGTCTGCCACTAAGCTTCCATATGACACTCTTTAGTGAGGGAGTGTCAGGGCTGGCTTAGCCCTTCCTCCTCTGGGCTGTCCGCTCAGCTGTCGGCTAAATGCCAGTCCTCTTCTCTTTCCACAGTTACCAGCTGTTCCTGATGATGCTTGTCTGACCTGCCTATTTTAAGCCTTCCAGCTCACTCTTTCCTTTGCCTTCGCGTTGGTCACATCACAAGGAACCATCTCCTGCTGTTTGTTTTAAGACTGGCTTGCTGACACCCCTCCTGGCTTCTTATCCTGCTTGCAGTTGCTCTCCTTGGATCTCTGACTTCCGGCCTGGCTGATTACCCGATCTGGTTAATAAACTTTGGACTGGTTGACTACCCGATCTGGCTACTGGACTCTGGCTATGCTTGACTACACTTTTTTCTATTTACCTTTTTATTTTTATTAATAAACAAGTGTGATTTGATTGTACTTCTTTCTCAGTCTGTTTCATGGTTTCTGACAGGGAGACAAAGATTCTTCTCCAGACCAAGGCTCCAAAACGATGCTCTCCAGCAAAAATCCTTTAGCAATCTTCTCCCCAGGAGATTCGGCACTCCCTAGCAGATGAATAACACTCTGTCAGGCTTCCCCAAACATTTATCACCTCCCTCAGACATCTTGTTGGTACCCCCTTGCCAGGGATTGGCTGGGGTCTGATACCTATTCATAAATCAGTGTTTTTTTGTTTTTGTTTTTATTTGCTTCACCTTTATTACATTTAGTGGTTGATCCTCCTATTCTATTTTCTGGAAACTGTCTCCAGAACCAGACAGGAGTAGTCAACCATTGACCTTAGGGAAACTCTGACCCGACCAAAAAAAAAAGGATAATTTCTTTACTGAGTACTGTGAAACCAAAAAACGAGAATTAGCATAGCTTTTGGCAGGGTGGCGCTACACTAACTTTCCTCATCTGTGTGTATTATTACAGCAGGCTAGCCTTCCCTTTACATAAGCAATCGTTGATATTCTGTGTATTCGCCTTCCCAATCAAAAGCTGTGCATATCTCTCAGCAAGCATTGTCTTCTGGTAGATGCCATGACTAAGGACTAAACATCTGAAACGTGTAGGCTGTTTTACAGCTTTGTACATGCATTTAATAAAGAAATACTATTTTGGATGTCATCCTGAGTACCGACCATGCCTTTCCTTTTTTCCTTTCTTCTGGTAGACACATCAATGCAATTTGCCACTCACAGCGGATAGGTACAGCTAACTAGTGATGGACGAACGTTTCGCCCGGCGGTCGTTTCGCGGCGAATTTCCGACATTCGCGGTCCGCACGTTCGAACGCCTTTTTCTGTCGTTCGCCGCGGCGGACTTACGTGTTTAATGTATACAAGAACTTTAACCTTTGGTGACACGTTTATCATGTGATACAGGACAGCCAATTGAGACATGACAGCACATGGACACTTGGACATTCCCCCTAACCTATAAATACACCCGATCCGGTGGCCATTTTACATTCTTTCTTCTGTTACGATAGGGACAGGTTCCTGTGTGGAGTAGGGAGAGATAAACCACTAGCTATTTGGTACACAAAAGTTCTTTTCAGGACTGGTATAGGTGTTAGGTGTTGATAGGTTTGCTGTGCTGCTGATTCTTGCAGCAGCCTGAGTGTCTTTTGTTAGTTTAGAGAAAGAGAAAGGACGGTGTATGCTACAGGGACAGCCAGATTAGTCTTTCATCATCATCATCATCATCATCATCATTAGCTGTTACTATCAAGGTCCACAAAAGAGCTGTTCCAGTAACCACTAATCGTTCTCTTTTTTTGCCAATTTGTATAGGGACAGGAAGGAAGCAGTGTTGTCAGGCAGTGAGGGTAATTTTAAAGACTTGCTGTTATTATTAGTTCCACAAAGGTTCTTTTCAGGACTGGTATCAGTGGTACAGTAATAGGCTTGTACATGTATAATATTCTTTCTTCCAAATATAGAAAGGATATTATACTTGACTGCTGCCCTTCTGCTGCAGTCTGCTAAACATTCACAACTCACTTGTTCCACAAAAGTTCTTATAAGGACTGGTAACTTGGTATAGGGTGCTACGGTACATAGGCTTGAGTGCGGTACAGTCTGCTGTTCTGTAAGGACCGCTATCGGTCCACAATAGATAGGGTTGACGTGCACCACTGCTGACCGCTGCCCTATACTGCAGCAGTCCTTCAGCGGTATAGGGACTGACGTACAGTCTGCTAATCACTAACACACAACCTGCTTGTTCCACAAAAGTTCTTATAAGGACTGGTAACTTGGTATAGGGTGCTACGGTACATAGGCTTGAGTGCGGTACAGTCTGCTGTTCTGTAAGGACCGCTATAGGTCCACAATAGATAGGGTTGACGTGCACCACTGCTGACCGCTCACCTATACTGCAGCAGTCCTTCAGCGGTATAGGGACTGACGTACAGTCTGCTAATCACTAACACACAACCTGCTTGTTCCACAAAAGTTCTTATAAGGACTGGTAACTTGGTATAGGGTGCTACGGTACATAGGCTTGAGTGCGGTACAGTCTGCTGTTCTGTAAGGACCGCTATCGGTCCACAATAGATAGGGTTGACGTGCACCACTGCTGACCGCTGCCCTATACTGCAGCAGTCCTTCAGCGGTATAGGGACTGACGTACAGTCTGCTAAACACTAATACACAACCTGCTTGGTCCACAAAAGTTCTTATAAGGACTGGTAACTTGGTATAGGGTGCTACGGTACATAGGCTTGAGTGCGGTACAGTCTGCTGTTCTGTAAGGACCGCTATCGGTCCACAATAGATAGGGTTGACGTGCACCACTGCTGACCGCTGCCCTATACTGCAGCAGTCCTTCAGCGGTATAGGGACTGACGTACAGTCTGCTAAACACTAATACACAACCTGCTTGGTCCACAAAAGTTCTTATAAGGACTGGTAACTTGGTATAGGGTGCTACGGTACATAGGCTTGAGTGCGGTACAGTCTGCTGTTCTGTAAGGACCGCTATAGGTCCACAATAGATAGGGTTGACGTGCACCACTGCTGACCGCTCACCTATACTGCAGCAGTCCTTCAGCGGTATAGGGACTGACGTACAGTCTGCTAATCACTAACACACAACCTGCTTGTTCCACAAAAGTTCTTATAAGGACTGGTAACTTGGTATAGGGTGCTACGGTACATAGGCTTGAGTGCGGTACAGTCTGCTGTTCTGTAAGGACCGCTATCGGTCCACAATAGATAGGGTTGACGTGCACCACTGCTGACCGCTGCCCTATACTGCAGCAGTCCTTCAGCGGTATAGGGACTGACGTACAGTCTGCTAAACACTAATACACAACCTGCTTGGTCCACAAAAGTTCTTATAAGGACTGGTAACTTGGTATAGGGTGCTACGGTACATAGGCTTGAGTGCGGTACAGTCTGCTGTTCTGTAAGGACCGCTATCGGTCCACAATAGATAGGGTTGACGTGCACCACTGCTGACCGCTGCCCTATACTGCAGCAGTCCTTCATCGGTATAGGGACTAAGAGTTTTGTCACAGGGTCATTTAAAAAATGACAGGCAGAGGAAGAGGCAGGCCCTTCCGCAGGGGTGGTAGGGGTAGGGCAGGAGCAACAGGCTTGAGCCAAAGTGGGAAGTTGCAGAAGGTGCGTTCAATTACTTTAAAGGATGCACCAGACTTGGTTGAGTGGCTCGCTCAGCCTTACTCTTCTGCACCCTCCTCATCCTCTCGATCTGCACCCTCTTCTTCACTCTCTGCTATGTGCACCCCCAAAGACACTACCACCAACAACACGACCACCACCACCACCACCACATACCTTCCGCTTGAGTCACTGGAATTATTTTCCGATCCATATCAAGAGGACATTTCTGATGCGCAGCCACTCTTGGTATTGGATCAGGAAGAGGAGGTAGCAACAAGCGCTACTCAGCAGTCTGACGCCAGTACCCAGATCAGCCCAAGGAGGAGGTTGGTCCCCGGTGTTGCTGCCTACTCCGAGATCTCTACTTATAGCGGTGGGGAAGGTGACGTTGATGATGACGTGTCTAGTGATGTCACGTGGGTGCCCACAAGAGAGGAAGAGGAGGGGAGTTCAGAGGGAGATATGGACCAGCAGATAGGGAGGAGAAGCAGCAATGACTTACATTGCACAGCAGGGACAAAGCAGACTGCAAATGTATCAGGAGCGAGTCATCGACCATGTACGGTCACATCTGGCGCTCCCAGGACACCGGCACATGGCTCCGCAGTGTGGGCTTTTTTTAACGTGTCCGCTGCTGACAATAGCGTTGCCATCTGCAATCTTTGCAGTCAACGCGTTAGTCGCGGTAAGCCCAATACTCACCTAGGGACGACCGCCTTAAGAAGGCACATGAGCAGCCATCACCGAGCCCAGTGGGAGCAACGGAACACACAAAGCCACACTGCAGGCTCTCACCGTCCAGCCTCGTCTTCTACTTCTCCTTCTCCTCTCTCCTCACAATTGTCCTCCACTCCACCTTCCATCACGCCAAGCTCACATTTTTCTGCAAAAAGGCAGGCTTCCGTGGGCCTAATGTTTGAGCGTAAAAAAATGATGACGCCGGATAACCCTCTTGCCCAACGGTTGGCGGCTGGCTTGTCAGAACTCATAGCCCGCCAACTACTGCCATATAAACTGGTGGACTCGGAGGCCTTTCGCAAATTTGTGGCCATTGGAACACCACAATGGAAGGTCCCAGGAAGGAAGTATTTCTCAGAGAAGGGCATCCCAGAGCTATATGGCCATGTTCAGCGGCAAGTGAATGTATCTCTGGCACACAGTGTCGGTGCCAAGATACATCTGACCACAGACACGTGGTCTAGCAAACACGGGCAGGGAAGGTATATCAGTTTTACTGCCCACTGGGTGAACCTTCTGACGGCCGTCAAGCATGTAACCCGTGGCACCCGTGTAGATTTGGTTTTACCGCCACGGATTGCATGCAGGCCTGACTCTTCTTCTCCTCCTCCTACTCCATCCTCCTCCCTCTCCTCCTCAGCTGCCTCCTCCTTTTCCGCTGCTAGCGTCTCTTCCACTGCACCGCCCAAGCTCCCCAGAACCTATTCCACATGCCAGGTGAGACGTTGCCATGCCGTGCTGCGTCTGTTGTGCCTGGAAGCAAAGAGCCACACTGGCCCGGCACTCCTTTCAGCTTTGCGTTCACAGGCAGATGAGTGGCTAACACCGCTCAATTTGACAGTTGGTAAAGTGGTGTGTGACAACGGTGCCAATCTGCTTAGCGCATTGAAACAGGGCAAAATCACGCACGTGCCGTGCATGGCACACGTCTTAAACTTGGTCGTGCAGCGATTCCTTGTCAAATACCCTGGGGTCCAGGACATCTTGCGGCAGGCAAGGAAAATCTCGGCCCATTTCAGAAGATCTTACACGGCCATGGCTCGCCTTGCTGACATTCAGCGGCGACACCATCTGCCGGTCAGACGTCTTATTTGCGATTGCCCGACGCGATGGAACTCAACCTTCTATATGCTTGATAGGCTGCTCCAGCAGAAACGTGCAGTTAACGTCTACCTGTATGAACTCTGCGAAAGAAACGGTTCTGGGGAGCTGGGTTTTTTTTCACCGCGCCAGTGGCTGCTCATGCGCGACACATGCAGACTTCTGCGGCCATTTGAGGAGATCACCAAACTGGTCAGTCGCAGCCATGGCGCCATCAGTGACATGGTACCTTATGCCTTCTTTCTGGAGCGTGCATTGCGTCGTGTCATTGATCAGGCTGTGGAGGAGCAGGAGCGGGAAGATGAGGAAGTCGCAATGCTGGATGAATTCCCAGGGGGGGCTACTCTATCTGAGACAAGTCAACAACAGGAGTCTGATGAGGAGTCAGAGGAGGATGGTGCCGGGGCGGATGAGCAGGAGCAAGAAGAGCATGCTTTAAACCTTTCTGGGATCCCTGTTGTGCGAGGATGGGGAGAGGAGAATGAAGAGGACGACATTATCCTGGATGATGAGCAGGAGCCAGGCCACCACACCGCTTCCACTTTAGTGCAAATGGGGGCCTTCATGCTCCAGTGTTTTAATAGGGACCCCCGTATAAAAAGCATGAGGGTCAAGGACCAGTACTGGGTGGCAACGTACTTAGACCCCCGGTACAAACACAAAATGGCGGAAATGTTACCGCCGTCGCAGAGGGCTGTCAGAATGCAGCACTTCCAGGCCTTGCTTCGAGAAATGCTGCATTCTGCTTTTGCGTGCGCTGGCAGAGGAGCAATTCCCACTCCCAGAGAAGGATTTGCGGGTACCAATCCAACAGCGCCTGCAAGAAGAGGCCGGTTTGAAGATGTGTTGGTGACTTCGGATATGAGGTCATTCTTTCAGCCGACCCATCGACAGGTGTCATCCGGATCCAGCATCAGGGAACGCCTAGACCGTCAGGTGTCCGACTACATTGGGTTAACGGCCGATGTGGACGCTCTGAGGAGTGATGAACCCCTAGACTACTGGGTGGGCAGGCTTGACCTCTGGCCAGAGCTTGCCCAATTTGCAATCGAACTGTTGGCTTGCCCCTCATCCAGTGTCCTGTCCGAAAGGACGTTCAGCGCAGCAGGGGGGATTGTGACCGATAAGCGTACTCGCCTAGCTCACCACAGTGTTAACTACCTCACATTTCTAAAAATGAATGAGGCATGGATCTCGGAGGAATTCAACACATGTGACCAGTAGACCATGTATATGTCTATAAACTATTTTTTTAATCAAGCACACAGACCTTCTTAATTCATTTGGCTCACTTCCTTGACCCAAAAAAGCACACCGTACTATATGCCCCTACCCTCCTCTTTGAAGAGGTTGAGCGGTGTCATATTTCTACTGGGGCTGCTTATGATATCCCTGTGCTGTGCTGACTTCCTCCTGGGGGTTCTTATTATGAAGGGATCACACTATCCCTGTGCTGTGCTGACTTCCTCCTGGGGGTTCTTATTATGAGGGGATCACACCATCCCTGTGCTGTGCTGACTTCCTCCTGGGGCTGCTTACGGTGCTGCTGTCAGTGCTGTATGTCACGGTGCTGCTGTCAGCGCTGTATGTCACGGTGCTGCTGTCAGCGCTGTATGTCACGGTGCTGCTGTCAGCGCTGTATGTCACGGTGCTGCTGTCAGCGCTGTATGTCACGGTGCTGCTGTCAGCGCTGTATGTCACGGTGCTGCTGTCAGCGCTGTATGTCACGGTGCTGCTGTCAGCGCTGTATGTCACGGTGCTGCTGTCAGCGCTGTATGTCACGGTGCTGCTGTCAGCGCTGTATGTCACGGTGCTGCTGTCAGCGCTGTATGTCACGGTGCTGCTGTCAGCGCTGTATGTCACGGTGCTGCTGTCAGTGCTCTGTATTACGGTGCTGCTGTCAGATGCCTCTATCACGGTGCATGTGTCATTCCGGTATGTCACGCTGCTGGTGATCATCTCCTGCACCCTCTTCTTTGCCTACCCTGGTCCCTGACCTTCCCTCTCCTCCATTGCCTTCATTAGCTCCATAGTCCTGAATTGTTAGAACAATTTCCCAAATAAAATAAAAATGCTTGTAGTTATCGATCCCAAATTCACCTCATACATGTATTATGTCATTGTCCAGATGGTGGGACTACGTTTTACCCCCTAATAATTACCACGTGGCCGCAAATTCGACATGAAGGTTTGCAAAGTTCGCCTCCCATTGAAGTCAATGGGGCCCGCGGCGAACGTTCGGTTTCGCGAACGTTTGGGTCCGTTCGCATTTCGCTTTCGCGAAACGTCCCGTCGGAAGTTCGTCCATCACTACAGCTAACCTTCCTTTGGTTGGGATTACTTTGCCAATAATCTTAGTTATAATAATTTATCTGCACTCATATATGCAGATGCAAGACTTAATTTGCAAGAGACCTAAATGGAACATGATGTATGTAGTTTTGTCCACTGCAAGGTAATCAGTGTACAGTCTACTAGACCACAGAGTTGAATTCATAATTCAGAAAAAAAAACCCCACTGCTCATCAGTGTGTAGGTACCAAAATGCTGGCCATTCATGCGTGTGAAGGGCAGAAAGCAACACCATTTGTTTATTTTCTGCTGTGAAGCCAGAGCTAATAAAGAACGCCTTTATGCAAACTTACTATGCATGTGTAGCAGTAATAATAGTGTATTTAAAATGTGTAGACTATTAGCCCACATCAATCATTTCTGATGAAGAAAGCTGTCATCTAAGACTGCCTACGTGGCTCTGACCTAGTATGAGAGAATGGGTGAAGTCAATATACTATATATATATATATATATATATATATATATATATATATATATATATATATATATATATATATATATAATTATTTTTATTCCTACATTATTTAGACCCCCTTAACTTTTTTTCAATTTTGTAATGCAGCCTGATACTATAGTTGTTTAAAAAAAAAAAATAATAATAATAAAAAAAAGTTATTGATCTACACTCAGTAATGACAAAGTGAAAATAGAATTTTCCAAAAACAGAATTTTAGAAATGTTTGTCGATGCATGAAAAAGGAAAAACTGAAATATCAAATAAGTATTCAGACTCTTCAAAAACATTTGAAATTTAGCTCAGGTGCTAACTTAATTGTTGCTGAGATGTTTTTATACCTTGATTGGAGTCCACCTGTGGTAAATTAAATTGATTGGACATGATTTGGAAAGGCACACGGCTCTCTATAAAAGGCTTCACATCTGACAATGCATACTGTATCAGAGCAAAATCCATGAGGTCGAAGGAACTGCCTGCAAAGCGAAGAGGTCTGTGGAAGGCTACACAAAAATTCTGCTACACAGAAGGTACCCCCATTACTAAAGCTGCCTGGGTTGGTATACACGTTTTTAAATTGGTCCTGGTTCGTTGTTTCAATATATATATATATATATATATATATATATATATATATATATATATAGTATATCTCCCTTGCTCTCATCAATTTGTACCTGAGGGTTCCAGCTGCCACCGTCGTCCTTCTCTCTCTTGCTCCTCCTCCCCTGGTTACAGAGAGACCCGTCCCGACTCCCCACCCTGAGCTGGAGAGCATGCAATAATGCCACACGGAGGTGGGTAGGTGGAGCATTAGGTTCCGCCATTTAAGCTATGTGCACCAGGTATGGCCAGTGACTGTAGTCATTCATGGTCCATTTTATGGGGTCGGCAGTCGCTCCCCCAAATGACCAAGCACGTGCCCATACTGCCAGTGCCCATGATATATAGCCGCATGAGGCTGTATTTGAGTGGGAGCTGGCTGCGGGAGGCTGTATCTGAGTGGAATGTGGGGAGGGCAGAAGAAAAGCCACCCCCTGCAAAGTGCTGCCCTAGGTCTTGTCAGCCTAGGCCAAGAGACAGCACTGGGGACAATCATCATTTCAGCCCTCCACTGATTTGAAAATGGCTGTCCACCAACAGCCCCTCTCCAACCTGACTGAGCTTTAGAGGATTTGTAAAGAAGAATGGCAGAAAATCCCCCAATTTGGGTGTGCAAAGCTTGTCATTCATACCCAAGAAGACTCAAGGCTGTAATTGCTGCCAAAGGTGCTTCAACAAAGTACTGAGTAAAGGGTCTGAATATTTAAGTACATGTGATATTTCATTTTTTCCTTTTTAATAAATTCACAGACATTTCTAAAATTCTGTTTTCACTTTGTCATTATAAATTAAATAAATTAATTTAAACAACTGTAGTATCAGGCTGCAACTAGGGAAAAATTAAAAACATGAAGGAGGTCTGAATACTTTATGAATGCACTGTATATATACAATTATAATGAAAGTTCAACTGCGTCAAAATGAATGACTGATTGATGGTTTAGATGAACTAATACAAGTCGTTGCCACTCATCCAAAAAGGTGGACTGTTTTTCAGAGGTGCTTGACAGGTGGTGAGGAGGTGATATGTTGTCTGTCTTAAACCTGTAAATTCTGCATCACTGCACTGCAACTGCGTGGAGTGGGTGGCAGTCTCCAGTGGCACAGCCTGCTGAATCTGCCATGCCATTTATTTTTTGCAGCAGCATGTGTACAGCCTTGAGCAGCTGCATGCCCTTGTTGTGGTAGGCAGCTGTGGGGTGGTAAAACCACAGCTCAACCACCCGATTTTACTGCCCATGTAAAAAAGATCTCCATAACAATATACCTCTGTTCCATTTGTGGGTGTTCCTGCTTAATTACCACATCCATTTTTGATAAAGCAAATTAAATAAAAATCTAATAAGGAGAATGGATCTCCCTGTTATTAGTCACAGCAAGTGTTTGGAACCTAGAACTCATGGTAGAAGGTCACATAAAAAAAAAAAAAATAAGAGACTACAAGGTTGTTTAATTCTAAGGCTGGGTTTCCCCGCATCCAATTCACATGACAGAAGACTGCGACTGGCTCTCAATGGAACCGGTTCATCTCCAGGGTGGCCATGGAGCACATTGTTCAGGGTTCCTGTGTGTCTATAGCTCTGTTTCAGGTTGGAATGCAGGCCTGATTCATCCCCGAAATGGAGAACAGGGATGCATTGGACGCCTGCTATGAGCCACGTGCCCACACAGTGTGAACCCAGCCTAAAGCATGTATCAAAAACTGAAGTAGTTTTAAAAAGTTCTCACTAGTTGCACAAAAATAATCCAGCAAGAAAGGTACCTTAATTGTTGTTTGGATCCAGCAACAATTATTCATTTTGTAGATGGTGGGTAGATCAATATTTTGGCTAAATGCATGTATGTTTCTATTCTGTCTTAATTTATATTTACTTTAAATATATATATGTTTAATGGTATGTAGTACTACTCCTCATTGGGGGATGCAGTCAATCTTAAGGTCTGGTTCTTTGTGTGTGGTGCAAAGAGCATAAAGTTTGACCTCTTTCACTTTAGTCTCAGTCTTTGCTGAACCCAATTCTAAAGCCGCGTACACACGGGCGGACTGTATGGCCAACTTAGTCCGTCAGACAATCCGACGGACAGTCCGTCCTACTTTCGAATGAACGGACTTGACCACACACGGATGCAAAACAGTCCGTCGAAAGTTTGCGCGATGACGTGTACAGCACGTACGACGGGACTAGAAATAGGAAGTCCAATACACAGCAATGCAACCTTTCGCCGTGTAAATCCTTTCTGAGCATGCGCCATACTTAGTCCGTCGAACTAGCCTACTCACGAGCGGATTGTCCGCTGAAACCAAAGTACGACGGACAATATTACGGAAATTCCGAAATACTTAGTCCGCCAGACTGCACACTGAAAAAGTCCGCTGAAGCCCACACACGAGCGGACTGTCCGCTGAAATGTGTTTCGACGGACTAAGTTGGCCAGACAGTCCGCCCGTGTGTACGCGGCTTAACCACTTTCAGACCGGACCATTTTGCTGGTAAATGACCAGAGGTCTTTTTACAATTTGGCACTGCGCTGCTTTAACTGGTAATTGCGCGGTCATGCAATGTTGTACCCAAACAAAATTTGCGTCCTTTTCTTCCCACAAATAGAGCTTTCTTTTGATGGTATTTGATTGCCTCTGCGATTTTTATTTTTTGCGATATAAACGTAAAAAGACCGCAAATTTTGAAAAAAAATGATTTTTTCTACTTTTTGTTATTAGAAAAATCCAATGACCTCAATTTTAGTCATACATTTAGGCCAAAATGTATTCAGCCACATGTCTTTGGTAAATAAAAAGTCAATAATTGTATATTTATTGGTTTGCGCAAAAGTTGTCACATCTACAAACTAAGGTACGTTTTCTGGAATTTACGCAGCTTTTAGTTTACGACTGCCTATCCCATTTTTTGAGGTGCTAAAATGGCAGGGCAGTACAAAACCCCCCCAAATGACCCCATTTTGAAAAGTAGACCCCCTAAGGAAATTGATAAGTGGCATGTTGAGCCCATTGAATATTTTATTTTTTTGCCTCAAGCGATTGAATAATGACAAAAAAATAATATTTTTTTTTTTTTTTACACAAAGTTGTCACTAAATGATATATTGCTCACACATGCTATGGGCATATGTGAAATGATACCCCAAAATAAATTCTGCTGCTTCTCCTAAGTACGGGGATACCACATATGTGGGACTTTTTGGGAGCCTAGCCGCGTACGGGGCCCCGAAAACCAAGAACCGCCTTCAGGTTTTCTAAGGGCGTAAATATTTGACTTCACTCCTCACTACCTATTACAGTTTTGAAGGCCATAAAATGCCAAGATGGCACAAAACCCCCACAAATGACCCCATTTTAGAAAGTAGACACCCCAAGCTATTTGCTGAGAGGCATGTTGAGTCCATGGAATATTTTATATTTTGCCACAAGTTGCGGGAAAATTACAAACTTTTTTTTTTTTTTTTTTTCACAAAGTTGTCACTAAATGATATATTGCTCACGCATGCCATGGGCATATGTGAAATGACACCCCAAAATAAATTCTGCTTCTCCTGAGTACGGGGATACCACATATGTGGGACTTTTTGGGAGCCTAGCCGCGTACGGGGCCCCGAAAACCAAGCACCGCTTTCAGGCTTTCTAAGGGCGTTACAGTTTTGAAGGCCATAAAATGCCAAGATGGCACAAACCCCCGCCCCCCAAATGACCCCATTTTGGAAAGTAGACACCCCTAAATTTAGGGGTACACTAGTGAGACTAGGTAATAAATGGCGGGTGCCCTGAAACTATAAAAAAACTAACCAACCAGCGTCACCTGTAACAGTTATATGGTGATCACTGGTGAAAGGGTTAACTAGGGGGCAATCAGGGGGCTTTATGCGGTAGTATATGGGGGTCCCTGGCGCTATAAAAAGCTGCGGCGAACCTAAATACCTACCTGCCTAACTAGCGTCACCTGTGACACTAATACAGCGATCAGAAAAACGATCGCTTATTAGGCTGGGTTCACACTGGAGCGATGCGGGAACGCCGCGAATCCGCGGCGGGTTCCCGCATCGCATGCCTCCCGGCGGCAGTTCACACTGCCCTATGCGAACTGCTGGGAGTGTCAGTGAAATGTTAATGACACCCCCAGATCAGTTCGCATATCGCAGTGCGATCTGCAAACTCGGATCGCATGGTGTGAACACCCATGCGATCCGATTCTGCTGCGGGCCAAAAAAAGGGTCCCGTGCGAATTTGCGGCGGGTGCGATGCGAATTCAGCCATACTATCTGTATGGCTGAACTCGAATCGCACAGAGATCGGATGTGATTTGCACTGCAGTGCGGTGCGAATCACATTCGTTCTCATAAACCGCTGCAATGTGAACCCAGCCTTAGTGACACTGGCGACGGGGGGTGATCACGGGGTTAAACCTTTATTGGGGGGGTTAGGGGGGTACATTAGAACTAAAGGGGGCTAACCCTAACTGCCCTAACAGTTATTACAGTCACAAATTACACCAATGCAAAAAAAAAAAAAAATGACATTGGTGTCACTGTGACTGGGGGGCAGGGGTAATTGGGGGGGGTGATCGGGGGGGTGTGAGTGTGCCTGGCATGTTCTACTGTGTAGTGTCGTGTTGGTGCAACTCACCGATCCTCTCTCCTCGGTGTCGGAACGAAAAATACCGACACGGAGGAGAGATTACATCACTTCCTCTCCTGTGTTTACATTACAGGAGAGGAAGTGATGTGACGAAGGATTTCTATTCGTCGGGAGCGATCGCGAGGGGGTGGCCATGAATGAATGGCCGTCCCCTCATCCGGGATCGCTCCCGAATGAATACCGACCGCCGCAGGCACCGGGCGGGGGCCCGATCGGGCCCCCGACCCTCGGGAAGGCAAGGACGTACATGTAAGCCCTAATGCCTGCCCGTGCCATTCTATCGACGTACATCGTCGTGCGGCGGTCGGGAAGTGGTTAAGAGAGAAAGTTTCCTGTGCAAGATACCCTAAAAGAGGATAGGTATTCTGCAGTAGTAAAAGTACTAGCGGTGGGCCCTTTAAAAGTTTAGTTCACCTTTACCACAAAACTGCCTATGCAGGTAAGGGGCAGCTGTGCAGCTTTGACCAAAGCTAAATAATGCCCTTGCTATAGGTGTAGGCCATTTACATGCTTCCCAAAGCTTGACTAAAAAGTCTGTGGAATGGCATCATCTGTTCATCCTTGTTGCTAGGGCATTGCTAAGACACTCCCAGCCAATTCAAACCCCCTCAAATGTGCCCTTTCTCCCTGTTACAACAGTTCACAGCTCAGTGATGCTGTGACTGAGGAGATAGTGGACCACACATGTGCATATAATAAAAAAAATATAAGCAGGGGATTTATTCAAACTGTATACCAAATAAAACCTTAAAGCAGAACTTCACTCTAGGTGAGGAAGGCATCCCTTGCCCCTACCCCATCACTCCTACATGTCAGACATGTCCCAGGAAGCTGCAGGACTTTTTACCAAGTGTTGTGTGATCTTACGCTTTCACAGTGAGATGCCCTCTGTGGTTACTTTGGAAGCCACAGCCTGCTCTGATATCCAAGATAGCAGCACCAGCGACAAGCAGTAATACAGTATTTATAGCTGCTGACTTTTACAAAATAAAGTTGAAGTTCCGTTATGAAATTCAATTTTAAAAATGATTTAGGTATATGCAAATTAGTTATAGTTAAATAGGGTGAGATGATGCTGCTAATTTTGACCAAGACATTTAGGTTTCAATGACCTCTGGTTACCAAAAAGTTTAAAGGGGTTGTGTGACAGACCTAGCTGGGACAGAGGCTTTTAGAGATTGAATGCTGGCCTCTTGCTTTCTGATTATGGGCCCTGGATTTTAAGGGAACAACTGTTTGCAAGGTGAATGAGACATCAAGTCTGATCTGTACTAATCGGACTCAATCTTGTATATATGTATTTATTGTCTCATTTTGTTGTGGACCCTTTGCTGTGATCGTTTGGGGTGTGGCTGTATTCCAATGTTCTATTGTGTCTGTCTGCTCAGGATATTATGGGATGTTTATCTGTATGGAAGGAGGGGGGATTCCTCCAGCAGCTCCCCTGCTGATAAGACTGATGAGAAGTTGAACATACCTGACCTGTGTGTCTGTTGTCATTGGACAGTTTAACCCGCCCTCTTTTCCAAGGGTGGGGGGGGGGAGACTCTCTGAGTTATTTTATCTGTTGTGTCCATGTGTGATAATAAATTAGTTTGTTGTTTGCCACTCCAAGACTGGTGTTGTCTGGTGACTGGGTGGGCTAAAGGTTCTTGGATAGTGCTGGTTCAGGAAGCATAGATGGCGGATAGAGACCTGTTTGAGGACAGGGGTTTGTCACAGGTTGTATACCTCAGACATAAAATTAGAACAAAGCATATCCCTCTATAGTGTGTACTTGTCTCAATTAAGAGCACTAAGTGTAATTTCTGTCTGTTGCTTCGTTCCAGCATGAATCACTTCTGACAAGTTTTTCTGACACCAAGAGAAAAATTGTGACAGAGGAAGGATCTACAGCTGATTGACAGCCTCAGATCTGTTCCTGTGTGCTGTGTGGAGGGGAATGTGTCTCATCCATCCAATCTGCTCTCAGATCTCTCCTCACTGAGCTCTGCTGAGTGTAATTTTATCTCTCCATCCCCTTTTCCTGAACTTTCAGACAAACTTTATAAATTCAGCACTGTGAATGGCTGTATAGAATAAAATACGAGAAGACTGCAGATAGACAGGTACACCTTATGTAGGAAGATTTGTTTCATCTGTGTATCACCAGAGGGTAGTTGCTTCACTGGGTAAGGGTTTATAACATCTTATTGCTTGGCACTAGTAGCACTGGACAGTAATACAAGAAAAGGTGACTAGCAAAGGAAACATGGAGGGCACCCAATGTTTTATCTTTGAAGAGACATGGGTCCCAAATAATCATGCCTCATAGACTAGTACTAATGTTTATTATATCACAAAATCACTTCATGCCACTAAAAAACTGTTTTTGATTGATAGACACACCACATAAGGATTTTTCTTTAAATCTTATTCAGAAGATCTATTGCACGTGAAAATGCCAGCATGCTAATGACAAACTCATGGTGAGTATTTCTTTTCTCATTGTTGGCCATTCTGTACATATAGATTATTTTCAAACTGAATAATAACAAAAAAAGGTTATCTATGGAACATATGTCAGGTTATTAATTTTTATTATATGTCTGTCTTCGTGAAGAGATAAATTCAGCGGCAGGAAATACCTTTCTTTTATCGCTTTTTAGAATACAGCTTAAATACTCAGGTGAGAATAGACATTCTAGGAGACTATCATTTCTTCAAAGAAGTGTCTTAACTTGATCTTTTCCATGCCCCAGATTTGGAAGTTGATTCTCAAAGATCACTCCTAGGCAGAAAAATGTTTTAGTTAAAATAATAGTAGTTTCCATCTCCTGTTAAAAGACAATAATGATAATAATAATTATAATAATAATAATAATTTGTTCATGTAGGATCCTAGGAACAGCACAAAACATCTGCAGTATGTAAATAACACAAACCTATTTATTAGCACATTATTAGTTTTTTTACAGGTATTTGCACTGTAAATGAAAAATAATGTAGTCATGAAATATTAGAAATACAACACTAGATGTCTGATCTATTTATTAATCTTCATTAACCATCTGAACACTAAATTTTAACAAAACAAAGGTGCATTATTGTTGTCAAAACAAATAAGACAGAGCATACAGATTAGCTTTAAACAAAACCTTACAAAATGCTTGGATACCATACAGAAGGTAAGGACAGACACAACCGTAATTAGCAGAGTAATTGATTAAGTACACGTTTGCAATCAGAGATAAACAAATACAGGATTGAACAGGAGAATAGATTTGTAGCTAGCAAACATATACATACCCATACCCCACCCTTCTAGTCTCTACGTGCTCGCCCATGGGGCCCACACCTTGTCATATTTCCATTGACATCCTCTATTAATGTAGGTTAATCTATACATGGGCAGGGCTGCATCTATCAAGGCTTCCCAGGTAGAGAGAGAAGATTGGGGGGTGGATATCCACTTCAGGAGAATCCCCCTTCTTTGCATAAAACAGGAGGTAGGATATCAGCAGTTTCAAGTAGTGGAAACGTTCGGCATTATCAGTGACACCCAGCAATGCCAACTCAGGTGTAACTGAAAGTGACAACTGTAGCCTAAGATTAATTTCGCTAAAGACATCTGACCAAAAAGATGTTATAATCAGGCATTCCCAGAACATATGCAGGAAAGACCCTACTTGTGTCCTGCATTTGGGGCATATCGGGTCTCGGTCTGAAAAAATACGTAGTTTCTGAGGAGTGTAGTATACCCTGTGTAGGAACTTAACCTGAATAATTTTGTCCCTAGTGGAGATTACCAGTCTGGGTCCCTGTTCCAGGCAGTCATCCCAGTCCTCCCTGTCCAGTGACAGTAGATCACTCTGCCACACCTTCCACAACCCATCAATCTTAGGGGAGTCAGTGGCCAAAAGCGCAAAATACAAGGTGGATAGTTTATCTAAGTTACTGGGGGAGACTAAGTCTTCAATAGGGTCAGCCTGGAGGTGTGGCGGCTGGGGAAACTGTGCTGTAGCGGCATGTCGCAGTTGAAGATATCTAAACCGCATCCACTGGGGCAGTTTGAAATTTGTGAATTAAGTCATCCATGGAGAGTAATGCTCCTTGATGCATGACATCTCCTAGGGTTACAACACCTCACCTGGCCCAAGCCTGGGGATCAGGCAGGGTACGGAACTGTTGCAAGCTGCTATTACCCCCAAAGCGGTTGAGCCGGTGACAGCTGATTGGGTTGTACAAGTCTACATCTAGCAGCCACCCACACTCTCCATGTGGCTCTTGTTGGTCCAGGAACCTGCGTGTACGCCTTGGGGCCTCTATATGCAAATATGTGTAAATCAGCTTGGGAACCCAGACTAACCACCTCCAAACAAATGGCCGCAATCGATCTCGAGCCCCTGAACCACCACTGGACTGATACCAGCATTGCAGCCCAATAGTAGACCTTAAAGTTGGGCAAGGCCAGGCCCCCCATCCAAGCCGGAAGACACAGGGTAGAGCGTGCCAGTCTGGGGAAGCCTCCACACCAGAGGAAGGACCCCACACATTGTTCAGTTTCTCTAAAAAAGGAAACCGGGACCCATATCAGACAGTTCCTAAATAAATTGTTGAATTTGGGCAGGAAGACCATTTTAAGGAGATTTATCCATCCCAGTAAATTGAGTGGCAGGTGGGCCCAGGAGCAGGGCCAGATGAAGAACATCATGGGCCTGGTGCTGAAGATTTTGTTGGGGCCTTTTATAAACAATAAATAAATAAAAATGCAAACTATTTTTTGTTATAACAAATTTAATTAAAGAGAGAGAGAGAGGGAGGATGAGTGACAGAGAGAGAGAGAGAGAGAGAGAGAGAGAGAGAGAGAGAGAGAGAGAGAGTATGAAAGAGGTGTGAGGGGTAAGGGAGGAAGGATGAGAGAGAAAGGGGGGATGGGAGAGAGAGGATGCACATGAGTATGTGTGGGATTGACATCAACGCAGCCTGGCAAGGCAAGTGACCGAAGGCACAGAACCCAGAAGGAAGACCGGGTGAAGATAGAAGTGTCCGGGCCCCGCCGGATTGATCACAGCACAGCACTGGAGGGCTCAGTCCGACAATTTAAGTGTACCCTAATGGGCTAATATGCTGGGCATACTTGTACATTATGGCATAACCTACCCCAGGGCCTATAAAAAGTAGTTATGTTAGAAAAGTTTACTACCGCTTTAATATCACAGGAGCCTCTCATGGGGCCCCCTACTGACCCTGTGGCCCTTTTGCAGTGCCTAAGTGCATAGTTGTCAACATTTCAAAAATAGTTTCAGGGACTCTTTTTTTTTTTTTTTTTTTTTTTTTACAAGTGCTATATTTAGATTAGCTGACATCCCCCGTGTTCCTCTATACATCACAATAATAATTACAAAATTAAATAAGTACTAATAATGGGTGCAGAACAAATATGAGGACTGTGAGATTTCCTTTAGTTGAACTGACAAAAGTGCCCATTCTAGAGCTGGTAACATTGAGGGTATTCAGTATAATTTTAAAGAACAGTTTTTGTGGGTAAGAGGCACAGGGGAGGAGTATGGATGGTATAAAAGTGGGAAATATGTGCAGGAGAGGGAGAGGAATGTGGAGGGTCTAACAGTAGGCAGGAATAGATGTGGACAAGGAGGCAGGTTTATCCACTCTGGCAACTGCAGGGGACTGCACACTTGTCTCTACTTGTGTGACAGAGGATGAGGAAGGTTTAGTAAACCAGTTCACCACCTCCTCTGCATGCTGTGGGTGGATAGCATGGGCAAACTCACTAAACAGAGGAGATGATTCCCTGCCTGGGAACGACCACCACGTCCACCTTTGCCTGAGGACACATTTGTTGCTGGCCCCCTTACAGTGCCAAGGGAACGTATGCCTCTCCTTGTTGTCCTCTCAGACATTATTGGGAGGGAAGGGGCAGTGCTTATAAGCAAATGTAAGAAATTGAAATCTGTACGTAAATGCACTTTAATCAATGTAAAGAGGTGTTTTCTGCACTTTAATTTGAGTACTCACACTACACAGACACACTCCACGGATACACTATAATATACTGCAATATAATGTGCTAAACGTACAGTGACGCACATAACTATATGGCATTAAACTGGCAGTAAGGCACGCAGAACTATATGGCGTTGAACTGTCAGTAATGTACACAAAACGATATGGTGTTAAACTGGCAGTAACGCAGGAAAAACGATATGGTGGTAAACTGGCAGTAACGCACACAGAACTATATAGCGTAAAACTGTCAGTAACACACACAAAATGATATGGCACGTTAAACGGGCAGTAATGCACACAGAAGTAAATGGTGTTAAGCTGGCAGTAACGCACACAGAAGTAAATGGTGTTAAACTTGCAGTAACACAATCAAATAGACGGTGTTCAACTGTCACTACACTGACGCTATCTGAACTGTCCCTACTCTAGCTATACACTATGTCAAGATTACTGACATGGTCTCACTACACTACACTGAAACTATATGAGCTGTCCCTACTCCACACTAATGCATGTATAAATGACACGGTTTCACTACACTATGTCGAGATTACTGACATGGTCTCACTACACTACACTGAAACTATCTGACCTGTCCCTACTCTAGCTGCACACTGTGCAAAGCTGAATGATAGTCCTCCTCACTACACTCACACTATCCCTAGGCTGACACTAAACTAATATTCTACACTGACAATTGAATCAAAATAGCACAGTATAGATAACTAACTAACTAACTAATAGCACTGAACAGAGCCCTGTTCTATCTTTCTCAACTCCAAAATCACACTGAAAATGGCTGCCATTGAAAGAATACTTTTATAGTGTGGGGCAGGAATGAGTCATGATTGGATAAAATCATGATGACAGTGTCCAATCATGGCTCTGAAAGTGCTCTGTGCCCTGATTGGCTGAAGCCAATGCACTGTTCAATGCTGCAATGCATTTTGGTCAGTTCTGGGGGGGGCGCAAACAAATGGTCGAACGAAAAATTTGTTTGGCTGTTCACCGAACAAAGAAAGTTCAGCCCCTATGTTCACCCATTTTGATTTCAGAACTACCTTGAGTCTTTGTGGTATAAATTCAACAAGGTGTTGGAAACATTTCTCAGAGATTTTGGTCCATATTGACATGATAGTATCATGCAATTGCTGCAGATTTGTTGGCTGCACATCCATGATGCAAATTTCCCATTCCACCACATCCAAAAGTAGCTCTATTGGATTGAGATCTGGTGACTGTGGAGGCCATTTGGAGTAGAGGGAACTCATTGTCATGTTCAATGAACCGGTTTGAGATGATTTGAGCTTTGTGACATGGTGCATTATCCTGCTGGCAGTAACCATCAGAAGATGGGCACAATGTAGTCATAAAGGGATGGACATGGTCAGCAACAATACTCAGGAAGGCATTTAAACAATGCTTAATTTGTACTAAGGGGCCCCAAGTGTGTCACTATTACACCACCAGCTTGAACTGTTAATACAAGGCAGGATAAATACATATTTTCATGTTGTTTACACAAAATTCTGACCCTTCCATCTGAATGTTGCAGCTGAGATTGGGACTCATCAGACCGGGCAACATTTTTTCAATCTTCTATTGTGCAATTTTAGTAAGTCTGTGCAAATTGAAGCCTCAGTTTCCTGTTCTTAGCAGACAGGTGTGGCATCCAGTGTGGTCTGATGCTGCTATAGCTCATTTGTTTCAAGGTTCAATGTGTTGTGCGTTCAGAGATTGTATTTTGCATACCTTGGATGTAACCAGTGTTTGTTTGAGTTACTGTTGTCTTTCTATCATCTTGAACCAGTCTGCCCATTCTCCTCTGACCTCTACAAGGCATTTTTGTACACAAAACTGCCACTCAGTGGATTTTTCTCTTTTTGGGACCATTCTCTGTAAACCCTAGAGATGACTGTGTGTGAAAATCACAGGAAATCAGCAGCTTTGGAAATACTCAGACCAGCCTGTATGGCACCAACAACCATGCCACATTCAAAGTCACAAAAACCCCTTTCTTCCCTATTCTGATGCTCGGTTTGAACTCCAGTAAATCGTGTACACCAGTGGTTATCAGCCTTGTCCTCAGGGCTTACACCACATCTTGATGAGTAAATGTATTGAGTTGCTGTCATGTGATTAGCTGATTAGCAATTTGTGTTAACAAGCAATTGAACAGGTGTACCTAATAAATTGGCTGGTGAGTGGTTTCTTTTCTTTTTCAGGACAAATTGGGCTTTCATATGGAGGTAAATAGTAATGGATATTTCCTGATTTTTTTATTTTTATTATCAAAAGAAAACGGGCACAAAATTAAAAGTAAATACTAATAATACATGTCAAAAAAAAAAAAGAAGATATTTTTATTATATTATATTAAAGTGGTTGTAAACTCAAAAAAAAAGAAGAAAAAAAAAAACATGCAAGACAAAGGCATAATGAGCTAGTATGCATTGCATACTAGCTCATTATGAAATACTTACCTTACTTACCTTACCTACTTATGAAATACTTACCTTAGATTGCAGCTGTTGCAGCGGTCCCTGCACACCGTTCTGACCAGCGTCATGTCTCCCGGAGCCATTTCCAGATTCACTGGCTCCGGCGCTATGATTGGCGGGAGTCGCCAGTCACGGCACGGCAACTGAAGAAACTGCTCGAGCGAATACAAATGACTATCTCCCAAACTGTGCAAGTTTAGGAGATATTCATGGTACCTAAAGGTAAGCCTTACCTGTAGTGAAAAGTGATGTAACAGGGTTTATAATCACTTTAAATATAGCTGTATATTTCCTGATATTGCCATAGTCCACCACCAAAGAACAACTCAAAATAAATTCTCCAGCTCCTGACAATCACATTGATACCACATATGTGTATATTATTTGTTGTTGGCAACTGTAGTAGGCTTTTTTATCCGACCTAAAACACACTGACACCGATATAAAATTGAAAATTTTTTTTTTTAATCCTACCTAAATTACACTGACCATGACCTTTGGTCGTGACCTTATAGCAAAGCATAGTGTGAATAAGTTGCTAGAAGTGGACCTCAGAATACAAATAAGAAGCAATCATCTGAAAAGCCATCTTAATAGCGCACTAAAATTACCCATAGGTTCCTGTTGCCTCCTGTCCTCCTACATCCATAGTAGGATACATAGCTACAGATCAGTCACAAACAATCAGCTCACTCCTGCATATATTTTTATAATGGTCTGCGCCAGCATAAATGTTTACAAAACATTTATAGACTTTTGGACATGCTGCTCATGTACTACTATGATGGTGAGTCAGCATAGCTAAGAGCTACCCCAGCCTAAAAATAAGCACATCATATCAACATTACACTCACACCATCAGACAGGTTTTGTTTCTTAATTACTATTGTGAGTATATGAACACGATTCTTCCATTTCCAGCAATGACCGCTAGTGGCAGTTAGGATGAAAATTACATAAGGATATATGAAGTGTGTAAATTTATAGATGTAGCAGTCCAGCATATTTCATGAAATGCTGGTTTGTAAGCTCACACACCATGTTTTCTTTTCAGATTTACTCCTGGGCCAGAATGCACAGCTGTGGCATCGCGGCGACCATAGTGGTGAGATGTGTCACGTTTCTGTCAGCAGTTCTGCTCAGGACGCTCTAACGCAGCTGACGTGAAAAGGGTGCTTATGACAGATGGCCTGCATGAAAACATCTTTTGCTGGCTAAGCCTAGGAGCAAGGCACCTCTTCGGAGCCACTATTGCAAAATGCAAGTTTGGTTTTCACTGTTTAGCATGGCAAGTATTGTAATGACTCATAAAGAGGTGTCCATTATCACATTTTAACAGATCAAAACTTGTCTGACAGCTTGCCGTATAAGCAAAGCAATCATACAATCTTGATTTTGCAGAAGGTATCTGGGACATGTTTATAAAGATATTCCAAAAGAGAATGATGTACAAAGGGCTTTTTCATCTGTAGTCAGTTTAACCCCTTAAAGAGGAAGTAAACCCTGATGAGTTTACTTCCTCTTTGATTCCCTGCAAAGGTAAAGCATAATGGACTACTATGCATCGCATAGTAGTCCATTATGTGTCACTTACCTGACACAGGAGCCAGCGAAATCACTGCTGTCCCCTGTAGTCCGGAGCGTCCATCTTCATGGTGGGTCTCGCTGCTCCGCCGCTGTTGTTCGGCAAAGCCACGGTGACGTCTCTCCCGCACATTGCACGCGGGAGCCACCACTCGCGCCATATCGCCGTTGACAGCGGCGCGCTCAGTGCGCCTGCTCGCCACTGTCTACGGCATATGCGCCGTAGACAGCAGTGCCTGTCTTTCGACAAATATTTCTTGGACCTACAGGTAAGCCTTAATCTAGGCTTACCTGTAGGTCAAAGTTGGTTGTAAGAGTTTACAACCACTTTAATGATAGCAATACATCGATAAGCAGTGGCTAGGAGAATGGATCTTGACATTCACATACTGTATATGCCTCAGTGTCTTAGGGCAATGAAAGTGAATCTTGGCACCTCAGATGTTTCGAAACTACATTTGCCATATACTACACTGCAGAGTGCATGGCCAAAGTTCACATTCACTGATATGGGGTGTGCTCCACTGGCGCTCTCAGAACTGAACCAAGCTGTAACCCACAGCTCACAGTGAACTAGTGACTACCAGGATCCAGTAGAACGGGCTCCAATGTCAGCCCTGTGCAAGTAATCACAGTACCAGATGATCCGGAGTCCCTCCCGCTAACCTTGGGTGTCCATGACCCATTTAAAGCACTGGCTTCCACTGATGAAGGGGGGGTTAAAATGACCCCGTTTCTAGGGAACTCACAGTCAGATAGAAGCTTCCTACAAAAGAAGATTACTCATACCTTTGCAGCAAGCGGCAACACCAATCTGCTCTGTTGAACTACAGCCCATATTGGGGGGCATAGGAATCCAACACTCCTAAAATTTGGGTTTCCACCAGCAGCTACAGCTCTTTAACAGTGCAAAGATTGTTGTAGCCACCCAGAAAGGTATTTTTCTTTTGCAGGGTGCTTCTATTTGACACTGCGTTTCTTGGTGTAGAGGTCTCTTTAAAGAGGAGCTTCACACTCCCCAGAAACATGAAAAGTCAGCAGCTACAATTACTGTGGCTGTTGAATTTTCATATAAGGAAACGTACCTGTCCAGGGATCCAGCATTGTCCTCACACTTCGATCTGCTTTGGGTCAAGGCGCGGCATAATTAATAAGGCAAACCGACAGTGAAGCCAGTTTTCCACTGTGCATGGATGAGCCAGTCTGAGCTTTGTGAATGGTCATATAGTCTTCTGGGACCTGTGATGTGTCCCAGAAGGCTGCAGCGATCTGACCGTTACCTGTCAAAATCAGATACCCGCTCCCCCCTATCCCCCATAAAGTAACAATAAAAGAGAAGAGGGGGATGCAAAGACGCAGAACTTCCCTTGTTGAGTGAAGATCCACTTTAAAGTAATCTGAAAAATAATAGGTAATTTTAAATTGATCTCTTTAGGTTTTTGAATTCTATCATGTTTAACGTCATAGTTCCATTTGTGTTTGGGTTCTGGAGAGATAAACATGTTTATCGGAGATGTTTCCACTTTGGCAGCATAAAATAATGGCACCAAAAATGATGGAGTATTTTGCTGGTGGTGTTGACTTTCGGGATCTGATAAAAGTTTATGCTAATTAGGTTTTTAGAGGGTAGCATCAATAACACTTGGGAAGTCCAGCAGGTAGCTGGAAGCTAAGCTTGAGGATCTACAGTGGGATACTGTGAGTGAAGTTGTTGCTACAAGATACAGATCGCTGCATTCAGCTTAAAGGCCCTTTTCCTGTATTGCTGACTGCCTAGTTTTATTTTTGTCCAAGGAGACTGGCAATTTGCTATTGAATTTGGCTAAGGGTGTCCTGTGCCCTACCCCTCTCTCCCCCTGTTTCTGTTAAGAGAAATAAAACTCTCTTTGTTCATTTTTAAAAGTGACTGGTGCCCATCTTTCCACCTTGCACAACACCCACCATGCCTAGTACCCTGCACCCTGAAGAGGAATGTCAGCTCTCCCTGATTCTGGGGTTACCACTAGGACTCTGGAGGTTGGAGAGAGCGCTACATTTTAAAAGTAATGGTGGCGATCAGCAACTAATTGCGGGACTGCGATATTGCGGCAGACAACCGGATACTAACTGATACTTTTGAAACTTTGTGAGAACCAGTGACACTAATACAGTGATCAGTGCTAAAAATATGCAAACACAAAATCAATCACTTTCCCCCTGTCAGAACGGAGCTCTGCCTTGTTTACGTAGGCAGAGGTTCGTCCTGTGTCTCTGCCTAATGATCAGTGGGTGCCAGAAGATATCCTTAGCCTGGCACCCACAGATCAGCTTATGCCAAGTGTAATCACAGCAGAAGCAATGCGTCACCAAGGCGGAAGTGCAGAATCACATATATACATATGTGTGATTCTGTACAGAATGACCACTCTGTAGCAGTATATCTGCTATGGGGTGGTCGGGATGTAGTTAAACCATCCACACTTTGCAAGGGCCTTTTGGGGAAAATGTTGTACCAATTTTGATGCCTCTATATGTAACCATTTGTGCTATGTGACTAAAGGTAATATGCACCTTTGCGCCAGTACACCTAATATAAATATACAGTATATACCCTTTCTCTTAAGGTGAATGCTCAAGGGCATATTCCTCATTAAGGCCTATACATACTGTATGTTTAGGAGCCCCTAGTGCTGTGTATAATCACCTAGAATGTTTGCGTTTTGAAGACTTATGTCTGTACACATGCACCACTTTATGCAAGTAGTGGCGCATACCTGTGTACAACTGCCTACACCCATTCATGCCTATGGGTGACTGTATGTAGCACCAAGGGCTCCACAGCCCGAACACACACAGCATGTATAACTTGGAAGGAGGAATGTATCCTTATGCAGGAGCATAGGAGAAGAATAGCAAAAAAATAAAAATAAAAAAGTACTATTTGCACATTCAGGGTAAAACGCCATCATTTAATATGCCAGGCGTCATAGTTCTGGATAGCGATGCCTTGTGCTTTTTTGAAGCACAGAGCTCTGTTTACTTTTTTTTTTTCTGCAAATCATCACAGCTGTGGCATGTGTACACCTCTGCCTTTGAAGCTCAAACAGAAGCATTTTGAGGGTGGTAAAACAGCAATCCATCTGCCCCCCCCCCCCCCCCCAACCCCTACCTGTAAACGTAGCTTAAAATTTTGGATAAGAAACACAAGAAAAATGAAATGTGCAAACAGTGCTTTGTATTGGATTTTATATACAGTATATGTAAATCACAGAAAGTTTAATGCTGCACCTCAGTTGATTGATATATTTTTAATGACTATTTAATTTGTGTTCTAGCTTCTCATAATACTATTGATTAAGATACGGAAAACAGAAGAGTTCTATTCTGAAGGGCAGATAAAGATGCTAAAATATAACCTTTATTTACTAGACATGTGCATTCGTTTTCGTCCGAATGCATTTTCGTCCGAATTTCAGGTATTTTCGTTTTCGTTTTGACAAACGATAACGAAAGTGCAGATTCCGAAAAACGAAAGATCCGACATAAATAAATGCTTTTTTTTGTTTTCGTTGTTACAACAGTTCGATATAGAATAGGAGATTCGAAGTGACCGTTCGATATAGAATAGGAGATTCGACGTGACTCCATATGTCTATTGAACCTGTGGTCGAATGTGCCTAAGTTTCGTTTACCTCTATTAGTCCTATTATATAGAAAAGCTTCGACAGAGAGTAAATATTCGACATAGAGAGAACAGAATCGACAGAGAGAAACGATACTGGAATTGGGTGGGGGAAGTAAATTAAAAAAAAATGATAATATTCGACGGGATCGTTGCACGTTTATAATAATATTCGACGGGATCGTTGCACGTTTATAATAATATTCGACGGGATCATTGCACGTTTATAATAATATTCGACGGGATCGTCGCAACTATACGACACTGCAATCGAATGCTCCGCCTATAGGCTATATAGTTTAGCAGCTCCATCGAATCTTCTTTATCCATTCGACAGATACCATAAGCCTTCCAAGACAGATTCGACCGTAATTCATGTGGATTTTCGGACGAATGCAATTTTTGCACGAAAAACGAAATAAATAAAAACGAATTTCGGGAGTAACTAAATAAATAAAATTTACGGACGAAAACGAAAAAACAAAACGAAATATTCTAGTCTGCACATGTCTATTATTTACACATTTAAATTGGTATTCCTTTTTTCATTTTAATCTTTATAGTTTATTTGATTACGCCTCTTTATATTGATGCATTTGCATTTTAAGCAAATTTTTCTTGCTATAATTATATTATGATTTTTCAGGTTCTGTTAAAGCAAGCTTGTGTTTAAAATAAATATTACAAAGCTAACTGCGGCAACTATCTGACAGTATAAACTATCTTTATATACTGGTTCCAGCAAAAACTTTAACACCAGTATCCCTTGGAGCCTCGATCTGTGTTTCCATTTATGTGTACAGTAGAGATTTGACGCACCCCATTGTACAATATACTGCCCAGTGTGTAAACGTTCTATCAGCTGGCCACAGAATTGTCACATTTATCTATTCTTATACAAATAGTGATTTTAGGAAAGTCAGTTTAAGTCATATAACGTGTGCACACTAATTTGTCACATAGATTGCTTCATTCTCCTAAATGGCTCCAAAAGAGGCAATGGGGGTGATTTACTAAGAAGAAGGCACTGCGCCAGTTCATACATTAATTGGTGTGCTGGAAAATTCATTAATCGAACGTGCAAAACGGTGCACATTGAAGCGCAAATATTGATAATAAATACCTGCATATCTAAACTGCAACTGGCACTAGGGTAACTGCATTTTTCTCATTAATAGCGCACACCCAATACAATTTGTTTCATCTCATTGGATATGTCTCGTTAAGAAATTAGTAGGTGTTCTCAGTTAATCAACCCTTTTGATGCTAATCTCATTGCTATCACTTCTAGTATATCTTTGAAATGTCGTTTTTTTTCTTTTTTTACCCAAATCTTTCAAATACATTACAAAGAACTGAAGTATTTCTAAACCAAATAAATTTATATTTTCAGTTCTTGATCTTTAAAGGTGATCATACACTGCAATCAGTTAGATCTTAAATAAATTAGATTTAGTGCAAGAGCCTGTTTGATTTACTATAATTTTAATGAATTGTTCAAGTGCGTCTTCCTATTACCTATTTTGCCTACATATCATTATAGTTTTACAGAGATTGGCCAATCAGATTGCATAGTGCATGACCATCTTAAGACCCCTTTCACACTGGGGCATTTTTCAGGCACTTTAAAATTAAAAAAAGCGCCTGTAAAGTGCCTGAAAGAAGCCTCATCTGCAATCCCAATGTGAAAGCCTGAGTGCTTTAACACTGAGGCGCTGCGCTAGCAGGGCATCAGAAAAAGTCCTGCAAGCAGCTTCTTTGCAGTGCTTTTGGAGTGGTGAATAAAGCGCCACTTCCCATTCAAATCAATAGGAAGCGCCTGCAAAGCGATTTTGGCAGCGGTGCTTTGTGGGCGCTTTTAATCCTTTATTTGGCCACTAGCAGGAGTTAAAAGTGCCCCACTAGCCCTCGAAAAACACTAGTAAAGTGCCAATAGTTTAAGCGGTGCTTTACCAGTGTTTTCTGGGCGCTGGCAGTGTGAAAGGGCTCTTAAAGCACTTGGGCTTTCACATTGGGATTGCAGATGAGGCTTCTTTCAAGCGTTTTGATAAAATCACCAGTGCTTCCCCTCAGATTTACAGCAAGCACACTTATATTGCAGAGTAGATTTGCCTTTAATAAATCCCACAATACCTAATCATTTGGGGTTTACACAATAAATTGCTAGCGGCCTGATGGGGACACTAGTTAGATTGACCTGTGTATCCCCAAGGAAAGGCATTGGTAGGGTTTTACCCTCACTTCCTCTTTGGCTATATGACAGGAAGTGAATAAAATTTTCAGAAAAGGGACACAAAGCCCAACCTAAAAAAACTCAAGCAGGGGTTCTAACACTCACTTGGTTTCCCTCAAATGTCCACAATTATAATAGGATTGTCTTGAGCTCAATTTTAGCTCAGTGTTCTAAATCAGTGGTTCTCAACCCTGTCCTTAAGTACCCCTAATGCCGCGTACACACGTAGCCGACTATCCGACGGACTTAGACTGGCGGACTTCCCCCCAGACTGTCCGTCGGACTTTCCGAACGGGCTACTTGCCCACACACGGCACTTTTTCAGAGGACTAATACGGTGTACTAAGTCCGCCGTACTATCCGCCCTACTTTTGAAATGAACGGACTCGCCCACACACGCGGAGTAAAGTCCGCTCATTTCGAGCGCGTCTCCAGGTAGGTGGGGCCCGCGAAGGAGACGTCGCTGGTCCCGCCACCTGGTATGGACTTAAAGGGGAACCCCAACGCCCAAAAAAATCGGCGTGGGGGTTCCCCCACGGTCCACATCAGACCCTTGTCAGAGCACGCTACCCGGCCGGCCCAGGAAAGGGGTGGCGAGCGAGCGCCCCCCCTCCTGAGCCGTACCAGGCCGCGTGCCCTCAACATGGGGGGTGCCTTGGGGAAGGGGGGGCCGCACGGCCCCCCCACCCCAAAGCACCTTGTCCCCATGTTGATGAGGACAAGGGCCTCTTCCCGACAACCCTGGCCGTTGGTTGTCATGGTCTGCGGGCGAGGGGCTTAATGGAATCCAGGAGCCCCCTTTAATAAGGGGGCCCCCGGATACCGGCCCCCCACCCTATGTGAATGAGTATGGGGTACAATGTACCCCTACCCATTCACCTGTAAAATAAAGTACAAAAAAACACAACACACAAGATAAAATAGTTTATTGCACAGCTCCGGGGGTCTTCGGGGGGTCTTCTCCCCGGACTGCTCCGCTATCTTCTTGTAGCTCTTTTGCTAGCGGAGGAGCTTCTTCGTCGCCGTGGCCTCTTCTTCCGACTTTGGGGGTCTTGTCCCCCTCTTCGGTTGTTCTGCCGGGCCACCGCGCCTTCTTATAGCTCTTTTACAGGCGGTGGCCCGGTCTTCTGTCGCCGTCGCCGCCTTACGTACTTCTCCTGGAGATGTTGACTCGACGTTCTCTGCGGCCGCAATGCCAGGGACGCTCGTCCCCCCTTTCCTGGCCGGCCGGGTAGCGTGCTCCGACAAGGGTCTGATGTGGACCTGGGGGGACCCCCACGCCGATTTTTTTCGGCGCTGGGGTTCCCCTTTAAGTCCATACCAGGTGGCGGGGCCAGCGACGTCTCCTTCGCGGGCCCCGCCTACCTGGAGACCCACTCGAAATTAGCGGACTTTTCTCCGGGCGGGAAAAGTCCGCTCATTTCAAAAGTACGGCGGACTGGCACACTCACGGCCGGATTGTCCGCCGAAATGCGAGTCCGGAGGGAAGATTGGAGTGCAAAACTACTTTCTAAGTCCGCCGTACTTTCGGGTCAAAAAAGTATGCCGGAGGCTACACACGGGGGGATTGTCCGGCGGACTTGAGTTTGCCGGACTTTTCCACCTGCTTGTTTGATCGTGTGTACGCGGCATAATAATGTTTGCAGGTTTTCCTTCATCTTGCACAGGTGCTTTAAATAAGAGTCAATGGCTTGGCATTTTGGACAGCTATTTTAGCTAAGATAAATTCCCAAAACATGTCCTGTCGGGACTGAGGCTGAGAACCACTGCTCTAAAATGGAACATAGAATACTTACCTCTCTGTAATTTTCCTTTCAAAGGCACCAGGAAAGTAGCTTTTAGAGCAGTGGTCATCAACCGTGTCCTCAGGGCCCACTAACAGGCCAGGTTTTATGTATTATCTTGGGGAGATGTAGACTAGAATGCTGCAATCACTGAGCAGCAAATTATATCACCTGTGATGTATTTCAGTTATCTTGCAAACCTGGCTTGTTAGTGGGCCCTGAGGACAGGGCTGATGACCACTGTTTTAGACACAACACTTCTTTTTGTTTTTCCATGCCAATCAGCCTAGTTAAGCTACAGCTGGGAAATCTGTTGCATGAAAGTAGTTTGGGGGGGGGGGGGGGGGGAGTGTAAAATGTATTACTTGGATTGATCTGCAAAACAAATTATTAACAAAACACATAAAACAAAAATTTGCTACTAATTCTATTGGTCAACAAAACAGGACTTGGAAAAGAGAAAGGAAAGCAAAAAACGCACGTATGTTAATTTGAGACACTAACACAATATGGTTTTGAGGTCAGACCATTTTGCAGAGGAAATAACCCAGATTTAAAAGGACTGTGCCCACAAACGGTCAGTCTCTTAACTACTTCCCACCCAGCCAATGTATATATACGGCCGGGTGGGAGCTCTCTACTTCTGACTGGACGTTCCTGAGCATCCTTCAGAAGTAGGGGGATCGTGCCCGCGTAGCGGCGCGCTCCCGATGCGCTCGTGTCACCTGGACAAGACGCATCTCAGATCGGCAAGAGGGCTCTGTGATTAGCCCTCCTGATCACATGACGGCCGTGTCCAATCACAGCAGTCATGTGATATAAACAAACAGCCGGTTGCTAGGCAATCGTCTCTCTCCTCTCCTCACACAGAAGTTGTCGCTGAGGAGAAGAGAGCGGATAGCTGTAGCCGGCTGGTGATCAGTAATTATGAGCTGTTTTTTCCAGCTTTTTACTCACTGATCACCAACCTAGTGTAAAACACATGTACCCACAAATGTCCCCAAAACACATGTCCCCAATAATAAAAACACATGTCCTCCACATATGTCCCACTAAAATCACATGTCCCAATGATTATCTGCACACATGTCTTTGATCACCTGCACACATCTGTACATGATCATTTGCATACATATGTCCGTGATCACACAAACCAATTATTATACACTTAACAGAATTATTTTTTACCAAAGACATGTAGCAGAATACATTTTGGCTTAAATTTATGACAAAATTAGATTTTATTGGATTTCTTTTAAAATAGAAAGAAGAAAATATTGTTTTTTTTCCAAATTTACGCAATTTTTTCGCTTATATCGCAAAAAATAAAAACTGAGTCATGAATAAATACCACCAAAATAAAGCTCTATTTGTGCAAACAAAATGATAAAAATTTCATTTGGGTACAGCGTAGCATGACCGCACAATTGTCATTGAAAGTGCGAGAGCGCTGAAAGCTGAAAATTGGGCTGAGAAGGAAGGGGGGCGAAAGTGCCCTGTATTGTAGTGGTTAAGGATTTAAACATTTATTAGTCATAATCTTGAGGAAGATTATGCAAAATAATGCAGCACAGACAAATCAAAGTGAAACTAAAAACCTACAAACGACACACATTGACAGCATCAAAAATATTTCCAGGAAAAATACCCCCCCCCCTAAAAAAAATAAATAAATAAAGAAACAAAAGTAAAAAATATTTGCTCTAAAACACATCTGTTTTGCAAAGACATAACAAACAAAATACAAAGAGAAAATACATGTGTTACAAATGCTATAAGGACACCTAAATGTACTCTCTTGCCTGACACACATACACACACACAATAAAAACAAAATAGTTGCGCTCTAATAACCTCAATGAATACATATTAATCTAATAAATAAACAAAAAATATAGTTTGTATTTAAAAATATTATCAGTGATCAATATATTATATTAATATCCAAGAAATGTGACCTAAAAGTGAGTAAAAAAAGGTCTCCAAAACTGTTCAATGTTTAGTGACAGTGAATCCACAATCAAAGTGACTTTTGCTTGAGAAATTGCACCACCAGAAGAATTGTGCACTTACCAGCTGTCAGATAGTTAATGCATATAACCAACATCCAGCCAGGGCCTTTTCTTCAATTTGGAAACAAACTGATCGTCCCGACTGTGGGGGGTCTCCTGGTCGGGACTATGGCCACATAAATCCTCCACTAACGCCTGAATATATTGCAAAAATGCTGATGCAAATATGGCTGTTTTAAAATGTAAAATTGTAAACAGGAACATCAACCTGTAATGCGCACCAAGACCAGACCAACCACCTTGGTGTCTAGCTCAATTGTTAGTTGATTGATATTATCTTGTTTCCTGGGTCTCAAAACTTCTTTGATGTAAACCTCTAAACATTAGGACTATGGTAAAAACGCTCAAATTAAACAATTTATTACTTGTTCTACTGAGTTTGTGATCAATGTTCTACGATGTCCGTGCAAGATGTACCCTTATTTAAATTCACTCACTCTGCACATTTCTACTGTAGGTTTAGATTTTTAAAAAATAAAAATAAATAAAATTTTTTTTAAAAAGTCTTTTTTTTTTTTAAAAAGAGTTTTTAGGAAAATTTGCTTTGAAAAGTTTTTTAAGGCATCTTATTTTGCTTGTCGTTTTCCCTCCCTCTCCCCCAAGTATAACAGATCTGGTAATATAGAATGTATTTATTTTTTTCATAGGGGAGTATGGTCCAATGTACACATATATGGGTAGTTTCTCAGCCTAAAAATGTGATATATGTATGTTGTGTTAATCTTATAAATTAATAATCTTTACACTATACAATTTGTATATTGGACATAAGATGAAGGACAATTTCCAATTATATACTTGTATGTTCATGGGGAAGGCCTATTCCATCTATTAATGTATTATTCATTTATCAATTTATATTATACATCAGGTATCAATGGTTCCATACAGCAACTGCTACCTGTAATTTTTTTGTTTTAGTATTTGTTTCTGTTCATATATATGACAATAATTTTTATTGTTCTGCAATGTATGGTGTTATAATAGAGAGTTGCAATCTATGGCTTCTCATGTCTATACTGATATTTATTCTCTGTACTATGTAAATGGAAACATTTTTAACCTGCCCCTTAAAAAATCAAGCAGTGGGGTGATGACAATCATCCACAGTCTTGAGTCTAGTTTTTTTCTCCCTATAACTGCATCTGTTGCCGTCCTGGGCGTAACTCTGACAAAGCGCATGCGCGCAAAACCTGTAAGTTATGGCAACAGAACCAAACTGTGGATGTTTGAATTGACCTCAGTGATTCCCCTTCCCTCTCCGGCACGGCATTGATGTCACATGAGGCGCGCAGGCACACTGAGAGTATTGACTCTACTTGGCTTGGTTGTTCCCCCTGCCTAGCCTATTCCTCCATCCAGCCATGGAAATCACTCCAGAGCTAGCGGTTCCAGCTAGCAGCCAGTACGCTCCCCTTCTGGGACCCAGAATTCCTCTCCACCCTTCCGGATGCTGATTGGTGTTTTACCACCCCCAAGCAAGCCTCCCAGATGATTGTTTTCCCCACTATCTATCCTGAGGTCACTGGTTACGTTTACCACTATCAGGCATTTTTATTTTGATTGTTATATTTTTCTTTGACTTTTATTAATCCTATGGAATAAACAGCACTATTCATTCACTCATTTGACTGGTAGCAAGCTTTATTTATGCACATAGCATTACTTTGGATTACAATCGATCAATTTTGCATAGTGCTGCATTTTGTTTTTTCTGTGGTTATCAGTTAAAATACACCTCAATGATTACAAATCTTTTATAGGGCATTTTGTGTATGCCCTGATCATAAGTTTGTTTAGGTAGAGCTGTAGTTTATTGAATTTTTCTTTTTTCATTATCATCATAAATTATTTTATTGTGCAACTTTGTTAAAAATGCTGCAAAATACAGTTACCATTACAAAATAGAGATTTTAGTTTTTTTGTTAGTGATGATGATTATGATCTAGATGTAGCAGTATCAGTGCTATTATTAAACAATTAATAACTTGCTTAAATAAAACAAGTAATACATATTTTTTCAGAATTTAGCAATAGATAGTTACACTTGCCAGCATTTATTCATCTTAAAGGTAGATTTTTAATTAACTCAGTTGCATGAATTAGAATGTTTTGCAGTAGTTACATTGATTCAAAATATTTAGGAATATTTTAAATTTAGCAATATACAATAATTGCATTAATAGTTTTATACTGCCATCTTGAGGCAAAAAAGAAATATGCAGCAGTGTTATTCTGTACACTACATAATTGCTTCAGTTTACTTACTTGCATTTTAAAATCAATAATTTTTTGCTGCACATTTTAGATGTCAAAAAATAGCCACTGGCTATGAAGTAACTTTTGAAAGCACGTGAATACATCTTAATGTGCATCATGCTGATTACAACGCCCATTGACATATTGTATGTTTTGATGCTCTTCCATTGACTTCAAATGCTATAATGCAAAATATTATAGTATGTCCACTATAAAGGAGATATTGCAGTTGAATTTAGAAAATCGTGTACCTTTCATTCACAGGATTCATTTGAGAACTTGCAATATTAAACACACACATTAGATTGTGAATTCTTGTCTATAAATGATGTATAATAATAATAATAATAATAGTAACACAGGGATCACCAACTAAATATATGGTCTAAATTGTCTTTATTAGTTCTGTAATGGTATAAAAAGATGCACATAATCTGGACTATAGATTGAGTGCCCTTGTTAGATATAGCATGAGGCAGTCTGAGTACACTTTTTGAGTCTTTCTGTGAGCATAGTGCATTGGTCAGCAAAATTGATAGGAGCACATAACAAAAAAAAAAAAAAAAAAAACACCCAGTGTTCCTATAACAGGAACTTTTTTTAATAAAGATTTTTTTTTAATAACCCAAAATGATTTTATAGGTCTACTCACCATTTTCAGAATGGTGAGTAGACCAATATGGAACCATTGGCAATGATTATGCAGTAATAAAAACTGATTACGGGTAAGAGAACTTGGGGAATTGAAGTGACTATATGATTCATATAAAAATGCACACAAAAAAAAACAAAAACATAACATTAAAATAGGAAGATAAAAAGTAAAGAATCAAAAAAGTCTAGAAGAGCTATTGTCGTATATAAAACCTTGCTACAAATGAGAAAGTGAACATGTAGGAGCAAACGGGATCTATAAAAAAATAGGGTAGGCACTACACAACTGCATAGCATAACAGCAAACTTTATTGTGCTCATAATATTAGCGTTTAATATGTTTAGGGATGCATTTCAGGGTTGAGAACCATTTTGTGAACAAGTGCATGCCTAAACAAACTTATCCTGATCTGACACTTTTTGCAAGCATCCTTGTTTCAAATGTTCTTAAATGATTTCTTTTTTGCACTTGTCAAAGATTTGGTGGGCCAGAAAAACCCACCCCCTCTACCTTTTGCAATCTATGATATGCATTATTTGTGTTTTTGTCCCTTTATTCTATTAACATAGATTGACCTTTTTGATCATGACGTACAATACGTATATTTCTTAATACTCTATATAGTGTGTTTTTTGTGTCAGCTGCCTGCTGTGTAGTGTGGGGCATGATGCGAATATTAGAATAGAAAGATGGGCCTATGTTTGGCAGCAACCTCCAAGGTGCTTGGAGCCCTCCAATCTCCATTGTGTCTTTTACTGTTCAGTCCAACAACATTTCAAGAAGGGTTGTGTCACAAACCCAGTGGTGTAACAATAGCCATAAAAGATTAAGCCCAATGTGGGTGAAACATGCCAGAGGGGCATGACCAATGGGCAGGAATTTGAGCTGAAGCCTATTTTCCATTTACTTCACACCAGCATTGAATACAAGTGCAGCAATATTTTTATGCTATATTGTATCTTAGAGCGAGATGTGCTCTGTCTCTGCCAGCACCTGAATACACAGCGTAAACCTGGGAGACTGATTCTAAGGACTTGGAGCCGTACTGATTTATTATGATATTTAAAAGCCATAGAAGTTGTCGCAGCTGAGATGGGGTTTGTGGTATCAGAGGGCCCCAATAGGGAGACTCAGACTGTTACTGAAAACTAAATTGTAAGCCTTTCAGTGTAGAAGAAATCATTTCGGGCCTCAGGGTCCTTACTAGTCACAAATCAGCCTCTGTGCAGTAAGAAGCATTTGCGTATCTGTTAAGCCCCATACGCACTATCAGTTTTATAATATGAGGTCAAACCTTAGGAATTTCAATTTGTATACAATCAGACAAGCCCTTGCACTTAGGGTTGCCACCTGTCCAGGATTCACCCGGACAGTTCGGGTTTGGAATCATGTGTCCGGGTTTCAGACCGCCTGAAACCCGGACACATTATTTAGACTGGACTATGGCATTCCAGCAGAGTTTCTGGCTGCAGTTGTCTAAGCTGAGTGTCTGTTACACTCTTTCACACTGCCCAAAGCCAGCAATAACAATCCCCCCCCAACACACACCCACAGAAGGAAGAGGAGAGAGGGATTACCCCCACCCCTTTGTGTCTGCCAACACTCCAATCCCCAGGGATGTGCCTCAGAAAAAGAAAGTTGGGGCTGGAAATTGGAAGTCCAGCAGCCTCAGATACATCTGGATGAGAGGTGGCGACTACCAAGGGGTGAGTGAGCTCACCATCCACCTTCGTCTGTGACTGAAGTCTCCCCCCTTCTCTCTCCTGCCTCTGAGTGAGTACAGTTAGGCAAATCAGGGTTCTCAGAGCACCGCTTACATCAGATTTCTCATTTACACCAGAGGCCACAATGTTTCCCCTTACATCAGAGTCCTCTCCTTGCATCAGAGTTATCAGTGTACCCCCATAAATCAGGGTTCCTAGAGCATCCCTTATGTTAGAGGTCCCAGAGTCCCCCTTACAGTGAAAGGGAGTTCAGATGTAAAGGGGAACTCTGTGGACTCTGATGTAAAGGGGAACTCTGTGGACTCTGATGTAAAGGGGGACTCTTGTTATTAACTTCATATGATTAGAAATGTTATTTAGAAGCAAAATATATGTATAGTTTATACTATAAAAAAAATTGCTGTGTGTCGCTAAAGTGCTCGGGTTTGACTTGAAGAAAAGGTGGCAACCCTACTTGCACTAGATGGTTTTGGTAAACCTGAAGGAAAAACTCAGCGAAAAACTGATAGTGTGCATGGGGCTTAAAGAGAAAGTAAACTCTCCCACTCTGATGCTTCTTTTCATTTAGTCCATTATAATAAGTAATTATCAAACTATAGCCACTGTAATCCAGCCCAAATTGCATATTACTTACTGTTCAAAGAAACTTTAAAAAACTTGTTTCCAGGGGTTAGGCAGCACCATCTTAAGTATTGTTTTCTGAGTCCACAGTGGAGTGTATTTCCGCCCTTACATTGAGCACTTCCTGTACTGTTAACCAACCTTCCTTCTCAATCCAATGTTTCTATGGCAACCCTGCTTCCATGTTCATAGCTTACTTGTTTATTTCGGATAAGGATCTGCTATGGACTTTAGGGGGACCCCAAGCCGTTTTTTCGGCGTAGGTGTTCCCCTTTAAATCCATGCCAGGTGATGGGGCCAGTGAGGTGTCAATCTCGCAGATGGAGGCGGCAACATTGACTTCCATCGCTAGTCCCATCTACCCGGAGCCACGTTCAAAATTAATGGACTTTTCTCCATGTGGGTAAGTCCGTTCATTTCAAAAGTACGGCGGACTAGCACACAGACTGGCGGCAGTCCGGCGGACAATTTTGAGTCAAAACTTCTTTCTAAGTCCGCCGGATTTTTGGAGAGAAAAAGTCCGCCGGAGCCCACACACGGGCGGATTGTCCGGCGGACTCTGGTCCGCTGGATAGTCCGATCGTGCATACGCGGCATTACTCAACGGTGTTATAGAGCTTGCCAAATAAAGTGCTAGTGGACTTTTATATGATATGATTAATACATCTACAAATATTTTATATTTATATAAAATTATATATATATATATATATATATATATATATATATATATATATATATATATATATATATATATATATATATAATTTTTTTTTTTTTAGATGTATGTTTGTGGGTGCTGTCCTTGAAAGGAGTAGTTTGCTGTATATATTTACTTTTCCCGGATTATGGTACGCCAAGGTTTTAGTCCAGTGTCAGCCTGCTTCTCTACCTTTTTTAAACCATTTTATTATTATTTATATTATTTTTTTATATTGTATTATTAGTTTTTTGAGAGTGGAATACATGTATCAAAGCTAAAATTAGTAATTATGATGATATTTCAGCATATACTCTACTCCTATTTTTCTACAATTTCCTCTGTGAGGACTGTCATTTATTACCTTTCCAACATGTGGTGAATTAGTAAGTACTATGTAGGCACAATAATGCAAATTGTATCAGGACCACACAGATGTAAAATGTCTATTTTCTGCTTTCTAAAGAATATCAGATAAATAAACGTTTGACAAAAAAACGATTTAACCACTTGGCGCCCACACTATAGCCGAAAGATGGCTACAGCATGGGCTTAAAATGCCAGGAGGGCATACATTGACGTCCTCCTCTTCTCACACTGCCTGCATGCTGCGCTCTGTGATCAAGGGAGGGCTGGCACCCTTAGGCCTGGGGCGCAAGTCCATTGAACCACTGAATGCATGGAACCACAGAAACCGGGGACGTCTGGTTACCCTAGGCTAGTGGCCAGCAGGATCCACAGGCCATTGTCAGCTCCCAGCAGGACTTACAGGCCATGGAAAGCTCTCAGCAGGACCTACAGGCCATGGTTAGCAGGACCTGACAGCCAGACAGTGTGGAGGGCTATTTAAGGTTACTGGGTTGGTACTGGGGCAGGGTAAATGGGGTGTATGGGGGGATGAGATGTCAGGGTCTCTCACCTCAGTGATGGCAGCTCAGTTCAGCAGGTCCTTGCAAGGCCTTCTGGGGAGGTGATGCTCTTGGGGTCAAGTGGCAGCCAGCGCCCAGTCCAAGCCAGTCATGTACGTGCGTCCTTGATGCACCCTGCCTCCAAGACTCCAGGAGTTGTAGTTTTCTGGCTGCACTGATCTGAGTTCTCTCCAACCACCAGGAGCTTGAGCATGGTGGATGGTTCCGGAATGCAATAGCTAGTTGCCGGCTGCTGCAGCTGTGCCCTGGTCCATCTTCCTTCACAAGAAAAAAAAATGTCAGGAGGCAGCGGCCACCGGACATTTTGAATATATGTTAGGGCGGCCTGGGGGGGGGGCAATTGCCACCCTGCCCCCTGGCCCAGCTCACCCCTGTCTGTGATCACAAAGTCCTTGGGTTTCGGCTGATCATTGATCGGGGAAAAGGGCCAATCACAGTGGGCCCTTTACCACGTGATCAGCTGTCAGCCAATGACAGCTGATTGCGGAAGTAAACAGAAGCTGGTTATCGCCTTTTTTTCCCCTTACGCTGTCAGTGTGAAGAAAAGAAGAAAGCCGGTATCTGTTGGAGGGACATCAGTCCCCTTAGTGCCCACCAGTGCTGCTAATCAATGCCATCCAGTGCTGCTAATCAGTGCCCACGAGTGCCATCTATCACTGCCCATCAGTACTGCTAATCAGCGCCCACCAGTGCCACCTATCAGTGCCCAATGTTGCCAATCAGTGCCCAGCACTGCCTCATCGTCAGTGTCACTTTTCAGTACTGCCTATCAGTGGCACCTACCAGTGAATATCAGTGCCGCCTATCCGTGCCCATCCGTGCCACCTATCAGTGCCCATCAGTGCCTCCTCTTAGTGCTACCTATCAGTGCCGCCTATCAGTGCCCATCAGTGCCACTTATCAATGCCCATCAGTGCCACCCATCAGTTCCCCCTGATCAGTGCTCATCGCCTCATATTTGCCCATCAGTGCCACCTATCAGTGCCCATCTGTGCCACCTATCAGTGCCCATCTGTGCCACCTCATCAGTGAAGCCTATCAGTGCCCATCAGTGCCACCTCATCATTGGCCATTAGTGAAGAAAAAAAATTACCTGTTTGCAAAATTTTATAACGAAATATGAAAAATGTTTTTTTTTTTTTTTTGTTTGTTTAGCAAAAAATAAAAATCCCAATGGTGATTAAATATCACCAAAAGAGAGCTCTATTTGTGTGAAAAAAACGTCACATGGGTACAGTGTTGCATGACCGCACAATTGTCATTCAAAGTGTGAGAGCACTGAAATCTGAAAATTGGCCTGGGCAGGAAGGGGGTATAAGTGCCCAGTAAGCAAGTGGTTAAATAAAGAGGAATAAACACAAAGGTACTGAGGTACTGGTATACCAAAAACATCTCCATTGCATCAAACCATATCAAATTCTTAAATAATCATACCAGCATCCAGGGGTGTTTTTAAGACTGGGATCATCTAGATTGGTCAGAATGACACCAAAATCCATTTTTATATACAGGAAATGTGATGGAAACCCCATTAAAAACCTGATTTTGTGGTGGAGTTCTAGCCAGTTCAGTGTTGCCTGATCTCAGTTTACTTTACACATGCGGCCCGCTGAGCCCTCTGATGTGGCCCACAACCTCCTACTCTGGGATGGCAGGGTTGCAAGCCAGAGCGCCATCCCAGAGCATCAGTCTTGTGAATGAAGCCAGCAGTAGAGAAAGCAAGCAGCTGTGGAGCAGAGCCTCATAAGCCAATGCTTCCTGTATAGCGTCGGCCTCTGTCACAAGCGGAGTGATACCAAATGTACTCTGCCTGGTACAGCAACAACAGGTGATACCTGAATAGAAAGACTTATTAAAGCTAAGTTTATTACTAAAATCACAGTGTATATATGGGCATATTTTTTTCTGCAGTGGTTACAGGTCTGCTTTCAAACTGGTCTGCAGGTGCAGTGCAGTTCACTGAAGGTTACCTGCACTGAGCCATAGACTTCTCTTATTACCTGCGGGTTTGGTGCGCTTTCAGAAAGTGCACCACATGCACTTGGCAAAGTGTAGCTTACCTGCAGGGAAGCCACAGATGCACTGTGTTCCACCCACAGTGTGGATAAACCATAGAGCATCAGGGTAAAAGCAGCTTTAGGCCTCTTTCTCACGATCAATCTGACCCAATAAGATCCTGCAGCAGATGTAAACGTACCCATCCCCTTTTGTCTGGGTGGATTGGATTGGAGGGCCTATAGAGTAGAGTGGGCTGTGTCCGCTCCTCATATGTATAGTGGACAAGGACCTGTCTTCCGCCCGCTCCACTCATTGTGGCCCGCGACCAGTTACCAAGTCACTTAAGTGGCCCTTGCTCTTCAAAAGGTTGGGTACCCCTGTCCTACAGCCTTTTTTTTTAGTTACTTGCACTTGCTTCAGTGTCTTCTGTACATCACTGACCAGCTTACTAATATGGCAACAGTAGACCATGCCTGCACAATGTGTATTGGCACATCTGTTTGTAGCCTCCATCGGAGGGTGCATGTGACAAGGTGACAATATAGGAGCACTACACAGAGACAGTTGTCACCTTATTAAAGAAAGTGCCTTAACAAAGACCTTTTTAATGAAAATTGCAGATTTAAAAGTATTGACAGTTTAAAAGTTAAGCGATTTTAGTGATTGGGTTTACATATAGTTTATCTTTCATACTAGTGTACTGGATTGTGAAAATTATGCTTTTAAACATCGGTATCACTAGATGGCAGTGTGGGATTTCACATCAGCTATTATTTCTTTCATTTGCTATGATTTCACTTCATTGGGTGGATTGATTATACACATTATATTTGGTATAAATTTGCACTTTTTTAATATCTTCATTGAATTTGGGGGTTTCTGGCCCCTCCCAGGGCATCTGTTGTGTGGTACCTTATGCATTTGTAGACATGCTACTCCTTAATTACAGACAACAGCTCCTGTGGTATCTGTTTTGATCTATTTTTCTAAGGGAGTGAACATTTTGTGTTCAGTGACTAGGTGTTCATGTCATTTATTATGGAAGAGGCCTGACTTTCTAAAAGCAGAGTTCCACCCACTTTTACAAGGTGGTCCTAAACTAAAGACCACCCCTCGTTTTTGGATATCTATTTTTTTTTCCTTTTCTACCTTTTTAGAAAGAATAAATTTACTTCTTTCCTAGCCCGGCCACAGCGCAGTACGTCACGTTCTCTTCTGCGGTGAGCCCTCCTTTTCCCCCGCTGTCTTCTGGGACCTGTGTTTGTCCCAGAAGATGAGCTGGCCATTCACAAAGTATCACGCGACTCGCCCATGCGCACTAGGAAACCGACTGAAGCCTGAAGGCTCCACTGCTGGTTTCCCTTAGTTGGAATGGCGGCGCCTGCACCCAAGATGGGAGACGAATTGGGCTCGGGGGGAAGACATTGCGGGCTCCCTGGACAGGTAAGTGTCCTTATTAAAAGTCAGCAGCTACAGTACTTGTAGCTGCTGACTTTAACCACTTGCTTACTGGGCACTTAAACCCCCCTCCTGCCCAGACCAATTTTCAGCTTTCAGCGCTGATGCACTTTGAATGACAATTGCGCGGCCATACAACACCGTACCCAAATGAAATTTTTATCATTTTTTTCCCACAAATAGAGTTTTCTTTTGGTAGTATTTAATTACAGATGGGAGTTTTATGGTTTGCTAAACAAACAAAAAAAAGATGAAAAAAAAAAAAATCATGCTAATAGTTTGTTATAAAATTTCGCAAACAGGTCATTTTTCTCCTTCATTGAAATGCGCTGATGAGGCAGCACTGGTGGGCACTGATAGGCTGCACTGGTGGGCACTGATAGGCACAGATAAGGTGGCACCGATAGGCACAGATAAGACAGTACTGATGGGCACAGATAAGGCGGCACTGATGGGTGGCACTAATGGGCACCGATAGGTACCACTGATAGATGGGACTGATGGGCACTAATAGGTGGCACTGATAGGTGGCTCTGATAGGTGGCACTGCTGGGCACTGATGGACGGCACTGATGGGCATGGATATGTGGCACTGAGGTGCAGCACTGTTGTTGAGGCAGATTGTGGGGACTGATAGGTGGCACTGTGGGCACTGATGGATGGCACGTTTTCCTTTCCTTAGGTGGCACTGGCAGGGGGCAGGTGGGCACTGATGAGCTGAAGTCCCTCTCACAGCCGCCGTTGATCGACTTTTTTTTTCTCCTCACGCTGACAAGAAAAATAGCCGATTACAGGCTCTGTTGTCATCACATGATCAGCTGTCCTTGGCTGACAGCTGATCATGTGATAAGGGGTTGGGATTGACCCCTTACTCCGATCTGTGATCAGGCGAGTCTCATAGACTCGCTGATCACAGAGCGCGCCATGCGCGCCCCTCAGGAGGCACACAGGCCGCTCGTGCACGGGACGACGTCAATAGAGGTCGTCCCGGCAAAGCAGGTCCGCGCTGTAGCCGTCATTTGACTATAGCGCGGATCTCTAGCTGTTAAAAAAAATATTTTTTTTTGCAGCTGGAACTCTGCTTTAATGATGAGAATGTTTTGCTGAGCTTCTAAGCAGTTATTGGGTTAAGGCTTAATCATGTCTGAGAAATCTTTAGAAAGGAACACTTAAGCATATTTTCACTTGACATGGGCTAATGAACAGTGGCCGCTTATGCATTCAGCAGGCGTTCACCCTTCATGCAACTTGTGTATGAGATTAAAATGGATTGCTTTTATATTCCCAGTTGTATGCTTTCCAGTGGCTTTTCTAGATCTCATGCAAGCACCTTTCTAATTTTAGTTCCTTCATCTGTTTCTCATTAGCAGTTTGTGTATGAATGCCCCATAGCATTTTCATGTAGTGTTCTGAATGCAATCCATATGGGCTATGCAGCATTTATTCAGAGGAAATGCACTGCTATTGTAATTGAGATTATCTGATTCATTTGTTGTGCATTTTGTAGGATTTAACACAGCAAAAGGTTTTGCCAAGATATTTAATGTATTTATTAATATAAATAGACACCATCCATAGTGTTTTACAAGTTACATAGAACCATGTCAATGAGTTCACAAATGAACATTAAAGACAAATGAACATTGAGGTCAACATTGGGCTATAGTTGCTTTATCATGCTGTGTGTTTAATGTTCAATATTTAAAAAAAATATGTTTTTGAAAAAGGGTAGAACAAATAGTCAATTATATTTACAGAGAGCTATGTACAATGTACTTCGCAATTTTCAAAAAATAACTTTTGATAAAGTCATGTATATTTCACATTTTGTTATTGTTCTCATTCACTTACTTGGGTAGGGTGTGTGGCTTGAAGACACATGATTAGGCACTTGCTGTGTCTATCCTGCCGATTATCTTGGTTATTTATTTTGCATGCCATATAATTCATTGCTTTCCTAGCCCAGGAAAAACCTTGGTTTGAGAGTAACTTGGTTTGAGAGCGTTTTGCAAGAAAAACATTTTTTTTATATATTTTGACTTGATATACAAGCAATGTCTTCATATATGAGTAGCGTTACATTACAACTGAGTATAAAAGAGAAGAGAGGCACTTCTAAAGCCCCGTACACACGAGAGGACTTATGTCCGACAGACTTCCGAAGGAGTTCTGCCGGAGTTCCGACAGAGTTCTGACGGACTTTTCGACTGAGCGGACTTGGCCACACACAATCACACTAAACTCCGACGGATTCGAACGTGATGACGTACGACTGGACTCGAATAAGGAAGTTCATAGCCAGTAGCCAATAGCTGCCCTAGCGTCGGTTTTAGTCCGTCGGAATAGCATACACACGAGCGAATTTTTCGAAGGGACCGGGTCCGGCGGAGTTCCGTCGGGAAAATTTGAAGCATGTTCCATATTCTAAAGTCCGTCAGACTTTGGTAAATCAAAAGTCCGTTGCAGCCCACACACGATCGAATAGTCTGACGGAATCAGTCCGTCGGACTTTGGATGATTAAAAATTCGCTCGTGTGTACGCGGCATAAGTGTAGCAATATGGTTACATTTAATGAAGGTACAACATTTAGCAACTCACATGGTTGATGATTAAAACAGGCACATATATGTATGCAGGCATCCGGGGTAAAGCTGTCCACATAGACCATCTTTCCATCAACGCCATCCCTTCCACATATGGTTTAATTGCTCTACTGCAGGGTGGTCTTCCCGGTCAGGATTGCAGACTGACAGCAGTAAAACCCAGTGGTCACTCGTAACATGGCAAGAACCAGGATCTCTGTGTGTAAACACAGAGATCCCGGTTCTCTGAGGGGAAAAGTGACAGATTGTCATCTCCCCTAGTGAGTTCCCTTCCCCCTTCAGTTAGAACACACACTAGGGAACACAATTAACCCCTTGATCACCCCGTTAACCCCTTAACTGTCATGACATTTTTACAGTAATCAATGCATTTTTATAGCATTAATCGCTGTATTAATGCCGATGGTTCCAAAAATGTGTCAAAATTGTCCGATGTGTCCATCATAATGTTGCAGCCCTGATAAAAAATCACAGATCGCCGCTATTACTAGTAACAAAAAAAATATTAATAAAAACACTATAAATCTGTTCCCTATTTTGTAGACACTATAACTTTTGCACAAACCAATCTTTATACATTTATTTCCATTTTTATTACCAAAAATATGTAGAAGAATATATATTGGCCTAAACTGAGAAAAAATTTGCTTTGTTTCTGTAGCACTAACCCCTGAGGGAGCTGCTGGTTTGATTGGGCTTACCGTTACCTTCTCCGCCTCGATTTGTGTGTGGGTTCCCGTGGTAAATGGCCCAGAAACTTTAGAGACTGACAACAGATCTGCTTAAAGGTTTTTTTTTTTTTTTTTGCAAAAAAACATAGTTAACGAACAGTCTCTTAGTATAGGATCAGAGGGTTAGGAGGACAAGTTCAGGTACTCTTAGTGTCAAAGTCAATAATAAAGAACTCTCTTGCTTTGACTAAATCCAGAGAATAGCCATTCACAGCTGGTTGCTCACTCAAGTTGGATAGTTCCTCTCTCACAAGTCCTAGCAACCAACAAGGTGCTTAAATCAGGAACAAGTCTCTGCCACAGATGTTGTTGTAGAACATGTAGGAAACTAGAACTTGTAGAACACTCGTGTGATACCTGGATCTTTCAGCCAGTTTGGCGATACCCATGAGACTGGATTCACTTAGGTACTTCAGCCCTACCAGGCTCTTGCTAAGAAGCCAACCCGTGTCTGGCCTTCTTCTGAAGAGTCCTCCCCTGGATAGCTACGAAGTCACTGGCCCTCTCCATGACCGGAGACAGCACCGGACCACCTCTGAATCATTTCTTTAGGATCCTTGCCTCGGGCTAGCCAGCCCCGAGGGTCCGCACCCCAGGCCATAACCTTCCTGGGGGCTGGTCAGGAGGACCAGGACCATTGAGTCAGAACATATTTCTGGACAGGAACCCCGAACCACGTGACATTCGCATCTTAAGTACCCTCTCCCAGAAAGCACAGCAAGAGTGACACTCCCACTGGGAACCTTAAAGCACTCAACCGGTGGTTCCATGCCTGCCAGAAGAGACAGTGCCCCCGATGGCCAGGCTGAACACCCTATAGTCCAGTCAGACTGATGCTGACGTCAAAATTTGGAATAATTATACCCAAACCAAACTGCAGTTCAGGTGTAACCTTAAATTTCAAAAACATAGCGCATGCTCTTCAGGAGCCGGTGCTACATTTCATTTAGATTCATTAAATTCAGTTGATTTGTTCAATTCATATTCGGAATTTGTTTTTAAGTCTTTTTTTAATTTCTTTTTTTTTATTCAAAACGTTGGATTCGATACATTTTAAATTGGTTGAATTGAAAACTTTTGGTTGTGGCAAAGTGAACAAACAAGAAAAATCTGCATCAATTGATTACAGTGACTCTTTAAAACAACTTTTTTTCTTAACAAAAACAGCATTATTTCAAAATGGTACTGTAATATTAGCAATATGTATACAGTTCAAATTTGACTGGAATTTGATGTAAAATTCAATTCGAACTTCGGAAATTCGGATGAATTTAATTTTGTTATTAAGGTAACTTTGTTTATTCTGTAATTTGGGTATTCGGATCTGTCCAAATCTCTGAATAATGAAAAATGTGTTTGAATATTTATTTTGAACTAAATGAACCACACATGTGTATGTATATATGTGTATATATGTAAGAAGGCCAGTATGGTGGCCTGAATTTATGGGAGGAGCCCGGGGGGTATTTAACCAGCCCACTCGCCTATGGTCTTTGTCGGTTTGCTGTGCGCAATACTATGTCACTAGGCCGACTGCTCGAGTTTCGTTGCCATTCGGATAACTTCTCTCTACTAGAAGTCTCGTGGTTTTCGTTCCCGTTCATGTTTTGTACAACGTCTCTGGCTCGACTGCCGCAGGTAAGGGTCTCGATTGACCTTCCTTTACTAGAAACATTTCTATTTTTGAGTATCGTTAAACCCTGAAAAATCTCGAGTCATTCGTTAAGAAACCGGGTTGTTATCACTCAAAACGCACCATTTTCGCAGCGCCCTTCATTTCACGGGCCTCATTTCAGTAGAAATTGCTTGAACAAAAACTGCACTATTTTCGTAACTTGTTATGTTGTCTGCCTCATCACCGTGTTCCACAAACAAATCGTTGCCAGTCGTATCACACGGCACAACGATTCGTACCTCTGCCACAGCTGGCTCACGTAGGTCATTTCATCATTTCACTCATTTCTATCACACACTGCGCTCCGATTCGAATCCAGTCGCATCCGCTAAAATGCGCTGATTCGTTCCGGTGTGCCCCTAGTTGCTCGGCCTCATTTCGGTACATGCTCCAGAGCCCACTCGTTGCTAAATCAATCCGGGTCTCTGTCATGGGAATCATTTCACTGTCACCTATTACGTTCCGAATCGAAACCAGTCGCATTCTCAAACGCACAGGTTCGATCGACGTGTTCTAGTTGCATTGGCCTCATTTCAGTACATGCTCTAGAGCCCGCTCGTTGACGGTCGCAGGCTGCGTCCTCTCCGATTCGTAGCTCTATCATGGGAAACATTTCATTGTCACGTAGTGCGTTCAGTTCGAATCCGGTTGCATCCCTGTGCATCGATTCGTCCGGATGGCCCCAGGTATTTTTTCAGCCTCATTTCAGTGCATGCTCCAGAGACCGGTTCGGTTCCAGTCTGTTTGCGGCCGGCCGATCCAGGCCTCTGTCATGACAGAAGTTGTTTATTTCATTTCACTGTCACGCTCCGCGTTCCGGTTCGAATCCAGTCGCACCTTCACATGCACCGATTCGTTCCGGTTCGCCCCAGGTTATTTTCCACATTTCAGTACATGCTCCAGAGTCCGCTTTGTTGTCAGTCGCACTTGCGACACGACCATTTCGTGCCTCTGTCATGGCAATCATACTTCATTTCACTGTCACTTACAGCGCTCCGACTCGAATCCAGTAGCATCCGTGATGCATCGATTCGGTTCGGTGTGCCCCAGAGGGAACGGCCACATTTCACTTTCTCCACAGGTTGCCTTATTGTACGGTCACAATTTCAGCACTTATTTACGCTCCCGCATTGGACACAGGTCATCACACACGTTATCCTTTACGCAAATGATACGTCGGATTGGGACAGAAAAAAAGAAAAAAAAAGGGAAAATGATGAACAAATGGTGGTGATAATGAAAGGAATTATGACGAAACTGTCTACTCACCGGTGCACCTCGCTCGTATTAGCCAACCGTTTGCGTCACCCTTCAGTTTACTTGTTAGGCTCCTCACCAGTTTGTCATCTGTTATTTCTCTCTCCAGGTCAGTCAAGTTCAGTAGGTCCACCCTGCACCAGCTTGGACATTATCTTCCCAGGTAAAAAAAAAAAGAGAGAGAGGGGAAGGCGTAAAAAATGCGACAGCAACCATGCTGGCATACATATATATATATATATATATATGTGAAGGCTCATGACAATATATATATATATATATATATATATATATGTATACGCGTTCGCTCCCGCCTTGGCATTCAGCAACAGGTGGATTCGCTTGGTAAAATAGAGAAACAGTCTTGACTTATGTCACCCTCTATAGGTTCCGGTCGTCCATCCTTCGTCCCCAGAGAGATAGGACATCACTCCTAGGGCACGATTCACCTGGAGCCATGTCCCAAGTCGGCAGCGAAGACCTTACCGCCCCCTTGTCTCCTGGCTCGCCTTCAGTGAGCGACAGCATACAGTCCTACAGGGGTTGGACTATCCCCAGGCTGACAGCAGAGCTGAGACGCAAGGGCATTCCCTTCCCCGCTACCGCTAGGAAGGCAGAGCTTTTCAGGCTCCTCTCTACCCCGCCAGCTACAGCCGGGCCCAGTACCCCACCTCAGGCTTCTCTCCAGTCAATCTCAGCGGCTATTTCTCAACTGCACTCAATGATGTCGTCCTTAAACAACACGGTCACGGACGTCCAGACCAGAGTGGCGCTTCTAGAGGCTCACCCAGCCACAACCACCCCTGTTCCAGTTTCAGTCCCGCTACCACTGCCGACAGGTAACGCAGGGACATGTCCTGTTGTCCACCCAGCACATCTGGTGCCGGCCGGCATAAGGAAGGACATCTTCGACGGCAAAGATATCAACCTTGCCTCCCTGCTTATCTCAGTCCACGACCTTGCAGAAAACAAGGCCTACACATGGGGAGACGTTTCCGTAGTCCTCAAAGCTAAGGATCCTAGGCTGAACCGCAAACTCTCCATCCCAGAGTTTTCCCTAGCCTTTGGGATGCTTAGGCCGCGTACACACGGGCGGACTGTTCGCCCAACTTTGTCCGCTGAACAGTGTTTCAGCGGACAGTCCGCTCGTGTGTGGGCTTCAGCGGACAGTTTCAGCGGACTGTTTGACGAACAAAGTCTTACGGAATTTCCGTAAAACTGTTCGCTGAAACTTGGTTTCAGCGGACAGTCCGCACGTGTGTGGGCCAGTCCGCTGTACTTTCGAAATGAGCGGACTGTTCCCGCCCGGAGAAAAGTCTTCTCATTTCGAGCGCGTCTCCAGGTAGGCGGGGCCCGCGAAGGAGACGTCGCGGGCTCCGCCGCCTGGAATGAACTTAAAGGGGAACTCCAACGCCGAAAAAATCGGCGTGGGGGTCCCCCCAAAGTCCACAACAGACCCTTGTCCGAGCACGCTACCCGGCCGGCCAGGAAAGGGGGGCGAGCGAGCGTGCCCCCCCTCCTGAGCCGTACCAGGCCGCGTGCCCTCAACATGGGGGGTGCCTTGGGGAAGGGGGGGGGCGCGTGGCCCCCCCACCCCAAAGCACCTTGTCCCCATGTTGATGAGGACAAGGGCCTCTTCCCGACAACCCTGGCCGTTGGTTGTCGGGGTCTGCAGGCGTGGGGCTTATCGGAATCCGGGAGCCCCCTTTAATAAGGGGGCCCCCGGATACCGGCCCCCCCACCCTATGTGAATGAGTATGGGGTACAATGTACCCCTACCCATTCACCTGTAAAATAAAAGTACCCAAAAAAAACACAACACACGAGATAAAATATTTTATTGCACAGCTCCGGGGGTCTTCCGTTTTCGGGGGTCTTCTCGCCGGACTCCTCCGCTATCTTCTTGTAGCTCTTTTGCTAGCGGAGGAGTCCGGCTTTCTTCCTCCCCGCCGCCGGCCTCTTCTCCCGACTTCGGGGGTCTTGTCCCCCTCTTCGGTTCTTCTGCCGGGCCACCGCGCCTTCTTATAGCTCTTTTGCAGGCGGTGGCCCGGTCTTCTGTCGCCGCTGTCGCCGTCGCCTTCCGTTCTTCTTCTTCTTCTTCTCCAGGAGATGTTGACACGTCGCTCTCTCCGGCCGGAATGCCAGAGCCGCGCTGCGCGGCCACTTATATAGTGACAATGGGGCGGTGTCACATGGTATATGTCACATGGGTTGGTCACCCGCCTACCTTGACACGCGCTCGAAATGACTGTCCTCCTCGTGTGTGGGCGAGTCCGTTCATTTCAAAAGTTGCGCGGACTTAGTACGACGAACTTAGTCCGCTCAAAAAGTGCCGTGTGTGGGCAAGTTCGTTCATTCAAAAGTTTGAGCGGACTGTTTGACGAACTTAGTTTCGGCAGACAGTCCGCCCGTGTGTACGCGGCCGTAGAGACGTCATTTGTTCAGCATCCCCCGCCAGAAGAGCTGGACTTGTACCTCCACACAGTGGTGGACCTAGGTTACAAATACGGAGGCTTCGCCTTCTACGATTACCATCGTTCCTTCTCCGCCAAAGTAGCCGCTAAACTGGCACAGTTCCAATCACCCACGGACTGGAGCCTTATGGACACTGAATTGTTCTGCTGACATTTTGCCGGCCTTCGTTCACCTCTGTGTGCCATCTGCCAGTCCTCCACCCATACCGCCTCCTGGTGCGCCAACGTCACGGCTAGCCGCCCAGTACAGTTCCCCTCCACCTCCGGCACAGGCCAAGGCTCATCAGGCCCTACACCAAAGGCCCAAGTGGACAAGTTTGGACGTTCGGTCCGAACCATGGGGGGTGCGGCCATCTGCAATAATTACAACTATGGCTCATGTAATTTTAGCCAGTGCCGCCTATTGCACGTCTGTGTCATATGTCACAGAGCGCACCCCAGAAACCTGTGTGAGGTTAAAGCTCGCAAGGGCTCATGACTGAGCCGCATAGATGTCCTATGCTTGGGCTTCTACCTCACCATGCACCCCACTCCTTCACTAGCCACCTTCCTCATCGCTGGCTTCACAACAGGCTTCCACACAGGCCTCATCTCCCTGCCCCACACAACCTACGAGTGCGTAAACCTCCGCTCAGCAGCTTCCGATGAGCAGGCCATTGACCAGTTGCTGCAAACCGAGGTGGAACGAGGCTTTGTCATAGGCCCCTTCACACAGCCCCCCTTCAATATGTGGAGAGTTAGCCCTATTGGGCTTGTCAAGGGCAAGTTTTCAAATAAAAATCGTTTGGTGTACGACCTGTCTGCGCCTCATTCTTCCCACATTCCCAGCCTAAATTCCCTGATTCCTTCAGAAGAATTTTCATTAAAATATGCCTCTGTGGACATGGCGATTCAGGCCATCCTTGAAGTAGGCACAGGTGCGTGGCTGTCCAAAGCCGACATATCCGATGCCTTTAAGCTGTTGCCTATTCACCCATCCCTCTGGTGCTGGCATGGCATTAAATGGAGAGATAGCAGACTTATCAATGTGGGACGAGTTCCTGTCCACCTGGAAACGGTATCTCCCTGTTCATCCCGTCCATCTCACCTCTCTCGCCACAGGTAGTAACAGATGCCGCAGCCTCCACAGGATTTGCGGCTATTTTTGGCCACCATCGGTTCGCCAGACCCTGGCCTTCTCAAATACTCTTGATCCCTGGGTTTAGTCAGTCTTCATCCCTTTTCAAGCTCTACCCCATTGTAGCAGCTGCCCAGCTCTGGGGTCATACCTGGACAGGACAAACCGTAGGTTTTACCACTGATAACCAGGCCACAGCCGAAATGATCAACAAAGGCAGGTCTAAGTCTCTCTCCGTGATGTCCTTCCTTTGCAGGCTGGTGCAGCTGTCTCTGCGACATCAGTTTAATGTATACTGCACGTTTATCCCAGGAAAGTACAACCTTGCAGCTGACGCACTGTCTCGTTTTAATCTCCTGTCCTTCTTCCGGCAAGTTCCCGGAGCAGATACGGTGTCAGCTCCTATCCCACATTGGTCTCAGTTGACCCTGGACTAGAGCCGCATCTACATGGAGCCACTCGGCTCATCAACCGATCACTCGCAGACAACACTCTGAAAGCCTACCAGGTAGCCTGGAAAGTGTTCAATACATTTCTGGTTGCCTCCTCAGTAGGCACCCCAACAGATGCCAGGCATATACTAGCCTTCACCTCATACTGCCATAGTCAACTGGCCTTGTCCTTCAACACCATCCGGTTATACTTAGCTGGCATACAGCACTACCTCTCATTACAGGATCCTACCAAACCATCCATCTTCTCGTCTCACGCTATCCGAGCCGTCCTGCGCGGCATTCAGAAACAGCAACCACCAGACAAGGTCAAACGGCTCCCCATTACCAGTTCCATCTTCAGGGACATGTCCACCATGCTTATCAGCTACCCCTTCGGTGTTCTCCCCAGTCTGGTCATACAGGCGGCCATTTATCTAGCCTACTATGGCTTTCTACGGCCCAGCGAGTTCACCCACAACAGCACACACAGTCCAGTCCTTCGCAGACGTCATCTGATCCGTCACTAGGACCACTTCATTCTCCTCCTCTCGGTAACCAAGACTCAGCAGGCAGGCACCGGCGTAGATATCCACCTCTACAAAACCAACAACGCCTGGTGCCCGGTTGCTGTACTTTCACAGTTACTCTCTCTACTACCCGAGCTCCCGGACTCTAGTCCTCTGTTGCCCTTCCCGGTCAAACCATTAACGAACCGCCAGTTCATTAAGCATGTAAGGATTCTCCTCCGCAATCTGCTCCTCAATCCCGGTGAGTACTCCGGCCATTCCTTCCGCATCGGAGCAGCTTCATCCGCATCCCGGCACGGGGTCCCGGACCACGTCATCAAAAGATTGGGCAGGTGGAAATCGGCCTGCTTCACTCGATACATCCCTAACCCACAGGTAGAAATGTCTCGGGCATTCACCCAACTGGCTCAATAAAGATAAAGCTGAAAACAATAAAACTCTCTAACCCCTACCTAAGTGTTTTTGCCCCCTTATTTTGGTATACCGTCCATTAGACCAGGGCACACTTTCAGGTCCATTTCATATAGGGTATCTTATGATAAACTAGTATTGTTCAGATACGTATCGGCCATAGGGCTTCGGCCATAAGTAAGAAGGCCAGTATGGTGGCCTGAATTTATGGGAGGAGCCCGGCTGGTATTTAACCAGCCCACTCGCCTATGGTCTTTGTCGGTTTCCTGTGCGCAATACCCGCCCTCCCATCCCCTTTTTAGGGCATTTCTCAAAACATTTCTCTTCAAACTCATTCATTTCTAATCATTGGGTATGCCCCCTTATTTTGGTATACCGTCCATTAGACCAGGGCACACTTTCAGGTCCATTTCATATAGGGTATCTTATGATAAACTAGTATTGTTCAGATACGTATCGGCCATAGGGCTTCGGGCCATATATATATATACATATACATATACATATACATATACATATACATATATATATATATATATATATATATATATATATATATATATATATATATATACATATATATATATATATATATATATATATATATATACGGTAATAACATTTATAGGTAAAGTTGATCCAGGGAATATCCGATTGCCTCACAGGGGATCAGGAAGAATTTTTTCCCCCTGCAGTAGCATATTGGATCATGCTTTGCTAGGGTTTTACTCCTTCCTCTGTATCAACTGTGGGTATAGGATTGTGTATATGGGATTGAATGATTTTTTTTTCCTCTTTTATTGGTTGAACTAAATCGACTTGTGCCCTTTTGTGCATTTTTGAGTGACCTTGATTTCTTATGAACCCTGATAAATGCTACTTATTCTGTATGTTCATTTCATGCACATCCCTTTATAGTGGATGTCTGGGAAGCTTTATTTATTGATTATAATACTTGTTTTTATCTTGGGTCTACTGTGGTGTTCCAATCCGTGGATTAAGTAAGTCAGGGGTGCCCAACCTTTTCAAGAGCGAGGGCCACTTAAGCGACTTGGTAACTGGTCGCGGGCCACAATGAACGGAGCTGGTGGGTGGCATGTCCGTGTCCACTCTGCATTTGGAGAGTGGACACGGACACAGCCCACAATACTTTTTAGCGGATCGTATTGGAGGTAGAACACAAGTCGGTTTATGTCTGCAACTACTTAGAGGTGAATGGAGGGTCCAATTGATGGCACTGTCAGACTGACCGTGTGAAAGGGGTCCAAGGCTGCTTTCACACTGCTGCGCTGTGGTTTACCCGCACCACGTGTGCAACGCAGTGTACCTTTGGCTTTCCTGCAGTTTGCAATAGACTTCTATTATATTCTGCAGGTTTGGTGCACTTTCAGAAAGCTCACCAATCTTGCAGGTAATAATAGAAGTCTATGACTCAGTGCAGGTAACCCGCAGGTAAATTGCTCTGCACCTGCGGATCAGTTTGAAAGCAGCCCAGTAACCACTGCAGAAAAGATATGCCCATATATACACAGATTTTAGTAATAAATAAAATAAACCTTTAATAACAGTATTCTTTCTATTCTATCCCAGAGCAGGAGGTCGCGGGCCACATCAGAGGGCTCTGCAGGCCACATGTGGCCCCCGAAACACTGGTTGGGCACCCCTGAAGTAAGTAATGAATTTGAGTATTTAACTGGAGTGAGATATGCCATTTTTGAGTTGAGATGACCGAGATATTTGTGTATAATATTTAACAGTGGCTATTGTTCCTCAAATCCCCCTTTGCCACCGTGTTGCCTAAGGGAATTCTGGGGTGTCTTTTCTTGGTCACATGTTATGCTGTAATTGCAACAATTTCTGCTGTTATTATGGAGATTGAAATGCGTTGGGGTTCATTTTTCTATTTATGATCTTGTTTGATCCTTGATTGATGGGTATTCTTATGGTTCCTGATGTGATCACTATGTATACAGATACAACTATGTATTGTTATTACATTTTTTTCCTGTTTTTAACATATTTGTGCAATAACATTGCATTTTATTCATGATCTTTTGCCTTATGGTGCCTTTAAAGTCCCATCCATAGTATATTACTGAAGTCAGATATGACATTTAGGAATTAATAGAAAATGCCACTGCCTAAGAGGCTTGTGTCTTGATGATAAAGGATGACCTAGCAGTCCTTCAAATATATGTCTAACAAAACTAGAAGACATGGAAAACAGATAACATAGAAATCACGTGCAAGTTATAAGGATCCCAAAATGCATGGAAGGGAAAAATCTGGTTGATTTTATAGAACAGTGGGTGATTACAACTTTGGCAAAGATAGCTTTAAACCTTTGTTGCTGTGGAGGTGTCCACCGTCCATCACCTTGGCAACCACCACAACCTTTTCCATTTCAATTTCCTAATTACATTGACATTGTGCGTAACAAGGCCAGGACTATAGTGAACATTAAGATTGATGGATCCATTCATTCTCTGATTTCGCAGAGGAATTACACACCTGCTGGAGCGGAACAACATAAAAAAATTTGATTAATTGAAACCTGTGCTGATATTTGTGACTAGCAAAACTACATGAACTTAAGAAACAGTAAATGTAACTAAAGAAACAAAAATGTAAAAAAACGTACATATCAGCTCAGCTGCAGTGCCTGACACACACCTCCATGTTGTAGACCAAAGTTTACTAGAAATGTGCACAGGGCTCTGACTTTACACATTATTAAATTGCCTAGACGACTCCAATGCAATAACATGCTGTGACCAGAAAGTGCATAGAAAGTGTCCCCAATGTCCATATTCAAAGACTCAGCACAATTTTCCACTTCTTGAGATCAAAGAAACATGTCAACACTTCAACACTACACACGTACTCCATTAACTCCCTTCAAAGTGCTTACACACCAGAACTATTTGAACTTTTATAATTAAATAAGTAGGTCAAACAGCACTTTGTAGCAGAATGGGTATCTCTAAAATCCTTCTCCAACTACCACAGTAAACATAGATGATTGTTCCCAAGGAGCCTTGCAGTGCACCTTAATTTGCTCAGAAAATATAAGAGACACAGACCAGAGCTCCCATAATCACTTACCCCTTTATTAATATAGGCTCATAAAACCAAAGAATCAGATTTACAATACATCAGTCTGAACACACACCGGCTCCAGGAAGAGAGCGAAGCAGTGGTGCTAGATAGATACATTCGGCTGGCTGGTTTACTTAGTGCCGGTTTTGGGTACATATAATATAATTGTGATTAGGGATGAGCAGAACACCCCCTGGTTTGGTTCACACCAGAACTTTCGAACGGACCCCAAATTCGTACGAACGTTAGAACCCCATTGAAGTCTATGGGACTCGAACGTTCGAAATTAAAAGTGCTAATTTTAACGGCTAATATGCAAGATACTGTCCTAAAAAGGGTTTGGGGACCTGGCTCCTGCCCCAGGGGACATGGGTCAATGCCTAAAATGTTTTTAAAAATGGCCGTTTTGGCGGGAGCACTGATTTTAATGACGATTAAAGTGAGAAAAAAAAGTGAAATAATCCTTTAAATATCGTGCCTGGGGGGTGTCTGTAGTATGCCTGTGAAGTGCCACGAAATAACATCATTTAAAACTGCTTGCGGTTTTAATGTTATATCTGGTTCCTGCAATATGGTTGAAAATCATAAAGAAAAATGGCATGGGTAGCCCTCCCTGCCCATTACCAGCCCCTTTGGGTCTTGTACGCATATTAAGGGGAACCCCGTACCCATATTAAAAAAGGGAATGCGTGTGGCCCCCAGGCCCTATATACTCAGAACAGCAGTATACAGGCGGTGCAAACAAGACAGGGACTGTGTAGGTTTGTTGTGTTAAGTTGAATCTGTTTGTAATTTTCAACTGGTACATTTTTAAAGTGTAGCTCCAGTCAAAAAAACTATTTTTAAGCTTTTTGGAAAACATAGGGAAGGGTTAATTTGTTTTGTTGTACATCTTTTTTCATCTCACTCGCTGTTGTCTCCTTCCGTTTGCAAGTAGGAGATGTTTGTAAGTTGGATGTTTGAAAGTAGGGGCCTGCCCTATATGCCCTATATGCTCTGCAGAAATGGCAGAACCAGGTGTTGATTTTGCCACAACATTGTAAGCCCTTAAAGTGACTCTTGGTGGAGCGCCCTGCTGTGAACGATTATATCAAGAATTGTAATTACATGCCATTGTTGAACAGTGGTAGAACAATTGACCTTTGGTGGTTGTGGTGCTGGTGCCACAACACTATAAGTCCTCACAGTTACTCTGGGTGGGCACAGGAACGGGCCCTCCTGTGAAATATTATATCAAAAATTGTAATTACATGTCCCTGTTAAACAGGGCAGAAAAATTGGGCCTTAGGCACTGGTGGTGGTGCCACGACACTGCAACCTCTCCCATATACTCTAGTTTTTTTGCAGGAATTAGCCCTGCTGCAAAGCATTGCATCAAAAATTGTAATTAAACGCCCCTGTTAAACAGGGGCAGAAAAATTGGGCTTTAGGCACTGGTGCTGGTGCCACCACACTGCAACCTCTCCCATATACTCTAGTTTTATTTCAGGAATTAGCCCTGCTGCAAAGCATTGCATCAAAAATTGTAATTAAACGCCCCTGTTAAACAGGGGCAGAAAAATTGGGCTGATGGCATCACCCAGAACCAGAAATGTTCTTCCAACATATCAGCGGAGGAGGAAGAGGATAGACAATCAACATAACAGGACAGTCACTCTGCATCAGCATAGGCAGTCTTGAAGGGATGTGATATTTCAAAAAAAATTATTCGGTTACATCAGCTTCAGGTGCTTGGTAGCTGTGGGTGATCCAAGACTGATTCATCTTGATGAAGGTCAGTCAATCAACTGATTCGGTGGACAGGTGCACCCTGTGATTGGTAACAAAGCCACCAGCAGCACTGAAGGTGCGTTCCGAAAGAACGCTGGATGCAGGACAGGCCAGTAGCTCAATTGCATACTGTGCAAGCTCTGGCCAGTGATCCATCCTCAAGACCCAGTAAGCCAGAGGATTTTCGGTAGGAAAGGTGTCCAAGTCTGACCTTGCCCCTAGGTATTCCTGCACCATGTAAATCAGACGCTGGCGATGGTTGCTGGAACCGATCATACCTTGGGGCTGCGGACTAAAAAATTGTCTGAAAGCATCAGTCAGACGGCCACCTTCTCCACCGCTCCTTCTGACCGATGCCTCAGCAACATGTTGTCCAGGACCAGGAGTTTGTAACCTCCCAGTCTCTGGGAACGCGTTGCACAGACCTTTCTGCAAGGCCTCCCGGAGATGTCTCATCCTCTGCTCCCTCTGCGATGGCAAGATAAGGTCGGCAACCTTACCCTTGTACCGTGGATCAAGGAGAGTGGCCAGCCAGTAATGGTCCCTCTCCTTGATCCGAAGAATACGAGGATCCTTCCGCAGGCTTTGCAGGATCAGGGAGGCCATGCAGCGTAGGTTAGCTGAGGCATTCGGTCCGGAGTCCTCTGGGTCACTAAGGACAACATGATCCGCAGCTACCTCCTCCCAGCCACGTACAAGTCCACGGGTTTCTTGGGACTGTAAATCATCCCTACAAGACTGCTGCTGATGCTGAGTGCCAGCCTCCCCCTCCATGCTGACACAATCCTCCTCCTCCTCCTCTTCCTCCTCCTCTTCGTCCTCCTCATCCTCTTCCTGTGTGATGGGTGGCACAGCAGGAACACTATCTGGATAAAGGGGGCCTTGAGAGGCAAGGAAGTCCTCCTCTTCCTGCCTCTGTTTTGCCTCAAGTGCCCTGTCCATTATTCCACGCAGCGTATGCTCCAAGAGGTGGACAAGAGGTACAGTGTCACTGATGCATGCACTGTCACTGCTCACCATCCTTGTGGCCTCCTCAAACGGTGACAGGACAGTGCATGCATCCCTGATCATGCCCCACTGGCGTGGTGAGAAAAAACCGAGCTCCCCTGACCCTGTCCTGGTGCCGTAGTCGCACAGGTACTCATTGATGGCCCTCTGCTGCGTGTGAAGCCACTGCAGTATGGCCAACGTTGAGTTCCACCTGGTGGGCATGTCACATATAAGGTGGTTCTTGGGCAGGTTCAACTCCTTTTGGAGCTCAGCCAGCCGAGCACAAAACCCTGGCCGTTGGTTGTCGGGGTCTGCAGGCGGGGGGCTTATCGGAATCCGGGAGCCCCCTTTAATAAGGGGGCCCCCGGATACCGGCCCCCCCACCCTATGTGAATGAGTATGGGGTACAATGTACCCCTACCCATTCACCTGTAAAATAAAAGTACCCAAAAAAAACACAACACACGAGATAAAATATTTTATTGCACAGCTCCGGGGGTCTTCCGTTTTCGGGGGTCTTCTCGCCGGACTCCTCCGCTATCTTCTTGTAGCTCTTTTGCTAGCGGAGGAGTCCGGCTTTCTTCCTCCCCGCCGCCGGCCTCTTCTCCCGACTTCGGGGGTCTTGTCCCCCTCTTCGGTTCTTCTGCCGGGCCACCGCGCCTTCTTATAGCTCTTTTGCAGGCGGTGGCCCGGTCTTCTGTCGCCGCTGTCGCCGTCGCCTTCCGTTCTTCTTCTTCTTCTTCTCCAGGAGATGTTGACACGTCGCTCTCTCCGGCCGGAATGCCAGAGCCGCGCTGCGCGGCCACTTATATAGTGACAATGGGGCGGTGTCACATGGTATATGTCACATGGGTTGGTCACCCGCCTACCTTGACACGCGCTCGAAATGACTGTCCTCCTCGTGTGTGGGCGAGTCCGTTCATTTCAAAAGTTGCGCGGACTTAGTACGACGAACTTAGTCCGCTCAAAAAGTGCCGTGTGTGGGCAAGTTCGTTCATTCAAAAGTTTGAGCGGACTGTTTGACGAACTTAGTTTCGGCAGACAGTCCGCCCGTGTGTACGCGGCCGTAGAGACGTCATTTGTTCAGCATCCCCCGCCAGAAGAGCTGGACTTGTACCTCCACACAGTGGTGGACCTAGGTTACAAATACGGAGGCTTCGCCTTCTACGATTACCATCGTTCCTTCTCCGCCAAAGTAGCCGCTAAACTGGCACAGTTCCAATCACCCACGGACTGGAGCCTTATGGACACTGAATTGTTCTGCTGACATTTTGCCGGCCTTCGTTCACCTCTGTGTGCCATCTGCCAGTCCTCCACCCATACCGCCTCCTGGTGCGCCAACGTCACGGCTAGCCGCCCAGTACAGTTCCCCTCCACCTCCGGCACAGGCCAAGGCTCATCAGGCCCTACACCAAAGGCCCAAGTGGACAAGTTTGGACGTTCGGTCCGAACCATGGGGGGTGCGGCCATCTGCAATAATTACAACTATGGCTCATGTAATTTTAGCCAGTGCCGCCTATTGCACGTCTGTGTCATATGTCACAGAGCGCACCCCAGAAACCTGTGTGAGGTTAAAGCTCGCAAGGGCTCATGACTGAGCCGCATAGATGTCCTATGCTTGGGCTTCTACCTCACCATGCACCCCACTCCTTCACTAGCCACCTTCCTCATCGCTGGCTTCACAACAGGCTTCCACACAGGCCTCATCTCCCTGCCCCACACAACCTACGAGTGCGTAAACCTCCGCTCAGCAGCTTCCGATGAGCAGGCCATTGACCAGTTGCTGCAAACCGAGGTGGAACGAGGCTTTGTCATAGGCCCCTTCACACAGCCCCCCTTCAATATGTGGAGAGTTAGCCCTATTGGGCTTGTCAAGGGCAAGTTTTCAAATAAAAATCGTTTGGTGTACGACCTGTCTGCGCCTCATTCTTCCCACATTCCCAGCCTAAATTCCCTGATTCCTTCAGAAGAATTTTCATTAAAATATGCCTCTGTGGACATGGCGATTCAGGCCATCCTTGAAGTAGGCACAGGTGCGTGGCTGTCCAAAGCCGACATATCCGATGCCTTTAAGCTGTTGCCTATTCACCCATCCCTCTGGTGCTGGCATGGCATTAAATGGAGAGATAGCAGACTTATCAATGTGGGACGAGTTCCTGTCCACCTGGAAACGGTATCTCCCTGTTCATCCCGTCCATCTCACCTCTCTCGCCACAGGTAGTAACAGATGCCGCAGCCTCCACAGGATTTGCGGCTATTTTTGGCCACCATCGGTTCGCCAGACCCTGGCCTTCTCAAATACTCTTGATCCCTGGGTTTAGTCAGTCTTCATCCCTTTTCAAGCTCTACCCCATTGTAGCAGCTGCCCAGCTCTGGGGTCATACCTGGACAGGACAAACCGTAGGTTTTACCACTGATAACCAGGCCACAGCCGAAATGATCAACAAAGGCAGGTCTAAGTCTCTCTCCGTGATGTCCTTCCTTTGCAGGCTGGTGCAGCTGTCTCTGCGACATCAGTTTAATGTATACTGCACGTTTATCCCAGGAAAGTACAACCTTGCAGCTGACGCACTGTCTCGTTTTAATCTCCTGTCCTTCTTCCGGCAAGTTCCCGGAGCAGATACGGTGTCAGCTCCTATCCCACATTGGTCTCAGTTGACCCTGGACTAGAGCCGCATCTACATGGAGCCACTCGGCTCATCAACCGATCACTCGCAGACAACACTCTGAAAGCCTACCAGGTAGCCTGGAAAGTGTTCAATACATTTCTGGTTGCCTCCTCAGTAGGCACCCCAACAGATGCCAGGCATATACTAGCCTTCACCTCATACTGCCATAGTCAACTGGCCTTGTCCTTCAACACCATCCGGTTATACTTAGCTGGCATACAGCACTACCTCTCATTACAGGATCCTACCAAACCATCCATCTTCTCGTCTCACGCTATCCGAGCCGTCCTGCGCGGCATTCAGAAACAGCAACCACCAGACAAGGTCAAACGGCTCCCCATTACCAGTTCCATCTTCAGGGACATGTCCACCATGCTTATCAGCTACCCCTTCGGTGTTCTCCCCAGTCTGGTCATACAGGCGGCCATTTATCTAGCCTACTATGGCTTTCTACGGCCCAGCGAGTTCACCCACAACAGCACACACAGTCCAGTCCTTCGCAGACGTCATCTGATCCGTCACTAGGACCACTTCATTCTCCTCCTCTCGGTAACCAAGACTCAGCAGGCAGGCACCGGCGTAGATATCCACCTCTACAAAACCAACAACGCCTGGTGCCCGGTTGCTGTACTTTCACAGTTACTCTCTCTACTACCCGAGCTCCCGGACTCTAGTCCTCTGTTGCCCTTCCCGGTCAAACCATTAACGAACCGCCAGTTCATTAAGCATGTAAGGATTCTCCTCCGCAATCTGCTCCTCAATCCCGGTGAGTACTCCGGCCATTCCTTCCGCATCGGAGCAGCTTCATCCGCATCCCGGCACGGGGTCCCGGACCACGTCATCAAAAGATTGGGCAGGTGGAAATCGGCCTGCTTCACTCGATACATCCCTAACCCACAGGTAGAAATGTCTCGGGCATTCACCCAACTGGCTCAATAAAGATAAAGCTGAAAACAATAAAACTCTCTAACCCCTACCTAAGTGTTTTTGCCCCCTTATTTTGGTATACCGTCCATTAGACCAGGGCACACTTTCAGGTCCATTTCATATAGGGTATCTTATGATAAACTAGTATTGTTCAGATACGTATCGGCCATAGGGCTTCGGCCATAAGTAAGAAGGCCAGTATGGTGGCCTGAATTTATGGGAGGAGCCCGGCTGGTATTTAACCAGCCCACTCGCCTATGGTCTTTGTCGGTTTCCTGTGCGCAATACCCGCCCTCCCATCCCCTTTTTAGGGCATTTCTCAAAACATTTCTCTTCAAACTCATTCATTTCTAATCATTGGGTATGCCCCCTTATTTTGGTATACCGTCCATTAGACCAGGGCACACTTTCAGGTCCATTTCATATAGGGTATCTTATGATAAACTAGTATTGTTCAGATACGTATCGGCCATAGGGCTTCGGGCCATATATATATATATACATATACATATACATATACATATACATATATATATATATATATATATATATATATATATATATATATATATATATATATATATATATATACGGTAATAACATTTATAGGTAAAGTTGATCCAGGGAATATCCGATTGCCTCACAGGGGATCAGGAAGAATTTTTTCCCCCTGCAGTAGCATATTGGATCATGCTTTGCTAGGGTTTTACTCCTTCCTCTGTATCAACTGTGGGTATAGGATTGTGTATATGGGATTGAATGATTTTTTTTTCCTCTTTTATTGGTTGAACTAAATCGACTTGTGCCCTTTTGTGCATTTTTGAGTGACCTTGATTTCTTATGAACCCTGATAAATGCTACTTATTCTGTATGTTCATTTCATGCACATCCCTTTATAGTGGATGTCTGGGAAGCTTTATTTATTGATTATAATACTTGTTTTTATCTTGGGTCTACTGTGGTGTTCCAATCCGTGGATTAAGTAAGTCAGGGGTGCCCAACCTTTTCAAGAGCGAGGGCCACTTAAGCGACTTGGTAACTGGTCGCGGGCCACAATGAACGGAGCTGGTGGGTGGCATGTCCGTGTCCACTCTGCATTTGGAGAGTGGACACGGACACAGCCCACAATACTTTTTAGCGGATCGTATTGGAGGTAGAACACAAGTCGGTTTATGTCTGCAACTACTTAGAGGTGAATGGAGGGTCCAATTGATGGCACTGTCAGACTGACCGTGTGAAAGGGGTCCAAGGCTGCTTTCACACTGCTGCGCTGTGGTTTACCCGCACCACGTGTGCAACGCAGTGTACCTTTGGCTTTCCTGCAGTTTGCAATAGACTTCTATTATATTCTGCAGGTTTGGTGCACTTTCAGAAAGCTCACCAATCTTGCAGGTAATAATAGAAGTCTATGACTCAGTGCAGGTAACCCGCAGGTAAATTGCTCTGCACCTGCGGATCAGTTTGAAAGCAGCCCAGTAACCACTGCAGAAAAGATATGCCCATATATACACAGATTTTAGTAATAAATAAAATAAACCTTTAATAACAGTATTCTTTCTATTCTATCCCAGAGCAGGAGGTCGCGGGCCACATCAGAGGGCTCTGCAGGCCACATGTGGCCCCCGAAACACTGGTTGGGCACCCCTGAAGTAAGTAATGAATTTGAGTATTTAACTGGAGTGAGATATGCCATTTTTGAGTTGAGATGACCGAGATATTTGTGTATAATATTTAACAGTGGCTATTGTTCCTCAAATCCCCCTTTGCCACCGTGTTGCCTAAGGGAATTCTGGGGTGTCTTTTCTTGGTCACATGTTATGCTGTAATTGCAACAATTTCTGCTGTTATTATGGAGATTGAAATGCGTTGGGGTTCATTTTTCTATTTATGATCTTGTTTGATCCTTGATTGATGGGTATTCTTATGGTTCCTGATGTGATCACTATGTATACAGATACAACTATGTATTGTTATTACATTTTTTTCCTGTTTTTAACATATTTGTGCAATAACATTGCATTTTATTCATGATCTTTTGCCTTATGGTGCCTTTAAAGTCCCATCCATAGTATATTACTGAAGTCAGATATGACATTTAGGAATTAATAGAAAATGCCACTGCCTAAGAGGCTTGTGTCTTGATGATAAAGGATGACCTAGCAGTCCTTCAAATATATGTCTAACAAAACTAGAAGACATGGAAAACAGATAACATAGAAATCACGTGCAAGTTATAAGGATCCCAAAATGCATGGAAGGGAAAAATCTGGTTGATTTTATAGAACAGTGGGTGATTACAACTTTGGCAAAGATAGCTTTAAACCTTTGTTGCTGTGGAGGTGTCCACCGTCCATCACCTTGGCAACCACCACAACCTTTTCCATTTCAATTTCCTAATTACATTGACATTGTGCGTAACAAGGCCAGGACTATAGTGAACATTAAGATTGATGGATCCATTCATTCTCTGATTTCACAGAGGAATTACACACCTGCTGGAGCGGAACAACATAAAAAAATTTGATTAATTGAAACCTGTGCTGATATTTGTGACTAGCAAAACTACATGAACTTAAGAAACAGTAAATGTAACTAAAGAAACAAAAATGTAAAAAAACGTACATATCAGCTCAGCTGCAGTGCCTGACACACACCTCCATGTTGTAGACCAAAGTTTACTAGAAATGTGCACAGGGCTCTGACTTTACACATTATTAAATTGCCTAGACGACTCCAATGCAATAACATGCTGTGACCAGAAAGTGCATAGAAAGTGTCCCCAATGTCCATATTCAAAGACTCAGCACAATTTTCCACTTCTTGAGATCAAAGAAACATGTCAACACTTCAACACTACACACGTACTCCATTAACTCCCTTCAAAGTGCTTACACACCAGAACTATTTGAACTTTTATAATTAAATAAGTAGGTCAAACAGCACTTTGTAGCAGAATGGGTATCTCTAAAATCCTTCTCCAACTACCACAGTAAACATAGATGATTGTTCCCAAGGAGCCTTGCAGTGCACCTTAATTTGCTCAGAAAATATAAGAGACACAGACCAGAGCTCCCATAATCACTTACCCCTTTATTAATATAGGCTCATAAAACCAAAGAATCAGATTTACAATACATCAGTCTGAACACACACCGGCTCCAGGAAGAGAGCGAAGCAGTGGTGCTAGATAGATACATTCGGCTGGCTGGTTTACTTAGTGCCGGTTTTGGGTACATATAATATAATTGTGATTAGGGATGAGCAGAACACCCCCTGGTTTGGTTCACACCAGAACTTTCGAACGGACCCCAAATTCGTACGAACGTTAGAACCCCATTGAAGTCTATGGGACTCGAACGTTCGAAATTAAAAGTGCTAATTTTAACGGCTAATATGCAAGATACTGTCCTAAAAAGGGTTTGGGGACCTGGCTCCTGCCCCAGGGGACATGGGTCAATGCCTAAAATGTTTTTAAAAATGGCCGTTTTGGCGGGAGCACTGATTTTAATGACGATTAAAGTGAGAAAAAAAAGTGAAATAATCCTTTAAATATCGTGCCTGGGGGGTGTCTGTAGTATGCCTGTGAAGTGCCACGAAATAACATCATTTAAAACTGCTTGCGGTTTTAATGTTATATCTGGTTCCTGCAATATGGTTGAAAATCATAAAGAAAAATGGCATGGGTAGCCCTCCCTGCCCATTACCAGCCCCTTTGGGTCTTGTACGCATATTAAGGGGAACCCCGTACCCATATTAAAAAAGGGAATGCGTGTGGCCCCCAGGCCCTATATACTCAGAACAGCAGTATACAGGCGGTGCAAACAAGACAGGGACTGTGTAGGTTTGTTGTGTTAAGTTGAATCTGTTTGTAATTTTCAACTGGTACATTTTTAAAGTGTAGCTCCAGTCAAAAAAACTATTTTTAAGCTTTTTGGAAAACATAGGGAAGGGTTAATTTGTTTTGTTGTACATCTTTTTTCATCTCACTCGCTGTTGTCTCCTTCCGTTTGCAAGTAGGAGATGTTTGTAAGTTGGATGTTTGAAAGTAGGGGCCTGCCCTATATGCCCTATATGCTCTGCAGAAATGGCAGAACCAGGTGTTGATTTTGCCACAACATTGTAAGCCCTTAAAGTGACTCTTGGTGGAGCGCCCTGCTGTGAACGATTATATCAAGAATTGTAATTACATGCCATTGTTGAACAGTGGTAGAACAATTGACCTTTGGTGGTTGTGGTGCTGGTGCCACAACACTATAAGTCCTCACAGTTACTCTGGGTGGGCACAGGAACGGGCCCTCCTGTGAAATATTATATCAAAAATTGTAATTACATGTCCCTGTTAAACAGGGCAGAAAAATTGGGCCTTAGGCACTGGTGGTGGTGCCACGACACTGCAACCTCTCCCATATACTCTAGTTTTTTTGCAGGAATTAGCCCTGCTGCAAAGCATTGCATCAAAAATTGTAATTAAACGCCCCTGTTAAACAGGGGCAGAAAAATTGGGCTTTAGGCACTGGTGCTGGTGCCACCACACTGCAACCTCTCCCATATACTCTAGTTTTATTTCAGGAATTAGCCCTGCTGCAAAGCATTGCATCAAAAATTGTAATTAAACGCCCCTGTTAAACAGGGGCAGAAAAATTGGGCTGATGGCATCACCCAGAACCAGAAATGTTCTTCCAACATATCAGCGGAGGAGGAAGAGGATAGACAATCAACATAACAGGACAGTCACTCTGCATCAGCATAGGCAGTCTTGAAGGGATGTGATATTTCAAAAAAAATTATTCGGTTACATCAGCTTCAGGTGCTTGGTAGCTGTGGGTGATCCAAGACTGATTCATCTTGATGAAGGTCAGTCAATCAACTGATTCGGTGGACAGGTGCACCCTGTGATTGGTAACAAAGCCACCAGCAGCACTGAAGGTGCGTTCCGAAAGAACGCTGGATGCAGGACAGGCCAGTAGCTCAATTGCATACTGTGCAAGCTCTGGCCAGTGATCCATCCTCAAGACCCAGTAAGCCAGAGGATTTTCGGTAGGAAAGGTGTCCAAGTCTGACCTTGCCCCTAGGTATTCCTGCACCATGTAAATCAGACGCTGGCGATGGTTGCTGGAACCGATCATACCTTGGGGCTGCGGACTAAAAAATTGTCTGAAAGCATCAGTCAGACGGCCACCTTCTCCACCGCTCCTTCTGACCGATGCCTCAGCAACATGTTGTCCAGGACCAGGAGTTTGTAACCTCCCAGTCTCTGGGAACGCGTTGCACAGACCTTTCTGCAAGGCCTCCCGGAGATGTCTCATCCTCTGCTCCCTCTGCGATGGCAAGATAAGGTCGGCAACCTTACCCTTGTACCGTGGATCAAGGAGAGTGGCCAGCCAGTAATGGTCCCTCTCCTTGATCCGAAGAATACGAGGATCCTTCCGCAGGCTTTGCAGGATCAGGGAGGCCATGCAGCGTAGGTTAGCTGAGGCATTCGGTCCGGAGTCCTCTGGGTCACTAAGGACAACATGATCCGCAGCTACCTCCTCCCAGCCACGTACAAGTCCACGGGTTTCTTGGGACTGTAAATCATCCCTACAAGACTGCTGCTGATGCTGAGTGCCAGCCTCCCCCTCCATGCTGACACAATCCTCCTCCTCCTCCTCTTCCTCCTCCTCTTCCTCCTCCTCATCCTCTTCCTGTGTGATGGGTGGCACAGCAGGAACACTATCTGGATAAAGGGGGCCTTGAGAGGCAAGGAAGTCCTCCTCTTCCTGCCTCTGTTTTGCCTCAAGTGCCCTGTCCATTATTCCACGCAGCGTATGCTCCAAGAGGTGGACAAGAGGTACAGTGTCACTGATGCATGCACTGTCACTGCTCACCATCCTTGTGGCCTCCTCAAACGGTGACAGGACAGTGCATGCATCCCTGATCATGCCCCACTGGCGTGGTGAGAAAAAACCGAGCTCCCCTGACCCTGTCCTGGTGCCGTAGTCGCACAGGTACTCATTGATGGCCCTCTGCTGCGTGTGAAGCCACTGCAGTATGGCCAACGTTGAGTTCCACCTGGTGGGCATGTCACATATAAGGTGGTTCTTGGGCAGGTTCAACTCCTTTTGGAGCTCAGCCAGCCGAGCACAGGCATTAAATGATTGGCGGAAATGCACACAGACTTTCCTGGCCTGCTTCAGGACATCCTGTAAGCCGGGGTACCTGCTCAAGAACCGCTGCACCCCCAGGTTAAGGACGTGAGCTACACAGGGCACATGGGTCAGTTGTCCTTGTCAGAGGGCGGAGAGGAGGTTGGTGCCATTGTCGCAAACCACCATTCCTGGCTTAAGCTGGCGTGGCGTCAACCACCTCTCGGCCTGCCCCTGCAGAGCTGACAAAACATCTGCCCCAGTGTGGCTCCTATCCCCCAAACAAACCAGCGCAAGCACGGCATAGCATCGTTTTGCCTGAATACTTGAGTAGCCCCTGGAACGCCTACGGAGCACCGCTGGTTCTGAGGACAGAGCACTGGAAGAGGCCATGGAGGAAGAAGAAGAGGAGGGGGTGGAGGAGAGAGGTGTGTCACAACCAATAGTAGCATTTTGGAGGCGTGGTGGCGGAACAACCTCCAACACTACTGTACCTTGTCCTGCATCCTTGCCAGCTGCCAGAATAGTGACCCAATGGGCCGTGAAAGACAGGTAACGTCCCTGTCCATGCCTGCTGGACCATGAGTCAGCGGTAATATGCACCTTACCGCTGACCGCCCTGTCCAGCGAGGCAAGGACATTGCCTTCCACATGCCAGTAGAGAGCCGGAATCGCCTTCCGTGAGAAAAAGTGGCGTTTGGGGACCTGCCACTGAGGAACCGCACATTGTACAAACTCACGGAAGGGGGCCGAGTCTACCAACTGAAAAGGCAGCAGTTGAAGTGCTAGCAATTTAGCCAAGCTAGCATTCAACCGCTGGGCATGTGGATGGCTGGGAGTGAACTTCTTTCGCCAGTCCAGCAGCTGGGGCAGGGACATTTGCCTGCTATAATCGGACGTGGGTGTACTGGGAAGCACTTGGCTGTGACACACCTAATTCTACACCTTCCTCTCAGAGCAGGTTTCAGAGAGGACTGAAGGTCTAGTGGGGTTGGAGATGCCAGCTGATGAGGAGCAAGGAGAGGTCCGCTTTGTTCTTTGGTGGGGGTCTTTGAGGTCAAGCATGTGGTGCCCAAGCGGCTGATGTTTTGGCCACGCGAGATACGCTTGAGACATATGTTGCAAATAGCAGCGGTGCGATCTGATGCACTCATTTAAAAAAAGGCCCACACCAAAGAACTTTTAGAATAACGCGCAGAGGCAGCGCCCTGCACAGGCGGAGCTCTGCGGTGTGATTCAGTCAGTGTGCTGCACCTAAGCTGGCCCCCGGAGGGCATCCTGCCTCGTTGGACATGTGCCTCCTCCTCCTCCGCCTCCTCCTCCTCTCTCCTACCAAGCCCCCACATGGAGTCAGTGCCCTCATCATCCCCTCCCTCTTCATCGCTGTAGCAAACCTGGCAGTATGCTGCAGCTTGTGGAACATGACTGCCAGATTGCTGTCCTTCTTGAGCATCCCCTCTCTCTGCATTCACGCTACTGCCTTCCTCTAGCTGAGTGTCATCATCAGAGCCTACAAAACACTGGGCATCCTCCTGGAGCATGTACCCAACACTGTGCTCAAAGAGTTCAGGAGACTCCTCAGGAGGACGTGGTGGGTCTAGGGAAGGACTCACTGATGATGACATCGAGACGAGGGAAGACGATGCGTTGGCAGCTGCTTTGCTAGTACCCTGAGACTGGGTGAGAGAGGATGAGGAGGATGAAGAGGGCTTGGTCATCCACTCTACCAAGTCATTGGCATGTTGCGGCTCAACATGTCCAGCTGCCGAAAAGAAGGACAAGCGTGTCCCATGGCCACGTGCTGATGACAATGCACCGCGTCCACGACCAGCACTGTTGTCTCTAGACACAGAGCCTGCTTGCCCTCTTTTATCGGCTCGCGCCTGTCTGCCTCTCCTTGCTGGCCTTCCAGACATGGTAATGGCTTGAAGGGAGTTGGGTAAAACAGCAGTTGGGTAGTGTATATTGTGCTGGAGGCACACAACACCCACTAAATCCTGCAGATGCCTTTATTATAGAAGACCAGCAATAAAGGGTAGATAAAGGGGTATACTGTACTGGAGGCACACAAAACCCACTAAGCCCTGCAGATGGCTCTATTAGAGAACAGCAATAAAGGGTAGATACAGGTGTATATTGTGCTGGAGGCACACAACACCCACTAACTCCTGCAGATGCCTTTATTATAGAACACCAGAGATAAAGGGGTATACTGTACTGGAGGCACACAACACCCACTAAGCCCTGCAGATGGCTCTATTAGAGAACAGCAATAAAGGGTAGATACAGGTGTATATTGTGCTGGAGGCACACAACACCCACTAACTCCTGCAGATGCCTTTATTATAGAACACCAGAGATAAAGGGGTATACTGTACTGGAGGCACACAACACCCACTAAGCCCTGCAGATGGCTCTATTAGAGAACAGCAATAAAGGGTAGATACAGGTGTATATTGTGCTGGAGGCACACAACACCCACTAACTCCTGCAGATGCCTTTATTATAGAACACCAGCAATAAAGGGTAAATACAGATGTATACTGTGCTGTGCTGGAGGCACACACAACTTCCAATAACTCCTGCAGATGGCAGATGGCTCAAATAGAGAAGAGCTATGTAGGTGGATATAGCGGTGTGTACTGGGTACAGAGCACACAGACAGCACGCACAAGCTCCGAACACTGACTGCAAGCTCTCTTATAAAAGATAGATATATCGCTAGCTATATAGGTGAGGTGAATATAGCGGTGTATACTGCGGTCAGGGCACGCAGACAACAACCACTACAGAAGAGCAAGATCGAAAAATCGGCCGATAACGATCAGTGTATACTGTGTTTAAGGTACACAGAACACCCACTAACTGCTTCAGACGCCAACACACTACACAAGGCTGCCGCACTGGCGGCCTTATATAGTGTGGGGCGTGTACTACACAGCCTGAGCTATGATTGGCCACAGGCATCCTGCCTGTGGCCAATCATGGCTCTCCTCGCTGCCGGCGCTGTGATTGGCCAAGCATGCAGGGTCACAGTGCATGCTTGGCCAATCATGAGCCAGCAATGCACTGCGCCACCGCAGTGCATTGTGGGCCGTGAGCGCCACACGAATTTGGTGCGAACGGCTCATAACGTTCGGAATTCGCCGAACAGGCAAACAGCCAATGTTCGAGTCGAACACGAAGCTCATCCCTAATTGTGATTCTGCGGGGCTCGGCCCCGCCCCCAGCTCCCTCTTCACAGGATTCAACTAACAGCACCAGGAGCCAATGGCTGGCGCTGCTGCCAAGCCTCCTCTAAAAGGAGAGAAGAGCAGCGCTCAAGATCAGGCTCAGGTGAGTCTTTAAAGTGAAAGGTAACCCTAATGCCTTTAATGGACCACCACAACCTTAACCATTCCTTAACCTTCCTGATATGTCCCATAAGCAAAAAATTGCCCTTTTTTACTATTTTTTTTTATGCAGTGTTGCTCGGAATTGCACTTTAAGGGGGGTTGGGGGGAGCTGACATTGAAAGGTTTTTACCTTTATGCAGAAAATGTAATAAGGTAAAAAAAAGTTTGCCTTTAGAACCACATTAGTGCTGGTTAACACCAGATGCAGTCCAGTAAGTTTTTATTTTGCATTCTGTTTAACATGGTTTCCAATGGCCCTAGTTCACACCATTGCAGTATGTTTCAGTGCAGTCAACAAAAAGAGAACATGTTTCCTTTTTTATGACTGGAATGCATGTGAAATGCACATGTCCTCAATTGAGATGATGTAAAAAGAGGGGGAAAAGCACCCGAATGCATCAAAAATGCATGACAACACATTAAACACACACATGCAGGAATGCATCTGGGAAAGGCAAAATTGTGGTGTGAATCTGCCTTTAAGGAGTTAAAGTGGTTGTAAAGGTAGAAGTTTTTTTTTATCTTAATGCATTCTTTGCATTAAGATACAAAGCCTTCTGTGTGTAGCAGCCCCCCTAATACTTACCTGAGGTCCCTCTAGCTCCAGCGATGTTTTAGAAATGTCTCGGCCGCCCGGGATGCTCCCTCCTCATTGGCTGAGACAGCAGTGGCGCCATTGGCTCCCGCTGCTGTCAATCAAAGTCAGCCAGCCAATGAAGCAACAAAGCAGGTAAACATGTTTGTTATTTTTATTTGAAAACAAAATGAGACTTTAACTACTAAAACCCACTAAGCTAATAGAAGTATAACTAAAATTTCAGATTCCCAAAACTGAATTGGTAATACCCTGATTGTTAACTGATGACCTTCAACTTTGGGCAGATTGTGACAAAAAAAGGCAAAAGTTGCCTGTAAGGTTCTCTTTACAGAAATAGCATAACTAGGTGCCCAGCTCTTTTAAACTTTAGTTAGTTATTCTCTTTTTTAAAATGTTCTAGGGGCATTTGAAATGGGCAGTTCATGCAAGGAAATGCATAAATATCCTAGTAGTAGTCTGGACAGAATAGACCTAGATAAGGCAGATGTGGAAGTTACAGACAAACTGTCTAGTGCAGTGGTTCTCAACTCCTGTCCTCAGGACCCACTAACAGGCCAGGTTTGCAAGATAACTGAAATACATCACAGGTAATATCATTTGCTGCTCAGTGATTGCAGTATTCTAGTCTGTACATCCCCAAGGTAATACTTAAAGGACAGGAGTTGAGAACCACTGCTCTAGTGTGTTATTTTTTTAAACTCACTGAGTGTAAGATCTAGAATTCCTTTTAATGTGTTGTCCAAAAGCTATAATATTTGACTTTTAAAAAAAGAAACCTTCTTTCCTGCTGGGCAATTTAATCTTACAATCCTATGTATGGTACAGCAACAGATACCAATTTTTTTCAGGTTGCAAAGCTGCCTACACCTCTTAAAGTGTAATTATACATTTCAAGAAATGTATGATTGTGAATCGGCACATTACATGCATGGAGAACCAACATGATGGTTTATTGCGGTACCAGAGAGGGAATTATTCACAAATGAATTAAGAATACGTTTATGCTAACAAAATTATACACAAGAAAACACATAGTAAAACATCCAATAAGTTTGTGAGGTTCGATACATACATATACATAGATAGAAATATATATATATATATATCAGAGATGGTTGACGCGTTTCACTTATTAGCTTCTTCAGAACCAATTACTCCATGATTTGCAACAACAGAACCTCATACTAAAAGCCTGGAGGAGAAACAAATGACACTAAGGATAGTTTCATGTCAGCACAGGTATGGAATGCACATATCTCATGTAAGAAATTTATCATAATAATCAAGATATGAACAAACTATAATTAGTTTAATCTATAAACTTACACAAGATAGCATCACCTATTCCACCTGAACAAGAATCAAATGTTCATGTCAAAAAAATGGGGGAAACAAGGGGGTAGATGAGCAGATGTGAAGATGCCAATTCAACCGTAGCCCCTAGGTGGCCTAGAACAATAACCAGTAAGATATTCCAAGATCATTTGAAGTCTATATTAATATCACATTGAAAGTCCCTTATACTGACCTCTATAAGACTCTCTAAGGTGGCTTAATATAATTAATTGCCAATGTTTTAGCCGCAAAGGGATGGTGTAGATAGGATACCTAAAGAACCCACAAGATAACTCATATTAGATAATTAAACATATCCCCAAACATCACAGAGGAGAGTGACGGGCAAACAAAATTAATGTACCTGATTAGCTTGTCAGAAAAGGAAGGGGCAGCTTCTATCACCCAAGAGAGATGTCCCATATATCAACACAGCAGATCTAATTCAAAGAAGGTTCTGCATCTAATGCTTGTTAATCCAGAAAGGAAGTTAACAGATCACTCCTGCCAAAACAGTCCTGCTAGCAATATCCAGCTATAAGAGAGCATAGATATAAATGGGTCAGAAGAATAAAAACCTAACCATTAAAGTCTCCAATTGATAACCACTATAATAATCATAGCCTAAAAAGGCAGACTTACCATTCATATCATTACAACACAGGAGAGGTGCAGCTCACGAGACAGCACCATTAACATTGACTATATAGTCAGTTTGGAGCCAAAAAAAACAGCAATCAGCTGATTGCTCATATCCACATCAGCTAGAGTTGTGCAGAAGCCAGAACCAGGATGCAGAGTTTGTGCTATCTATAGAGACGCCATCATACACGTAACATCCTGTTCAACAAAAATGAAACTGAAACCAGATGCAGGCACCAGCAGTATTGCTTCCACCTCCTGTACCAGATTCATAGAAAACAATACATATAAATACCCACCCGTGATTGTTAACATTGGATCAGTCTACACTAAATCCCTATTGTAATGATAAATGTTACTGCTAAACTAACAATAATAAACAGCAAATACTGAAACCCCATTAATCAGAACATGTTCTCACCATATGGACAATAATGAATGGTGGGGAAACATCCCCAACGACACCACCTCAACTCCGCCACTGTAGTATAGCTAAGGAAAAACTCAATCTCCTTGCCCACAGTATTTTGTGTATTGTTTTCTACAACAGTCCACAACAGATTCCCTCGTCCGTGGCCAAAAGAAATTGGATTGTATTTTTTCAACTCCTAGATGTCCATGTTGGTCATGCAAACTTCTCAAAACAGATTTTCTGTAGACTTGAGGAAGCACTAGCTATCTCCTTCCAGGATGATCATGGAACAAATGTACCCTGTATATTATCCCATTCTTTAACATAGTTGGTACTCTGCTCAGGTAGGGTTTTTCTCATGTAATTAGGATCTTTTGTGGAAAACAGATTCTCTAACATGTCTGATAACTGGATCTCTCTTTTGTAGAAGGATCATATCTTTCTCTTGCAGCTGGATGTTTTCTGATACTTCTAAAGCAGTGGGGCAGCAATACATGTTTGGGATACACTCTTCACCAGCTCCCAAGGAGTCAATAACTTGCAAGTCAGAGAAAATAATATTGTCTCCTTGTACAGCAGCTGGAGCACAGTAGGCAGTCACAAAAGGCCCAGGTACTTCCTCCCATTCACCTTCTTCTAAGTTCACTGGCAACCTAGGATGCCTAGAGAGAGCATTAGCCCCTATATTTTTGGGCCCTGGCTTGTACTTGAGAGTGAATTGGTAATTAGACAAGGCAGCAAGCCACCTATGACCAGTGGCATCCAGCTTAGCTGTAGTCAAAACATAAGTGAGGGGGTTATTGTCAGTTCTCACCTCAAACTAAGCCCCATACAAGCAATCATGCAGCTTTTCAACAATAGCCCACTTCAGGGTAAGAAATTCCAGTTTGTGAACGGGATAATTCTTTCTGCTGGACTTAGACTGTGGCTAATATAAGCAACAGGGCTTAGTCCTCCAGGGTACTCCTGATGCAGGACTCCTCAGAATTCATCATAGCTGGCATCTACATGCAGAATGTATGGTGTTTGTGGGTCTGCATAAGCCAACACTGGTGCTTCTGTAAGACTTATCTTAAGCTGTAGAAAAGTGTCCTCACAAGCAGAAATCCACCTCTCACTGAAAGGAGTTTTGCTGGTTGTGTCAATGCCAGGGGTGTCTTTGAGCAAGTCATTAAAAGGCCGAGCAGTCTTGGAATAGCCTCTAATGAAGCGGCGATAATAGCCACAAAACCCCAAGAAGGACCTCGGTTCTTTCAGATTTGTGGGATGGGCCAGGTTACCACATCCTCCACTTCAGGATCAGTTGCTACCCCTTCTGCAGATACTATGTGACCCACAAAGTTTACTGAAGAGCAAGCAAACTTACATTTGTCCAAGGAGAGTTTCAGACCTTCTTTTCTCAGATGATCTAGCATTTTAAACAGTCTCTGGTCATGCTCCTCCAGAGTGGAGCCAAAAACAATTATGTCATCTAGGTAGACAATACATTGAGTGGGACCAAGGTGCATCCGATGCATCCGAATGTCCCAAAGATGCAAAATTCATCTGAATTTCGATTAGTTACGAAACGAATTGCACAAGCCTAATAATTAACAAACAAATTGAAAGTACATCTGCAGCCTATCCCAAGTAGTTTGGTAAACATTTGTTTTCAAGATTTTCCCTGTTTTCTTTTGTACACATGTCCAGCTTTACTGTGACTTTCAGAACTATCAGCCAGCAGTGGACACTCACAAACTCTGTGGCCTGCTTGTCCACAGCTGAAACATTTAATGTGGAAGAGGGGCTTATCACTGGAGGTTTTATCAACAGATTGAGGCTGTGGGTGTCTACCTACTTTATTGTTTTTAGCAACAGTCTAATTTTTGTGCTCAACCAAAGAACTTTGTTTAACTTTACTCTTAGAAGGGGTACTAAAACGGATATCAGATTCCTGTTTCTTTACTTCAGTCATAGTTTCAGTGAAAGTAAACTTTCTCACTCTCAAAACAACTCTTAGGACTGGTGACATTGAGTGATGTGGCAGTAGCCCCTTTATTATTTGAGCAGTCCTTAATTTGTCAACATCCGTAGGAAAAACTACCTTTTCAGTGAGCAATCTCCCTAGAAGCACTTCTAGCCTCCTAACAAACACAGAAACATCCTCTTCCTTTTTATTCTTTGTTTAAAATCAGCAAGCATCTGATCAGGGCCACAGTGAAGTCCATAAGCATCTGTCAAAACATCAATATATTCTTCAGCACTGGTACTCACATGAGTGTCCTTGTAAGCTCTAATGATAATGGATGCTGGTGGTCTTAAACTTTCCATGATGCTCTGTTTTTCTTTTCCTCTGAGCAGGTACGTTCCTCTATCACTTGTTGTGCAAAATCTTTCCACACCTCAAAGCTTTCTTCACCAGCGAGGACAGGGAGTGCCCTAAAAAAGCCTTCCATTTGCAATAAGAATCAGCATGTAAATTCTGAGCAATGACTTCATTGACTTTTCGCAGGAGGTGCTCAATATTTGTTTCCTGCTTAGCAGCTGTAGCAGTCAACAGAATTTCTCCTGATGAAGCAGTTGTATTCAATGGTTCACACTTTACAGGCAGGGCTGGTAACTTCCACCTTACTGGAGGTGAGATTACTGGAAATACTACAGCGCAACCAATTACTTCAACCCCCTTTGAATATATGCAAAAGGGCCCTTTAACTGGATTTAAATCCACCTCACTGAGACAGAGATAATGGGTATACAGTTCATAACTCTCATCTTCCTCTCTTTTATCATCAAGAGAGACAAACTGCAAGGTTTAATTTGCTTGTAGCGCCTCCTGCAGTCTATGGGTGCTCACAGCGATGGGTGCACATGAAACAGCAAATGTCCTTTTAGGTGGAAGTCCCTCTTCCAGGACCCACTGCCTCACAGCTTCTGTTGATAACAGTGACATGGTCATTCCTGATCCACAATATTTATCTCAGAAGTGCCTCCAAACATTGCCCTATTTTTCTCTCTCTCTGCGGCTACTGAGGTACGATGGCGCCACCTGTATAGCATTTAGGAGCAGAGTCTTCTTAATCAGTGTGATCAGGACAGGATCTTTAACAAGCACAGTGCCTCCACTCAGTTTGGGCTTGTGAATAACAAGTGAAATCCGAATTGAAAAATATATCTTCACATAGACAGTAATCCACACAGCATTGTATTTGAAAGTCCACGTATTGAAGAAATAACATTCAGTGAACCATCCAACATAAAGTATTTTCCAAACAGGAACATGAAATCATTAACAGTCTCTATGTATGTCTTGGTGAGGTGAATCTGCAGCACTTACACATTCTGTGTTCTCTTAGCAGGAATTCACTCTTCTCTCTCCACATGTCTCTCTCTCCACCCAATTACCCACAAAACCCCTTGCTCTTCTTGATGACCCCATCCTTGGTGAGAGAGAGAGAGCATAGTAACCATATTGTAAAATAGCAAACAAACACTGCATAACAAGAGCATACACTTTTTAAATGAGCAAAGAAATGATTACATCACTACATTTTCATAACCAAGCCAAAGTATACATTGATTTTAATATCAATGAAAATTTGGACAATAAAACAGGAACCTGTAATATGAGGAATATACAGGCAGCCATTGTTATCCAGCTACTAAAAAAAAAAGTAAAAAAATACGGGGTTGATTTACTAAAACTGAAGAGTGCAAATCTAGTGCAACTCTGCATGGAAAACAGTCAGCTTCCAGGTTTTATTATCAAAGCTTATTTGAATAAGCTGAAGTTAGAAACTGATTGGCTACCATGAACAGCTGCACCAGATTCTCAGTGTACCAGTTTTAGTACACCCCCCCCCCCCCCATAGTCTTAAGTGTTGGGAGCTTTATTAGCAAAGTAAATTGATTGATAATTTTTTACAGCCACGTGTGGAGCGATTACCTAGTTATTTGAAGGGCACAATACATTTACTGACCATTTTAGATGAGTTTTTTTTTTTTTTTTTAACCTCACTAAACTCTCTGGTCTCCATTGACGTGTAAACATTACATTCTTACATACCACACAAACAAGATGAGGACTGAGCCCCCCCCACTCCAAAGCATTCACCCCCCCCCCCCCCCCCCATGTTGAGGGCAGCCGACCACAGCATCATTAACAACCAATGAGTCATCAGCTGTGAATGAGTTTCCCTGCTGACAGCTGAAAAAAAAAAAAGAAAATGCCGGTTTAAGAAGAAAATTACAAAAATGTTTATAAAAACAGCGTACCCCCCCCCCCCCCCAAGCTCATACCGGACTCTTATCTGAGCATTCAGCCTGGCAGGTCAGGAAAGGGGTGGGATGAGCAAGCGCCCCCCTCCTGAACCATTAAAGGCCCCCCCACCCCAAAGCACCTTGTCCCCAAGTTTAACTAGTGGGCCCCCAGATCCCACCCTCAATGTGAATGAGTATTGGGTACAGAGTACCCCTACCCATTCACCAAAATAGTGCCAAAAGTAATAAAAACCCACACAGTTTTGACAATTCCTTTATTAAAAAATCAAAAAATATTGTCCCCGGATTTAAATCCATCATCAATCACGCCACACACAAAAACAAATAAAAAAAGAATGGTCCCACTGATATGAAGGCCGGCTCTGTCTTACATAGGTAATGGGTGGGGCCACCTGGCTACGTCACCTGGGGGCACTTCCGCTTGTGACGTGGCCGACCCAGCATGCACCAGTCCGTGACTTTAGAAGGGGGCGGTGCCACCGGGTGATGTAGCCAATGTAGTCAGGTGGTCCCGTTACTTACCTATTTAAGAACTGTCAAACGGCGGAGCCTGCAGTAGGCAGCCTGCCTTCATGTTGGCGGGAGCAGTGTGCAGCGTGATTGACGATGGATTTACATCGGGGGACACTATTTTTTTTTATTTTTGAATAAAAGAATTGTCAAAAACTGTGTATGTGTTTTTATTACATTTTGACACTTCTTTGGTGAATGGGTAGGGGTACTATGTACCCGATACTCATTCACATGGGGAGGCAGAATCTGGGGACCCCCTTGTTAAAGGGGCTTCCAGATTCTCATAAGTCCCTCGGCTGCAGACCCCCACAACCACCAGTCATGGTTGTGGGGATGAGGTCCTTGCCCCCATCAACACGGGGACAAGGTGCTTTGGGGTGGCCATTTTTTTCTTTATTTTTTCAAAAGACGGGTGTCGGCAATTGCAACTATGAGTCATTTTAAATGGGATTTGACTCTTTTTTTCCTTCAGAAATGTAATTTTTGCTGCTATATGTGCTGCAGTTGCACCACTTTACAGGCTAAAAGGACCCCCCGGGCCCTATATTTAAAAACTATATTTCATTTTTATTGTTACATTTTAGGCATCATTAAAATAACTGCTCCTGAAAAAATTATTGCTTTAAAAAAAAGTTTTTGCAATGATACATGTCGCCCAGGGCGGTACCCAGACCCCCATACCCCTTGTATGGCCAATTACTTGCACATAAGCCTTTAAATGGGCACTTTTGATTTTTCCTATTTGATGCCCATAGACTTCAATAGAGTTTGCTGCTAAACTATAGAACAACCCCCACTTATGTTAGAAAAGGAAATAGGAAGGTATCCCTTATTCCTAAAACACTTCCTGCCCTAAGGTTTAGACATGATTTAAAGGTAATCTGGGGAGGCTGTGAGACTAGCACTTTTACAATAGATCCTTAGCCTTAACAGCCTTATAAATGTGTACTGCAATGTTATGTAATTGCAATGCGTAATGCAAATATGTTAACTTGGGTATTAGTTTACCACCACAACTAGCAGCATAAGAAATTTAACACAAGACTAACTGACTGTAAACAAAGAAGATATATTATTAAAAGGCAAAACATAAGAAAACAAGAACAGTACGTACAATAGGTATATAAGTCTGTTTGAATGCAATGAGATGACTGACACAAATACCAGACTATGATATGGCAGTTAGTTCAGATCACTGTGGAAATTAAGCTAAATCTAACTACTGTATATCAGCAGCACAGGCAATGGTGCAGCATAAACTGTGAACTGCGAACCATTTGAATCATGAACAACATAAACAGTAAAATACCTTTTATGCAGTAAACCACTAGTAGCTGTATCAAAGTGCACTCAGTATAAATTCTCCTGAGACCTGGTTGCCCTTATAAAGTACCTGTTGAGTATATTATGACTGATTTGTTCCTTTAGCCAACTAACGGTGGGGCTCAATCTGTACAGTGGTGCACTTATTACCATCTTTTTAAGACTGCATGCAGTGAACTACTTTTGGTCTGTTAGGTAAATGAAGTCTTGTGTACTGAACTTGCTAAACAGTGGTAAAATAAGTACAGTTGCAACTGCTTAAGAGTCTTCATGCACAGTGAACCATGTCCTGGACATTTGTTAGGCTGCAGTTCTAAGGATTGCAATCCTTGGTGGATTGTCTCCAGCACTCAGTTCCTCAAAGGCTCTGGCTCTCTGATGTAGGCATAGACATGTTTAAACAGCAGGTCTGTACCTTATAGTCCGCTGCAGCATGTGAATCTCAGTGGTTCAGCCTCTGTACATACAGCACACAATTTTTCCCAACTCCAGTTTCTGCACACCAGCGCTCTGTGGACCTCTTCCTCTGGTGGAGGCACTGGCACACAGGAAAACAGCTCTGTATAGCTCCACTACCCAGCAGCAAGAGGAAGTTCTTCTCAAAAGCCCAAAAGAAAAACTTGTTAATTTCCTCTCCTATAGAAAGTGGCCTTGCAAGAGTTAAAGACTAATTTAGATCTAGGGAACAGATAAGTAGATTTACATACTAGATCCTCTGCTCCCTCAGCATGCTCCAGACATGAACTGTTTCCTTGGTATCCTTCCTCACTGCATTGGTCTTGATGGCATAAGGAGCAAAGAGGCTGAGTGTACTGAACTTGCAGCTCCAAGGAACTTACAGAGTGAAGGATCAGGAAACTATAACTGCTTTTCCAAGTCCCCTAGGTGTGTGTGTGTGTGTGTGTGTGTGTGTGTGTGTGTGTGTGTGTGTGTGTGATTGGGAGCTACACTGCAAGATAGGATGTTTACTTTACTCGAAGTTCAGCTTTAAAGATAATTTTCCGCTCTCAGGCTAACAGACTTTTTGAATTGTTGCATTGCTTGAACACTCTGAAGTATAGTTATTATCAGATAGAACAATAGCAAGCTAAATCAAATATACTAGAAAAAGAAAATAAATTATAGGAAATCATAAAAGCTTTTGATACCTTCAGTTCTTTAGGTACTTACATGAAATGCATTTCAGACTGTAATTTCCCTCTGTATAATCCAACCATAGAACATAAGTTCCAAACAGCATTCGTTTTTTACAAAGCGCGTTTCCCATGATGCAGTGTTTATACATTGTTGACAAGTTTTCTGTGGGCTTTTGACTGGGTAGGAGTATATTCTGAATAATAAATTATGTCATATTGATAATAACAAGTTTATTAGTTTAAAGCAGGTATGCAGGTATTTTGTTCTCACAAATTCTCCTGCACATAATGAGCTAACAAAATATCACAGAACACTATGGAAGTGATCTTTTATTTGGTAAATTTCAACATTTGTGCACTAGGTTTCTGAATAGGATTTCACTGTACTAGTGCACCAACATATGTTTTTTATTAATGATTTTGCAAATGACAACAACATGCAAGTGGATTCTTGGAAACCAGCAAAAAAAGATAACCCCTATACAGGATGCTGGCGATTTTACTTCCACTTTAAGTAGCACCTGCGGTTTTAACAGCTGCCACTGTGGGGAGCTCTAACCTGCTCTGACCGCATTGGACAGGGAGTTATTGTTGCGCGCATGCACGGTGTGATATCAGCATTTCTTGCAATGGGTTCTCTTACCGCTCATGCGCGTCACCTCTCCCCAGTCACACAGTTACGTCTGAGGCGAAGGAGGAGTCCAGGGCACTTCCACCTTCCGGAATGCCGAGGTGGCCACAGAAGGGCCGCTTATAGCGGCCTAATGGCCCCCTCCTGTGGGAATCAACCTGGGACGAATTATCCACACTTGCTAGTGATTAATTATTTATTAACATGGGTATATCAAGAGGTGCTTTTCATTGGGGTTTCTCAGTTGACCCCTGATGTGAGCATAGCGATATGCATTCCTAGACTGAAGCAGAATATTATGCTACATTATTGCTAATCAGTTTACTTAGTAATCTACTATAAACTTTTCCCTGCTCAGATACAACACCTATATGCTTCTGATCTGAACATTTAGACAATATGCATCTATTCATCGATACTATAGTGTCTCCATAACTCCTACATAACAATCAGGTATCTATCACTGTCTGTCAATGATTTTATTTTCAGACCATAAGTACGTTTTCTTTCCGATGGTGTTTCTTTGACATATGCTGGGAGATTACACTGTCTCAATTTTTTGTCACCTTCACTATATTTTAGCATCCACTCTTCACTTTATTAAACACACATATTTTTTCACTCACTATCTAACTTTTCCTTACACCTTTTTCTTCACCACACAAGTCTATATTCACTTTCTCTTTATTCATTCACTTTTTGCTTTTAAATGAGTGCACTGCCACATATACTGTATTATAAGCACCCCATCTCTATCTACTTTGTCACATCTTTAGTCACATTGCACTTTGATTATTTGACCAATGTTTTTTACAAATTATTTACACTTAACCTAGTGATTATATGTATTAATGACTACATTAGAGCCTGGGGACGGGGATTGAGTATAACTCTCACAATATAATATATATAGGTATATGTTTTCCAGGCAGCACTTGTAGGGGGATCCTCATAATTTGAGATTTCTCTCTCTTTGGGATAATTATAAATGCCCCCCCCCTTCTGTACACTAATCCCTATAACCCATGTCACAACATTTAGAAACTCACATGGTTGATGATTAAAACAGGCACAGCTAAGTATATAGGCATCTAGGGTAAAACTGCCCCGATAGACCATCCTCCGCACTGCCAGTGACGTCGTCCCTTCCTTGGTGCACTTCACGAGTGCCTCAAGCGTCACTATCAGATCGCCCTACTGCAGAGTAGTCTTCCTGGTCACAATTGCAGACTGACAGCGGTGAGAGCTGGCGCTGCGGAGGATGGTCTATGTGGAAAGCTTTACCCCAGATGCTTGCATATTTAGATGTGCCCCTTTTGATCATCAACCATGTGAGTTTCTAAATGTTGTACATTCATTAAATGTAACCATATTGCTACACTTAAAGGCACCTCTCTTCTCTTTTTTTTGTAGCTTCTGCTGGATTTTGCTTCTAATCCCCTTGTAGAGGCTGCCATTTGTGGATGGATATCTTACAGTTACACAACCTGGTCACTTTGCTATAATCTTTTTGTATGGACTATAAACTGTAGGACTTATGAATAAATGGTTGTTAAACAAATCTTTTTTGAGTTTCCATTACTTCTTATGGGGAAATTCTCTTTGGTATACAAGTGCTTTGGATTACAAGCATACTTCCGGAATGAATTATGCTCGCAATCCAAGGTTTAACTGTATATTTATTGTTATGATTGTTATACTGTATTTGCATTAGTCCTTATTGTGTCATAAGGAAAACAACTGTATCTCCACCACCTAGTTGTCATCTTCCCAATGCAAAAAATAAATAAAAAATCTAGTAGTAGTGGGTGGGGCTTGCTTATTATTGGTCAGGTTTTAACCCTTTTGCGGCCACCACTGTAAGTTTTATGGTTATGGTAGCTGGGGGTTTTACACACACTCCCAGTGGGGTGGGGACCCATATGATGTGTATTGCTGGGTGGAGAGGAGAGAGACCCCTATCTAAAATGAAACTAGAAGTGATGTGTAAAAAGTAATCGTAACAAGATTGCCACTAGATGGTACCGAACGCCGGCGCGTCTCCATAAATTCTCTCCCTCCGTTCCCGACACATGTTGGAGATGTGGCGAGGGTGGAGGCACTATGCTACACATCTGGTGGTCCTGTGAGAGGTTGCAACCCTTCTGGAAGGAGGTCAGTGAGATCATTGCACAAGTTACAACATATAATTTGGATTATACGCCAGAACAATTCCTTCTACACCACTCTTCATTGACAAGAAAAGCATACTATAAATCGTTGGCCATGCACATGGTAAACGCTGCTAGACTCTGTATCCCAATACTTTGGCGTTCAACTCACGTTCCCACAATTGGTGAATGGCTTAGGAAGGTCTCCACCATTAGAGAAATGGAAGAACTAATACACACCTCACAAGACAGGATACACAAATTCTCCTTCACCTGGGCGTGTTGGGTTCATTTCACGACCACTGGGCGGTATCGGCAGCTGACGGTTTAGAGTGGATTTCTGCTTGGGGGCTCTGGGGGGGGGGGGGGTGGGCTCTGCCGGATCTGGCTGACGTGCAGCATTCTCCAGACCCTTTTCCTTTTCCTTGTTCTGTCTGTTTTCTTCCTTCTTTTCTCCCTTTTGTCTGTCCTGACCCTCTTCCCTTTCCCATTTCGTCGGAATGTCCGACGTTTACCTATAGGTAGTAGGCTTCTTTTAGGCCCCACCCAGTTATCCCGGAGGGTACTCTTTGCGATCTATTGGAACCGGGTCCCCTTGATTGACTCCCCCCTCTCATGGGCCGCACTTTGCCGCCTGGGGAGGGGGGAGGGAGGGGATACGGATTGAAGATCCTCCCTCCACATGCTAAGACTCATACTCTCACGATTGTGTTGCCGGTTCAGTGTATTCAATGTAATATACATAAGCTGTACCCTGTGTATTTTTTTGTTTATACATCCTGCTGATTGACCTGCTTTCTTTTGTTCAAACAACGATCTTTGTTACATGTTTTCTTTTTGAAAAATAATAAAATGTTTGTGGAAAAAAAAAAAAAAAAGTAAAGTAAAAATAAACAAATAAATTACACCCAAGCAATTAAATCTACCACACATTTTTTTTAGGCCATCCCCACATACATACACATAAATGTAAATGCACCCGTTGGGGTCACCTACGTAAGAAAGTATTGCTTGCAATACACATGCTACATATCATCGTGCACATCAGAGTGAAAGCTAGAAATGTTGATCCATTATGCATGGTTAACTCTAAACTGATGACCTGTAGAGGCTTTCAAAGCATGGTCCATGATTAATATAGAGTAACAAAATTTATTGTCATTTTGTTGGCCTGCACACATTTAAAGCTTGACATGTTGGGTATCTATTTATTCAATGCAAATTAATGTTTTATATTGTGCACAAAAATGGGTAATATGTTGTGTGTGTGCCTTAAAATGAACTTTGGGGTATTTTTTATGTTATGTCTCTTTTCTTATTTTAGTAATTTGGCTGGGGAAACACAGGCCAGGTGGAAACTCTACCAACATCTCAGTTTTTCTGGCAAAAAAAATAAGAAGCTCAATGAAATGTAAATCTAATCACAGTGCTGAAAAATGGCTGCACTTGTACACTAAGCTACATTCACTCAGAATAGAGTAAAGGTAAATACTATAGAGCCTGTCAAAAATCTGTACAAGATCTACACATTGCTGTGCACCTAAAATACAAGATATACAGCAGTTGTTCTCTACAAAGCACAAGGGGAATGTGCTTGAAGTGGGAAAAAATTAGGAACTCACTAGAAACCAAAGAACAGTCAAGAAAATGCCATTCTATTGCTTTTATATATTCTGTTTGGCTGAAATTTTCTTTGTAGCTAGTGTTAGTGCATGAAAATATCTAATAGCCAGAAGCAGAACACTGCCTGTACTTCCTCTCTGGTCATCTTTTATTTAATCAAATTAACTATAATCTCACAGTGCAATGAACCATGCAAGTGTTTAACAGCACTGGTTTCTCAGCCAAGAGTATTTCACAACTCCAATTAATGGAGTACATTTATCTTCTCTGCTCAGTTATAGAAATCTGTAGAGGTTAAAGGGGAAAGTGTGTCAATCCTAAAAGACAAATAAAAATAAATACATGTAGCCATGCAATCCATTATTTAACTTAACATTGTAAATGTATTGTGTATGTTGTATCCCATCTACTTTCCATCATTTCACTTTTACCCCTTTCCTTTCGTGTGTTTATAAATTTTTTAGGAACTGTCACTGCACTTCCAGGATTCTTGCATAGGCAAGAATGACTTTCCCAGTAACCTGCAGCCTCCTGGGCTACAATGTCATGCACTCCAAGGAGGACTTTAGGTACATGCGCTATGTTGTATCATCAGAGGGTACAGTAGTAACTCCTCCTATTCTTGGCATGCTTCCGTTTTTAGTTATTGTCCTGAGACAGTGGTATCCAAACTGTGGCCCGAGGGCCAGATGTGGCCCTTTGCTTGCCTTTATCCAGCTCTTGGGGCACTATTCCTCCCACTGACCCCATCAATAAGATACTATTCTTCCCACTGACACCAAGGATGGGGCACTATTCCCCTGATACCAATGATGGGGCACTATTTCTCCCACTGACGCCAATGATGGGGCACTATTCCTCTACTGACACCAATTATAGGGCACTTTTCCTTTCCATGATATCAATAACGGGACAATATTCTTCTCGCCAATACCAATGATGGGGCTTTGTTTACTCTCATTGATGCTGGGGCATTTTCTACTCCTACTGGCCACAGTCTGGCCCCCACAAAGTCTGAAGGACAGTAAACTGGCCCTTTGTTTAGAAAGTTTGGCGACCCCTGTTCTAGGAGACTGAACACCTATAACTTTTTGGGAAAGGTTTACCCCATTTTTACTAGCCATTTAATTTTCTTTACTTTTCTTTTTATAAAAATATGTTTTCTTCAGTCAAGAACATCATCTACATACATTTATGCAGTTATCCAGATAAGCTAATCCCTAGGATCTGTACCCAGAACTGCAGTGCACTTTTTGGTCTAGAGCCCTGAAACAGCTCCTGGTTTCTTCCAGTGTCTAAAGACTCCTAAAGGAAAACTATTGTCAAAACTTAAAAAAAAAAATTGGATAGAGCAAGGGAGGAGATTTCCCTTTACTTCCTGTCCCATAGCCAAACAGGAAGTGAGAGGAAATTCCCTGCAAATTAAGGGAATTCCTTGGAGACCCCATTGGAAGATTTCCATTCTATTACTTTTCTGGGACAACCTAAAATTTTGGATTTTCTTCTACAAATTCAAAGATAATGGTAAGCAGGACAAATAGAGAGGGTGAATCTTTAACGGGGACACAGACAGCAATAAAAAAATGCCAAGTGTTCTAATTCCTCTCCACTCTATCCAAAACTAAAAAAAAAATCATTTTGCCTTTAGTTCTACTTTAATGATTAGGCCATTTGGATTGAGCAACAGGAGCAACAGGAGCAACTACATTATTGGTAACATTGAACTACACCATTACTCCCCTATTGCATCGGTTTCTGTGGGCAAAATTAGCATGCTGAGGAATTATATGTCATATCATTACTTTGAGTGTTGTGTGCATGTTTCCCACTCTGCATCTTTTCCCTGGGATTGCTTTTCTCTGCAAGTGACATGCAGTTTTAGCAGTTATAGCAGAGGAACAGCGGTCGTCTGCTGTGTACAGAACGTCTTAGTCGGAAATGATGAAACGCGTCAGTGCGTAATCATACCGGAAGTGACGCGTGCGTTCCAGGCTCTGCGTTCCAGTAAACCAGCGAAGTAGGAAGTGAACCGCTGCTGTACACAGCAGACAACCGCTGTTCCTCTGCTATACTGGGATCTGGAAATAAGGCACAGTACACACTTATTAGCGCTGTTGTTATACTTTTCATTTGGTACGCATATTTGTGTTGGGGGCTTTTTAATAATAAACGGTTATAAGCAGTATTACGCTATGTCTGCACGTTTTATTCCTTTTATGAGATAAATTGGACCCCCATACTGATAAGCAGAGACATCTAGTGGCCAAAGAAGAGTTGGTTAATTGGTACATTGAAGGCTCATGTTTTCAGGCATTTTGTGAGTGCATCCCCAAATTGGGAATGATTGAATCACAAGCGGTGGGGGGCGTGGCCTGGACGCTGAGGAGAATGGCAGCTTGACTTGTAAGCTCCCGCTGATACGGAGGGAAAACAGGCGATACCGGAGGTAAAACTGACCGTACAGCTTACCGACCGACATGGGAACATCTTCTCGCGGATCATCCGCTTCCCGGTCCAGATCACCCAGAGATTTGACACACAGAGTGAGCCAAAACATCCCGGAGATGTTCCGCTCACAGGCCAGCAACATGGCGTCCTCACGAGGCTCGCCTCCACCTCACAGCGCGACCTTATCTCCGCGGCCCTCCTCTGCCAACGGCGAGATAATACTCGCACCGCAGCAACACCCCAGCCTCAATGACCTGAAATCTGTGGCCGATGACATTAAAAACACACTGACAGCAGCGATCTCAGACCTCCGCATTGACATCCAGGCGATTGCTGGCAGAGTGCAGGAGGTTGAACAAAGAACGGAGCAGCACTCTGCTGTGCTCAGATGCTCTTGTCAGGTCATTGACACTCACACTCTGCAGCTCAGAGATCTAAACCGCCATATGGAGGATTTGGACAACCGCGGCAGACGACACAACCTGCGTCTCCGTGGACTTCCAGAATCGATCGATGCGGATCATTTACAGGCCGAAGTGATGGGCCTGTTTAACTCCATCCTGGATTGGGCCCCCACGACCCCCATTGGAATGGAGCGCATCCACCGAGCCCTGCGCCCGCGAGGCAAGGATACTGACCCTCCCCGAGATGTGGTCTGTTGTGTTATTGACTACCAACTCAAGGAGGACATTCTCAGGCAAGCGCGTGTCAAGAACCCGTTACTTTACAAAGATGTAGAGGTTCGCCTATTTCAGGACCTATCCTCCATTACATTGCAACAACGCAGGGAACTCCGCCCTCTACTGGAGGTTCTCCGCGCCAAGGGGATCCAATACAGATGGAAGTACCCGTTCGCTCTCTCAGCCTCCGCACAGGGCCGTTCCGCTCTGCTACGAGTCCCGGAGGACCTACGCCGCTTTTGTGCCACACTGGAGATTCCTTACACTGACGTGCCTGACTGGTACGCGGAATTCCCGCAAGCCACACGATGTTCCTCACAAGAAAGTGAACCCATGGAGACTCAAGACCACCGTCACCGTAGACGGCGCTCGCCGTCGGAAGATCATCTCCACGGGCCACTGACAAGCTCTACTCACAGCTCTAGCCCATTGCAAGTGCCACACACGAGAAGAGCACGCCGTGATCGTTAAACAGCACTACAGGATTCCGCTGCATTCAGCTAATGTAACTATTCTGGCCTTCCAGAATTGTTTTGTTTTTGTTTTTTTGTTTTTCTGTTGCCACTGCTCCATTCTAGTCAGGATCGAGTGTATATGGCTGTACCACTCCTTTTGAACTTCTGCTTCTAACTAGAACTGCCTATCTATGAGAGTATGCCAGAAAGGTCAGATGCCTGTTGTTATGCAGCTAGTCTCTCATCTGACAATCACATAAGGATCTCTTTTTTGTTATTTTTACCTCATTCTCGAGCACATGTTCTATTGCTCACACAGTAGCTATTCTTTGAGGATATTTCTTTACCCTCTCTCCCCCCCCCCCCCCGCCCCCCTACTTTTTTTTTTCTTTTTTTTTCTTCTTCTCAATCTTCTATGGTAATCTCTAATTTTCCATGAGAGTGAGATCCACACGGACCCTCAGCACTGACCCACACGCTAATCCCCCATGCAGGGATCACACACAGCCATTTTGATAGGCACTGTATGGTACCTGAGTTACGTAGCCTGCTCATAAATGATCCTCTATCTAGCGGTCTGTCATCCGCTTCCCCCCCTATCCAGTGAATTAGCGATGTGGTCCCTGTGGATCGTCCTATCCTCTCTCTGCAATGTAATTATTGGAGAGCATATTATTAGCAACTACTATCTCTACAATATTGTTTTAGCTGACTGCCTTTTATACTGAGTCCGGACGGACTTGACCAGGGATAGCACCCGCTCTCCAATCCCTTTGATGATACCCAATACTTACAATGATGCTTATCCTACCTTGGGGGGAGACTGTTTCCCTGTCTACTGGGATAACAACTGCGCGCAGCATGCGTTTCTTCTTCAGTGCACGCCAGCCTCCTTCTTCAATAAACTGTGTCCCCACCCATGGTAGGATACGCTTGAGTACTCTTCATGATGTCTTCTGTACAGCCATTCTGCCCCAGCAGTCTGTGCCAGGATCCTAATGGGATTGGCTCGATTTGTCCCCGACATTAACCTCGCAAGGTCCTGGGGAGAGTGGGTTCTACATTAATGTTAGGGGAGGCCAGCTTCGGCAACTTTACCTGTTGAAGTTTAATAGTTTTTTTTTGTTTCTATGGTTCATTGTTCACTGTTTGGCACTGTTATAGCTCTCCTTATGTTTCAATGGTTCGTCACGAATCACTTATAGGACTGTACTTTCATGTAGGTGAATGATATGTTCCTTTGCCCTCTATTGTGTTTTAATAGGATTGCACCCACTGACCATTATCCTCATGGGTTTCCCATGATCTAGCTTCTAGATATATGGCCTAGTACAATAACAAGACAAGCTCGGCACTCATCACCCCACTTATTAATGCCAATGGTTCGGTATCCCTCTTATTACACCGTGTTTCTCATTTTCATTTGCTTCCCTCCGTTCAGCTGTTAGCGTCCTTCCACTCACTGTTCCCATCTCTCCTAGCTTCGGACTGCGACCCACGCAGTGGTATTCCGATTCGCATTACTGTATTAAATAATCTGGTTTATTATAATATCACTGACTTTTTATGGTTTAACCCTGTGATCAGTACATACTGCACAGGGTACAGCGAGCAGGTTCTCGCTATAAACCATTTACTAGTGACTTAATTCACTGATCTCGACAACACCTCATTTTGAACCAACACTGGTTAGATACATCGAGACATTATTACCCTCTCTCGCCTATTCGTCTCCCTCCCTGCCCTCACCACTAACCCACTCATCTGTTAATAGTCTGCACATCTTAATCCGCGTGCCAGTCTCCCATCTTAACACTACCCTCAGTTGCCAAGTGCCTAGTGCTTCCCCTCGCGTCACTTGTACCTAAACGCCTACCACACCCTCCATCTACACCAGGCCGGAATGGCCTCTTTTACTTCAAATCCTCGCTCCGCGGCCCTCTCGCTGAAGTTGGCCTCTATCAACGCTAAAGGTCTCAACCTACCGGAAAAGAGGTCTCAACTTCTCCGGGAATGCCGTAAACTTAAAGCCAATATAATCTTTTTACAGGAAACACATTTTGTGACGGACAAAATTCCTAAATTATCAGATAGAGATTTCACCACGAGTTTTCACTCAACCAACAACCACTCCAAAACGAAAGGTGTGTCAATTCTCATCTCTAAAAATACGCCCTTTCAACTGCTAGATTCGCTACAAGACCCGGAAGGAAGATACCTATTCCTTAAAGGGACCATCTATTCTAAACCTGTCACCATTGCTAACATATATTCTCCCAACACCAAACAGGTTACATTTTTTCGCTCTGTATGTGACCTCTTATCCTCCTTCTCAACAGGCATTCTCATTCTCGGTGGGGACTTTAATACCCCCCTGAATCCAATTTTAGACTCCTCTTCTGGTACCTCAGCCATGCCATACAAAGCCTTAAAACAAATCAAACTTCAACTCCAAAATCTTTTATTGCATGATACCTGGAGAACGCTGAACCCACAAGGCAAAGACTACACCTACTTCTCACCTCTTCACCAAAAATACTCCCGCATTGACTATTTCTTTATCTCACAACCTGATATCCCTCTTTTAACAAAAGCCACGATAGAACCTATGACTTTCTCTGACCATCATCCGATCACCATCCTTCTGGTATTCCCTGAGACAATTACCAAATCTAGGACATGGAGACTTAACCCCTCATTACTAAAAGATCCTGCTAATGTTGCCAAAATTGCAACCTGTCTTACAGACTACTTCCAATTTAATAACATTCCTGAAACCCCCACCTTAATACAATGGGAAGCTCACAAACCCGTCATCCGAGGGGAATTTATTAAATTGTCCTCTATCTTTAAAAGGGAACATCAAGCCAAAATTTCACGACTCACGTCTCAAATACGTCTGCTAGAGGCCACGCACAAACAGACTCTTGCCTTAAAAACCTACCAGGCATTAACCCAAGCCAGAAAAAGCCTACTGGAAGAACTTAACTTGAAAACCAAGAGGCAATATGTCTTGAGACATAAACTCTTCTATGAAAAGGGCAATAAAGTGGGTAATCTTCTTGCCAGAGCTGTCCAAAAAAAGAAACATAGCACTACTGTGCATCATATTACTGACAAATATGGCAAAGTTCACACCTCTAACGAGGCTATAGCACAAAGATTTGAAGAATATTACCAAATGTTGTATAATATCCCATCTAACTCCAACCATCCTCCCGATCCGGTCATGAGACAACGTCTCATTAAAGACTTCCTTTCCAAATATGGCCCTTCCCCCATTTCACAGGAAATTGCCCAAAAATTGAATGTTCCCCTATCTGAAGAAGAATATGACGTAGCAATAAAGGAGATGAAAGTTGGTAAGGCCCCGGGCCCAGACGGCCTCTCCTTGGTATATTTCAAAACATTTCCAGACATACTGAAGCCCCATTTTCTCTCAGCCTTCCGATCCTTTGCGTCCACCTCGCAAGCCCCCTCTCAATTGTTTGAAGCTCACATCACGGTTATACCGAAAGAAGACAAAGACCCCTCCCTAGTAACGAATTACCGCCCCATATCGCTCATCAACGTAGACGTTAAGATCTACGCCAAAATTCTAGCAAACCGTCTATTGCCCCTTCTCCCATCCCTGATTTCCCTAGATCAGGTGGGATTTATTCCAGGAAGAGAAGGTAGAGACAACACCATTAAAGCATTGAATATTCATCATTGGTTAACCTCTACCAGCAAACAGGGATTTTTCTTGTCATTGGATGCCGACAAGGCGTTTGACAGGGTGGCCTGGGATTACATTGACTCGGTCCTCTTGGCTGTTGGTTTACCGGATCTTTTATTATCTTACATACGAGCACTGTATTCTCAACCTGCTGCTAGGGTCCGGGTCAATGGCCACCTGTCGAACGCCTTCCGGCTCCACAATGGTACCAGACAGGGTTGCCCCCTCTCACCCCTACTCTTTGTCCTTACTCTAGAACCCCTCCTTAATAAAATCAGACTTAATCCGGACATTAATGGCATAACTATCAAAAACCACACATATAAAGTAGCAGCATTTGCTGATGACCTCCTCTTCCTAACCAACCCACACATCTCTATCCCAAACCTTCTTAGTGACTTAGAGCTGTTCCAGACCATTTCAAACCTTAAAATAAATTATTCAAAGTCTAATGCTTTGAACATCACCCTCCCCGCAGCGACTATATCGCAATGTCAAACCAACTTCCCCTTCAATTGGGCCAAGCATTCAATTACCTATTTAGGGATTAAAATACCAATAATCCTCTCAAACCTCTTTAAGGAAAACTTTACTCCAGCCTTGCAGGAAACCAAAGCAGACTTTAAAAAATGGAGATCTCTTAACATAGCCTGGTTTGGCAGGGCCGCTCTCCTCAAAATGACGGTTTTACCACGTTTTCTCTACTTACTGCAAAACATCCCGATAAGCATCCCTGCTTCTTTTTTCCAATCCTTCAGACAAGCCTGTTCCTCTTTCATCTGGCAGCACAAACGGCCAAGAATTCAATACACACGTCTTACCCTACCAAAATCTAAAGGTGGAATTGCTCTTCCTGACCTACGGCGTTATTACTGGGCTACACACCTAGCCAGAATAGTGGACTGGAATATCCACCAAGAAGTTAAAGACTGGGTCACACTAGAGCACTCTTTCACTTCGCAATCCCTAAGGTTTCTGCCCTGGCTACACCCACGCCACTTGCATATTCACGTCAGACAACACCCCCTTATAGGACCCACATTACATGTTCTTCATAATGCATTGAAGACGATATACCCACACCCATGGCGGAGTCCTCTCACACCATTACGAGGCAACCCAGACTTCCCCCCTGGTCTTAGTGACAAATTTCTGTTCGACATCTGGCCTCACAAAGATCTCTATGCCAGACAATTCTTTACCCATAGAGGTAGTTTCAGATCCCTTGCAGACCTGAATACTATGACAACGCCCAACCACATCTCTCATTGGACATATAGGCAACTCCACCATTTCCTGATTGGATGAAACACTTCCCATCATTTTTCGAGAGATCTAAATCCTTTAGAGGATTTATGCTCACAACATTCACCTCAAAGACATCTCTATACTCTACTTATTTCTCTCCAAGGATAACTCAGCGTTCTCCAGCAAGACTTTCTCCTCTTGGGAGAAAGACCTAGGTATCAAATTCTCTGAATCGGAATGGGAAACTATCTGTACTTATATACACAAAGGCTCCCTTAATGTAGCCATTCAAGAATGCGGATACAAAATTCTCTCCAAATGGTACAGAACCCCATCATTACTTCACAAATTCTCGAATACTATCTCCGACAAATGCTGGCGCTGTGGCATGGAGGAGGGAACCATGCTTCACATATGGTGGTCGTGTCCTTCCCTCCAAATTTTCTGGAGGTCGGTCCACAACACCATCGCTGCAGTAACTGCTTGTCGCAATGACTTTTCCCCTGCCACTTATTTGCTTCACTACACCAAAATCCCCAAAAGGCGCTACCTTAAATCCCTCAATATGATTATGATTAACGCAGCAAAACAATGCATTCCATGTCACTAGCGCTCCTCCTCCGTCCCGACTCTGGCGGAATGGTTCCGCAGATTGAACAGCATTGAAACCTTTGAAGAATTGATCAGCATCTCAAATGAAACAGTATCTACATTTACGGCAATTTGGCACGACTGGCACCGTTTCAAACTTACTGACGCTTATTCTCCCCATCCTGACTAAGTGTTTCCCGTACAAGAGCATATATCTCTTTCAGTATATTCCTTCCACCCCAGTTTGGTCACCTCCTCCCTTCCCCTCTCCATCATAACAGACCTTCCTACATTGACTTATTGTCCATGGTCTGTCTCGGTAGTTTTGAATAAGTCCTTCAACCAGACGAATACATTCTATTAGTAAACCAACACCAAATTGAAAGTAGTCCTATTGCTCTTTATTGTATTCTTAGAACTAGTTACACGATCTGTTATATTGCCTATCTCACTGTTTGACTCTGTACACTCCTACATACAAACCTCTACAGTGTTATGATAACTTTGATATGATACCTTCACTGGAAAAGTGTTTTATGTATGTCTATATTGCTTCAATAAAATTTTGTGGAAAAAAAAAACAAGCGGTGTATCGTGTGGTGGAAGCTGTTTTTTCTACTTTAGATCACCATAAGAACTGTTTCATCAAGCACTATCATTTTCTGAACACCGGAAGATATTGATAATTATTCACTTTGGATGGAAGTGTTTATGCGCTGCTATATATAAAGAGTGGACTCTTCATGTTAAGATTACATTTTTTATATATATTTTTATAACATTTTTTGGCAAAAAAGCAGCTGCTTTTGTTATTTATGGATTGATTTATTTATACATCAATTTATATGTATTTTTATATTGTTTTATTTATTAATTTATCCAAAGCGCTGAGCAGTGTGCCATTAGGGCGTGTTATTTACACATTTTTTAGCAAGCTTATTTAAGATGTTATATAATATGGGATAGGATATTATAGATTATTATTATAGTTAATATTAATGTTATTCTTATTCTTTATTTTTGTTTGTTTAGGGGAGGGGAGAGGGAAGGGAGGGGAAGTGAAGAATAAGGGAAGGGAGGGGGGAGGATGGGGTAAGGGAAGAGGAAGGGAGGGAGGGGAGAAGAGGAGAAAGGAAGAAGAAGAGGGGGAAGGGAAGGAGGAAGGAAGGAAAGGGGGAAGAAAAAGGGTTGTTGTGTGCCACTCCCTACCCTTGAGAAATAAAAAAGAAGTATATTGAAAGATATGTAAATTTAGCTGAGAAATATTTTTGGGGTTTCTCAGAGGCAGATAAGCTGAGAACACTACATATTTCAATGCCCCGATATTAATTTGTTGGTGTATGAGTGAGGTAGGATGGATGGTAAGAATGAAGTGTACACAATTAAGAGGATAATATACCAAATATAAGGACTGCTGCTGAGTGGCACTTATTGGCGAGAATATTAAAGAACAGATTAAATATATGAAAGGCCAGATATGGCTGAGCAATGTGCAGTATTGACATGGAATTTAAGAGGCCTAGGGACAGCAGTGAAATGGACTCAAGTATTTGATGTTATACGTAAGGCCCGGGTCAAAATAATATACTTACAGGAAACACATATGATAAAAGAGCATTCAGTTAAAAAAAAACATGGGTTCAATGGTTAGACTATGCGTACCATACAACTTATTAGAGGGGAATTACCTTAATGGTACACCAGACGGTATCCTGGGAATGTGTGTGGGTAAAAAGAGACCCAAAGGTGAGATATATATTTGTATATGCTAGACTGTATGCATTACCATTTGTGATTATATGACTGTATAACCCACCCCCTGGCTAATATGAAGGTATTAAAGGAAGCAGTGATATTTATGGCACAATATCCAGAGACATATGTTATATGCATGCAGGATTTAAATATGTTAATGAATCCAGTTATGGATAAACATGGAAAGCTCCCTAGGGATCAAGCGGGTGGAAAAAGTACATTTGGGAAGTTTGTTTAGGAGGTTCGATGGGTGGATATATGAAGAATTAAGAACCCTAAAACTAGGGCTTATTCATGCTTGACACCAGGGAGGGGAAGTATATCAGGATTGATTTAATATTGGGGAATGAGAAAATAATATCATTAGACTCAGTAGTCTATCTCCATAGGGGAGCATCAGACCATTCACTTATGGTATATAAGCTGTTAATAAGCCCTATGGGAAAACATTTAGGATGGAGAGTGCACCTTTACTGGCTGTTGCAGATAGGAGCTAATGATCGTATACCAGAACAACTGGAGGTGTTCCTTGAGAACCATAGAAAGATATAGATAGATGAGAATTTATGGGACGCTTTTAAGGCATATTTAAGGGGAGCCCTGAAATCCACAATCTCATATATAAAACAGAAGAGTAGGCAACAAGAGGAATAGCTGGAGTGGGCATGTGCCTAAGCAGAAGCAGAATTTATAATTAATAATTCAAATTTCAATCAGCAAAAATGGGAAAACCTTACTCATCAGTATAAAAACCACCTGATGGCTAATGCCAAACGTAAACTTTCTTTTCAAAAACAGCAGAATTTTGAACAGGGAGAATAGCCAAGTTATTAGCACTTCTAATAAGACAGCAGATTCCCTCCTCAGTAATCTCAAAAAATAAAAATTAGTAGTGGAGAAGAGGCTTATACGGTAGAGGAAATAACAAAGATTTCATGAATACTACGTCACAATGTATACATCAACCTTGATGTGTGCAGAGGAAGATATAAAGAAATATCTCAATGATTTGGAGTTTCCTGAACTTATGGAAGAACAGATCTCAAATGTTGGAAGAAGAGATTTCTGAGGAGGAAGTGAGAGATACTATCTAACAGATGGCAACCGGGAAATTGCCTGGTCCAGATGGTATACCCTTAGAGCTATATTTAAGATATATAGATATTATAGCACCAGTTTTATCCAGAGTATATACAGAGGCCTTTGTGCGTGGAGTACTACCAATCTCTATGTACGAGGTTACAGTAGTAGGAAGGACGGAATATCACCATTTGGCGCTGTTTTCAATTTGAGATATCTGCTGTCAGGTACCACACAGATACCTTGTATAGAGACGGTGCTATGTGACACTACCTAGCCTGCATTCAGTATACCCACCAATGCTTATGAGGGGAGAACCTTTGAATTGACCAGTGGATTGTCTATTTGAAGTGCCTGTTTTTAATTGGACCCATGTGAGTGTGATTTTAAAATTTGACGTTTATTAAACTAGCTTTACATTATTGCACTATGGGAAGTTTCCTTTTGTCTCCTTGAGGTAATTCTGAGATAATAAGTGACTATCCTCTGCCTGCGAAGTTCTCATAAGAAGTGGCTTGGAGAAAATAATCATCATTTGTATACACTATAAGCGCTTTTGCCTGACACGAGAGTGCTGGGCAATACCTTTGGTGAGTTTTTTATACAAGGGGGGCACGAGCACCAAGGGTGCGGTGGAGGCTTTACACTTGATGGACACTTGGCTACAGAATGTTTATTTTGAATTAATCAATTTTTGAACTATTGCCACCATTAGGATTACTGCTTTCCATCAATTTTTCTTGATTGAAGATTAATCAAACTCACTTTGGAATCACACATTTTTTAGAGCACCATTTGTTTTTGTGTTCATTTTTTATTTTTTTCACTTTGTCACTTACTCACAGCATCACTATTTGTGGGATTTATATAATATTGTTTTGACCGCTTATCCTTTTTTTTTGTTTGATTGTCATTTTTATTTGTACTGCTATTTCATCAATATTGATTGTATTGTTGATCATTTTTTATGCACATTCTTTTCACGTTGGGTATTACAGCACACTGTTATTCAATAGTGTGGATTTTGTTTAGCGCCACTAGGTGCCTTTGTTTGCATTTCAAGTGATAGATTTGCTTTCTTTCCACCTTCTGATAGACATACAGTAGTATTATTACCGAAACTGGACAAAGATCTGAGTGGGTGTGCCTCTTATAGACCAATCTTGTTATTAAATATAGATGATAAGATCCTAGACAAAATTCTTGCAGAGAGTTAACTATGATTATTACCTCTATTATCCATAATGATAAAATAGGATTCATTCCAGAGAAATCCACATCAATTAATATAATAAGAACGCAAATAGTAGCACAGTTAAAAGACCATATTCCAAATACATCTGCATTGGCATCTTTGGATATGGCTAGAGCATTTGACTCTATAGAGTGGCCGTTTCTAAGAGTGACAATGAAAAGATTTGGAGAAAGAATTATAAAATTTGCTGGTGAATGGTATGCTATCACCTCATGCAAAGCTGTATAGAGGGACTAAACACGGATGTCCCCTATCTCCACAACTGTTTGCAATAGCGATAGAAGCTTTAGCTTTAAGATTTAGGCAGTCAAAGAAATACAAGGGAATTACTCTAGGGGAAAAAACTGAGTGTATTGGATTGTATGCAGACGACATCATATTATATATGTCGGATGCTCAGAGTACATTTAATGATACCATGAAGATAATAGGGACATTTGGAGAGTTCTCTGGCGTGATAATAATTTGGCAGAAATAAGCAGAAATCTGCATTGATGCCATTAAGACAGGACATACAGATGGGAGATGGGGGGTGGGGGTAGAACACCCATTAAAAATAGTACAGTCCTTTAAGTATTTAGGAATTTATATTACCTCACAAGCGAAGGAGGCATTGAGAGCTAATCTATATCCTCTAAAGAGCACATTAAATATAAATTGGGGAAATGGTCTAAAATGCCATTATCAGTAGTAGAAAGAATACATTTGATTAAAAGTATAATAGTACCTAAATGCCTGTATATGTTTTCACATTCGCCAGTAATAATACCTAAAGTAATATTTAACAAACTGAACTCCCAGTTCATAAAATTCAGATGGGCTAATGGTATATGTAAATGAAAACTAACAACATTGCAGCGACCTAAAGCCATGGCAGGTGCGGCTCTGCTGGATATAGATCTATATTATCTAGTGTAACAATTGAAGTGCCTACAGAAGTGGATAGCTCAGGAGCAGGGAGAGGGAGTGGAGAGGTACTTGCTTAAGATCTAAGCCCTTGTACACACGGTCGGATATTCCGACTGAAAATGTCCGATCGGACCTTGTTGTCAGATAATCCGACAGTGTGTGGGCTCCATCGGACTATTTCCATCTGAATATCCGACCAACAAAGTTTGAGAGTTCTGAGCATGAGGGACAAGGTGTCACGCATGCTCAGAATAAATTCTGAGACGGAAGCGCTCGTTCAGGTAAAACGCTCGTAATGGATATAGCACATTCGTCATGCTGCAATGTTAAAAATTCTTTAATGCAGTGCATTCTCTTTTTCTTTACAATGCTACAAGAATGAAGTTGTTTTGCTGCTCATATTCACACGCACTTCTCCCAAACTTATTTCTTTATTCTTTTTCTTCATTTCATGAATACAATATTTTAATTCGTCACATCTCCCCAATCATTTTTTTTTTTTTTTTGGTTTTAAATTTGGTGGTTGTTTTTTTTAATCAAGATCTCCTTTTTTGACAGTTTGCTCATCTTCGCAATTTTTTTGGTGTGTTTTGTGTGTCAACTTACCACAGCACCATTATTATCTTTTTATTTTATTGTTTTCTTTTTTAATCTAGAGGAGGTTGTTTGCTGTTGGTGCCTCTTGTTAACCACTTCAATACTGGGCACTCAAACACCTTCCTGCCCAGACCAGTTTTGAGCTTTCAGCGCTGTCGCATTTTGAATGACAATTGTGCGGTCATGCTACACTGTACCCAAATGAAATTTTTATCATTTTTTTTACTACAAATAGAGCTTTCTTTTGGTGGTATTTGATCACCTCTACGGTTTTTATTTTTTGCTAAACAAATAAAAAATAAAAAATTTTTTGAAAACAAATATGTTTTTTTTTGTTTCAGTTTCAAAACTTTGTAAATAAGTACGTTTTCTCCTTCACTGATGGGCGCTGATGGGGCTACACTGATAGGCACTGATAAGGCTGCACTGATGGGCACCAATGAGGTGGCACCAATGAAGTGGCACTAATGAGGTGGCATTGATGGACACTGATATGTGGCACTGATAGGCGGCACTGATGGGCACTGATAGGCTACACTGATAGGTGGCACTGATGGGCGACATGGATGGGCACTGATAGGTGGCACAAATTGGCATGGATAGGTGGCATGGATGGGCATGGATAGGTGGCATGGATGGGCATGGATAGGAGGTACAGATGGTCATGGATAGGCGGAACCGATGTGCATGGATAGGTGGCACAGATGGGCATGGATGGGCACTGATAGGTGGCATTGCATTGTATTATACTGTACTAATGTATGCCAATCAGTGCCAACCAATGTATGCCAATCAGTGATGCCCATTGTGGGCACTGATTGGCATCCATTGTGGGCACTGATTGGTATCCATTGTGGGCACTGACTGGAATCCGACTGACTGAAACTGAGGAGCACGATCAGTACAGATGGATCAAACGAGTTCTGGCGTGTGTTCATATTATTATTATTGATTGCATACTGCTCCATGTGCTTTGATTTAATGTTGTACAGTTTAAAATGGCCACTTTCATGTTCATGGGTTCAATCGTTCGTAATAAACATTGTTCGTTAGCCCACTCCAAAACAATGTTTTGCCAACTTGCAAGTATTCCAGCTTTAGAAAGTGCCAAAAATAATGTTTTCACCTTTGAACTCTGCCAAAAAACACAATTGTACGACACTTCCAAGCAATGTTTCATATTCCTATTTCTGCCCTCAAATATCTGTGTGCTAAGTATTCCTTTTTTACATTTTCATAGGGGAGATAAGACTCGGGACGTCTGAGGACACCAGGGACCCCACACCTCCCAAAGAAGGGGAAATACCAAAAGCACAAGCAGAGGAGGAAGGAGAGATTTTCGAAATTGGCGAAATTGGCACCACAACAGGTGTCGGAGACCACAGCTTCAGGTAAGCTAATCAATGTATGTCTGCATATTTATAATACATGGTGTGTTTTTTTTTTAGGTGATGTGGATGTTGTGGAAGAAGAATCACATTTTACCAGTGAAAGTGCCCAGATCTTCATTGGGGAGATAATGGGGTGCAATCGCGATTTAGAGAATATACAGAAAAACATCAATGATGTTCAACAAAAAAATGAAGAACATCATTGATGTTTTAGGGAGAGTCTGAAACACCCAAAACTAGTTAGCATCCATTTAAAATTTAAAAAAACACTTTTATATTTTTAGAAAAGCCAAATTTGGAAGATGCACACAGTGTGTCAACATGTACTATCTCCCATCATGGGGATCAATGTACGTGTTTTGTGGGTGCAACCCCTTCCTTGCTACTAAAGTGACTGAGATGAAGGGGCTGCACCCCCAAAACATGTACATTGATACCCCATGATGCGAGATAGCACATGTTGACATTAGGCATGGGATCAGGAGGAAACTGGCCACTTTTTGATTCTCAATTTGTGTGCATCTTCCAAATTTGGCTTTTCCAGGGTTTACACCCCATCTGATGAAGGCAATATCAGCACAGTTTGTACATACTCATGTCTGATATTGTCTTCACTTTTCAAAGTTGAACTTTGTAAGTTCCTGTGTTCTGTATGTTATGCTTTGATACATGCCTGTTTACAAAAAAACGGCAAGTTCTAAAAATGTTACCAAAAATAATGTTTTATTGTCACAGTCCCTACCGTGTAGACGGCAAGGTGTGGTTGCACCCCAAGTGGTTCTGGGTGGTATTGACCTAATGGCTGTTTGTTCTTGCTCCTGTCTCTTTACCTCTGAGCCACACCTCAGTTCTATTCTGCCTGCTTTCCAGCCATGCCTAGTTTTGCATAAGTACTGTGGCCAATTCTGTTTGTACCTGTCACTCTTGGATCAGCTGTGGCAGGTTACCTAATTAGCTGGGTATAAAGCACTGCTTCACTCTAAAGGGCTTTGTTAGTCCATTGTCTCTTGTTGCCAAAGGTACCGCTGTTCCTGGTTTTAAGTTACAGTGTTCCAAGACTGACCCTGGCTACCGACCCTGGCTTGTATATCGTTTATTCTGTCTTCTGGAATCCCTGACTACGGCTTTACCTGGACAATCCTTTGGCAAATTCCTATCAAGCCCCCGTGCACAGATTCACAGCCCAGGTAGCTTATCTGTTTGTTACTGTGGGCTTTGTCTATTTGCAAGAGTGAGCTTACATCTCTGCACCATGGACTCCAACCTAGGTAAGCCCTCACATTTATATACACCAAATATGTTGGTTTGTCGTAAAACCCTTTTCTAAACGCACATGTAAATGTGCTTTGAATAAAAAGTTAAATTATCAACAATGTGTGGCTTTCTTTTACAACGTGCAAAAGCAGTATTTGTAGTAAAGTCGTTGTTTTCTGTGGCAATGGGTGTTATATACTAAAGGCAAATCCACTTTGCACTCCAAGTGCAGTTTCAGGTGCACTTTTGCAGTGCACTTGTAGTAGTGGAATTGCCTTTAGTAAATAACACCCACAGTGATATTTAAATTTCCCCAATCACGCCATTTTCATGACCCCACATATTTCTACCATGGTGGTGAAAATTAGCAATATTTTTGTCAGTAATGCACTACATACATTATCAACAAAAACAAGGTGTGTGTGTGTAGCAGACCCACAACATAATAATATTATCTGAAGAAGAGACTGTCACCTCATCTTGCTCTGAACTTGGGTTTGCACAAAAAAACAAAAAAACCTAGGAGACACCTAAAACAAAGTCAAGCAGTAAATGAAAACAAAGGGTATTGGAGTTTCAAAGAAAAATTTATTAAAAAAATGCCTCTCAGACATTGTCTGGCAATCTCAATGGCCCCCTACCCACAAAGTATTCCACATATCTGGATCGGACCTCACGGGCGCTTTTGGGGGGGCAAGCCAGGACTAGGGATGTGCTTCGTGTTCGAATCGAACATACGTTCGACTCAAACATCGGCTGTTCGCACGTTCAGCGAATACCGAACGTTATGGACCGTTCGCGACAAATTCGTGTGGCACTCACTGCCCACAATGCACTGCGCCATTGCAGTGCATTGCTGGCTCATGATTGGCCAAGCATGCACTGTGACCCCGCATGCTTGGCCAATCACAGCGCCGGCAGCGAGGAGAGCCATGATTGGCCACAGGCAGGATGCCTGTGGCCAATCATAGCTCAGGCTGTGTAGTACACGCCCCACACTATATAAGGCTGCCAGCGTGGCGGCCTTGTGTAGTGTGTTGCGGCATTCATAGAGAGAAGGATAGGTAGGGATAGTGTCTACATTTATTGTGATTGAACCTACCGCAGTTACAGCTGGTGTATTGTGCCACCTGCACAGTGTACACCTGAAGCTACCCCAATTGCTGGTGTTGTTCTCTTCCTATACCACAGGCAGCTGCTGCAGTTACAGTCGGTGTATTGTGCCCCCTGCACAGTATACACCTGAAGCTACCCCAATTGCTGGTGTTGTTCTGGTTCTATACCAAAGGCAGCTGCAGCAGTTACATGTAGGAGTTAGTGGGTGTTCTCTGTATACCTTCAACACAGTATACACCATTCGTTATCGGACGATTTTGCGTTCTTGCTCTTCTGTAATTGAGCTGTTAGCAATCTGCAGGAGTTTGTGAGTGTTGTCTGCGTGCCCTGACCGCAGTATACACCATTACATCCACCTATGCTCTTCTGTAATAGAGGTTGCAGTCAGTTGTAGGAGATTGTGCGTGTTGTCTGCGTGCCCTGACCGCACTATACATCGTTATATCCACCTATATAGCTAGCTATATTGCTCTTCTGTAATAGAGCTTGCAGTCAGTTGTAGGAGAGGAGGAGGAGGAGGCGGCACATGTCCAATGAAGCAGGATGCCCTCCGGGGGCCAGCTTAGGGGCAGCACACCGACTGAATCACACCGCAGAGCTCCGCCTGTGCAGGGCACTGCCTCTGCGCATTATTCTAAAAGTTATTTGGTGTGGGCCTTTTTTGAGACGAGTGCATCAGATCGCTGTTATTTGCAACATATGTCTCAAGCGTATCTCGCGTGGCCAGGTGCAGTAGTGTTGGAGGTTGTTCCGCCACCACACCTCCAAAATGCTACTACTGGTTGTGACACACCTCTCTCCTCCACCCCCTCCTCTTCTTCTTCCTCCATGGCCTCTTCCAGTGCTCTGTCCTCGGAACCAGCGGTGCTCCGTAGGCGTTCGAGGGGCTATGCAAGTAAGCAGGCAAAACGATGCCATGCCGTGCTTGCGCTGTTTTTTTGGGGGGACAGGAGCTACACTGGGGCAGATATTTTGTCAGCTCTGCAGGGGCAGGCCGAGAGGTGGTTGACGCCACGCCAGCTTAAGCCAGGAATGGTGGTTTGCAACAATGGCACCAACCTCCTCTCCGCCCTCCGACAGGGACAACTGACCCATGTGCCCTGTGTGGCTCACGTCCTTAACCTGGTGGTGCAGTGGTTCTTGGGCAGGTACCCGGGCTTACAGGATGTCCTGAAGCAGGCCAGGAAAGTCTTTGTGCATTTCCGCTGATCATTTAATGCCTGTGCTCGGCTGGCTGAGCTCCAAAAGTATTTAAACCTGCCCAAGAACCGCCTTATATGTGACATGCCTACCAGGTGGAACTCAACATTGGCCATGCTGCAGCGGCTGCACACGCAGCAGAGGGCCATCAATGAGTACCTGTGTGCCTACAGCACCAGGATAGGGTCAGGGGAGCTTGTTTTTTTCTCACCACGCCAGTGGGGCATGATCAGGGATGCATGCACTGTCCTGTCACCGTTTGAGGAGGCCACAAGGATGGTGAGCAGTGACAGTGCATGCATCAGTGACACTGTACCTCTTGTTAACCTGTTGGAGAATACGCTGCGTGGAATAATGGACAGGGCACTTGAGGCAGAACAGAGGCAGGAAGAGGAGGACTTCCTTGCCTCTCAAGGCCCCCTTTATCCAGACAGTGTTCCTGCTGTCCCACCCATCACACAGGAAGAGGAGGAGGAGGAGGAGGAGGAGGAGGATTGTGTCAGCATGGAGGTGAAGGCTGGCACTCAGCATCAACAGCAGCAGTCTTGTAGGGATGATTTACAGTCCCAAGAAACAGGGGCATGTAATTACCATTCTTGATATAATATTTCACAGCAGGGCCCGTTCTTGTGCCCATCCAGAGTAACTGTGATGACTTATAGTGTTGTGGCACCAGCACCACAACCACCAAAGGCCCAATTTTTCTACCACTGTTCAACAATGGCATGTAATTACAATTCTTGATATAATCATTCACAGCAGGGCGCTCCAGCGCCCACCAAGAGTCACTTTGAGGGCTTACAATGTTGTGGCAACACCAACACCTTGTTCCGCCATTTCTGCAGAGCATATAGGGCAGGCCCCTACTTTCAAACATCCAACTTACAAACGTCTCCTACTTGCAAACGGAAGGAGACAGCAGGAAGTGAGATAAAAAAAGACGGACGGCAAAACAAATTATACAGGGGTGAAAACACTTCCCTATGTTTTCCAAAAAGCTTAAAAATAGATTTTTTGGGGCGCATGCGCGGCACGAAACTGGATGGTTGCACTTGAGCGGAGCTCCATCACAGCGAGGACACTAACTCGTTTCCCGGGGCCGTTGAATACATCAAATGAACATACAAAGTACCCGCACCCCCGGGGGAAAGATCGGTGCATGCCGTCCGCCAAGTCCCGTCGCGGGAAACCAGCACAGAGGTCCCTTACAAATTATCTCCTCAGAGCACAGGAAATGGCGGGGAACTTCCAAGATGGCGCCGACCCAGGACACACGCCGGAGCTCAGAGGCAGCCCTGCGGCCTCCCCTGCACACTCGATTAGGGATGGTGAGTACCCTTTACAACTCACTAAAGCAGACCTGGATGACAGCCTCACAGCCATGTACACAAATTTGGCGGAGAAGTTCCAAACAGAACTCCATAAATCCACCAGTACTTTGCAACAGGAGCTCACTGCATTGGGGGGCATGACTGACTTACTAGAAACCAAGCACGATGAGTTACAGCTGGCATACTCTGACCTCCGTAGAGATCATGAAACCCTCTCTGAGTCCGTCTCCCAGCTCCACGGCCACTTGGAGGACCTTGACAACAGAAACAGACGTAACAACCTGAGGCTCAGGGGGGTCCCAGAGGCCATTACTGACCTAGCCCCAGCCGTGCTTAAACTGTTTCAATCTCTGTTACCTGCTTCTCCTATTGCAGCATTTACATGTGATAGGCTGCATAGAGCTTTGCATCCCAAGCCCCCAGAAGACAAACCCCCGAGAGACATTTTGTGCCTCAAGGATTATCTGGTGAAGGAGGAGATCCTGAGGGCATCTCGAGTCACCCCTAACATTACCCTAGAGGGGGTAAGGATCCAAATTTACCCAGACATATCCCCGTCTACCCTGGACAAGTGGCATAAGTTTAAAGAAATCACTGCTCCCCTACAGGAAGCCTGTATACGTTACAGATGGGGATTTCCATTTAAGCTCCAGGTTATACAGAATGGTTCCACGTACACGGTGACCACCATCCAGGAAGGAAAGGAGCTCCTGGTCAAACTGGGACTCATGGCAAAAGATGACCTTCCCAGGATGCCTTCTACCCCTCGCCCCTCAGCCATCTGGGCCACCCCCTCCCCACAAAGAGACCGCAGGCGGCAAAGGCAAGACCTCAGAGGCCACCTGATATGATAGTTTGGTTTCACATCCTCCTGATGGCCCGTAGGCCTTGAACCTAACTCCGGACCTGGAATTGGTTGGACTGGTGGATGGGTGGCTCTTCCAGATGGGGATTCGCTGGCTTGGGTACAGTGCCTACAACACCCTTTCCCCCCCTGACTTTTGGAGCACACCTTGATGCACCCTTAGCTCTATCAGGTCCCCGCTGTACTGAGACGCTGTGCCCGCGCTTGATTGTACCCCCACTCTTACGCCCCCTCGGGAGAGAAGAGAGTTGTGGTGAGCGGAGGCGAGTTGCTCTCTGCCCCTCTTGCTCTCTATTTCCTCATAGGAGGACGTGAGTGTTGGACTTTTAGGTCCTACTGTTCAGGAAGTTTTTACACCTGACAGATAATGGTTTATCTTTATGTCGGGATGGTGTATCCCCTCCCAACCCCAATGGTTTATATGTTTACAATGTTGCTTATGGTTATTTTTCTTTTCAGGTACGGGACTCTATATTTTAATGTTGCTCAGTTAGCTAATGTTATGATCCTCATGGGCCGCTATCAAACATGCTTTAACATGCTTACTTTTGCTGTGTGGCCTATTAGCCTGTCCATGGTGTGTGTATACATGTTTTCCCACCCCTCGGGATCAGAGCCTATTTTCCATAGGGATCTACTTGCCCTTTTGTATATCCAATGGGGATTAGAATAGTCTCACATAACGTTAAGGGGTTTAATTCCCCTCAGAAGCGGAAGAAAGCATCCAGGGCCTATAAACAGTTAAAGGTGGATGTGTTGCTCCTGCAAGAGACTCATTTCTCTACGGGTAACCACCCCTCCTTTTTTAATAAGACATATTCTCGTGGTTATTACACCACTTTTGGATCCCGATCCCGGGGGGTGGCCATTTTTCTCAGGAATGGGGTAATATTTAACATGGATAGAGTATACAGAGACCCGGCGAGCAGGTTTATAATTCTTCAGGGTTCTTTGCAGGGTAAACAGGTCACATTGGCGAATGTGTATGCACCCAATGATTCACAACTTGCTTTTTTTAAGGAGTTCTTCCGGATCTTAGACGGTTATATATCCCCTCACATGTTGGTAGGGGGAGATTTCAACTTAGTGGCTCACTCTGTACTAGACCGTAGCAGAGACAGAGGTTCTGCCAATGCCTTTTCTAAATCCCTGAAAGCAATGATCCTCTCCCATAATTTGACTGACTCCTGGAGAGCCCATAATATAGGGGCCCGTGAGTATACCTTTTATTCCCACCCTCATGACAGCTATTCCAGACTGGATTATATGTTTTGTTCACCGATCCTTTTGGCAAACTCTACAGCTGCGACCATTCACCCCTGCCCTTGGTCTGATCATCAGATTGTTTCCTTGGACCTGACCCATATGGGCCTTAAGCCCTCTGTGGCGGGTTGGAGACTAAACGAGGCACTCCTGTCGGACCCAATCTTGGTAGCACAAATTTCCTCCCACATTTCCGAATATATTACAAACAACGATACGAATGATCTGTCCCCCTCAATTATGTGGGCTGCTCATAAGGTGGTAGTTAGGGGACACCTGATTCAAATAGCGGCAGAGAGAAATAGGCAGAGACTGACGGATATAAACAGGCTCACGATTGAACTAGACAGACTTTATCATTTACACACCCAAGACCACGACCCTAACCTACTACAACAAATCAACTCGCACAGACTAGAGCTTGATAAAATCCTGTCTGATAGAACAGAGAAGACTTTAGGCTGGTCTAAGGCCAAGTTTCTGTTACACAGCAACTGGGCCTCGGCCATGTTTGCTAAGAAGCTAAACCAATCTATCCAATCCCCTCATACATATAGGCTGCGAAACGCAAATGGCACGGTGGTCCCCCCCCCCCCTTCCGATATACTTAAATTTTTTTCAAAATTTTACACAGACCTCCTCTCCCCCCCGGCCTCTCCCCCAGATCCGGCGCTTCGGACTCGGTCGGAGGACGTGCCGCTCCCTAGATTGTCCCCAGAAAAAATCCAGGACATAAATGCCCCTTGCTTTGATCAGGAAATACTTAAAGTTATCAAATACCTTAAACCATCCAAAACCCCTGTACCGGATGGATTCTCGACCCAGTACTATAAAAAATTTCAGGCCTCTTTAACACCATACCTCAGGACCATGTACGACCATGTCCACGGGGGAAATACTTTCCCAGAGGACATGCTGCTAGTGAATATGTCCCTGATCCCCAAACCAAATAAGGATCACACCCTCCCGCAGAACTACAGACCAATATCGGTTATAAACACTGACCTTAAGATCTTTGGCCGTATTTTGGCCGACAGGCTCTCTAAAATTATCACCTCCCTTATCTCCCCAGATCAAACGGGTTTTATACCGACCAGACAGATCACGGATAATATCAGACTCGCCTCTAATGTCATACAGGATGCTGACCTATTTTCCCGTAGAGTTTTGCTGTTGAGCCTTGATATTCATAAGGCGTTTGACAGTGTGCTGTGGTCATATCTAGAATTGGCTTTGGAGAAATTTGGCTTTTCGGGAGCCTTTGTCCACGGTTTCAGGGCGCTTTATCACCACCCGCGCACTCGAATCAAGCTTCCGGGCTGTAACTCGGACTATTTTACTCTGGGTCGTGGAACCAGGCAGGGGTGTCCATTGTCACCCTTGCTATTTGCCCTGGCCATTGAACCTCTGGCCAGAGCAATTAATCTTAACCCCAATATCAGGGGCTATATTAAGGGGGACCAAGAATTGAAACTAAGCATGTATGCGGACGATGTGCTCCTGTTTCTGACGGACCCTATTGTCTCCATACCTAACCTTATCTCCATCCTGCATGATTTCCGTGGTCTGTCTGGTCTGGGAGTCAACCTCTCTAAGTGTTCGGCCCTTCCGATTAATTTCCCCCAACAGACCGCTGCACAGATTCAAGCTAATTTCGGCTTTCCTATGGATGGGCAGACCTTATCCTATCTGGGGATTAAACTAGCCTCAACTAGCCATAAAATATACCTAGCTAATTATCCTGCTATGTTTTCCCGCATTAGACAACTTTTACGCTCCTGGGACTCTTATCATATTTCATTTCTGGGCAGCGTGCATGTCGATCCTCCCTAAACTTTTATTTTTATTTAGATCCTTGCCCAACTATGTACCCCGCCTGACACTGGAATACATGCAGAGGGATATTAATAAGTTCGTCTGGCATAACAAAAAGCCCCGTTTAGGCAAGCAAATGGTCTACAGAGCTAGAAATCTGGGTGGTCTGGGTCTCCCTAACATCTGGCTATATTATCTCTCAGCCAGATTCCTCCAACTTGCTCAATGGCACTATTCCCCGAGAACTATACCCCGAGAACTATACTCGGTGGCCCCCTATTACCTCCCAGGCCTACTTTGGACTAAAACTTCTTATATTAAAGAGATCTCTGCCCTGAATTCAGTGGTGAGTCAGTCGCTTCGCCTATGGTCTCTGTATGGTGGGAAATTCTCAATACTCCCCCCTAACCCTAGGCTGGCCTCTTTTATCAAGGAATCCGGTGTTCCCGGCCGCCCTTCACGACCAAAATAGTTTCGCACTATGGGTCCTGGGGGATCTGACCACCTATGGTTCCCTTCATGACAGAGGGAATTTTAGGTCATTCGGATCTCTCCAAACCTCCCACGCCCTCCCTAATTCGGAATTTTTCTGATACCTGCAAATTAGGCACTTTTACAATATCTACTTCCCTAGGACCACCATGGGGACAGACACCTTTTTCGAGAGACTGTGTGGACCGGAATCTAGGGATAGGGCTGGCATCTCCATTATATACTCATCCCTCGCAGGCTTAGTTCTCTTAGGTAAATCTGCAGCCATACTTAAATGGGAACTAGAGACGGGGAAGGAGGCCTCTCAGAATTTCCAATATGCACAAGTGCAACAGGTCTGAGGCGGTGAAAGAAACGGTGGTGAAGTTACATACCAGGTGGTATTACACCCCCGCGAAACTACATAGAATCTTCCCCACTATTTCTGGATCTTGTTTTCGGGGTTGTCCCGACTCGGGTACCCACCTTCATATTTTCTGGAGTTGTCCGGCCCTCAGGACCCTCTGGCAGAGAGTGCAGGACAGAGTATCGGGGATTATTGGTACCTCTATCACGCTTACCTACCAAATGTGCCTTTTCTTTGCTGATATCCCTGGTTCTACCCCCCCCCCCGACCAAAAACTTTCCCATACCCTTTTTAGTGCAGTACACTGGTCGATTGCCCTGTTCTGGCGCTCTCCTACGGTTGCATGGGATCAGGTACTTAAGAGAATGGCTGCCATTCAGCTTATGGAGAGGATTTATCATACAATCATGGACACCATGCATGTGTATGACCTCAAGTGGGAGTCCTGGACTCCCTGAAATGCCGTATACTTGCAGCTTGAGACAGACTTGGAGTCTGCTCATCCTAAATAGGGATACTGACAAGGATCAATGGTATTTTGGCCCCGTACCTTTTGGAGCAGTTATTATATTTTTAAAGTTAAGCTTTTGTTTTTGTTGTTTTTCTTGTCTATTTTATGATTTCAGTGGCATGTCCATACCCAGATGCCTATATAGTGGTACAGATTCTACCCCTGTACGTGGAAGTGAGGGTTATACTTTTAGTCTGTTTGCTTCCTTGCCTACCATACTCCCACGGACAATGACGGAATTGTGGGTTGCAGGTACTATTCAGACATCCTTTTGTTATGAACCAGGACACTTGTAACAACATTGATGAACCCACTGTACTGCTATTGATTTGTCTACTGTGATGTAACTCTCCTGTTATTGATCAATCTGTCAAAGTACTGTATATGCCCTTTTCTTTTTTGTCGTAATAAAAGTTCGTATTAAAAAAATAAATAGATTTTTTGACTGGAGCTACACTTTAAAAATGTACCAGTTCAAAATTACAAACAGAATCTACTTAACACAACAAATCTACACAGTCCCTGTCTTCTTTGCACCGCCTGTATACTGCTGTTCTGAGTATATAGGGCCTGGGGGCCCCACGTCTTTACTTTTTTTAATATGGGTATATATATTATAACATATATTATATATAATATTCCCCTTAATATCCGTACAAGACCCAAAGGGGCTGGTAATGGGTAGGGGGGGCTACCCATGCCATTTTTCTCAATGATTTTCATCCATATTGCCGGAACCAGATATATTAAAAATGCAAGCAGTTTGAAATTACTTTTTTTCCGTTAAATGTTATTTTGTGCAGGGACTGTTCTAAACACGGGGAAACACATGGCACTTCACAGGCATACTATAGACACCCCCCCAGGCACGATATTTAAAGGAATATTTAACTTTTTTTCACTTTAATCGTCATTAAAACCAGTGCTCCCGCCAAAACGGACATTTTAGAAAAAGTTTTTGGCATTGACCCATGTCCCCTGGGGCAGGAGCCAGGTCCCCAAACCCTTTTTAAGACAGTATCTTGCATATTAGCCATTAAAATTAGCACTTTTTATTTCAAACGTTCGAGTCCCATAGACTTCAATGGGGTTCTAAAGTTTGTACGAATTTTCGCTCCGTTCGAAAGTTCTGGTGCGAACCGAAAGGGGGGGGGGGGGTGTTCGGCTCATCCCTAGCCAGGATGAGCAGCTTCAAGGGCCATAAGGTTCACTTTTTCCATCAAGTCGGCATCAGGGCTAACTGAGGCCGCATAGTTTATGGAATGTTTTTTCAAAAAATATGATTTTGTTTATATTCCGCCATGGGTATTGGAGTCAAAAATAGGCAGGACCAGCTGGCCATTATCCCGAAAGTGTTCTCCACTACTCTTCTGGCTCTGGCCAGCCGCATATTAAAGATCCTCTGATCCGGGGTTAGGGTCCTCATCGGGAAAGGCCGCATCAGGTGGTTTGCCAGAGCAAACGCCTCATCCGCGACGAAAATGAATGGGAGTCCTTCTACAAGGCCAGTCTGCCACTCTGGAGACACCAGTAGAACTCCGTCCACGTGAGCACTCCACCATCCAACATACAGACATTTTTCCCCACGTCCACATACAGGAAGTCATATGTCGCTGACACCACCGCCAACATCACGATACTATTATACCCCTTGTAATTATAATAGTAGGACCCTGAGTTGGGGGGTGGGGCGATGCGGACATGTTTCGTTGGTCATCCAGACTTTATACCTGGCCTCACTGACCCATCCTTCCTCTCGCAGGCTCCTCAGGGACTCATGAGGGCCTTGAGGGCCTCCTTGTTCTTACATTCCTCCGGTTGGCCAACTACGGAGACCTTGCTCTCAGGCCGGGCTCCACTCTCTTTAGATCACTGGAGGGTCAATCAATTATCTAATTTTCTTGGCTCATTGCCCAAACCAACCCACTTTGGCAGAAAGCTCCACTCTTTTGAAGAACTCTGCTTGGGAGAAGGACCAACCCGGAGGTTCTTATCAACCTCCTATAAGTCCCTGCTAGACCTTCATGCCACTGGAGATCCTCCATTCTTAGCAAAATGGGAGAGAGATTTACTTATTTACTAGTAAGGGACCTCAACCTCTTTATAACAAAAATTATTTTAAAAAATATGTATAACAAGACATCTGATTCAGATAAACAATTGAGTAAGGAGGAGGAAAATGCGATCAACTTACTGGTCTCTCTCCTCGATGAAAACGATGATCAGGCTGACTTAATTGACAGCCTTGATATTGAAAAACTTTTATCCATACAAGAGGGCAATTTAGAAGAAAGGGCGAAAAAACCTAAATCCCTATTAAAGAAAAAATCTGACCAATATCCCACACCTAGTTCTAATCCTAATGCAGTAGCCTTTTTGAAACTCGTAACTAGAGATTTAAACAAATTAACATGTATGGACTCTGAAGATAGCAACCTAACCCTAGATGAAAAACAAGCTCTCAAGGATCTGTCTGAAAATGGCACGATAACAATCAAACCATCAGACAAAGGTGGCAACGTCGTGATTATGAATAATGATCAATATATTAGGATGTGTCCAAAAATTCTTAATAATTCAAATTGGTATCGTCCCATCTCAATGCAAATAATTGAGAAATTTAACAAAAAATGTTATGACTTAGTGGACTCAGCGGGACAGAAGGGCATTATTAATGCAACGACATGGAAATACGTACGCGTTGAACATCCAAAAATTCCCACTTTTTATTCATTGCCTAAAGTCCACAAAAATGAAAAGGACCCTCCTGGTCGTCCAATCAAATCATCGGGCAAAGGATCTATTTCGGAAAAATTAAGTCGTCTGATTGACGAATATTTAAGACCGTTTGTGATAAACCTGACCTCATACGTGAAGGATACAATTCATTTTTTGAAAATTCTTGATGATCTTGTGATCCCCGAGCATTCTACATTAGTCACCATAGATGTCGAAGCATTGTACAGCTCCATTCCGCACTCCCTGGGGTTAGCTGCTATCCAACACATTCTGTCCCAGAAACATGAGGACGAACGACCTTATAGCGATTTTATCGTGCAGTCCTTGGAATTTATCTTGAATCATAACATCTTTTCTTTCAATGGCTCCCACTACCTCCCAGGTGCAGGGGGTTGCGATGGGGACATGCTGTGCCCCATCATATGCCAACCTGTACCTGGGGGAGTGGGAGCGTTATGTAATGGCAGACGAATCAATGACGTTATATACTGACCACTTCTGGATGTGGGTCAGATATATTGATGACGTCTTCATGATCTGGGATGGGCCGACAGAGATCCTTCCTGACTTTTTGGGAAGGTTGAACAAAAATTCGTTCAATCTGATGTTCACCATGTCCCATCATTCGAACGAGATCACATTTCTGGATGTCAAGGTCCTCCGAGGGGAGGGCAATGCCATCCAGACGTGTCTCTTCAGAAAGCCTACAGCTGGAAATTCAATCTTACACGCATCGAGCTTCCATCCAAAGTCTCTGTTAGCATCTATACCTTTTTAGTCAATATCTGAGGACTAGAAGAAATTTCTCAAATGAAAAAAGCTTTCAGGTTGAAGCTAAAATTTTACAAGCTCACCTCCTTGAGAGGGGATACTCTAGGACCTCTCTCAAGAAGGCGTACAAAAAAGCCTTGGAAAAACCAAGATACGAACTTCTATATTCCCAGAAACAAAAGGTAGAGAAAGGTGGGAAGAATGAAAATATGAGTAGAAATATACTATCATATTCAAACCAACATAACAAAATACACAACATTATAGAAAAATACTGGCTTCTACTACATATGGACCCTAATTTGGGTAGGTTTATACCGAACAAACCACCAATCACATTCAGACGTGCAACAGCTATAAGGGACAGGATGATTCAAAGCGAGTTTAAAGGGGGAAATCGGAAGGATCCATGTACAGTGAAGGGAATTTATACATGTGGGGGATGCACCTTCTGCAAGTATTTTCAGGTGGGACCCACATGTACATTGCCTAACGGGAAAACATTAAGATTAACACACTTTGCGAACTGCAAAACGAAAGGAGTAGTATATATACTCCTATGTGAGTGTAATTGTTTCTATATAGGAAAAACTACATTAGAATTGCGAGTACGAATATCTAAGCACATATGGAGTATGAAAAAAGCTATTCCAGATCTACCCCTGGGAAGGCATGTTATCTACTTACATGGAGCACCCCTCCCAGGGTTAGATTTATGGCGTTGGATAGAGTGCACCCCAATGAAAGAGGGGGAGATTGGAATAAGGTGTTATTGCAGAGAGAACTAAAATGGATTTTTCAGTTACAAGCTACTAAGTTTCCCGGCCTCAATGAAGCGACAAACTATAGACCATTTCTGGAAGGCTTTGTATCAGGGGGTATAGAAAAGTGATATATGAGAATATTAAAATATAACAGCTTTTTCTTTTCCTTTTCTCCCCCCCCCCTTTTTTTTTTATGTACGTTTCTTCCCCCCTCGATTAGGTGAATTTTGGCTCTTTGAACACCATGGGGCTCTTCTGGATGGGATCCCGGCATGCTAAGGCCACTATGGAGGGGAGAAGCCTGCCCTTGGTTGGCAGGTACCTTTTGTTTTTCCCCCCTGGTGGCCTTTTCTCTCGCTCATCGGTATACCTGTAACAGAAATGGGATGGGGGTCTGATCACCCCAGCTTCCCGTTTCTCTGTCTCCCTAGGTTTTTCACCCACGCTCGCCCTATAGACATCTCGGACGAACGTGAGGTTAAATGCGTTTACACATCCTACATGAATGTGCAGTTGCTGACACTTTTGCTGGCGCTGTGCTTCCTGGGGGATGTAGTTTAGTGAACAACACTGTTTGGCCAACTCCAGGGCTAAGGTACGATCTGCGCATGCGTGTCGGTGGGAGCGTGACGCATGACGTCACTCCTCCCACGGCGCCATTTTGGATGTGGGCATGGGGCGACATCGTGCACCGCACACCCGGGGGACCGCGCTTAGGTGATAGGACTCACAGGTGAGTAATATTTACTTCACCTGGAAGGGGAGGGAAGGAGGTGGGGCGGTGAGATACTTTAATGGGCCAGGAGCAGTCTGTTATCAGTCTGCAATGGCCATGGAGGAGGTGACTTGCTGAGAGATACAATTTAAGGTAAGGAAATATATATACTTTTTTATGTCGGCCTGTATGCAGCCTTATTGAAAAATGAAGGGGAATTAATGGATATAATTGTCCTTCCCCTTCCCATTTTAGGCTGGACCTGACACGTCTATCTCTTGGGGGAATCTTTTTCTCCCATAGCACCAAAATCCTTGGACTACAGAGAGATTGCGGCGACTTTAAGCCAAATAGATTGCCTTAAACATTTAAGAGAGTTGCAACATTTGGGCATCTCATTTTAACAATTCTAACATAGGAATCTCAGGTGTTTTCCCTTCAGGACACAGCAAACTACTCTATGAAACGCTTTTGGGTAAGATTTTTTTTTAAAGATTTTGCAATATTATTATCTTTTAGAATGATCACTATGCGATAAAGTTCCCCCCTTTCTTTAGGGGTGTTTCCCTCTTAGTACAAATGTAATGACAGAAGTCATACAAGAGGGTTAACATATAGAACATTTATCTGCCATTATTGGCGCTGTAGTAAAACACATGCAATACTTATTTAAAATCTAGGCATGTGAAAATTTGACATGCATTTACTTTACTTGTACACCTCCTCCCTTACAGTCCGCCTATCACTGCGGTCCCGGTTCCCATCCAAGAAGGTGGTCAAACATCCCCCCCTTATTATGAGCCTAGACCTGCATCTTGGAGTGAAGATCGTATAGATAGGTGATGCGTTTTAGTGGTGCGTTGTGTTTTTTTTTTTTTTAATTGTATATATATTTATTTCTTATGTTTTTATAGATTCTACTATTTTGTAAATTTAAGTGTGCTAAAATGGATCATCCCTGAAGAAGGAGTAAGATAACTCTGTAATGCGTAGGTTACATTGGATGCACAATATTAACGCAATCTGACCTTGTTTGTAGAATGCTTTGAATACGCCTATATACAATGTCATAGAAGTCTGTTCCTTTGGAATAAGATGTAGGAAGCAAATGTTTTCTGGTTCTATAAATATATGCACATGGAGGAAGTAATGTGTCCCTTTCTCCTGTTCGGAAATGTATGTTAATATATTATTCTTTGTTTTTTCTTTCTATGTTGAAATAATTTTTTTTTTTTATGTATAAATATTTTACTTTCAAATATTTTATTGATAACAAGCATAGAGAACAAACAGTCACTGTTACAAGCATATGTCCAAAAGATGCATTTTACAACAAAGTATCAGACATAGAGAGAGAGTCAGGCTACATTCAGAATTGCGAGAGGAACTACACGCTAGAGCGCGGGTAGAACTTGGGCCTACAATTCACATCATTAGTAGTATCGCGAGGGCAGAGCCCAGTAAACACTGCAAAGAAAGTAAGTGGACGGGGCCCTGTTCAGGTTACAGTGGCAACAGTGTTCGTAAACGCATTATGTAGATTGAGCTTCATTATCAAAAGAGCATAACGGGTAAAAGAGAAAGGTAAGACAGAAAAAGAGAGAAGAGGAAAGAAAAAAAAGGAACCAGAACTAAAGATATACCACAGAGGAAAGAAAGGACCAAAGGAAAGAGGAGGGTTGGGAAGGAGGGTAGTACTGACCAGGTGGCTCACGGATGTCACAAATGGGTATGAGCCTCTCCGGCCCTTTATGGGCAGAGCTCAGGGCTGCAAAAGCTGCCTATCGAATCCAGGGGAAGAAAATGGTCCGACCAAGGGCGCCAGACTTTAAGATGCTGTGGGATCCTATCCACTATTGTGGCCTCTATTTTGCTGTGTATCATAGCCTGGGTGACCCTATTCCTAACTTCCGCAATATGCAGAAGTGGGGACTTCCATGCTTTCGCTATTGTCTGCTTACCAGCTGTAGTGAGTTGCAAAAAGAGACGCAGTTGCGACTTAGTAAAGTCTTGCGGTGGGAGATTAAGTAGGGCCAGAGATGGGTCGGGAGAGAGGGTCACTTTAAACATAGTTGAAACCATTTGGAATATCGTTGCCCAGAAGCGCTGCACCACAGGACACGTCCACCAAATATGCAGGTGGGTGCCACCAGTGTCGCAACCACGAAAGCAATTAGGGGAGTATGATGGTAGATATCTAGCAATCCTGGTCGGGACCAGATACCATCTCATGAGGACTTTATAACTGGCTTCTAGCGCAACAACATTCTGTGAGGAAAGCTTAGTAGTTGCCCATATCATTGACCAATCGCTAACATCCAGGTCCGTGGATAGGTCCTTGGACCAAGCAGAAGCATACGAGGGAGGTAGGGATGAGGTAGACGTGAGATATGCATAGAGGCTGGAGATTATGCCCGGGGCATGGGGGTCTGAGTCACATATATCCTCGAAAATAGACAATTTGTTCAGCACCCTATGTGATCCCAAGAGGGTTTGGATAAAGTGGGAAATTTGGAGGTATCGAAAGCACTCTCGGGAGGGGAGTTGCGAATGGGCTTGTATGGATGGAAAGGATTTCAGGACACCGTTCGAGATAAAGTCCCTCACACGTTCCAGGCCGGCACGAGACCAGGCCAGGAAGGAGGCAGGCTGAGAAAATGCGGGAGGGAATAGTGGGTGGCCATGAAGAGATAGTAGGGGTAAATGCGGGGAGGTCAATTTAAAAGGTCTGCGTAACTTGTCCCAGATTTTCATAGAATGTAAGGTTAGAAATAGGTCCCCGGGCAGTGGCAGGGAGCCACAAAAGATTAGTGACATGTATAGGATGAAGATCTATTGCCTCCAGAGCCACGCAGAGAGGGATCTCCGTTTTCGCGTGGTAGAGGGCCAGCTGAGCAAGTTGAGCGGCCTGAAAATAACGGAGAAAATTGGGAACACCAAGACCCCCATTGAGCTTACTGCGGAGTAAAGTTGATCGTGAAATTCGGGGGGCCTTAGTGCCCCAAATATATTTATACACCCGACTCTGGACCGCTCTGTGGAAATAAGGTGGGATCGCGACCGGGAGGACTCTATACAGGTACAACAACTTCGGTAACAAGGACATCTTCACAGCTGCGATCCGCCCCAGCCATGAGACGTGTAGAGGCAGCCAGGTGTCAAGCAGGGAGGACAAATGTTTAAACATTGGGAGATAATTAGAGCGGAATAGGTGGGCAGGGTCACTAGTCAGTTTGATACCTAAGTAAGAAATTGAGGAGGAGGACCATTGAAAGGGGAAATTACTTTGTATAAGGTCAAGGACCTGTGGAGGGAGAGACACATTAAGGGCTTTAGATTTCGCTTGGTTGACCTCTAATCCAGATATTCTTACAAATTTAGCTAGGAGTTGTAGAAGGTTGGGCAGGGAGATATGTGGGGATGTAACGAATAACAGGGCGTCATCAGCGAAAAGGCATATTTTGTGAGATGTAGAAGCAACGTCTACACCATGAATATTGGGGTCGGTTCTAATTAAGGCAGCAAGCGGTTCAATTACTAAGGCAAATATTAATGGGGATAAGGGGCAGCCCTGCCTTGTCCCTCTACTAATTGGGAAACACTCTGAACTGAAGCCAGAGTACTTAACAAATGCCTGCGGATGAGTATACAGAGCACTTACCCATTGCAAGAAGTTGGGGCCAAAACCCCAACGTCCCAAAATGTAGTGAAGGTAGGGCCATGAGACCGTATCGAAAGCATTCCTAATATCAAGAGATAAAAGGTGCATGGGAATCTTACGAGACATAGCTATGTGCTGTAGAAGGACAACCCGACGTATGTTGTCGGCAGCCTGGCGGCGGGGAATGAATCCTACTTGATCCTTATGAATCAGGCCTCCAATAATTGGGTTGAGTCTTAGGGCGAGGATTTTAGCTAGTAGCTTCACATCTACATTTAAGAGGGATATGGGCCTATAGTTAGACCAGAGGGTGTGGTCAGTATTGGGCTTAGGGATCATGGCGATAATGGCAGTCAACGAGTCTCGGCCAAGGGATTGTTGATGTAGCAGGGCGTTGATAGATTTAGAAAGAAGTGGGGCAAGGGTGGTCGCAAACTTCTTGTAATATACAGCAGGAAGACCATCTGGGCCAGGGCGTTTATGAGGCTTAAGTGATTTGATGGCGCCAAGGACCTCTTCTACCGAGATAGGTTTATCTATAGACTCCCGGCTAGCATCAGGCAATGTAGGTATAGATAAGTCTTGGAAGAGTGTCTCCGCCTCAGAAGAGGGAAGAGACCCCCTTGTTTCATATAGGTTAGCAAGACGCTTACGGAATTCAGGAAGTACCTTGACAGGGTTACTAGTATGAGTGCCATTAGCCAGCCGGAGTCTAATAGGTTTGTGAATACGGTCTGGTCGCCGAAGACTCAGCGCCAATAAGGTATCTGGCTTGTTGGCCTTTGTGTAGATCTTGTGGCCGGACCGGCGGAGAGCTTTCTCCGCAGATTCAGCCAAGAGCAAATCCAGCTCCAACTTGGTTACTTCAAGCTGTTTCCTGTTAGTATTGGAGGGGTTCGCCTGGAATTGTAGAAACTGGCATTGGAAGTCAGCTTCCAACCGTTGTAATTTGAGTCTTTTGTCACGCCTGAGATGAGTGGCAACTGAGATACAGGTACCTCTTATCACCGGTTTGTGCGCTTCCCAGAGCAGGGTTGGCGAGATGTCTGGACTAGCGTTAAATTGGAGATAGTCATTAAGGGCTGTTTGAATATCGAGGCAATAGGACTGGTTAGTAAGGAGGGCCTCATTCATACACCAAGATTTGTTGTCAGGGCGGGGTATTAATGACGAGACCGTAGTTACAACAGCACAATGATCTGACCACGTGATGGGTTGTATGGAGGATTGTAGTAAAATTGGGGAGGATGCGATTGGTACAAGGATATGGTCAATTCTAGAGAACGAGTTATGCGGGGGGGAATAGTAGGTATAATTTTTCTTCAGTGGGTTACACTCTCTCCAGGAATCCAATAGGGAGTGTTGTTGCAGTAATCTGCGAAATTGTGAAGCAGGGGAATAATGATCTGAGGAGTAGGGAGACTTATCGAGATGCGGATGAAGTACCAGATTTGAATCGCCACACATAAATAACGTACCTTTGGAGTGTGCCCTAACTACTTGCAGGAGGTGGGTGAAGAAGGGGATCGGGTTGACATTTGGGGCATAATAGGAGATAAAAGTTGTTTCCACGTCCTGCAAAAGGCCCACCAGTATAATATAGCGGCCTGAGGGATCCTTGATCTCTGTTTGTAATGTAAAGGGCAGGGTGTGGTGAAAAGCAAGTAAAACCCCTCTGTGTTTAGTATCAGCAGAGGCGGTGTATACCAGGGGATAACGGGAGCTGAAATATTTAGGGGTGTTGCGGGTAGTGAAGTGGGTTTCCTGGAGGGCAACAATGTCGGCCCCCAGGGAAACAAAGGTGTGAAAGGCCTTAGTTCTCTTATGAGGGGAGTTAAGTCCCTTAACATTAAGGGAGATTATATTTAAAGGAGCCATCTAGGTGAGCGGAGAAGGGTAAATAGAAAAAAAAAAAAAAGGGGGGGGGAGAGAGGAGGGTGAGCCACCCGGCCAGTAAGGGAGAGAAAAAAGAAGGAAAAAAGCAAGAAAGAAGCACAAAGGAGGAAAGAAACAATAGGGGGAGAAGAAAAGAGGGAAAGTGGTATACAAGGCGTAGGGCACCCCATTAATAGAGAAAAACTGAACAAAGTATCTGTAGTGCCCAACCAAATAGTGCGCTAGCTCCACAGCCAGAAAAAACCGACCGAAGAGAGAGAGCACCGGAGGGTGGGGGAGCAGTGACAACTCCCCACTGCAAGCGGATCTAACAATGAAAACTATACAATTGAGTTTAGGACAACATCCTGAGTAAAAGTAACATAAACTAGACAAGAGGTAAACGGCAGTATCTATAGCTTTCTAGATAGAAGGGATTCGCAACTATCCCATGTCGGAGGTGGGGATACAGAAAGGGTCAGGGGGGAGGGAGGCAGGGGGAATAGGTGGGTGAAGGGAAAGAAGGGGGAAGGTAAGGGGAGGAAGAAAAAAAGGAGGGGGGGGAGGGGATTAGGAGGAGAGGAAAAAGGGGAGCAAGGGAGGGAAGAGGGGAAGGGCAAAAGGTACGGAAAGGAGGGAGGGAAACAGCCAGCCCACGAGTTGCATAAGTAGGAGCAGACTAGGAAAAACCTAAATCACCGTTTATTGAGTAAAGTGCTGGAGGAGGTGCGGAAAGAGACACCCAATGGAAAAGGGGCGGAGCGCAAGGACGAGAGGAGGGGAGACAAGCAAGTCACATCCCCCCCCCCCCCAGCGGACAAACCAAAAAAAACATACGTAAATAAAAACAGAAAAAAAAGCATTCGTTGGAAGGATATACATGCAGGTGAAGTCAACGAAGTGTATAACAGTATACACAACAAAAAAATAACTGAACCAGTACTACATCCCCAATAGGGGACACAGAGACCTCATGGGACACCTAAGTAAGGGCGTCGCGTGCACACCCAGCTACTGTCCCCCAGGTGGCAGCACATTATCAAATAGGTACATGGAGCTAAAGGACATGGAGCTAAAAAAAAGGGGCAAAAATGGAGAGACAAAAAATATACAAATCATGAGGTGACAAAAAAAAACATTAGTAGAAGTGCTGCATCAGCGGGGCCGCGATAAAGGTCCAGAGGTCGGGGCCACAATGAAGTACTCCAAGAGTACTGAGGAAAAAAGAGGGAGCACCCTCAGGCATATCAACGAGGTATGCGGGGACTTCGGGCTGAGAAAGGCATCTTCAGAACGACGTGAAGGGGTCCCCTTACGGATAGATGCCGGGTCCAGCGGATTGCGTTTCGGTGTGGCCGAATATGGGTGCGCCATGGATCGAGCCGGGGTGTGGGGTAGCGCAGTCTCCGGGACTTGAACCGGCAAGGTCAGGCGAAGAGATTCCAGTAGATGCTGTAAGGATTCCGGGGTTGAGCACGAATGTTGCTGGCCCTGGTGTGTAAACTGCAGGGCAAAGGGGAACCTCCAGGTGTACTTAAGCTGGTGCTGCATTAAGATTTGAAGCTGAGGCTTCATGGCACGGCGTTTAGCTATAGTCAGCGGAGCCAGGTCAGAGAAAAGCTGATATTTATGTGTTTGGAAGAGCAATTCTTCCTTCTTACGGGCATCATTCAGCAGCTGTTCTTTTGTGCGAAAGAAATGCAGCTTCACAATAATGTCCCGAGGGGGACCGTCCGTTTGGCGGCGTGTGAGGGCTCGATGGATCCTGTCAAACTCAAGCCGCTCTATTGGGATGGAGGGTGAGAGTTCCTGGAACAGTGCAGTCGTAAAAGATTGTATATCATCCACAGTTTCTGGGATGCCGCGTAAGCGCAGGTTGGACCTGCGGAAGCGATTTTCGGCATCCTCTAAACGGGAAAGTAAGGTTGCATTCTCCTCTCTTAGCACAGAGAAGTTCTGAGAGTGTTCTTGGAGGGTAAGCTCCATATCATCGACTCTTGTCTCCAGGTCAGCCGTGCGTTGGCCTATTTCACGGATTTCCCGTGACAACCTGTCCGTTATTTGCTCCGAGGTAGCCTTGAGAGCTTTTTGGAGCATAGTCTCCATGTGTTTCAAAAAGGCAGCTTGAGACATACCTGAAGAAGGTAGAGGTGGAGAACCGCCAAGGTTAGAGTCCGATTCATCGTCATCGCCACTGTCCGCTTGGTCCGAGGCCGTAGGAGAGGCAACGTGGTGTTTAGCTAAGGCCTTGGCCGCCCATTTTGGAAGAAGCGCGGGCCAGGGCCTCTTTGATGGGTTTCGGCTTATTTTTGCCCTTCGGTCCCGTGAGTACCATCCCGGGAGACGCCAGTATCGTCCCAAAGGTGATCCGTATGAAATCGTGGCAAAATGCGGGTTCAGACGGGTGATATCGATCCGATCTTGCAGCAGGGAGCGCGGAGCTCTAAGGGAGAACGTCTGCCATGTCGAGCTTCGCGCATGCGCCCCCATAAAATTATTTTTTTATATATTTTTACCAAATCAATTGGTGTCACAGTCTATGCCTAAAAAGTCGCGCCTTCTTTAAGGGGAAAACTTCTATTGTATTTCATGTTGGGATGTTGGCTACTATTAAGCGGATCTTAATTTTATACCTCGCACAATTCTGATTTTTATTTTTAATAAAGGAATTTTTCAAAACTGTGTTTGTCTTATTTAACTATTTTTTACACTTTCTTTGTGAAATGGTAGGGGGACTTTTGTACCCCCTTACCATTTCAAACGGGGGGGGGGGCGGGAACTGGGGGTCCCCTGGTTAAAGGGGGCTTCCAGATTCTGATAAGCCCCCCGCCCGCAGACCCCCACAACCACCGGCCAGGGTTGTGGGGATGAGGCCCTTCTCCACATCAACATGGGGACAAGGTGCTTTGAGGGGTCACAGACCCCCAAAGCATCCTCCCAATGTTGAGGGCATGTGGCCTGGTATGGTTCAGGAGGGAGGGGGGGGCGCTCTCTCATCCCCCCTCTTTTCCTGCGGCAGCCAGGTTGTGTGCTCGGATAAAGGGTCTGGTATGGATATGTAGGGGGAACCCCACGTCAATTTTTGTTTTCAATTTGACGCAGGGTTCCCCTTAATATCCATACCAGACCTGAAGGGTCTGGTAATTGAAATTGGGGGACCCCCACGCTTTTTTTGACTTTTTTTTTAAATTTATTTTTTATTTTTTATCAATGACTTTCAATGAGTGTTCTCTGTATTACGGAGCCGACAATTCATAATAGCTGCGAGTGATTTTAAAGGACTTTTTTTCCTGCAAACACTTTTTAGGACAGTAACTTGCATATTAGCCTTTAAAATGAGCACTTTAGATTTTGAACGTTGGCGTCCCTTAGACTTTAATAGGGTTCTAAAGTTCACACGAAGTATGCTATATACTAGCTCCGTCGAATCTTCTTTATACATTCGACAGACACCATAAGCCTTCAAAGACAGATTTGACCGTAATCCATGTGGATTTTCGGACGAATGCAATTTTTGAACGAAAAACGAAATAAATAAAAACGAATTTCGGGAGTAACTAAATAAATTAATTCTTCTGACGAAAACGAAATACCGAAACAAAATATTTTACTCTGCACATGTCTATAGTGCTCTGCACTGCTGTGCTGCTGACCGATTCTGCAGCTGTCGTTTCTCAGTGTAGGGAGGTACAGTTTGGTGTTTGGAGCAGGGACAGTCTGCAATTCACTAGCTACTAGCTAGCTACTATTAGGTCCACAAAGGTCCCTTTAAGGACTGGTATAGGTGTACTATTTGGTTTGCAGTAAATAGGGGTGTAATACACGTATAAAATACTTGCAAATATAGAAAGCATAGTATAGTGCATTTCCACTATGCAGCATTCTGACTGCTGAGCGGTTCTGCAGCGATCCTACAAAGAGTGACAAACGCAATTAAAAAAAAAAGTATTATAACTGGTGTGATAGACCAGTGGCCCCCCAAAACGACAGATTGAAGTGGGGTGTTATATGCCTTCTTCCACATACATACTGCACTTCTCTAGAGACTTTTGTCACAGGGTAATTTTAAAAAATGACAGGCAGAGGAAGAGGCAGGTCCTTCCACAGGGGTGGTAGGGGTAGGGCAGGAGCAACAGGTTTGAGCCAAAGTGGCAAATTGTAGAAGGTGCGTTCGATTACGTCAAAGGACGCACCAGACTTGGTTGAGTGGCTCACTCAGCCTTAATCCCCACACACACTATCAGTTTTTCTGCTGAGTTTTTCCTTCAGATTTACCAAAACCATATAATATGAGGTCAAACCTTAGGAGTTTCCATTCCATAATCAGGCAGGCCCTTGTACTACATGGTTTTGGTAAACCTGATGGAAAAATTCAGCAGAAAAACTGAAAGTGTGTATAGGGCATTACTCTTCTGCACCCTCCTCATCCTCTCAATCTGCACCCTCTTCTTCACTCTCTGCTGTATGCACCCCAAAGACACTACCACCAACACCACCACCACCACCACCATATAACCTCCGCTTGAGTCACAGGAATTATTTTCCAATCCATCACAAGACATTGCCGATGCACAGCCACTCTGGGCATTGGATCAGCAAGAGGAGGTAGCAACAACCGCCACTCAGCAGTCTGATGACAGTACCTAGATCAGCCCAAGGAGGAGGTTGGTCTCCGGTGTTGCTGCCTACTCTAATCTGATCTCTAATTATAGCGGTGGGGAAGGTGACGTCGATGATGACACGTGGGTGCCCACAAGAGAGGAAGAGGAGGGGAGTTCAGAGGGAGATATGGACCAGCAGATAGGGAGGAGAAGCAGGCAGAACTTAGATTGCACAGGAGGGACAAAGCAGACTGCTAATGTATCAGGAGTGAGGCATCAACCATGTACGGTCACATCTGGCGCTCCCAGGATGCCGGCACATGGCTCCACAGTGTGGGCTTTTTTTAACGTGTCCGCTGTTGACAATAGTGTTGCCATCTGCAGCCTTTGCAGTCAACGCATAAGTCGCGGTAAGCCCAACACTCACCTAGGGACGGCCGCCTTAAGAAGTCTCATGAACTGCCATCACCGAGCCCAGTGGGAGCAACGGAACCCACAAAGCCACACTCCAGGCTCTCACCATCCAGCCTCGTCTTCTACTTCTTCTCTCTCCTCACAATTGTCCTCCACTCCACCTTCCATCATGCCGTCCTCACGTTTTTCTGGAAAAAGGCAGGCTTCCGTGGGCCAAATGTTTGAGCGTAAAAAAATGATGACGCCGGATAACCCTCTTGCCCAACGGTTGACGGCTGGCTTGTCAGAACTGATAGCCCGTCAACTACTGCCATATAAACTGGTGGACTAAGAGGCCTTTCAAAAATTTGTGGCCATTGGAACACCACAAGCATGTAACCCGAGACACCCATGTAGATTTGGTTTTACCGCCATGGATTGCATGCATGCCTGGCTCTTCTTCCCCCTCCTCCTACTCCATCCTCCTCCCTATCCTCCTCGGCTGACTCCTCCTTTTCCGTTGCTAGCATCTCTTCCACCCAAGATCCCCAAAACTTTTCGACATGCCAGGTGAGACGTTGCCATGCTGTGCTGCGTCTGTTGTGCCTGGAAGCCAAGAGCCACACTGGCCCTGCCCTCCTTTCAGCTTTGCGTTCACAGATAGATCAGTGGCTAACACCGCTGAATTTGACAGTTGGTAAAGTGGTGTGTGACAACGGTGCCAATCTGCTTAGCGCATTGAAACAGGGCAAAATTACACACGTCTTAAACTTGGTCGTGCAGCGGTTCGTTGTCAAATACCCTGGGGTCCATGACATCTTGCGGCAGGCAAGGAAAATCTCTGCCCATTTCAGAAGATCTTACACGGCCATGGCTTGCCTTGCTGACATTCAGCGGCGACACAATCTGACGGTCAGACGTCTTGCCTGACGTGATGGAACTCAACCTTCTATATGCTTGATAGGCTGCTCCCGCAGAAACGTGCAGTTGACAACTACCTGTACGAACTCTGCAGCAGAACAGGTTCTGGGGAGCTGGGTTTTTTTTCACCGCGCCAGTGGCTGCTCATGCGTGACGTATGCAGACTTCTACAGCCATTTGATGAGATCACCAAACTGGTCCGTCGCAGCCATGGCGCCATCAGTGACATCGTACCTTATGCCTTCTTTATGGCTCATGCATTGCGTTGTGTCATTGATCAAGCTGTGGAGGAGCAGGAGCAGGAAGATGAGGAAGTCGCAATGCTGGATGAATTCCCAGGGGGGTCTACTCTATCTGAGACAAGTCAACAACAGAAGTCTGAAGAGGAGTCAGAGGAGGATGGTGCCGGGGCGGATGAGGAGGAGCAAGAAGAGCATGCTTTAAACCTGGGATCCCTGTTGTTGTCCGTGGATGGGGAGAGGAGAACGAGGATGACATTATTCTGGATGATGACCAGGTGCCAGGCCACCACACCGCTTCCAGTTTAATGCAAATGGGGGCCTTCATGCTCCAGTTTTTTAACAGGGACCCCCGTATAAAAAGCATAAAAGTCAAGGACCAGTACTGGGTGGAAACGTACTTAGACCCCCGGTACAAACACAAAATGGCGAAAATGTTACCAAAATCACAGAGGCGGATGTCAGAATGGAGCACTTACAGGCCGTGCTTCGAGAAATGCTGCATTCTACTTTTGCGTGTGCTGGCAGAGGAGGAATTCCCACTCCCAGAGAAAGAGTTGCAGGTACCAATCCAACAGCGCCTGCAAGAAGAGGACGAATATCAGAGACTTCTGATATGAAGTCATTCTTTCAGCCGACCCATCGACAGGTGTCATCCGGATCCAGCATCAGGGAACGCCTAGACCGTCAGGTGTCCGACTACATCGGGTTAACGGCCGATGCGGACGCTCTGAGGAGTGATGAACCCCTGGACTACTGGGTGGGTAGGTGTCAGAGAGTTGCCCGTAGCGGACTTGTCGCTGGGCGCGCGTCGGTGTGTGCTGGTGCGCGCTGCTAGGTGCGCGCTGGCGCTGCTAGGTGCGCGCCTGCGCGCGCGGTTGCACGTTCGCGTGCGCGCCCGCGTGTGTGCGCTGGTGCGCGCGCGTTGGTGCGCGCGCGTCGGTGCGCGTTGGCGCCAATCGGCCTACTTAAGTGTTCCCCCGTGGTGTGCTCGGTGCTGTCCGATCTGCAGCTTCTTGTGCCCTGTGACCTGTGACTTCGCTTGTGTTCCTGAACTCCTGTTTACCCGGCTCGTCCCTTGGATTTTCCTGTTTGCTGCCTGCCTTTGACCTCGGCCTGTCTCTGACCTTGCATCTGCCTGCTTCTTTGTACCACGCTGCCCGCCTGTTGCCAACCCTGCTTGTGACCCGGACTCGAACTTGCTTATCCCTTTTCTGCACTACCTGCCTGCTGTCATCTGTGCCTGTGGCTGGACCTGCTCCCACCTTCTGCTTGCATCTGCTCCTGCATCTAGCCGTGAGAGACTGTCTACCTGTCTGAACTTTGCCGTCGGATCCCTCCTTCAGCAACTAACCCGCCAGGCTCTCATACCCGTCTGCGCTCCCGTGCCTCCTGTCCATCCTATCAGGGGCCATGAACCAGACCCATAAGGGAGACCTTCCCCTGCTATTTCGGGCTCACCTGTCAGGTACGTGGGTCTGACAGTATCGGACAGCCATGTCTGAGCCTGAGCAGGGAGCCTCCCCCATGGAGGAATTGTGCAGACACCTGGCGGGTCTCACTCAAGCCGTGAAGAGTCTGCAAGAAGGCTACACCAGACTGGAAGGCCAAATCCAGGTACTGTCATCTCCTGCACACCAACCAGGAGCTTCCGCTGCCGGACCAGCACCCTCCGTAGTAATGCTGCCTCCCGAACCCAGGTTACCTACTCCAGAGAGATTCTCTGGTGACCGCGGTAGGTTCCGGTCCTTCCGCAATGCTTGCGAGCTTTACTTCGCTTTACAACCTCGCACCTTCTCCCTGGAAGCGACTAAAGTGGGCTTCGTGATTTCTCTTCTGTCTGGTGAACCCCAATCCTGGGCCCATCGCCTGCTTGAGCAGAAGTCGCCCTCTCTTGACAGTCTGGATACCTTTTTTGCCACAATGTCCCAGCTCTATCAGGATCCCTAGCTAAGAGCAACTGCGGAGGCTGCCTTGCATGTCCTACAGCAGGGGCGCAGGGCGGTTGAGGACTATGTGGTGGACTTTAGACGTTGGAGTTCTGATACTGAATGGAATGACGCCGCCCTGCGCTACCAGTTCCGCATGGGTTTGTCTGATTCACTCAAGGACGAACTGGCATGGGTCGGTGTCCCTCAGTCTCTGGAAGAGCTCATCAACCTCTCCATCCAAATCGATCCACGCCTTAGGGAACGTCGTTCTGAGAGGTCCTCCAGCCGGTTTCTGCCTACGTGGGTCCTCCCCAAGGTTCCTAGTGCTTCCAGCTTTTCTCGGCCGTCCACCCTAGCTCCTCCGGTTCCGGGACCTGAACCTCATGAACCCATGCAGCTGGGTCTCTTCCTTCCTTCCCTCACTCTGGAGGAACGGCAACGTCGAAGAGCCAGTAACCTGTGTATGTACTGTGGGGAACCAGGTCACTACGTGAGATCTTGTCCTAACAAGACACGTAAGTCTCTTCCGATTCCTTTCAAGCATGCTCCTAATCTGCCTAAGTCTACTTCTCACCTTGCTCTCTCTGTTGTTCTACAGCTTCCCGACAAGGATATCCCAGTTCCAGTCATAATTGATTCCGGAGCCTGTAGTTGTTTTATTGACCAGACATTTGCTGCCAATCACCGCATTCCCCTCCGACCGAAGTCCCAGAGCCTTGCGGTGCACCTTGCCGATGGCTCCATCCTAAGTTCTGGTCCTGTCACCCAGGAAACCATCCCCTTGCTGGCCACCATGGGTCCTAACAATCGTGAACTCCTTTGCTTGGACGCCATTTCTTCCCCTCTTTTTCCCATTATCTTGGGAATGCCCTGGCTACAAGCCCACAACCCCAACATCGACTGGGCCTCAGGGTGGGTCGAGTTTCTTTCCGGATACTGCCAACAGCACTGCCTTCTTGAAGTTCCTTCCACGTCCACTCAGCTTCTCAGTCTGGACTCTGATCCTGAGTCCCCTCAAGCAATTCCTGAGCCCTATCGGGATTTTGCGGATGTGTTTAGCAAGAAAGGAGCAGAAACCTTACCCCCGCACAGATCTTACCACTGCCCGATAGAGCTTTTACCCGGAACTGAGGTCCCATTTGGAAGGATTTTTCCGCTAACTGAGCAAGAGCTGGAAACTCTGAAGGGCTATTTGGATGAAAACCTCAAGAAAGGCTTCATTCGCCCATCTACTTCCCCAGCTGGGGCCGGCATCTTTTTCGTTGAAAAAAAAAGACCACTCTCTTCGACCTTGTATTGATTATCGGGAGCTAAATAAAATTACCATCAAAAATCGCTACCCGCTACCCTTAGTGCCTGAACTCTTCCAGAGACTGGGATCCGCTGTTGTGTTCACCAAGTTAGACCTCCGTGGTGCCTACAATTTGATTCGCATTCGTGAGGGGGACGAGTGGAAGACTGCCTTCCGTACGCGGTTCGGGCACTTCGAATACCTCGTTATGCCCTTTGGTCTGTGTAATGCACCCGCCACTTTCCAACACTTTATAAACGACGTTTTCCGTGACCTGTTAGATTTATATGTTATCATTTACTTGGATGACATCCTGATCTTCTCTTCCTCAGTCTCTGACCATCGCAGACACGTCCGAAATGTATTGACCCGCCTTAGGCATCATAGACTTTACGCCAAGTTGGAAAAGTGCGAATTTGAGCTCCAAAGCATACAGTTCCTTGGCCTGTTTATCTCTGTTGATGGCATCAAGATGGACCCTCGGAAAGTGTCCGCTATTCTGGATTGGCCCGCTCCTACCGATAAAAAGGGTGTCCAGCGTTTTATTGGCTTTGCCAACTTTTATCGGAAGTTCATTAGGGGCTTCTCAGCTATAATCGCCCCCATCACTGAATTAACCAAGCAAGGAAACCATTTCTGTTGGTCCCCTAAGGCCCAAGTTGCTTTTCAGAAACTGAAGGAACTTTTTACTTCTGCTTCCATCCTAAAGCACCCGGATCCTGCCCTGCCTTTTGTCCTTGAGGTGGACGCTTCGGAAATCGAGGTAGGGGCTGTACTCTCCCAGCGACAAGGTCCCAAGGCCCTTCTCTTCCCTGTGGCCTTTTACTCTCGCAAGCTTTCCGCAGCGGAGAGAAATTACGATGTGGGGGACCGGGAACTACTGGCTATAAAGGCAGCTTTGGAGGAGTGGCGTTACTTACTGGAGGGTGCTGCACATCCAATCCTGGTCTATACCGACCATAAGAATCTGGAGTATCTGAGAACGGCTAAAAGATTGAAACCACGGCAGGTGAGGTGGGCATTGTTCTTCTCCAGATTCCACTTCCACATCACGTACAGGCCCGGCTCCAAGAACATCAAGCCAGATGCCCTCTCCCGCATGTTTCATAACTCCCAGGATACCTTGCTTCCAGATACCATCCTCCCTGCTGGAAATTTTCTGCTTCTTCAGGGGGATCTCCTGTCCCGGATTAGACAAGCTTCTGTGGGGTGGTCCCCGCCAGTTGAGAATGTTGTGAGGTCACAAGATGGCATGTTCCGGTACAGGGACAAAATCCTAGTGACCACAAACTTGCCGGCCACTTTGGCACGTTGAAGACGGCGGACTTGGTACAGCATGCATTCTGGTGGCCGCAGCGAACTAGTGATTGCAGGAAGTACGTAGAGTCCTGCACCACCTGTGCCCGGAACAAGACTAGCCGGACAAGATCCTGGGGTCTACTAAGACCCTTGCCAGTTCCAGAAAGACCTTGGAAGATGATTTCAATGGATTTCATCGTAGAGTTGCCCCTGGCGGAAGGTTTCTCTACCATCTTTGTGGTGGTCGACAGACTGTCTAAGATGGCCCATTTTCTGCCCATGAAAGGCACACCTTCGGCCTTGGAAACTGCAAAGGTGTTCATTAAAGAAGTGGTGAGGTTGCATGGAGTTCCCTCAAGCATTGTATCCGACCGGGGTGTCCAATTTACCTCCAAGTTTTGGAAGGCTCTGTGCAGTTCCCTTGAGATTGAGTTAGCGTTTTCTTCTGCCTATCATCCCCAGACGAATGGGCAGACGGAGAGGACTAATCAGACCTTGGAACAATACCTCCGCTGTTTTTCTGCCTTCTCACAAGATGACTGGGTCTCTCTTCTGCCTCTAGCTGAATTTGCCTATAATAACTCATTGCATTCTGCTATCAAACAGACGCCTTTCTTTGAAAATTATGGTTACCATCCATCCTTCTTGCCCGGTTCGGTTCCTGAGTGTGCCATTCCTGCAGTTTCAGAGACAATTGACTTTTTTATGACCAACAACAAATCGCTACAGGAGGCTATGGCCAAGACCCAGGATTATAACAAGAGGATGTTTGACAGAAAGAAGCGAGGAGAACTCATTCTTGTACCGGGCAAACAGGTCTGGCTTTCTACGGCTAATCTGAAGATGGCTTGTCCCTCAAGGAAGCTGGGTCCTAAGTTTTTGGGTCCCTTTGCAGTCAGAAGGAAAATTAACGATGTTACATATGAGTTGGACTTGCCCAGTTCCCTAAAGATTCATCCAGTCTTCCATGTATCTTTGTTAAAACCTGTTACTCCTAATCCTTTCACTGGCCGGAACTCGGGCCCACCTAAACCCGTAATCGTTAATAATGAAGAGGAATTCGAAGTGGAAGCGATTTTGGACTGTAGAAGGAGGGGTAACCAAATCCAGTATTTAATCAAATGGAAGGGGTACGGTCTGGAAGATAACTCCTGGGAACCTGAAAGCAATTTACATGCGGAGGAACTGCTCAGTGCTTTTAAAAGTGCCCACTTGGATAGATTGGCCCGGATGGGCATCCGGAGGCTGCCCTTGAGGGGGGGGGGCACTGTCAGAGAGTTGCCCGTAGCGGACTTGTCACTGGGCGCGCTTCGGGGCGTCGGTGTGTGCTGGTGCGCGCTGGCGCTGCTAGGTGCGCGCCTGCGCGTGCGCGCGGTTGCGCGTTCGCGTGCGCGCCCGCTTGCGCGTTCGCGTTCACGTGCGCGTGCGCGTCGGTGCGCGTTGGCGCCAATCGGCCTACTTAAGTGTTCCCCCGTGGTGTGCTCGGTGCTGTCCGATCTGCAGCTTCTTGTGCCCTGTGACCTGTGACTTCGCTTGTGTTCCTGAACTCCTGTTTACCCGGCTCGTCCCTTGGATTTTCCTGTTTGCTGCCTGCCTTTGACCTCCGCCTGTCTCTGACCTTGCATCTGCCTGCTCCTTTGTACCACGCTGCCCGCCTGTTGCCAACCCTGCTTGTGACCCGGACTCGAACTTGCTTATCCCTTTTCTGCACTACCTGCCTGCTGTCATCTGTGCCTGTGGCTGGACCTGCTCCCACCTTCTGCTTGCATCTGCTCCTGCATATAGCCGTGAGAGAGTGTCTACCTGTCTGAACTTTGCCGTCGGATCACTCCTTCAGCAACTAACCCGCCAGGCTCTCATACCCGTCTGCGCTCCCGTGCCTCCTGTCCATCCTATCAGGGGCCGTGAACCAGACCCGTAAGGGAGACCTTCCCCTGCTATTTCGGGCTCACCTGTCAGGTACGTGGGTCTGACAGTAGGCTTGACCTTTGGCCAGAGCTTGCCCAATTTGCAACGGAACTGTTGGCTTGCCCCTCGTCCAGTGTCCTGTCCGAAAGGACGTTCAGCGCAGCAGGGGGGATCATGACCGATAAGCGCACTCTCCTAGCTCATGACAGTGTTGACTACCTGACATTTATAAAAATGAATGAGGCATGGATCTCGGAGGAATTCAATACATGTGACCAGTAGACCATGTATATGCATAACTCTATAAACAATTTATTTAATCTAGCACACAGACTTTTTTTCTACCTTTGGCTCACTTCCTTGTACAAAAAAAGCACACCGTACTATATGCCCGTACCCTCCTGTTTGAAGAGGTTGAGCGGTGTCATATTTTTGGGTCCCACAGCGAGTTGCTGGAAACAGTGCTGGTGTCAGTGCTCTCTATATCGGTGCTGGTGTCGGTGCTGGTTTCAGTGCTCTCTATCACAGTGCTGGTGTCAGTGCTCTCTATCACGGTGCTGGTGTCAGTGCTCTCTATCTCGGTGCTGGTGTGGTCTCAGTGCTCTCTATCACAGTGCTGGTGTCAGTGGTCTCTATCTCGGTGCTGGTGTGGTCTCAGTGCTCTCTATCACGGTGCTGGTGTCAGTGTTCTCACAGTGCTGGTGTCAGTGCTCTCTATCACGGTGCTGGTGTCAGTGCTCTCTATCACGGTGCTGGTGTCAGTGCTCTCACAGTGCTGGTGTCAGTGCTCTCTATCACGGTGCTGGTGTCAGTGCTCTCTATCACGGAGCTGGTGTGGTCTCAGTGCTCTCTATCATGGTGCTGGTGTCAGTGCTCTCACGGTGCTGGTGTCAGTTCTCTCTATCATGGTGCTGGTGTCAGTGCTCTCTATCACGGTGCTGGTGTCAGTGCTCTCTATCACGGTGCTGGTGTCAGTGCTCTCTATCACGGCGCTGGTGTCAGTGCTCTCTATCTCGGTGCTGGTGTGGTCTCAGTGCTCTCTATCACGGTGCTGGTGTCAGTGCTCTCATGGTGCTGGTGTCAGTGCTCTCTATCACGGTGCTGGTGTCAGTGCTCTCTATCACGGTGCTGGTGTCAGTGCTCTCTATCATGGTGCTGGTGTCAGTGCTCTATATCATGGTGCTGGTGTCAGTGCTCTCTATCACGGTGCTGGTGTCAGTGCTCTCATGGTGCTGGTGTCAGTGCTCTCTATCACGGTGCTGGTGTCAGTGCTCTCTATCACTTTGCTGGTGTCAATGCTCTCTATCTCGGTGCTGGTGTGGTGTCAGTGCTCTCTATCACTTTGCTGGTGTCAATGCTCTCTATCTCGGTGCTGGTGTCAGTGCTCTCTATCATGGTGCTGGTGTCAGTGCTCTATATCATGGTGCTGGTGTCAGTGCTCTCTATCACGGTGCTGGTGTCAGTGCTCTCTATCATAGTGCTGGTTTCAGTGCTCTCTATCACGGTGCTGGTGTCAGTGCTCTCTATCATAGTGCTGGTTTCAGTGCTCTCTATCATGGTGCTGGTGTCAGTACTCTCTATCCCGGTGCTGGTGTCAGTGCTCTCATGGTGCTGGTGTCAGTGCTCTCTATCACTTTGCTGGTGTCAGTGCTCTCTATCTCGGTGCTGGTGTGGTGTCAGTGCTCTTTATCACGGTGCTGGTGTCAGTGCTCTCACGGTGCTGGTGTCAGTGCTCTCTATCATGGTGCTGGTGTCAGTGCTCTCTATCACGGTGCTGGTGTCAGTGCTCTCTATCACGGTGCTGGTGTCAGTGCTCAGTCTCTATCACGGTGCTGGTTTCAGACAGTGAGGGAGATAGCAGAGGAGAAGCCAATCAGCAGGCAGTGCCAGCACCATGGCTGAGGATCAGCACTGGACTGGTACCTCCTGACCACTGAAGTGGAGCCCTGCATAGGTGGGGGTAAGGGCCGGGCAGAGGGAGGGGCTCAAGCACAGGTTGGCACACTGGGACACTGGCACAGGACTGCGCTGCCCTGACTGTGGCACTGATCATCTCCTGCACCCCCTTCATAGTCTGGCCTGACCTTGCCTCTCCTCCATGGCTTTCATGCACTCCTGAATTGTCATAATTTCACAGATAAATAAAGAATGCTTGTCATTGTCGATCCCAGATTCACTTAATACTTTTGTTATGTCAGTGTCCATGTTGTGGGACTATGTGTGCATAGCTAGTAAGTATTTCGTGGCTGAAAATATGACCTGGAGTTTTTTAAGGTTCGCCTGCCATTAAAGTCAATGGTGTCCGCCACAAACTTTGCGGTTCGCAAAGTTTTGGCCGTGTTCTCTGTTCGCGTTCGCAAAATGTCCCGTCGGAAGTTTGTCCATCACTACTCCTTATTATATGTGCTCCTCAGGCCACCAATTTTGCACTTAAAATAAGGGATGGTTGCCGTGGGAATCACGGGCTTCACCAATTCCAGCAATTGATCCAGAGCTGCCTTCCTCTCTATTTTATTATTATAAAAAGGGTTTTTCAACTGCCACAGACATGGCAGCTCTCTGTATTTATCAATGAAGTGAGGGAGGAAGTCATTATCATTGAATCTATCCATTTTATCTTCAAGACACAACACAAGACAAGCCCTAATGTCAGGCTAAACTCTCCTAATCTTGTCCCAATATAAGCCTCAATCTATTAACAGTATAGGCTACTGATGCCCCAAGTTAAAATTGTACCTTCGTTAGGCACTTATGCTACTCGGTCCTCCACTCACAGATCGTAGTACGATGCACACATGTTGCGCTTCATATACACTGCACATGTGTGAAACTCCACTTGCCCCTGACCTTTTTTCTAGTATATTCCCCGTCCCTTCTCTTTCAGCGCAGTGGAAGAGCACATGGTGGAAACAGAGCAGGTGCATGCAGAGGAAAGCAGCAACGATGAGGAAAGAGCCACAAACGTCATGAACCAGGAGATTTAAGGCCTCAAATATGGCCTTTGTTGAGATGGTGAAGATGGTGGACATCTTTAAGAAGGCTGACTGTGATGGGAAATATGGACTGTACAGAAACCCAAATGTCAGAAAGGCCAAAACCATGAGTAAAGTTGTAAAAAGTCTGCAGAGAATTTCGGGGTACGGCGATCCAAGGATCAACTGAGGAAACAATGGTCAGACCTCAAATTGGGGGAGCACAGTCAGAAGAATCCAGAAAGTGCTGCAAAAAAGTATTTTGTCGTGTGTTCCTATTATTATTATTACTTTTGTGCTGCTCCATGTGCTTTTCTTTACTGTTGTACAGTTTAAAATGGCATTTAAAATGGCAAGTTTCAGGTTTGTGGGCACAGTAATCATTCGTAGTAAACATCGTACAATCGCTCACTAAACAATGTTTTTGGCAGATGCAGGTTAACTTCATTTGTTCATGCCTATTTGTATTAAAAGAAGTTTGTTGTCTAGATGGGTTTGTAACAAGAATGAAATGCAAACTTGATTCAGTGTAAGGAGAGGACACTCAGCAGCTGTTTACGCATCTGGACGCAGAAGCACTAGTGTGGGACACCAGAACACCCTTTTTAGGGTGTCCCACACAGGTGCTCCAGTGGATACTAGGGGTCTCTACATGTGTGATACTTTATCAAAAAAGGTAAGTATTCCAGCTTTAAGAAAGGGAAAAATCATGTCTTCAGCTTGAAACTCTGCCAAAAAAGACAGTAGTCCGACACTTCCAAGCAATGTTTCACATTCATATTTCTTGCCTTAAATATCTGTGTGCTAAGCATACCTTTTATTTAATTCACATAGGGGAGAAAAGACTTGGGACATCTCAAGACACCAGGGACCCCTAACCTTACTAAAGAAGGGGAAGTCACCACACCACAACCTGAGGATGTGGAGGGAGGAGATGACGTGGTTGAAATAGTGGGAAAAAGAGAAGGGGCGGGGTTAGTGGGACTTTATATGAGGTAACGAATGGGTAACTTCATCCACCTCCATCCCTGTTATATGCAAAGAATTTGCAACATTGGCAAAAGGAATGTTGGGACTTTATATGAAGCACAGCTAAGAAGATAAAGGTTAAAATCACGTGATCATGGGCTCCAGACATATAAACATTAAGTCAAAAAATGTATAGTAATAATAAGATAGTAGTATAGTTCAATAGAATCTGAAAAATGTAATTATACATAATAATGACATATTGCGTAGCAAAAATTATAGATAATAATACAAAATGATAATTATCGTAATATACAATTCGTGGACAACATGATTTAGTTGATGATAGTAAAATATAAAATCAGTCTATAGGTAATCGAAACGTTAGTATACGATGATGTAATTATATTAATTCATAAGCAACAATCATGTAAACAATGAAAGAAGTAAATAAAATATAAAAATAAATAAATAAATAAAAATAAATAAATACAAAATAAATAATAATAAAAAGTGATAATGAAATTAATATCACTAATTGCAGAATCTCAATATCACATGATGTTGAAGATGTAGCATAAGGCTAAGGCTCTACGTGTTTCGTGGGGACTCCCACTCATCAGGAGCAGTAAACAAGTACAAAGATCTATAATAAAAAGGTAGAAAGTCACAAAGTGAACATTTGCTGGACAAAAAGGAAGGAGAGGCAAGAGTGTACTCAAACGTTCTTACCTATAATTACATAAAAGTATAATATAATTCAAAATGGAGGACGAACTGGGGGAAACAGAGCCTCCCCCGGAGCTGAGGCTACACAGGTAGGGCCACATCGAGGCACAGGGCAGCAGCAGAAGGAGCACCAAAAGTGAGTGTATCATGATGGGGTGTGTGGATACCATTAAGTTGTGAATTTTCTGTGGAAAGAGTGATTAGGGTTAGTGTATACAACCTATCCATGTGCCCAAATTTGCAAGCAATTAAAAGAAAACCCAGTGAAAAACTGGTAACCAAAGAATTTAAATAACAGTGACCTGGAAAAAATGTTTTATGTACCTTAAACATCCCAGTAGGATATCATGAAAGCCAGTGTATGTGAAGAGAGAAAGGTAGTGTGGTGTGTGCTCCGTCAGCACACTGTCCTTAAGCCCAGAAACGGCCATGGTGTGCGCCAGCACCACGCAGCGTTATGAAGCAGAGGGAGGAGGAGCAGGGCCAGCCCCTGGACGTCTGTCGTCACTAGGCAGTTGGCGCTCCATGTTCTTCCTCGTATAAAACGCAGATAGAAAAAACAAAGCACACCAATTCGCATGCGCCCAACAACGCCGCCCAAAGATGCGCGGCGTCACGTGGCGCCACACCTGGCGTGCATGTGACGTGGTGCCGATGCGTGAGTGGCGGTACCCGCCACCTCAAACTCATAAGAGGAAGGCGGGGGGGGGGGAGCCAAAGCACGCATCGCAACTCCCGGGGATGCAGTCCCAGACGTCCGTAACCACCATACAGTATCAATAATAGATAAAACTATGAAACTCCTAAATGTCCAGCAAGAGTCAATCTATAATAAACTGATAAGAATTAATTAATGTATTAATTGCACCATATGCTATCTTAAATGCTGTGCTTCCATCCCTATATTTGGCAAAAAAGAGAAGGGGCGGGGTTAGTGGGACTTTATATGAGGTAACGAATAGGTAACTTCATCTACCTCCATCCCTGTTATATGCAAAGAATTTGCAACATTGGCAAAAGGAATGTTGGGACTTTATATGAAGCGCAGCTAAGAAGATAAAGGTTAAAATCACGTGATCATGGGCTCCAGACATATAAACATTACGTCAAAAAATGTATAGTAATAATAACATAGTAGTATAGTTCAATAGAATCAGAAAAATTTAATTATACATAATAATGACATATTGCGTAGCAAAAATTATAGATAATAATACAAAATGATAATTATCGTAATATACAATTTGTGGACAACATGATTTAGTTGATGATAGTAAAATATAAAATCAGTCTATAGGTAATCGAAACGTTAGTACACGATGATGTAATTATATTAATTCATAAGCAACAATCATGTAAACAATGAAAGAAGTAAATAAAATATAAAAATAAATAAATAAATAAAAATAAATAAATACAAAATAAATAATAATAAAAAGTGATAATGAAATTAATATCACTAATTTCAGAGTCTCAAGATCACATGATGTTGAAGATGTAGCATAAGGCTAAGGCTCTACGCATTTCGTGGGGACTCCCACTCATCAGGAGAAGTAAAGTACAAAGATCTATAATAAAAAGGTAGAAAGTCACAAAGTGAATATTTGCTGGACAAAAAGGAAGGAGAGGCAAGAGTGTACTCAAACATTCTTACCTATAATTACATAAAAGTATAATATAATTCAAAATGGAGGACGAACTGGGGGAAACAGAGCCTCCCCCGGAGCTGAGGCTACACAGGTAGGGCCACATCGAGGCACAGGGCAGCAGCAGAAGGAGCACCAAAAGTGAGTGTATCATGATGGGGTGTGTGGATACCATTACGTTGTGAATTTTCTGTGGAAAGAGTGATTATGGTTAGTGTATACAACCTATCCATGTGCCCAAATTTGCAAGCAATTAAAAGAAAACCCAGTGAAAAACTGGTAACCAAAGAATGTAAATAACAGTGACCTGGAAAAAATGTTTTATGTACCTTAAACATCCCAGTAGGACATCATGAAAGCCAGTGTATGTGAAGAGAGAAAGGTAGTGTGGTGTGTGCTCCGTCAGCACACTGTCCTTAAGCCCAGAAACGCACAGAAATGGTTGAAATAGTGACCACAGCAGGTGAGCGTCTGAGACCACAGCCTCAGGTAATAGATGTATGCCTGCATATTTATAATACATTGTGTGTTTTATTCTTTTTAGGTGATGTGGATGTTGTGGAAGAAGAAACTAATTTCACCAGTGCAAGTGCAAGTGCAAGTGAACGCATCCTCATTAGGGAGATCATGGTGTGCAATCGTGATTTATAAAAGATACAAGGAAAACATCAATGATGTTCAACAAAAAATGAAGAACATCATTGATGTTTTAGGCAGAATCTAAAACACACAAAAATTGTACCATTTTGTTGATGATTTTTTTTATTTTAAATCAAGTTTTAAAGTATTTAAAAAAAAAAATTTTTTTGAAGATGCACACAGTGTGTGAACATGTGCTATCTGCCATCACGGGATATCAATGTACGCGTTTTAGGGGGTGCAACCCCTTCCTCCCAACTCAAGTAGGAAAGAGGAAGGGGTTGCACCCCAGAAACATGTTAATTGATCCCTCATGATGGGAGCTAGCACATGTTGCCATTAGGCATGGGATCAGGAGTGAAATCCACATTTGATTCACAATTGTGTGCCTCTTCAAAATTTGGCCTTTACAGGGGTGACATTACCCCATCTTATGAAGGCAAGATCAACACAGATTTAACATATTCATGTCGGATATTGCCTTCAATTTTTTAAGATTGAACTTCATAATTTTCTGAGTTATGTATGTTTTATGGTTTTAAAACCAAAAAAAGGATATTTATAATGTCAAACATAAAAATGTTATACACCAAAGATGTTGGTTTGTTCAAAAACCCTTTTCTAATGCACATGTGAATGTGCACAGAGTAAAATGTTTTATACTTAACAATGTGTGGCTTCTTCTTTCAATGCTCAATACCAGTTTTTGGAGTAAGTTGGTGTTTAGTATACAGTGAGAATGGGTGTATTTACTAAAGGCAAATCCACGTTGCACTACAAGTGCACTGTGGGTTTTCCTTCAGTAAATAACCCCCACAGTGCTCTAAAATTAGTCCCCATCAGGCCGTGTGTGTGTGTATGTAGCAGAACCACAACATAATATAATTAGCATAATACAGAACATAATAGTTAGCTGAAGAAGAGATTGTCACCTCATGTATCAAATAAATGACATTTGCATGATTGAAGAAAATCGCCAAAAATAAAAGCCCATTGGAGAACATTGGGGACAGCTAAAAGAAACACAAACAGTAAATCCAATGAAATATTAGTTATTTAAAAAAAAAAAATTATTAAAAAATGTTTTACACATTTTCTGGCATATCAATGGCCCCCCTACCCGCAGAGTACTCCAGATATTTTTGTCTGTCTTTGCGGGCACTGGGGGGGGGGGGGGGGGGGAGCCAGGATGGCCAGCTTCAAGTGCCGTCAGGGTTGATTGACCAGGAAATCTGGCCTCTGTCCCAACTGAGGCCTCATAGTTCATTGCATTTTTACGTAGTAAATTGTGCATAATGCAGCAGGCAAGCACAATATGGTTGAGTTTATATTCCACCATGTGGATTGGTGTTAGAAATAGCCAGTAATTAAAAACCCTCTGGTCTGGGGTGAGGATCCTCATGGGGAATGGCTGCATCAGATGTTCTTCCAGCCCAATTTCTTCATCAGCAATGAAAACAAATGGAAGACAACCCACATTGTCTTCCGCACGTGGCAAGCCCAAGCCAACATTCTGGAGCTGTCTGTAGAACTCTGTCTGGGCGATGACTCCACCATCCGACATCCAGCCATTCTTCCCCACGTCCACATACAAAAACTTGTATGTCGCCGGCACCACCGCCAAAATCACTATACTATTAAACCCCTTGTAATTATAATAGTATGACCCTGAGTTGGGGGGTGGGATGATGTGGACGTGTTTCCCATCTATTGCCCCTCCACAGTTAGGAAAGTCCTACCGCTGGCCAAAGTGTAATGACACAGTCCGCCATTCCTGTGGGGGTGGAGTCAAAAAAGAAAAACAAAAATTATTAATTTTGCACATAACATTGCAAGCAGATCAGACACAAACATTATTGGCCAACATCAGTATAACATTTATTTTAAGGAGTATTTAAAGACAAAAGTATAAGGTCCACTTATCAGATTCTTCACCCCCTCTGATGGCCCATTGTGGGGGGGGGGGGGATGTTTTGGACAGGTAACCGTCTCCACTTCATTGAGAGCTGAATACATAAATAATGTGTATTACTTTGGCCAGTCCCTTCTTACTTAAACTATTGGCAACCCACTGGACAGGTAAGAAGTGTAATAATACGAATATAGGAATTCACACTGTACAAATTGAAGCCCAATTTTACATTCTACAATTACCTATCAAGATAATAGAACAAAACTTTAAACAGTACCATTTAAAAAGTACTCAGGCATGCCCTTGCACTACATGCTTTGGTGAATAAATATGACCACAAAAGAGGTAGGTATAGTATGTATGGGTTTGGAAAAGTCAGCAGATAGAGGATTGGTATCGGTTTACTTAGCGGTTGGGGGGGGGGGGGGGCAGAGAGTTCCAAATGAGTTTGGGCTCCAAAAAAAAAGCCTCTTGCACTTTAAGGACACAAATAACATTTGTAAACATTTTAAGGGGTGTTTAGGGTAATACACTACTATGGAGCTGACAAAATATATTGTTAAGGGACTTGGCTAGGTGTGTATGGGCCCAGGATAGCATGCTGGGGAGGTTAGTAAAAGCAAATATGCATGATGGACAAAAAAGGAAGTTTAAAAACGTCCAGCTTGCATGAGGACAAAGAGGACATTCACAGCCTATTACAATCATGGTAATTAGGGAATGATGAAATAAATCCAATGCATTAGCAAACATTAAATACATAGAATGTGATGTTAAAGGAGAAAACTTACCTTAATATAGTCGTTCTGCGGGGCCTGAATGATGGCAGAACAGGTCTCGGGAATAATGATCCCCAGAGCCTGGGGGAAGATGTCTGCCGAGAACTTGTTTTCCTGTAGACTTCTTCCCGCTGCCAAGTACCACAAGGTGGCGACAAGCCTTTGTTCCAGAGTGATGGCTGTCCACATGCAGGTGTCCTGCTTGGTAATATAAGGGTTCAGCAAAGTCAACAGATGGTGAAAAACGGGGTCCATCATACGGAGATAATTCCTGAAATCATCAGGATTATTCTCCTGGATCTCCTGCAACAAAGGCATATACAAGAATTGGTCACGCTGGAGCAACCAATTCTTCGTGTATGAACTCCTGCTCCCCCTGTTCATGGACTGGACTTGGGTAAAAGTAAGAACCCCAACACCAAGCCCCTGCATAGCACAAACTATGACGAGTACGTAAGTGCAACATGGCTTCAAAACGATCGGCTGGTTAGAACGAAATAACAGAATGCACTGAAAATCAGAAAGGCTTGAGAAGAGCGAGCTGAAAATCAGACACGAGTGGATGAGACGCACTGAAAAACAGATACAAACTGACTACAAGCACTGAAAAACAGACACAAACCCACAAGCACAAACTGTAGAGCAGTAATGAACTGAAAAGCACAAGGCTGAAACGCATGAATCATCTCTCACCAAACTTCTACTAACACGAGATTAGCAGAAGGAGCCTAAAGGGTGGTACGCTTGGCATTGAACTTCCTCTTTATAGTCCCATCGTACTTGTACGTCAGCGCTTTCTTAGCGATTGGAATTTCTGGCAACATTTGTTTGACCGTGTGTATGCAAGACAAGTTTGTAGGAAATTCTGATCGTCTGTACGCGACATTAGACAGCAGTAAAAGGCAACTCCCACTGCAACAGGAGCCAACAGAAAGCCAGTGATAGTGTAGTAGTTTAAACAACGGCTTAATGTAGGACAGAGCCAGTCATTCAATTAGAACAATGTGACAGTGAAAAAACATAGTGCAACTCACTGAGAGAGCCTCTGACATCCTGGGATCATGCAGTGGCGTGACGTCAGCACTGGGACAACACTGGTATGATTTACAAAATACTAATTAGTAATTGACTACAAAAATACAAAGAATAAAATATGATATTGCCATTATTACACACAGTATGATATGATCACAAGACTAATAAGGGTCCTGATAGAATAAGAATATTAAAATAACTTTTGAAAGAATTATGCAATATTTAACCACTTTAATACTGGCATAATGTCAAATGATGTCTGCAGATGTGATATCCCATCCTGGGCGGGCGTCATATGATGTCATCCCCCCCTGGGGGCCCGAAGCATGGTGATTGGGGGTCGGGCGTGTCTGACACATGGGGATTGGGTGTGACACAACCCCCCCCGATTAGTATAAAGAGACAATAAAATTGGCTCTTTATCACGTGACCGGCTGTGTCCAATCACAACCGGTTACTATGCAGATCGGCCTGCACGCCGCTCGTGTGCGCCGATCGGGGTTGAGGCTTTTCCCTTGGACAAAACCCAGCCCTGATCAGGGTACCAAGCCAATGAAATTGCCTTTTTATCACGTGACCGGCTATGTCGAATCACAGCCGGTCACAAATGTAAACACACTGCAGGTAACGGCTGTGTTACTGGGTTCTCCTCCTCACACACCAATCCAGTATGAGGAGGAGATCACGGTTAACAGCGATTTATAGTTTTCCTGTCAATATACTGTGCCCAGATTACCCCCCATGAATAAAGAGGACCTGTCATCAATACCATCTGAGTACCTGTCTGAGATCATCAGAGTACATGTCATCCATCCACCCCATCTGAGTACCTGTCATCCATCCCATCATAGTACCTGTCATCCCATCAGAGTACCTGTCATTCTGTCAGAGTACCTGTCATCCCGTCAGAGTACCTATCATCCCATCTGAGCACCTGCCATCCTGTCAGAGTACTTGTCATGTGGTCAGTGTACCTGTCAATCCATCAGAGTACCTGCCATACCATCAGGAATATGTGATCTCATCAGGAGAACCTGTCCTGTGAGCCCATCAGAGTACCTGTCTGTGCAGCAAATTACTAAATAGGTGCAGCCCATTAGTCCCTGATGTTCAGCCCATTAGTCCCTGACGTTCAGCCCATTAGTCCTTGACATGCAGCCCATCAGTGTCTCCCGTCATGAATGGGGACCCCTAACAGTGGAGGGGCTTAAATTGTTTTTAGGCCTTATGCTCATTTCACGATGGCCATGTACATAATGTGAGACTGAAGTAGTGAGGAGGCCTCCCTTGCACCTCCGGTCTTTGAAGCCTCTGGAGATGAAGACAGAGACTTGGTGGACACCGAGTGGAAGGGTGTCGGGGTGCGAAGCGCTGTGCAAGCTTTAGTCCGAGTTTTGAGCCGAGGTCAAGTCCAGTTTGGAAACAAAGTATAATAGGGTTAATCAGAAGAAGAATAGTCGAGAACAAGAGGGACAAAGAAGTGGAATGGTCAAGGTAAAAATTCAAGGTCAACAGCAAGCATCAAACAAGAGTAGTCAAATAGGTTTCCAGGTCACAACAAGTTCAGACTGATCACACACTAGCACAGGAACAAGGGGGGACTGAAGATAATCCAGCAATTTGGCAGTGTCTGGGCTGGGCTTATATAGGGAAGTATGAGGTCACTTCCTGTGCACCTCTTGGGTATTTTTATTGGTATATAATTACCCGCCCCTGTTAAACTGGGGCTGAAAAATTGGGCCTTAGCCACTGGTGGCAGCGCCCAGAACCAAAAATGTTCTTACAAGCTATCAGCATGATCATTGAGGAGGAAGACTATAGTCACTCAGCATAACAGGATAGTAACTCAGCATCAGCATAGGAAGCCTTGAAGGGATCTGACATTTCAAAAAAAATTATTCGGTTACATCAGCATCAGGTGCTTGGTAGCTGGTGGTGATCCAAGATTGATTCATCTTTATGAAGGTCAGTCGATTAACCGAGTCGGTGGACAGGCGCACCCTGTGATCAGTTACAAAGCCTCTAGCAGCACTGAATGTGCGTTCCGAAAGAACGCTGGATGCAGGACAGGCCAGGAGCTCAATTGCATACTGGGCAAGCTCTGACCAGTGATCCATCCTCAAGAACCAGTAACCCAGAAGATTTTCGGTGGGAAAGTTGTCCAAGTATGATCTTGCCCGTAGGTATTCCCACACCATGTAAATCAGAAGCTTGCAATGGTTTGCTGGAACCGATCATACCTTGGGGCTGCGGACTAAAAAATTGGCTGAATGCATCGTCAGATGGCCACCTTTTCCACCGATCCTTCTGTGACTGACCGAAGCCTCAGCAACACGTTGTCCAGGACCAGGAATTTGTAACCTCCCAGTCTCTGGGAACGCATTGCGCAGACCTTTCTGCAAGGCCTCCCAAAGATGTTTCATCCTCTGCTCCCTCTGCGACGGCAAGATAAGGTCCGCAACCTTACCCTTGTAACGAAGATCAAGGAGGGTTCCCAGCCAGTAATGATCCCTCTCCTTGATCCGATGAATAGGAGGATCCTTTCCCAGGCTTTGCAGAATCAGGGAGGCCATGCAGCATAGGTTAACTGAGGCATTCGGTCCGGAGTCCTCTGGGTCACTAAGGACGACATGATCCGCAGCCACCTACTCCCAGCCACGTACAGGTTCACGGGTTTGTTGGCACTGTAAATGAACCCTAAAAGACTGCTGCTGACGTTGAGTGCCATTCTACACCTCCATGCTGACACAATGCGCCTCCTCCTCCTTCTCCTCTTCCTGTGCGATCGGCGGGCCAGCAGGAACACTGTCTGGATAAAGGAGGCCTTAAGAGGTAAGGAAGTCTTCCTCTTCCTGCCTCAAGTGCCCTGTTCATTATTCCATGCAGCGTGTACTCCAACAGGTGGACAAGAGGGACAGTGACACTGATGCATGCACTGTCATTGCTCACCATCCTCGTGGCCTCCTCAAATGGTGAAAGGACAGTGCATGCATCCCTGATCATGGCCCACTGGCATAGGGAAAAAAACAAGCTCCCCTGACCCTGTCCTGGTGCCATAGTGGCACAGCTACTCATTGATGGCCCTCTGCTGCGTGTGCAGCTGCTGCAGCATGGCCAACGTTGAGTTCCACCTGGTGGGCATGTCACCAATATGCACCTTACAGCTGACCGCCCTGTCCAGCAAGGCCAAGACATTACCTTCCACATGCCGGTAGAGAGCCGGAATCGCCTTCCATGTGAAAAAGTGGCATTTGGGAACCTGCCACTGAGGAACCGCACATTACACAAACTCACGGAAGGGGGCAGAGTCTACCAACTGAAAAGGCAGCAGTTGAAGTGCTAGTAATTTAGCCAAGCTAGCATTCAACTGCTGGCCATGTGGATGGCTGGGAGTGATCTTCTTTCGGCGGTGCAGCAGCTGGGGCAGGGAAATTTGCCTGGTACAATTGGACGTCAGTGTACAGCTAGCAGATTGCCTACAAGTACTTGGCTGTGACACACCTAATTCTACACCTTCATTCCTCTCAGTGCAGGTTTCAGAGAGGACTGAAGGTCTAGTGGGGATGGAGATCCCAGCTGATGAGGAGCAAGGAGAGGTCTTTTAGGTATGCTTGCCAACAAACTGCATGGTAGGTCGACATATGTCTGGTCAAGCATGTGGTGACCAAGCGGCGGATGTGTTTTGGCCACGCGAGATACGCTTGAGACATATGTTGCAAATAGCAGCGGTGCAATCTGATGCACTCGTCTCAAAAAAGGCCCACACCAAATAACTTTTGGAATAACGTGCAGAGGCAGTGCCCTGCACATGCGGAGCTCTGCGGTGTGATGCATTCAGTGTGCTGCCCTTAAGCTGGCCCCTGGCAGGTATCCTGTCTTGTTGGAGATGTGTCTCTTCCTCCTCCTCCTCTCTCCTATCAGGCACCCACATGGAGTCAGTGACCTCATCATCCCCTCCCTCCTCATCACTGGAGCAAACCTGGCAGTATGCTGCAGCTGGGGGAACATGACTGCCAGATTGCTGTCCTTCTTGGGCACCCCCTCTCTCTAAGCTCATGTTACTGCCTTCCTCTAGCTGGGTATCATCTTTAGAGCCTTCAAAACGCTGGACATCCTCCTGGAGCATGTACCCAACACTGTGCTCAAACAGTTCAGGGGACTCCTCACGAGGACATGGTGGGGCTAGGGAAGGAGTGACTGATGCCATTGAGCCGAGGGAAGAGGCTGCGTTGGCAGCTGCTTTGCCAGTACCCTGAGCCTGGGTGAGAGAGGATGAGGTGGATGAGGACGGCTTGGTCATCCACTCTAGCAAGTCTTCAGCATGTTGCGGCTCAACACAGCCAGTTGCCAAAAAAAAGGGCAAGCATGTCCCATGGCCACGTGCTGATGAGGATGCACCGTGTCCAGAACCAGCACTATTGCCTCTAGACACAGAGCCTGCTTGCCCTCTTTTAGTGGTTTGTGACTGTCTGCCTCTCCTTGTTTGCCTTCCAGACATACTGATATACTGCAGCTAGCAGAATCAACTGCCTGCCTGTAGTATTATTTGTATGAGAACACCAGCATTGGGGTAGCTTTAAGTGCACACCGTGCAGAGTACACAGTACACCAACTGTAATCACTGGAGCTGCCTGCGGTATAGGATCAGAAGAACACCAGCAATTGGAGAAGCTTTACAGTAGGTGCACACTGTGCAGATGACACAATATACCAATTGTAATTACTGCAGCTACCTGCCTGTAGTATAGGATCAGAAGAACACCAGCAATTGGGGTAGCTTTAGGTGCACACTGTGCAGATGACACACTACACTAATTGTAATTACTGCAGCTACCTGCCTGTGGTATAGGATCAGAAGAACACCAGCAATTGAGGTAGCTTTAAGTGCACACTGTGCAGATGGCACAATACACCAACTTTAATTTCTACCGCTGCCTGCGGATAGCATCAGCAGAACACCAGAAATTGGGGTAGCTTTAGGCGCACACTGTGTAGATGGCACAATACACCAACTGTAATTGGTACAGCTGTCTGCGAATAGGATCAGCAGAACACCAGCAATTGCGGTAGCTTTAAGTGCACACTGTGGAAAGGACATATATATACACACAATATACTGACTGCTGTACAGACAGCGCGGTGATTGGCCAAGCATGCGGGTCATAGTGCATGCTTGGCCAATCATCAGCCAGCGATGCACTGCAATGTCGCAGTGAATTATGGGCCGTGACGCTCCACTCGAATTTGGCACGAAAGGCCCATAATGTTTGGAATTCGCCGAATGGACTAACAGACGATGTTCGAGTCGAAGATGGGTTTGACTCGAACACGAAGCTCATCCCTAATCGGGAGCAGGGATCTCTGTCATGTACTAGTGAGCCCATCCCCCTACAGTTAGAACATGCTGAGGGAACACAGTTATCCCCTTGATCGCCCCCTAGTGTTTAACCCCTTCCCTGCCAGTGACATTTACACAGAAATCAGTGCATTTTTATAACACTGATTGCTGTATAAATGCCAATGGTTTCAAAATATGTCAAATGTGTCCGATCTGTCCACCACAATGTTGCAGTCATGATAAAAATCGCAGATCACCGCCATTACTAATGACAAAAAATTATTAATAAAAATGCCATAAATCTATCCCTTATTTTGTAGACACGATAACTTTTGCGCATACCAATCAGTATACGATTATTGCGATTTTTTTTTTACCAAAAATATGTAGAAGAATACATATTGTCTGAAACTGTGGAAGGAATTAGTTTTTTTATATATTTTTGGGGGATATTTATTATAGCAAAAAGTAAAAAATATATTACTTTTTTTTTCAAAATGTACACTCTTTTTTTGTTTATAGACATAAAAAATGCAGAGATGAAATATATACCACCAAAAGAAGGCTCTATTTGTGAGAAAAAAGGGATGCCAATTTTGTTTGGGTACAACGTTACATGGCCGCGCAATTGTCAGTTAAACCAACGCAGTCCTGTATCGCAAAAAGGGGCTTGGTCAGGAAGGGGGTAAATCCTACCAGGGCTTAAGTGGTTAATCTGTAAACTTCTTGCTTAGCCAATCATTCACCACATAACTCCAGTTGGTTGCCATAAGGGCTTCCTCAGGGATGATGTCCAATCTTTCACGAGCCAGCATTATCAGTAGTCTCCCAGGAGGGAAGTTTTCTGTAGCATAAAACCTCCCAGGGGTATTCTCAAGACACACAGAGGGAAATTTATCAAAACTGGAGCAGTGTGAATCTGAGCAGTTATGTGTGACAAATAATCAGCTTCTATTTTCATCTTGTTCAGTTATGCTTTGAAAATTAAAGATATAATCTGATTTGTTGTCTTTGAACAGCTGCGCCACATTTTTAGCTGTTCCACTTTTGATAAATTCCTATTAGAGTGCTTAACCGCTTCAGCGACGGAAGATTTGGCTGCAGAATGACCAGTCCATTTTTTTTGCGATTCGGCACTGTCTCATTAATTGACAAATGCACTGTGCGATGTTGTATACAAACAAAATTGAAGTCCTTTTTTTCCCACAAATAGAGCTTTCTTTTGGTAGTATCTGATCATCTCTGCGGTTTTTATTTTTTGCGCTATAAACAGAAAAAAAAAACGACAGTTTTAAAAAAAAAACACAATATTTTGTGCTTCTTGTTATAATAAATATCCCCATTTTTTTTTTAAAAAAAGCAATTTTTTTCTCAGTTTAGGCCGATATGTATTCTTCTACATATTTTTGGTAATAAAAATTGCAATAAGTGTATATTGATTGGTTTGCGCAAAAGTTATAGTGTCTACAAAATAGGGGATAGATTTATGGCATTTTTATTATAATTTTTTTTTACACTAGTAATGGCAGCAATCTGCGATTTTTATCATGACTGCGACATTATGGCAGACATATCGGACAATTTTTACCATTGGCATTTATACAGCGATCAGTGCTATAAAAATGCATTGATTACTGTAAAAATGTCACTGGCAGTGAAGGGGTTAACACTAGGAGGCAATCAAGTGGTTAACTGTGTTCCCTTCTATGTGTTCTAACTGAAGGGGGGATTGGACTTGCTAGGGGAAGAGATAGATCGGTGTTCATATTTCATACTTCATACTTGGTGTTCATACTTTGTATGAACACATGATCTGTCTCTTCTCCCCTCAGAGAACCAGGATCTCTGTGTTTACACACAGAGATCCCGGTTCTTGCCGTGTCACAAGCAATTTGCAGGAGCCTGGCGGGCACTCGCATCAGCTCGGGGGGTGAGCAGCGGGCAGGCGTGTGTGCCCCTAGTGGCCACAAATAGAAGCAACGTAACATGAAGGCGATTTGCGCAGCCGAGCCATGTTGCCTCAGTACAACTGCCACAGCTGGTCGGCAAGCGGTTAAAGCGTATCTATGGTGAAAATGTAAAATAATTATACTGTATTTGTAGCACTTACCCCCACAGTCAATTGGATATGATGGGTTCTCTGTTCTGACATGGCTCTTTAGGTTGTTCAGACCCAACTGACACGCCTCTGTGCCTTATAAGTAAGCGTGCTTCCACACTATAATAATGTACAGAAAATAGGCCACAAGCAACTGGATGGTAGACTGAAAGAATGTATTATGGTAATGCAGTTAGGCAACACAATAATCAATAGACAGGCAGTTAAACGAGTTTAAAGATGCTGTTCTAGATAATGTGAACACTAACCCATAAGATGACAGTCAACTGAACTGTAGTGATGTTAAACCAAATTATAATTGGTGCCAACAGGGTTACAATTATCTGCTCAAACTAACCCAAAAATAAAATAGGTTCTTGTGTGCACACTATGTTTACAGTGGGTGGGTGTATACCTTCCTGACAAAAGGATACCCCTGGAGGTGACTGCAAATACTTGGTGCCTGATTGTCAATATTAGCCGGGTATTGCTGAGGACTTTTGTCTTTAGTGTGGGTGCAGGCACCCCAATAGTGTGTTTACACTATCTTCCTTGACAAAGACTTCTATGGCCCTTGGTCTCTGCACAGTCCCAATGTTCAAAGTAAAACAATTCAGCCTTTGGAATACAGGCAAAAAAAATAAAATAAAATAAATAATATTATTAAACTATATATTATTACAATTATTACTATATACTAATATTATTTAAATTGTCACACAAATATATATTTGAAATCAAATCTTTATTATTTTGTGGATATAACATGGTGTGGGTGGATTTCTGCCAGTCACAGTCTGTGCCATGTCCGTCCACCCTGTGTCTTAGAATAAGAGGGAGGTGAAGCCACCATTAATCTACATGTAATATTCCACCCGCATTGTGTTTAGATTGTTAGTGGTTATGGAGGAGAAGGGAGGCAGTGGACTGTCATTTACCACTGTGTGTATGCCCACATGTGTGATAATCACATGGGCTGCTCAGATGTGATAGGGAGAAAATGCCCAGCATAAAATCTCACTGAAAACTGAGCATGTGCAGAGTTGCCTCAACAGCTGCAAAATGCCTAGCTGAATTGGGGACAAGAACTGCATGTAATACAGCATTTATTAATAGTTTTTTTTATGATGTGGGTTCAGTGACACTGAGTTTCAATCATCAGGAAGCCGAAAGGCATAGGTGCAAAGGTACTATGTGGGGGGAGGGGATGCCAACAGCAAATATTATCAATTACAAAGAAATATTATATAAACAGCCATTACATATTACAAAAAGGATGTGTAAGCCAGTTGTCCCATATACAGTGGAATTTGTGTAGAGAATCTTTTTTACAGCAAGCATTCTTTCATAGGAGCAATATAAGTTAATCTCATCAAGATCATTAGAAAATAACGGGGACGATTTTTTTTAATCCAATTGGCTGAATTATAAAAAACTGAACCGTGTATGTCCAGATTTAGAGCGCTGCTTCTAATTTAAAGGTGGTAACTTTGTATTGTCAGTCTACAATTGGAAATGGCAGGATCTTTACATAAGAAACTTTACAATAGATTTACAAGAAATTATATGCTTAAAGTGTTACTAAACCAACAACAGTAAATTCAGTTTTTTCCTCTGCATTATACAAAAAGGCTGTTTGATTTGATCATGTCTTCTCTGATCCTCCCCTTCTTCCACAGTCCCCAATCCATTTGCTGTTAGTAAAGAGCCTTGGGGGCACTATGCACATGCTCAGTTTGGTGTGTATTGCTAGAGTTTTTCTTTTTTTCTTTTTTTTGGGAGGGTGTATGTGATCGACATAGGGTCAATCAGTGCTGTCTAGACAGAGGTTGAGGGGTCATGCAGCCTCATAGGACAGTCAGAGGAGAAGGAAAACTCCTCCTACAAGATTAACCAGTGCTTGGCCAGACACTGATATAAGTCCCAATATGTGCTGATGAGAAATGGAATTTATCAGTTTATATTTACTAAAATAATTGCATTTCAGTGTTCAGTGTACTGTGGAAGACTGGATATAACCAATGCAGTGTCCTGGGTTTAGTAACACTTTAAGAAAACTGTATACAGTGAGATACGACACCAAATATACACTAGAAATAGCTGGCCTTTTGGGGCCTCCTAACATTCCTATGCAAACATCAAGTTTCTTTTAATCACATAATAGGCTCTTCCAAACCCATCTGGCATCCAAAAAGCAGCAATGGGGTGTGGATGTGCCTCTTTTCTAACATGAGATGGTTTGTATTTGCATGAAATGTTCAGGGAAAGGAGCCTGGTCATCTTGTACTAACCAGAAAAGTGCCTTCTCTCTTATTCAAGTGATAGTTTCTACTTTTTTTTTACATCATATTTTATTCAAATACATTTTTCTTTGCTTACTAGTGCAAGTTTTTTTTCATGAACCATCATGCCAGGGAGCATATGTTAAAAACAGCATTTATCTGACTTTTTTTTTCTGTTTAATCATATTGAGATGCCACATACAGTAGTTTCCTATCTCCCTCCACTTGATCTTTTGTCATCTTAATAATTATTATTTTTGCTCATTCTTTCATGTGTATGTCCCCTTCTAAGCTCTGCGGTGTCCACTTAGATATTACAAGGCCTTTTGCTGCCTGCAGTCTACAGTAAAGTACTCCCGATGATTACTCAGTTCAAAGGAAATGCATTTAGGTTATTAAAGTGGAAGGGCTGCCGGGATAAATATTTTCCTCATTACAGTGTAAAGTCTCTTTCTTCTGTGAAGTTAGAAAGAATCTTCTTCTTGCCACTGGAAACCCAGCTGGAAATGAGCAGCCTATTAGGCAAATATGAGAATCGACTCTTCAGCACGCAGGCCCTCCATACCTCTTTTGTTCTCCTGCGGTTTACTGAACAACAGTCACAAAAGTTTTTTCAAACTCTCTGAAATGTTAAAATACACAATGACTTATTCAGTAAAGTAGTGCAAATGGCACCACAGGAACCATGGCGAAATGTTCTTATACTGTTAGTAGGCTGATTGATGGCTGTCTGGATCTTGTATGATATTGCTCATTATCTCTGCTCTTTGTACTTCCTTATTCCTGTACACTGTCAGATCTTGTGCAGAGGGCAATATGGGTTCTTTGTGGCAACTGACTTAGGTACCAGTAGACATAAGATGGTTGGTTGTTATAAGGGCTGGAAGATTTCATCCAAGAAAAGGTAAGGGTTTATTTTGTCTGTAGACACCAGCCAGACCAATTGCTGCCAGGCAAAATTTTCTTGCTGACCACCAATGTAAGGGGTAGTCTTTTTCATGCTGGCAAGTGACATAAAGGATATTTTTTTCCAACTGACCCCCAATGTAAGGACCGTTATTTCCAATGACAGCACGGCTTTGTTTCCACTGATTGTACTCAAGGTACTGTATTGTCACTGTAATCCCCATTATCAAATGTAAAAACTGGTTATTTTCTGCCCACATATTGTAACAACTGGTTCTTTGTTGCCTGTGTATTACCACAGTTGCCCATTAGTTCCCTGTGTCTTTGTATATGATTGCCATTGACAATCATATACAAATAATTTTTTTTTATACCTGTATTGCAAAGTCACCTCTGTTCAGAGGAACATATGAATATAATTGAATCCCTTGCAGGCCTGTTACTGTCACGCTACGCTGCGTTTATGTTTTGCTGTGTGCCACTATGTCCACCGCTAATCTGTTTTTTTTTTACACATAATATAAAGATGAAGACAATGTTTATTGTTTTAGTTTATTTTCAGTTTTTTATTAATGAATGTTTAATTTCATGAATATTACTAAAACGAAATTTAATGTATTTGAGGGAGCGTGTTAAAAAAGTAATCTGCCCTGGCTGTCAAATATGCTAAGTACACTATTGAAGATCCCAGAAACATGTGCCACTCCAAACTCCACTCTCCATCTCTAGTCAGCAATGACGCTGGTGCTGGGCCAAGCTGACCATACTCACCCAGCACTCCTAAGCAAACATCCAAAAGAGGCTGCACACTGATATCATCACACCACATAAATGTGTATTATACCAGTATGGTAGGCTTCCCTGCAAAGAAGATTTCTACAGGATCCAAAGAAAATTTCTATATGGGACAGGGAAGTAATTTTACTTAAGCATTTTTTTTTTTTTTTTACTTCACTCTGCATGCATTTACAGGTTATGCATTGTAAAGTATTCTACTCATGTGGATAATTGGTCTATCCCACATACATGTATTTTTTCTGTATTGTATTGAACTGCATCAGGTAAATAGTGTTCAGTGGCAGTTGAAGGCAGATATCCCATCCCTGACTGAAGAGGCATGGGTGGATATGGTTGATTCTTAGCTCTCTATAACAATAATATAATAATATAATATATGATAAGAAAAACAAATACAACTTAAATATTTTTACAGAATCTACTATACCCCTTGTTGTTTATCTAACATGGGTAGAGTGGATTCTCCAGACTACCCCCGCTGCCATTCTGATCTAAGTGATTATTTCCACATGATTTTGGCATGCCCCAGAGTCAGGAACTTTTGATCAGCTACAGTATAACCTCAGGTTTCTAGAGGAAAAAAGTATTTTTTTTAAATATCTGCTCCCCAGCTAGGTGTCTTTTGGGGGATTTTGCGGAGGAAGATCTGAGTAGCTTGCAGAAGACTCTATTACGGATGTTTTTCTATGCTAAAAAAGCCTTAGCACTTAAATTAAAGGATCCATCCCTTCCTACTCTTCAATTTTGGGTTAAACCAATTAATAAGTCATTACCATTATATAAGTTGACATATTCCTCTAGGGGTTGTCCCAAAAAGTTAGCAAAAATCTGGACTGGTTGGCTTACTTCAGTTTCTGGTGATATTGATGTCTGATTGGTACATGTTTTACTACTGAGCTCCAGGAATATTTTGAGTTCTGAGATACTCATGCAGTTGTAAAGTATAGACTTACACCCGTATGCCAGCGTAGTGGCTTAGGTTACTCTTTTTTGGGGGATTTTTGTGTTCTGTGTGTTTTATTTTGTTTTTAATAAGATGGCTACTACAGCATTTCCAATATTTTGTACATGTTGTTGAGATTTTGGACCATATGACAATCCGACTAAGGTTCTCGCTGAAATGCACCAGCTTCTTATTTTATTATCACTCTTATGTAGTCAGTAAACTTGCAATACGGAATACAGGGTTACCTGCTCCATCCATTCATATATGACAATACTGTAATGGATCTTCTCTGATATACAATGTTGTGGTGTAGCATGCGGTTTGTATGTTGCTGTTTCCATGTTGAAACTGAATACATTTACCCTTTAACAGCTTGTTTACTGTAGTCATTTGATTTTGGTTTCTGCTCTTTGAATTCAGATATGGTTGCATGCATGCACAAATTTGGGAAAGATCTACAGTCTGTAACTGCTAAAGTGACCCATATTGAACACAGAATGGGGGAATACGCTACAACTATTAATGAGCTGGTTGACGCTAATGAAGCGAAGGATGATGAGATAGAAGATATCAGAGCTAAAATGGTGGACATTGAAGATAGGTCTAGGAGGAATAACGTGAAGATCAGAGGGGTACCCGAGTCGGTGCAACAGCAGGAGTTGAGGGAATATACAGTACAGCTGTTTATGGCCATTCTGCCGGACCTGAAGGAGCTTGACTTTACAGTGGACAGAATCCATAGACTCCCGAAACCCAGCTACCTATCTGACAACATCCCCAGAGATGTCATTCTCCGCCTGCATTTTTTCCACACGAAGGAAAGACTCATGCTAGCCACTAGGCAGAAGGACCAGATCCCACATGAATACTCTCATCTGCAATTCTATGCGGATCTCTCTCACTACACGCTGCAAAAACGCAGAAACATGGTTACTTTGACGAAAGCACTCAGAAACCATAAAATAAGCTACAGATGGGGTTTCCCCACAAAACTGATAGTCACGAAAGATGGTAAGGAATATGTAATGGACTCCATCCCCAAGGGCATGGCCCTGCTGAGTTCATGGGGGATCATTACAGAGACTCAGAAGCTTCCCCGACAGGGCAGCCCCTGTGATGAGCAGGATACAGAATGGCGCACTGTTAACCACAAAAACGCCCGCAAGCACACCTGATTGGGAATAGGGATCCTTCACTCCTCACCCGCTCAGGAGGCATTGTATCACTCCGTAAAGTTGGATTCAACTTTTCCCCCAAGTTATTACTACTTGAGTGGCATCATGTCACACTTTTTCACAATTTTGTTATGTTTGACCTTTCTATTACTTCTGATTTTTTTTTTCCAAGGTTGGTGGCACTTGTCCACTCAGTTTTTTGTTGACTCTCACATTATTTTTCTGTTTGAATGGTCAGTCGTCTCTTCCTTCCCAGATGCGAGGCAAGCTTCCATCATATGCCATCCGAATCCATTAGAGCATCGGCCTGAGAAGCTCCTACGAAACCCACGTTGGCGCAGAGCATCAGTCGTACGTATGAGTCGCTCCCACTTGGTAAGCACTTTCTCTAAAATCATCTTCCATGGCGGTTAAATTTTTATCAATTAATGCCAAGGGCCTTAACCACCCCGCTAAATGCAGGTCTGTCTGGAAAGAAGCCCTTCAAAGGAACTGCGATATCTTGTGCGTGCAAGAGACTCACTTTCAGAGCACTGCACCTCCAAAATGCACCCATCCCATATTTCCCCATGCCTTCTTCGCCAGTGCGGACCAAAATAAAAGAGGGGTGATGGTGGCGGTCAGAGACACTGTAGCATTTACATTACACAAAATTGAGGAGGACCCTCAGGGCAGATTTTTTATTATGATCTGTGACATTAACTCTTCACTTTATACACTGGCGAACATCTATGCCCCTAATGCAGGTCAATCCAAATTTTTGAACAAACTTATGAAGAAAATTCATCAAGTACTTCAAGGCTCCTTGCTGATCTGCGGGGACTTTAATTTGGCTCCGGATCACAAGCTGGACTCTACATCACATCCTAAAAGGCCTCAACCTTCTCTTCTCCCATTTTTGCGTAAGCACTCCCTTTTTGACACGTGGAGATGTTTGAACGCTAACGCCAGGGACTTTTCATTCTTTTCTCATAGCCACAAAACATATAGCAGGATCGATTTGTTTTTGCTTGACAAGCAATTACTGTTTCAATGTAAATATGCGCAGATCCACGACATAACTTGGTCGGACCATGCTCCGGTGGAGTTGCAAGTGGGGAATCCTACAAACAAAAAAACGCTTTTATTTGGAGAGCAAATCCCCGACTCCTCCGCCATGGTCCGACCAAAGAATATGTTCAGAAAAGACTATCTGAATTCTTTGACACTAATACAGGCTCAGTATCAGAGCCTTTTATTCTCTGGAATGCACACAAGGCGTTCGCCAGGGGAGTACTGATCCAGCAAGGGGCGAGGGCTAAAAGGGAGAGGAAGCAGCGGACCTCGGCTATTATTGAAACATTGAAGTCCCTAGAGACCCAAAATATGCGAAACACGACTCAAACCTTGACAGACCAACTCACGATGCTAAGAACAGAATTGAGAATGAGTCTTCTGGAGGACTTTGAGAAAGCCTCCAGGAAAATGAAATTGACTTACTACACTAGTGGTAATAGAGCGGGGAAACTGCTAGCGCATAAATTAAAGGGGTATAGACAGAGGACCCACATTCAATATGTATTGCACCATGAGACAGGGACTAAACTACAGCACCCACAAGACATAGCGGATGCGTTCAGCAACTACTATGGCTCTTTATACAACCTTAAAGACGACTCTACTATAGCACAACCGTCCACTACCGCTATAGACAACTTCCTACGCACGCTTAACCTCCCTAAGCTTACAGAGGATCATTTACACGTGCTAAATAGTCCCATCACTGACGTGGAAATTGGCCAATTAATAAAGGGACTACCTTTAAACAAATCCCCGGGCCCAGATGGTTTCCCTGGGGAATACTATAAATCCTTTCAAGATATATTAATCCCTCATATGGTGGAGGTGTTTGGGTCTGCTACTGCCTCCTCCTCGTTCCCTCAGGAAATGTTGAAAGCCACTATAGTTGCATTGCCGAAACCGGGTAAAAGCCCAGACTCACCGCAGAATTTTCGTCCGATATCATTGCTGAATAATGATGTTAAACTTTATGCTAAGCTTATGGCCACAAGGTTAATGCATATCCTGCCTGAGTTGATCGATGTGGATCAATCGGGATTTACTAGGGAGGCAGTCCTCCGATGCTACTAGGCGCCTGATCAATGTGATTCATGCAGTTAATAAAAGTGGAACGCCTTCTCTGCTCCTTGCACTGGACGCAGAGAAGGCGTTCGATAGAATACATTGGCAGTTTCTTTCTCGGGTGCTGCGGGGGTTTGGTTTTGTCGGTGCAATATACTCCGCCATAATGGCCTTGTACTCCAAGCCGTCGGCTCAGGTAGGGGCTCTATCTAAACCGTTTCAGATTACGAATGGGACGAGGCAGGGGTGCCCTCTGTCACCCCTGATCTTTAACCTACTGATGGAGCCTCTTGTTATTTATTTGAGATCGCATCCACATATACATGGTGTAAGCATTGGGGGGAGGGAGCATGTCATCAGCTTGTTTGCAGACGATATTATTCTGATGCTTACAGATGTTGAGGACTCTTTAGAAGCGGTGCATAAGGCCCTACAAGATTTTAACGACATATCATACTACAAAATAAATGCAAGCAAATCTTACATACTGAACTTAGGAGTCCCGAACCACTCCAAGAACAAATTGGAACAGAGGTTCCCGTATATATGGAGCCAAGATGGGATTAAGTACCTAGGCATAACTCTCACTTCCAAGACAGATGGGCTGGTGGCAGCTAACTATATTCCAATGCTAAACAAGCTTGAGGGGAAGTTGAAAGCCATTTCCATGACAGAATTGTCATGGTTGGGAAAATTGGCGGCTTTTAAAATGCAGATTCTACCTCAAATACTGTATGTCTTTCGTACGCTTCCTATACCATTACCCAACTCATACTTCCAGGCTATACAATCTGTACTGAACAAGTTTGTGTGGCAGGGGAAAAAGGCTAGATGTGCCTTCGGTAAGATGATCAAGCATAAGAGAGCGGGTGGGGTGGGCCACGTCCATATCCAAGATTACTATTTTGCAGCAATCCTGACCCAACTTAGACATTGGATTATCCCCAATCCCGACCAGAGGAAACTATGGTCGGAAATTGAAGAGACACAACTTTCCTCGGGCACGTTGAAAGATTTCTTACTTACAGCACACTCACATTCTTTTCTAAATACCCAATTGTCACCTACTATATTGGCCACCCTGAGGGCTTGGCTATATTTTAAAAAACATTGTAGAGGGGCGGGCAATCTTTCTCCCCTAAAATTACCCATGTCGGCGATCAGATACCTGATACCGGACATTAATATGAAATCATGGGAAGACCGAGGCATCCACTTTCTAGAAGACATTATGGCAGATTCACGTATTAAGCCATTTTCCTCTCTTTCACGGGAATTTAGCCTGCCGGATCGGGAGTACTACAGATACTTACAGCTTTCACAGCTCCTCAAGAAAGACACTAACGTAAAGTTTTTACTTCCCTCTAATTTGCACCGATTTTACACGGATAAACAAAACAACTCGAGGGGGATTTCCATAATTTACATGGGTCTTCAGGGGAAAAACCTGTGCGAGAAATCGCACAATATGGAGGCATGGGAGATGGAACTGGGAAAGGCTTTTCCGATAGAACAATGGGAGAGGGCGTTTAAATTGACACACAGGTCCACTAAAAGCACTAATCTGCGAGAAATGCAGCAGGAAATCACACTTAGATGGTACTTAACCCCAAGCCGCCTCTCGAAAATTTATCGTACGACATCGTCTGAGTGTTGGAGGAGTTGCGGGGGATATGGATCTATGAGTCATATCCTCTGGCAATGTCCTAAGCTAGGCCCACTTTGGAAACAGATTGAGCGAGCTATCAATAACATTACAGGTACGCAAAGGAAACTAGACCCAGAGACAGCGATTCTCTCAATTGACCTGGACAAATTTCCTAGCACATATCAAATAGTGGTTTCACACGTGCTGTTAGCTACCAGATTAATTATCCTTAGGCACTGGCGGGATACCGTAGCTCCATCCCTCTTGGAAGTCATGACTATTGTACACACACATAGCCAATACGAGATTCTGCATTCTTCCACACTAGGGAAGTATGAGGAAACATGCGAGTTATGGGCTCCATGGCACAAGTGGTACTTGATGTATAGCAATAAGGGCCAGCCCGCCTTCACTGGGAGTGAACAAGGGAATAGGTAACGCTACATTTATCGTGACTGACTTTATGGTTTCAAGTTTTAAGTTTTGAGTTGTTATTAAAATTGTTACTCGGTTTAAAAACCATTTGATCAATGATAAATTGCAGTCGGATGTGATTTCAGTCATTTTCAATGTGCATTTTGCTACCACAAGCTCTTCCGCTTCACCTTTTACCTAACAGACTGAATCATAGCAAGGGAGTACCCGCCTGGGGGAGGAGAGCTTCTAATGGGCTCGTTTGAGTCCACCCGTGCGGGTAGGCCCTACTTATCATCCAAGTCCCGACGTGTATTTGTACAGTGCACGGGGGGTGTTACTATTTTGATAAAGAATCGCTATATGCTGGTTGCGGTTTTGTATATCCTAGTGTAACTAAATGTCGAAACATGTACTGACTGTAATTTGTATGCTTTTGTACAAAACTTTAATAAAAATTATTTGAAGTAACTGACAATTGCACGGTCATGCGACGTGGCTCTAAAACAAAATTGACATCCTTTTTTTCCCACAAATATAGCTTACTTTTGGTGGTATTTGATCACCCCTGCGGTTTTAATTTTTTGCGCTATAAACAAAAATAGAGCAACAATTTAAAAAAAAATAAAAAATATTTTTTACTTTTTGTTATAATAAATATCCCCCAAAAATATCTAAAAAAAACTTTTTTTACCCTCAGTTTATGCCGATACGTATTCTTCTACATATTTTTGGTTAAAAAAAAAATTGCAATAAGTGATAATTGATTGGTTTGTGCAAAAGTTATAGCGTTTACAAAATAGGGGATAGTTTTATGGCATTTTTATTAATAATTTTAGTAATGGTGGCAATCCGCAATTTTTATTGTGACTGCGACATTATGGCGGACACCGGCCATTTTCGACACATTTTTGGGACCATTATCATTTATACAGCAATCACTGCTATACAAATGCAGTGATTTCTGTGTAAATGACACTGGCAGTGAAGGGGTTAACCAGTGGGTGGCAGTGTAGGGGTTAAGTGTTCCTAGGGGCGTGTTACTAACTGTTGGGGGCTGGCCATTTGCCTGCCTGTGCCATTCTGCCGATGTACATCGGCGTGCACCGGTCAGGAAGTGGTTAAAGTGAAACAATAAAAATGAAATATTCCTTTAAATATCATGCCTAGGGGGTCCCCTTAGTCTGCCTGTAAAGGGGTGCATCTTGCTCATGTCTTTTGCTGTTCCACAGCAAAATTACATTTCCAAATGGCCAGGGGTGGATAGTGGGGTCCCACAGGGTTCTGTGCTGGGACTAGGGATGAGCTTCGTGTTCGAGTCGAACATACGTTCGACTCGAACATCGGCTGTTCGCCCGTTCGGCGAATTCCGAACGTTATGGGCCGTTCACGCCAAATTCGTGTAGCGCTCACGGCCCACAATGCACTGCGTCATCGCAGTGCATTGCTGGCTCATGATTGGCCAAGCATGCACTGTGACCCCGCATGCTTGGCCAATCACAGCGCCAGCAGCGAGAAGAGCCATGATTGGCCACAGGCAGGATGCTTTCGTTCTTTCGAAACGCACCTTCAGTGCTGCTGGTGGCTTTGTTACCGATCACAGGGTGCGCCTGTCCACCGAATCAGTTGATCGACTGACCTTCATCAAGATGAATCAGTCTTGGATCACCCACAGCTACCAAGCACCTGAAGCTGATGTAACAGAATAATTTTTTTTGAAATATCACATCCCTTCAAGACTGCCAATGCTGATGCTGAGTGACTGTCCTGTTATGTTGATTGTCTATCCTCTTCCTCCTCCGCTGATATGTTGGAAGAACATTTTTGGTTCTGGGTGATGCCAGCAGCCCAATTTTTCTGCCCCTGTTTAACAGGGACGTTTAAGTACAATTTTTGATGCAATGCTTTGCAGCAGGGCTAATTCCTGCAATAAAACTAGAGTATATGGCAGAGGTTGCAGTGTGATGGCACCAGTGCCTAAGGCCCAATTTTTCTGCCCCTGTTTAACAGGGGCGTTTACGTACAATTTTTGATGCAATGCTTTGCAGCAGGGCTAATTCCTGCAATAAAACTAGAGTATATGGCAGAGGTTGCAGTGTGATGGCACCAGCACCAGTGTCTAAGGCCCAATTTTTCTGCCCCTGTTTAACAGGGGCGTTTAATTACAATTTTTGATGCAATGCTTTGCAGCAGGGCTAATTCCTGCAATAAAACAAGAGTATATGGCAGAGGTTGCAGTGTGGTGGCACCAGCACCAGTGCCTAAGGCCCAATTTTTCTGCCCCTGTTTAACAGGGGCGTTTAATTACAATTTTTGATGCAATGCTTTGCAGCAGGGCTAATTCCTGCAATAAAACTAGAGTATATGGAAGAGGTTGCAGTGTGGTGGCACCAGCACCAGTGCCTAAGGCCCAATATGGTGCCTAATTTTTCTGCCCCTGTTTAACAGGGGCGTTTAATTACAATTTTTGATGCAATGCTTTGCAGCAGGGCTAATTCCTGCAATAAAACTAGAGTATATGGGAGAGGTTGCAGTGTGGTGGCACCAGCACCAGTGCCTAAGGCCAAATTTTTATGCCCCTGTTTAACAGGGACATGTAATTACAATTCTTGATATAATATTTCACAGGATGGCTCCTTCCTGTGGCCACCCAGAGTAACGGTGAGGACTTATAGTGTTGTGGCACCAGCACCACAACCACCAAAGGTCAATTTTTCTACCACTGTTCAACAATGGCATGTAATTACAATTCTTGATATAATCGTTCACAGCAGGGTGCTCCAGCGCCCACCAAGAGTCACTTTGAGGGCTTACAGTGGTGTGAAAAAGTGTTTGCCCCCTTCCTCATTTCCTGTTCCTTTGCATGTTTGTCACACTTAAGTGTTTCGGAACATCAAACCAATTTAAACAATAGTCAAGGACAACACAAGTAAACACAAAATGCAATTTGTAAATGAAGGTGTTTATTATTAAAGGTGAAAAAAAATCCAAACCATCATGGCCCTGTGTGAAAAAGTGATTGCCCCCTAAACCTAATAACTGGTTGGGCCACCCTTAGCAGCAACAACTGCAACCAAGCGTTTGCGATAACGTGCAATGAGGCTTTTACAGCGTCCTGGAGGAATTTTGGCCCACTCATCTTTGCAGAATTGTCCTAATTCAGTTACATTAGAGGGTTTTCGAGCATGAACGGCCTTTTTAAGGTCATACCACAACATCTCAATAGGATTCAGGTCAGGACTTTGGCTAGGCCACTCCAAAGTTCAGTCTTTGTTTTTCTTCAGCCATTCGGTGGTGGACTTGCTGGTGTGTTTAGGATCATTGTCCTGCTGCAGAACCCAAGTTCGTTTCAGCTTGAGTACACGAACAGATGGTCGGACATTCTCCTTCAGGATCTCTTGGTAGACAGCAGAATTCATAGTTCCTTTTATCACGGCAAGTCTTCCAGGTCCTGAAGCAGCAAAACAGCCCCAGACCATCACACTACCACCACCATAATTTACTGTTGGTATAATGTTCTTTTTATGAAATGCAGTGTTCCTTCTACGCCAGATATACTTGGACACACACCTTCCAAAGAGTTCCACTTTTGTCTCATCGGTCCACAGAATGTTGTCCCAAAAGTCTTGGGGATCATCAAGATGTGTTGTGGAGAAATTGAGACGAGCTTTGATGTTCTTTTTGCTCAGCAGTGGTTTTCTCCTTGGAACTCTGCCATGCAGGCCATTTTTGCCCAGTCTTTTCCTGATGGTGGAGGCATGAACGCTGACCTTAACTGAGGCAAGTGAGGCCTGCAGTTCCTTGGACGTTGTTGTGGGGTCTTTTGTGACCTCTTGGATGAGTCGTCGCTGCGCTCTTGGGGTAATTTTGGGCGGCCGGCCGCTCCTGGGAAGGTTCACCACTGTTCCCTGTCTTCGCCATTTGTGGATAATGGCTCTCACTGTGGTTCGCTGGATTCCCAAAGCTTTGGAAATGGCTTTATAACCCTTTCCAGACTGATAGATCTCAATTACTTTCTTTCTCAATTGTTCCTGAATTTCTTTGGGTCTCGGCATGATGTGTAGCTTTTAAGGATCTTCTGGTGGACCTTACTGTGTCAAGCAGCTCCTATTTAAGTGATGCCTTGATTGTGAACAGGTGTGGCAATAATCAGGCCTGGGTGTGGCTAGAGAAATTGAACTCAGGTGTGGACAACCACAGTTATAGTATGTTTTAACAAGGGGGGCAATCACTTTTTCACACAGGGCCATGATGGTTTGGATTTTTTTTCACCTTTAATAATAAACACCTTCATTTACAAATTGCGTTTTGTGTTTACTTGTGTTGTCCTTGACTATTGTTTAAATTGGTTTGATGTTCCGAAACACTTAAGTGTGACAAACATGCAAAGGAACAGGAAATAAGGAAGGGGGCAAACACTTTTTCACACCACTGTACAATGTTGTGGCAAAACCAACACCTTGTTCTGCCATTTCTGCAGAGCATATAGGGCAGGCCCCTACTTTCAAACATCCAACTTACAAACATCTCCTACTTGCAAACGGAAGGAGACAACAGCAGGTGAGATGAAAAAAGATGGACAACAAAACAAATTATACAGGGGTGATAACCCTTCCCTATGTTTTCCAAAAAGCTTAAAAATAGTTTTTTTGACTGGAGCTACACTTTAAAAATGTACCAGTTGAAAATTACAAACAGATTCAACTTAACACAACAAACCTACACAGTCCCTGTCTTGTTTGCACCGCCTGTAAACTGCTGTTCTGAGTATATAGGGCCTGGGGGCCACACGCATTTCCTTTTTTTAATATGGGTACAGGGTTCCCCTTAATATGCGTACAAGACCCAAATATGCTGGTAATGGGCAGGGAGGGCTACCCATGCCATTTTTCTCAATGATTTTCAACCATATTGCAGGAACCAGATATAACATTAAAAACGCAAGCAGTTTTAAATGGTGTTATTTCCGTTTAATGTTATTTTGTGCAGGGACTGTTCTAAACACGGGAAACACGTGGCACTTCACAGGCATACTACAGACACCCCCCAGGCACCATATTTAACCACTTCCCGACCAGCGCACGACGATGTACGTCGACAGAATGGCACGGGCAGGCATATTGGCGTACAGGTACGTCCAATATTCAATGCCGCCCTGCCATCGGGAGCACGCCGCCGGCGGCGCGCTCCCGCGCTGGTCGGGACCCCCGTGAGTCCGGTCGCGGGACCCGCGGACTCGATCGCCACGGGCATCCCCGCGATCGTCTCACGGAGCGGCCGAATGGAGGAAATGCTGTGTAAACAACATTTCTCCATTCTGCCTAGCAACTAGCGACGCTGATCTCTGCTCCATGTGATTGGAGCAGAGATCAGTGTTCACTAAATGAAAGCCCAACCCCCCCACAGTTAGTAACACACCCCTAGGAACACTTAACCCCTACACTGCCACCCACTGGTTAACCCTTTCACTGCCAGTGTCATTTACACAGGAATCACTGCATTTATATAGCAGTGATTACTGTATAAATGACAATGGTCCCAAAAATGTGTCAAAAATGTCCGATGGGTCCCCCACAATGTCGCAGTCACAATAAAAATCGCTGATCGCCGCCATTACTAGTAAAAAAAAAAAATAATAAAAAATTATTAATAAAAATGCTATAAAACTATCCCTATTTTGTAAACGCTATAACTTTTGCGCAAACCAATCAATAATCGCTTATTGCGATTTTTTTACCAAAAATATGTAGAAGAATACGCATCGGCCTAAACTGAGGGAAAAAAATGTTTTTTTATATATTTTTGGGGGATATTTATTATAACAAAATGTAAAAAATAATGCGTTTTTTTCAAAATTGTCGCTCTATTTTTGGTTATAGCGCAAAAAATAAAAACCGCAGGGGTGATCAAATACCACCAAAAGAAAGCTCTATTTGTGGGAAAAAAAGGACGTCAATTTTGTTTGGGAGCCACGTCGCACGACCGTGCAATTGTCAGTTAAAGCGACGCAGTGCCGAATCGCAAAAAGGGGTCTCGTCTTTGACCAGCAAATTGGTCCGGTCTGCAAGTGGTTAAAGGAATATTTCACTTTTTTTTTTCACTTTAATCATCATTAAAATCAGTGCTCCCGCCAAAACGGCCCTTTTTAAAACTTTTTTTTGCATTGACCCATGTCCCCTGGGGCAGGAGCCAGGTCCCCAAACCCTTTTTAGGACAGTTTCTTGCATATTAGCCGTTAAAATTAGCACTTTTAATTTTGAACGTTCGAGTCCCAAAGACTTCAATGGGGTTCTAAAGTTCGTACGAATTTGAGGTCCGTTCGAAAGTTCTGGTGCGAACCGAACCGGGGGGTGTTCGGCTCATCCCTAGCTGGGACCAATCCTAATTTATTCATAAAGGATCTGGAGGATGGGGTAAACAGTTCAATCTCTGTATCTGTGGACAATACTAAGCTAAGCAGGGCAATAACTTGGAAACCTTGCAAGAAGATCTGAACAAATTAATGGGATGGGCAACTACATGGCAAATGAGGTTTAATGTAGAAAAATGTAAAATCATGCATTTGAGTGGCAAACACTGGGGGGAGAACCTCTGGGGGAGTCTAGGATGGAAAAGGACCTGGGGGTCCTAGTAGATGATAGTCTCAGCAATGGCATGCAATGCCAAACTGCTGCTAGCAAAGCAAACAGAATATTAGGGGCATTAAAAAGGGATAAACTCCAGGGATGAAGCAATAATTATCCCACTCTACAAGACTCTGGTCCGGCCGCACCTAGAATATGTTGTCCAGTTCTGGGCACCAGTCCTCAGGAAGGATGTACTGAAAATGGAGCGAGTACAAAGAAGGGCAACAAAGCTAATAAAGGGTCTGTAGGATATTAGTTATAAAGGAAAGGTTGCGAGCACTGAACTTATTCTCTCTGGAGAACAGATGCTTGAGAGGGGTATGCCAGGTCCTTCGGGTTTGATATGTATATAAAGGGGAACTCCATGTAATGGGTATGGGGTACATTGTAACCCCTACTGATTCACCCAAAAAAGTTTAAAAAAAATAAAAAACGTCAGGAGACAGTTTTTGACAATTCCCTTATTTAAAAAAGTGTCCCGCAATATCCATCTATCTTCAATCATGGCACCTGGACCCGAAAAATTGAAAAAAAAAAGCTCTGCCTCCATGAGAGGTGTCCCACCGACTGCTATCTCTTGGCTTTGACAGCTGTTATATAGGCAAGGGCGGGGCCATCCGCTGACGTAACCAGATGACTCAGCCCCCCCCCCCCCCGCTGACGGCACACAATGTCCCATCGAGGAGGACTTGTTTTTTTTCTATTTTTCTGGTCTGCCTGCTCCGTGATTGAAGATGGATGGACATTGCTATAATATTTTTCTTGAAATCATTTCTTATGGTGTTTTTCTGCCTCTATGTAACATAAGTCATGAGCTTCCAAATCTCTCCTTTCCTCTCACTCCCATTTGTTTGGAATGACCAGTGAATGTAAGTTGTGGTCATGTGCACTGCACTATGGACACAACAGAGCTTGTAGTCATAGTCATTATCCATCTTAGAAGTGAGCAAAAGAAGGTGGCTACATTCCTACGTACAGTGGGACTGGAAGGTTAACATAGTTACCCTCTAACAAGAAGCCAGATCACAGAACCGTAAAAAGGAATTTGTAGATTTAAAGGAGGCTGAGAACAATAGAAGGTACTTTTTTGACTTAAGAATATATACTTAGGGAGACTCAACGAGTCCCTGCTCAAGCACCCTGAAACCAATGCTAAACTCGAGGCGGCCCTGGCCGAATATTTTATCCTGAATAAAGGCTCCGTGCCTAGCCCATCCACCCTCTGGGAGGCCCACAAGGCCTTCTTCCGGGGGCAATGTATTGCTCTCGGTTCCCGAAGGAAAAAAGATGCGGCTCTCTTGAAATCGTCTTTGCTCCTAGAGCTTCACAGAGCAGAAAGGGCTCTGCTGCGCTCCCCCACGGTGGATCGGCTGCGCACGGTCACTGGCCTGAGGAACCGTATAAAATCCCTAGACATGTCTCACATAGACAAATCAATCTTGTGGGCTAAACAAAAGTTCTAAGAGTACTCGAATAAGCCCCACAGGATGCTGGTCTCTAGACTTAAGCCAAGGCCCTATCACGCCTTCCCAGACCACATCAAACTCCCTGACGGATCCCCCACTTTCTGCCCCCAGACATTGACACAGGTGTTTGGCGACTTCTATAACAAACTCTATAATTGCCTAACCCCCGCACAACATCCTACATTTGATGGGGCTGCTTTTGAGGAGTTCATGTCGGGCCTGAAGCTCCCCCAGTTGTCAGATTCAGATCTGCAGATACTAAACGCGCCCATTACAGAGGATGAAGTGGACAACACCGTTAAGGCTCTCCCTTCCCACAAAGCACCAGGTCCGGATGGCCTCCCATACTCCTACTACAAACACTTCCTCCCCATCCTGTCGCCTCATCTAGTGACCCTGTATAACTCGCTACTTCTAGGTAAGTCCCCTCACCAACATTTTCTCCACTCCTTCATCACGGTTATACCTAAACAGGACAAGGACCCGACCCTACCAGACAACTACAGGCCTATAGCCCTTTTAAATTCAGACTACAAATTATTTACAAAAATCCTCGCCAACCGTTTATCCCAATTCCTGACGAAGCTCATAGACAGAGACCAGGTGTCAGGAAAGGTTCCCTCTGCTGGTAATATCAATCATTTGGCATGCAGTACTGCGATCCACCAGCAGGTGTCTCCTGCTGGAATTATGTCATCTTTGGTCCGCAGTACTGGTGTCCACCAGCGGAGGGATCCTGGCAGTATGGAGCAGGTATTGCCTTCTGCAGTCAGGCGTCAAATGACTGACAGCAGCCATTATAAATACCCGGCAGGTGCACACACACCTCACCTTGGTATTGTTCCTTGTGCCCTGACCTGCTGCTTGCGATCCTGATTCTGTACCTATTCCTGTGCCCTGAACCTGTGACCCATGGTTCTTATCCTGTTTCCCTGTCCTGGTCCCTACCCTGTCCCACCTGTTACCATTATCCCTGTCCTGCAGTCTGATCCGTCCATCCTCTCCCTGTCCTGTGTTCCTGACCCCATTTACTGATCTCCCGTGTATGACCTTGGCCTGGCTTGTGACTCTGATTCTGGACTGCCCTTGTTTATCTGCTGATCTCCCTGTGTATGACCCTGGCCTGCCTATCGTTTACGGTCCTTGCATTTCCCATTTATTGTACATATCTGTCTGTTGTTGTTTGGGGGTCTTTGTTGGTTGGTTTATTGCACTGTGTGGTTGTATTTATATTATTCACTTTCTTTAATAAATCATATTTCACTTATACACGTTTGGGTTTCCTCTGTTGCAGTCCACACAGTTCTGGTCTTATCTGATACTTAACAGAATACCAAAGCCATCCCTGACCAGAAGTGGCTACACAGAGGAACCATCTTGGTTCAGGTTGCTTACAGAAATGAATTTAGAAGTGATTCGTTATTATGCTTTGTTGGCGTCTGAGAGTGGTGACTATCTCCGCCAGACACTGAAAGGGTGGACCAGTGATCAGCTGTTGGAAACCATTCGTTTAGCTCACTCCTGGGTTGATCAGGGCTGTATGTTGTTTGGGGATGTTCAGCCATTAATTCAAATCTGCACAGAGCTGGCCCTGCCCTGCATCCCAGGGGGCCAGGATGATTTTTCTCCCCCTTTCAGTATTAATCAAGTCACATCACTGGTATGGCTTCTGGAAGATGATTCCCCTTACTTTTTTGAGCATTACACAGCCTGTTCCCAACAGATGATAATAGAATGTGTTGATTCCGTACAATCCCTTGTCAGACAGGCAGTATGTAACCCGCAGTTTGTACAACCACTACTTTTAGCATGGTCTGGTATTTTGCAATCAGCCACAGCCAGCCCACAACAAACCATCTCTGCTACCAAACACCTGCCTGCCCAAGAGTCTCTTCCTCCATCACCTATGGCAACCTCAGTTTCAGCCCAATATACTCTACTCCCCACCAAATATCAATACCCTGTTTCTTCCTGCTGCACATATCCTGCCTTTAATCCAACTGCCTCTTTCCCATGGCCCACTATCCCTCAAGAACTTCCCCCAGCCACTGTTACCTCTTCCCTGCCATATTCCAACCCTTCTCTCCAGTTTGCTTCATCCCCTACCTATAGATCTGCAGCTACCTACAGGCCTTCAGTAGCTAAATCTAAAAAGAGACGGAAGTTCTTTCCTACCCATTTGATCCTGCCAGTAACGCAACCTGCCTCCACATCAACCAACCTGCTCCAGCCTGACGCCTTGCAGCCTGATGGCCCGGCCTTCCAGCCAGACGCCTTGCAGCCTGATGTCCCGGCCTTCCAGCCTGACGCCTTGCAGCCTGATGTCCCGGCCTTCCAGCCAGACGCCTTGCAGCCTGATGTCCCGGCCTTCCAGCCAGACGCCTTGCAGCCTGATGTCCCGGCCTTCCAGCCAGACGCCTTGCAGCCTGATGTCCCGGCCTTCCAGCCAGACGCCTTGCAGCCTGATGTCCCGGCCTTCCAGCCAGACGCCTTGCAGCCTGATGTCCCGGCCTTCCAGCCTGACGCCTTGCAGCCTGATGTCCCGGCCTTCCAGCCAGACGCCTTGCAGCCTGATGTCCCGGCCTTCCAGCCAGACGCCTTGCAGCCTGATGTCCCGGCCTTCCAGCCAGACGCCTTGCAGCCTGATGTCCCGGCCTTCCAGCCAGACGCCTTGCAGCCTGATGTCCCGGCCTTCCAGCCAGACGCCTTGCAGCCTGATGTCCCGGCCTTCCAGCCAGACGCCTTGCAGCCTGATGTCCCGGCCTTCCAGCCAGACGCCTTGCAGCCTGATGTCCCGGCCTTCCAGCCAGACGCCTTGCAGCCTGATGTCCGGGCCTTCCAGCCAGACGCCTTGCAGCCTGATGTCCCGGCCTTCCAGCCAGACGCCTTGCAGCCTGATGTCCCGGCCTTCCAGCAAGACGCCTTGCAGCCTGATGTCCCGGCCTTCCAGCCAGACGCCTTGCAGCCTGATGTCCCGGCCTTCCAGCCGGCCTTCCAGCCTGATGTCTTGCAGTCTGATGTCCCGGCCTTCCAGCCTGATGTCTTGCAGTCTGATGTCCCGGCCTTCCAGTCTGATGTCTTGCAGTCTGATGTCCCGGCCTTCCAGTCTGATGTCTTGCAGTCTGATGTCCCGGCCTTCCAGTCTGATGTCTTGCAGTCTGATGTCCCGGCCTTCCAGTCTGATGTCTTGCAGTCTGATGTCCCGGCCTTCCAGTCTGATGTCTTCCAGTCTGATGTCCCGGCCTTCCAGTCTGATGTCCCGGCCTTCCAGTCTGATGTCGTGCAGTCTGATGTCCCGGCCTTCCAGTCTGATGTCTTGCAGTCTGATGTCCCGGCCTTCCAGTCTGATGTCTTGCAGTCTGATGTCCCGGCCTTCCAGTCTGATGTCTTGCAGTCTGATGTCCCGGCCTTCCAGTCTGATGTCTTGCAGTCTGATGTCCCGGCCTTCCAGTCTGATGTCTTGCAGTCTGATGTCCCGGCCTTCCAGTCTGATGTCTTGCAGTCTGATGTCCCGGCCTTCCAGTCTGATGCCTTCCAGTCTGATGCCTTCCAGTCTGATGCCCCGGCCTTCCAGTCTGATGCCTTCCAGTCTGATGCCTTCCAGTCTGATGTCCCGGCCTTCCAGTCTGATGCCTTCCAGTCTGATGTCTTGGCCTTCCAGTCTGATGTCCCGGCCTTGCAGTCTGATGCCTTCCAGTCTGATGTCCCGGCCTCGCAGTCTGATGTCCCGGCCTCGCAGTCTGATGTCCCGGCCTCGCAGTCTGATGTCCCGGCCTCGCAGTCCGATTCCTTCCAGTCTGATGTCCCGGCCTTGCAGTCCGATTCCTTCCAGTCTGATATCCCGGCCTTGCAGTCCGACGCCTTCCAGTCTGATGTCCTGGCCTTGCAGTCCGACGCCTTCCAGTCTGATGTCCCGGCCTTGCAGTCCGATGCCTTCCAGTCTGATGTGCCTGACATCCCAGTGCCTGCCTTCCAGCTTGACGTCCCAGTGCCCGCCTTCCAGCTTGACGTCCCAGTGCCCGCCTTCCAGCTTGACGTCCCAGTGCCCGCCTTCCAGCTTGACGTCCCAGTGCCCGCCTTCCGGCCTGACGTGCCGCTGCCCGCCTTCCGGCCTGACGTGCCGCTGCCCGCCTTCCGGCCTGACGTGCCGCTGCCCGCCTTCCGGCCTGACGTGCCGCTGCCCGCCTTCCTGCCTGACGTGCCGCTGCCCGCCTTCCAGCCTGACGTGTCGTTGCCTGCCTTCCAGCCCGATGTGCCAGCTTCCCGGTCCGATGTGCTTCTGTCTGCTGCCCTGCTTGAAGTGCCCGTTACCCAACCTGATGTGACTTTGCTCATAGCCCAGCTTGACGCAATGGACTTTCCCCAGCAACTGCTAGTTGGAGCGTCCGGAGGTCGCTCCTTTGAGGGGGGGTACTGTCAGGAAAGGTTCCCTCCGCTGGTAATATCAATCATTTGGCATGCAGTACTGCGATCCACCAGGAGGTGTCTCCTGCTGGAATTATGTCATCTTTGGTCCGCAGTACTGGTGTCCACCAGCGGAGGGATCCTGGCAGTATGGAGCAGGTATTGCCTTCTGCAGTCAGGCGTCAAATGACTGACAGCAGCCATTATAAATACCCGGCAGGTGCACACACACCTCACCTTGGTATTGTTCCTTGTGCCCTGACCTGCTGCTTGCGATCCTGATTCTGTACCTATTCCTGTGCCCTGAACCTGTGACCCGTGGTTCTTATCCTGTTTCCCTGTCCTGGTCCCTACCCTGTCCCACCTGTTACCATTATCCCTGTCCTGCAGTCTGATCCGTCCATCCTCTCCCTGTCCTGTGTTCCTGACCCCATTTACTGATCTCCCGTGTATGACCTTGGCCTGGCTTGTGACTCTGATTCTGGACTGCCCTTGTTTATCTGCTGATCTCCCTGTGTATGACCCTGGCCTGCCTATCATTTACGGTCCTTGCATTTCCCATTTATTGTACATATCTGTCTGTTGTTGTTTGGGGGTCTTTGTTGGTTGGTTTATTGCACTGTGTGGTTGTATTTATATTATTCACTTTCTTTAATAAATCATATTTCACTTATACACGTTTGGGTTTCCTCTGTTGCAGTCCACACAGTTCTGGTCTTATCTGATACTTAACACCAGGTGGGCTTCGTTCCTACCAGACATGCGGGTGACAACACCCGGCGAACTATAGACCTATTTGACATGCTGAACAGGGTTCGGCGCCCCGCCCTGATTCTCAGTCTGGATGCCCAAAAGGCATTTGACAGGTTAAGCTAGCCCCACATGTTCGCAACCCTCACTAGATTTGGCTTAAGGGGACCCTTTCTCTCGGCACTACAATCCCTATACTCCAATCCCTCTTCCCAGGTCCGATTAGCATCCTTCACCTCCCATTCATTCCCTATGACAAACGGGACTAGACAGGGTTGCCCTCTCTCCCCACTCCTCTTTATTCTCTGCCTGGAACCTCTGGCAGAGGCTATTAGATCTCACCCTGATATCAAGGGGGTACCTATGCGGCAAAGGGAGTATAAATTATCCTTATTTGCGGATGACGTCCTCCAGTATGAACAACAGTATGTTATCTCGATGGACCTCCATTCCTCTGTCCTGGATAGGCCGAATTAATGTGCTAAAAATGTCCATCATGCCAAAACTTTTATATTATTTTGAAACCTTGCCTGTACCCATCCCGATGTCACAGATTAAGTTACTTAAGCACTGGTTCTTGAAATTTATTTGGAATGGCAGGGCCCATAGAGTGGCTGATTCGGTGGTTTTTGTCCCCAAGGATCAGGGGGGCATGGGTGCCCCGGACGTCTACAAATACTATCTGGCCTCTCATCTGCGCCCGATAGTGTCTTGGTCTTGCCTGAGACCTCCGAATCGCTGGACGGAGATTGAGATGGGTTCCCTATATCCGACCCATCCCTGCTCCTTGGCGTGGTTGCCGGGGACAATGGGGGACCCCAGGCTCCTGGATCTCTGCCTGGGTCCCATGTTGTTCACACTCAGACTGTGGCATTCCTGCTCTTCCAAATTTGCATTGTCATCACCCTGTCCCCCCCTCTCTAATGTGCTGTTTAATCCCTTAGTTCCTGACAGTCTTTCGCATGTTCATATGTTTCCCTGGGCTAAAGAGGGACTGTTCCAACTCCGCCACTTCGTTCACCCTGTCACGCGTAAACTTAAGCCCTTTTCGGCCCTCCAAACTGACAGTCAACTCCCGAACCACATGCGGTATTCGTACCTCCAGATAACTCACTACTTTTCTTCTCTTTCCCCCTCTCTCTCCCTCACCGCACCGACGCCTTTTGAGCTGCTCTGCTCCCAGGGCCCCTACCAAGCAAAGCTTATCTCTAGTATTTACCGTATACTTCAGCAGAGGTCCTCTCTCACTGCCCTATCCCACTCCTACATGGACAAATGGTCGCAGCTCCTTCATCAACAAATCACTCTCTCACAATGGTCCAGAATTTGGTCCTCCGCCTCTAAAATTTCCAGAGAGAGACAGCATATAAAGTCCTACAGTTCTGGTATAGGACCCCCGAGGTTATCCATCGATATGACCCCTCTCTTTCTCCCACGTGCTGGAGGTGTAGAAATGCCAAGGGAACACATTATCATATTTTCTGGCAATGTGCTCTAATTGCTCCTTTCTGGTCCATGGTATCTCACATGCTCCAGCAGATTTTTGACACCTCCATTCCATTGGACCCTGTCCACCTTCTCCTAGGCCTTCCCTTCCCGGGGTTGGGGAAGGCAGCTAATAAATTAGCCTCCTATGTTCTGCTTGCTGCTAAAAGAGCTATTCCCTCTAATTGGTTATCTACTCAGCCTCCAACCCAGACTCAGCTGATACGAACCATCAAGGACATACGCAGAATGGAACATCTGACGGCTATGGTGGAGAATGGGACTGACCGGTTTGGCGTGATTTGGGCCCCCTGGGACGCCTCGACCTTTGGGCTCCCGCAGGTGCCCTCGGTACCCCTAGCCACCCAGTCATTAGCTATCCCCTAGTGTTCCCTATCCTTCTCGATCCCCAGTGTTTGGTATCATGTCGGTACTTTAAGTCTTTTTTACTGGCCCAACAGCCACTCGAAGCTTACCTTATCTCTTGAGGAAATTTACAGTGGTAGGAAGCCCTCTTCTGTCAGATTTTAGTCATGTTATTGAAGCACCAGTTCAAGACCCCAACCTCTGCATTACGAAATATACGATGACTCTCAGTCTTTCTTTTTATTTTAATATTGTCTTACGTACTACTTTTCTGTTTTTTTTTTCTTCTTTCCTTTATGTGCTTTGTTTCGCTTTGTTTTCTTTTATTCATTTATTTTTATTTTTTGACTGCTAATGTATACCTGTAGTCACCATGAGGTTCTATCAGTCTCTCCAATACGGTATGCTCCAGACATTCCTTGTCTATTGTCAGTTCTGTATGTCTTTATATTCTGTAAAATTTCTCTCAATACACATTACAATTTAAAAAAAGAATACATATACGTGTAATACGTGAATACGTGTAACTTTAACTTTTAAAATGAACCCATAACAAACACTGCAATCAACATTTAAAAGGGTAAATCCAGCCACAAGTTTCCCTTTTTTAAGGTTTAAACGAAGAAAGCTAGAATCTGTCATATTTTTAATTTCCTGTTCTTCCAGGACAGGAAGTAAAAGGAAAATAACATAGATGGCAAGAAAAAACAAAAAAAAGTCACTGTAACTATGTGAAATTGTTATCATTTTCTTCACATAAATAGACCTTTCTTTTGGTGGTATGTAATCACTCCTGGGTTTTTTATTTTTTCCTAAAAAAAGAAAAAAAAAAAAAGAAAAAGGTTTTCTTCGTTTCTGTCAGTAAATTTTCCAAATAAGTAATTTTTCTCCTTCACTGATGGGCACTGATAGGCTGCACTGATGAGGTGGCACTTATGGGCACTGATGAGGTGGCACTGATCAGGAAGCATGAATATGCCACATTTATGGGCACTGATAGGTGGCACTGATATCTGGCACTGATAGGCGGCACTGATCTGTGACATGGTGGGCACAGATAGGTGGCACTGGTGGGTACAGATAGGTGGCACTGGTGGGCACTGGTAGGCAGCACAGATAGACGGCACTGATGGGCAGCAGTGAGGAGCATTGATGGGCAGCACTGATAGCCAGCACTGACTGGCATCACTAATGGCCACTCATTGCTGGCACTTGTGGGCACTAATTGCTGGCACTTGTGGGCACAGATTGGTGGCAATTTTGGGCACTGATTGCCACTAATTGCTGGCAGTGGTGGCCAATCATTGCTGGCACTGGTGGGCACTTAATTGTAATCAGGGCACTGATGATCAGTGCCCTGATTACATACCTAGATGTCTCCTGTGAGGAGATGCCGCTGATCGGCTCTCCGCTCCTCACACTCACACCTCACATGTGATCGGCTGTGATTGGACACAGCCGATCACATGGTTAAAGAGCTGCTGTCGCGGCTCTGTACACAGATCGTGGTTGCGCCATGTCCTAGCAACACAGCGTGGCCGCGATCACCATGCTATGTGCCCCCGGAGATGCGCAAGAGCAGTTGTTCTGGGAAGCCACGATGTCCACCCAGAACGAAGCCACACTGATCAGCCGCCATTTAAAGGTGGGTGGGCGGCAAGTGGTTAAAGTGGTTTTAAAGGCCAAAGTTTTAAGTTTTTAAATAAATGCTTTATATGCAAACCCTTCTGAATGCAGCCCCCCACGAACACACACTTATACTTACCTGAGTCTGATCTTGATTTAGCAATGTGCTGAGAGGCTCTCTTGGTTCTCTCCCTCCTCATTGGCACAGAAACAGCATCAGGAGTAGGGATGAGCTTCTTGTTCGTCCGTTCGGCGAAGTCCGAACATTTTGGTCCGTTCGCGCCAAATTCGTGTGGCGCTCACGGCCCACAATGCACTGCGATGGCGCAGTGCATTGCTGGCTCATGATTGGCCAAGCATGCACTGTGACCCCGCATGCTTGGCCAATCACAGCGCCAGCAGCGAGGAGAGCCATGATTGGCTAATCATAGCTCAGGCTGTGTAGTGCACGCCCCACACTATATAAGGCCGCCAGCGCGGCGGCCTTGTGTAGTGTGTTGGCGTCTGAAGCAGTGGGTGTTCTGTGTACCTTCAACACAGTACACACCGATCGTTTTCGGCCAATTTTCGATCTTGCTTTGTGTAGTGGTTGTTGTCTGCGTGCCCTGACCGCAGTATACACCGCTATATTCACCTCACCTATATAGCTAGTGATCTATCTTTTATAATAGAGCTTGCAGCCAGTAGTGTTAGGAGCTAGTGCGTGCTGTCTGCGTGCTCTGTACCCAGTACATACCGCTATATCCACCTACATAGCTGTTCTCTATTTGAGCCCACTTGCCATCTGCAGGAGTTATTGGAAGTTGTGTGTGCCTCCAGCACAGCACAGTATACATCTGTATATACCCCTTTATCTCTGGTGTTCTATAATAAAGGCATCTGCAGGAGTTAGTGGGTATTGTGTGCCTCTAGCACAATATACACTACCCAACTGCTTTTTTACCCAACTCCCTTCAGGCCATTACCATGTCTGGAAGGCCAGCAAGGAGAGGCAGACAGGCGCGAGCCGATAAAAGAGGGCAAGCAGGCTCTGTGTCTAGAGACAACAGTGCTGGTCGTGGACGTGGTGCATTGTCATCAGCACGTGGCCATGGGACATGCTTGTCCTTCTTTTCGGCAGCTGGACATGTTGAGCCGCAACATGCCAACGACTTGGTAGAGTGGATGACCAAGCCCTCTTCATCCTCCTCATCCTCTCTCACCCAGTCTCAGGGTACTAGCAAAGCAGCTGCCAACGCATCGTCTTCCCTCCTCTCAATGTCATCATCAGTGACTCCTTCCCTAGACCCACCACGTCCTCCTGAGGAGTCTCCTGAACTCTTTGAGCACAGTGTTGGGTACATGCTCCAGGAGGATGCCCAGTGTTTTGTAGGCTCTGATGATGACACTCAGCTAGAGGAAGGCAGTAGCGTGAATGCAGAGAGAGGGGATGCTCAAGAAGGACAGCAATCTGGCAGTCATGTTCCACAAGCTGCAGCATACTGCCAGGTTTGCTACCGCGATGAAGAGGGAGGGGATGATGAGGGCACTGACTCCACGTGGGTGCCTGGTAGGAGAGAGGAGGAGGAGGGGGAGGAGGCACATGTCCAACGAGGCAGGCTGCCCTCCGGGGGCCAGCTTAGGGGCAGCACACTTACTGAACCACACCGCAGAGCTCCGCTTGTGCAGGGCGCTGCCTCTGCACGTTATGCTAAAAGTTCTTTGGTGTGGGCCTTTTTTGAGACGAGTGCAACAGATCGTACCGCTGCTATTTGCAACATATGTCTCAAGCGTATATCGCGTGGCCAAAACATCAGCCGCTTGGGCACCACATGCTTGACCAGACATATGTTGATCTGCCATGCAGCTCGTTGGCAAGAGTACCTCAAAGACCCACACCAAAGAACAAAGCGGCCCTCTCCTTGCTCCTCATCAGCTGGCATCTCCAACCCCACTAGACCTTCAGTCCTCTCTGAAACCTGCTCTGAGAGGAATGAAGGTGTAGAATTAGGTGTGTCACAGCCAAGTGTTTCCGGGCACTCTGCTAGCAGTACACCCACGTCCGATTATAGCAGGCAAATGTCCCTGCCCCAGCTGCTGGACCGGCGAAAGAAGTTCACTCCCAGCCATCCACATGCCCAGCGGTTGAATGCTAGCTTGGCTAAATTGCTAGCACTTCAACTGTTGCCTTTTCAGTTGGTAGACTCGGCCCCCTTCCGTGAGTTTGTACAATGTGCGGTTCGTCAGTGGCAGGTCCCCAAACGGCACTTTTTCTCACGGAAGGCAATTCCGGCTCTCTACCGGCATGTGGAAAGCAATGTCCTTGCCTCGCTGGACAGGGCGGTCAGCGGTAAGGTGCATATTACCGCTGACTCATGGTCCAGCAGGCATGGACAGGGAAGTTACCTGTCTTTCACGGCTCATTGGGTCACTCTTCTGGCAGCTGGGAAGGATGCAGGACAAGGTGCAGTAGTGTTGGAGGTTGTTCCGCCACCATGCCTCCAAAATGCTACTATTGGTTGTGACACACCTCTCTCCTCCACCCCCTCCTCTTCTTCTTCCTCCATGGCCTCTTCCAGTGCTCTGTCCTCAGAACCAGCGGTGCTCCGTAGGCGTTTCAAGGGCTACGCAAGTACGCAGGCAAAACGATGCCATGCCGTGCTTGCGCTGGTTTGTTTGGGGGACAGGAGCCACACTGGGGCGGATGTTTTGTCAGCTCTGCAGGGGCAGGCCGAGAGGTGGTTGACGCCACGCCAGCTTAAGCCAGGAATGGTGGTTTGCGACAATGGCACCAACCTCCTCTCCGCCCTCCGACAGGGACAACTGACCCATGTGCCCTGTGTAGCTCACGTCCTTAACCTGGTGGTGCAGCGGTTCTTGGGCAGGTACCCCGGCTTACAGGATGTCCTGAAGCAGGCCAGGAAAGTCTGTGTGCATTTCCGCCGATCATTTAATGCCTGTGCTCCGCTGGCTGAGCTCCAAAAGGAGTTGAACCTGCCCAAGAACCGCCTTATATGTGACATGCCCACCAGGTGGAACTCAACGTTGGCCATGCTGCAGCGGCTGCACACGCAGCAGAGGGCCATCAATGAGTAGCTGTGCCACTACGGCACCAGGACAGGGTCAGGGGAGCTCGGATTTTTCTCACCACGCCAGTGGGGCATGATCAGGGATGCATGCACTGTCCTGTCACCATTTGAGGAGGCCACAAGGATGGTGAGCAGTGACAGTGCATGCATCAGTGACACTGTACCTCTTGTCCACCTCTTGGAGCATACGCTTCGTGGAATAATGGACAGGGCACTTGAGGCAGAACAGAGGCAGGAAGAGGAGGACTTCCTTGCCTCTCAAGGCCCCCTTTATCCAGACAGTGTTCCTGCTGTGCCACCCATCACACAGGAAGAGGATGAGGAGGAGGAGGAAGAGGAGGAGGAGGATGATTGTGTCAGCATGGAGGTGAAGGCTGGCACTCAGCAGCAGCAGCAGCAGCAGCAGCAGCAGTCTTGTAGGGATGATTTACAGTCCCAAGAAACACGTGGACTTGTACGTGGCTGGGAGGAGGTAGCTGCGGATCATGTTGTCCTTAGTGACCCAGAGGACTCCGGACCGAATGCCTCAGCTAACCTACGCTGCATGGCCTCCCTGATCCTGCAAAGCCTGCGGAAGGATCCTCGTATTCTTCGGATCAAGGAGAGGGACCATTACTGGCTGGCCACTCTCCTTGATCCATGGTACAAGGGTAAGGTTGCCGACCTTATCTTGCCATCGCAGAGGGAGCAGAGGATGAGACATCTCCGGGAGGCCTTACAGAAAGGTCTGTGCAACGCGTTCCCAGAGACTGGGAGGTTACAAACTCCTGGTCCTGGACAACGTGTTGCTGAGGCATCAGTCAGAAGGAGCGGTGGAGAAGGTGGCCGTCTGACTGATGCTTTCAGACAATTTTTTAGTCCGCAGCCCCAAGGTATGATCGGTTCCAGCAACCATCGCCAGCGTCTGATTTACATGGTGCAGGAATACCTAGGGGCAAGGTCAGACTTGGACACCTTTCCCACTGAAAATCCTCTGGCTTACTGGGTCTTGAGGATGGATCACTGGCCAGAGCTTGCACAGTATGCAATTGAGCTACTGGCCTGTCCTGCATCCAGCGTTCTTTCGGAACGCACCTTCAGTGCTGCTGGTGGCTTTGATCACAGGGTGCGCCTGTCCACCGAATCAGTTGATCGACTGACCTTCATCAAGATGAATCAGTCTTGGATCACCCACAGCTACCAAGCACCTGAAGCTGATGTAACCGAATATTTTTTTTTGAAATACCACATCCCTTCAAGACTGCCTATGCTGATGCTGAGTGACTGTCCTGTTATGTTGATTGTCTATCCTCTTCCTCCTCCGCTGATATGTTGGAAGAACATTTCTGGTTCTGGTTGATGCCATCAGCCCAATTTTTCTGCCCCTGTTTAACATGGGCGTTTAAGTACAATTTTTGATGCAATGCTTTGCAGCAGGGCTAATTCCTGCAATAAAACAAGAGTATATGGGAGAGGTTGCAGTGTTGTGGGACCAGCACTAGTGCCTAAGGCCCAATATTTCTGCCCCTGTTTAACATGGGCGTTTAAGTACAATTTTTGATGCAATGCTTTGCAGCAGGGCTAATTCCTGCAATAAAACTAGAGTATATGGGAGAGGTTGCAGTGTGGTGGCACCAGCACCAGTGCCTAAGGCCCAATTTTTCTGCCCCTGTTTAACAGGGGCGTTTAATTACAATTTTTGATGCAATGCTTTGCAGCAGGGCTAATTCCTGCAATAAAACTAGAGTATATGGGAGAGGTTGCAGTGTCGTGGCACCAGCACTTGTGCCTAAGGCCCAATTTTTGTGCCCCTCTTTAACAGGGGCGTTTAAGTACAATTTTTGATGCAATGCTTTGCAGCAGGGCTAATTCCTGCAATAAAACTAGAGTATATGGGAGAGGTTGCAGTGTCGTGGCACCAGCACCAGTGCCTAAGGCCCAATTTTTGTGCCCCTCTTTAACAGGGGCGTTTAAGTACAATTTTTGATGCAATGCTTTGCAGCAGGGCTAATTCCTGCAATAAAACTAGAGTATATGGGAGAGGTTGCAGTGTGGTGGCACCAGCACCAGTGCCTAAGGCCCAATTTTTCTGCCCCTGTTTAACAGGGGCGTTTAATTACAATTTTTGATGCAATGCTTTGCAGCAGGGCTAATTCCTGCAATAAAACTAGAGTATATGGGAGAGGTTGCAGTGTGGTGGCACCAGCACCAGTGCCTAAGGCCCAATTTTTCTGCCCCTGTTTAACAGGGGCGTTTAATTACAATTTTTGATGCAATGCTTTGCAGCAGGGCTAATTCCTGCAATAAAACTAGAGTATATGGGAGAGGTTGCAGTGTCATGGCACCAGCACCAGTGCCTAAGGCCCAATTTTTGTGCCCCTCTTTAACAGGGGCGTTTAAGTACAGTTTTTGATGCAATGCTTTGCAGCAGGGCTAATTCCTGCAATAAAACTAGAGTATATGGGAGAGGTTGCAGTGTGGTGGCACCAGCACCAGTGCCATCAGCCCAATTTTTCTGCCCCTGTTTAACAGGGGCGTTTAATTACAATTTTTGATGCAATGCTTTGCAGCAGGGCTAATTCCTGCAATAAAACTAGAGTATATGGGAGAGGTTGCAGTGTGGTGGCACCAGCACCAGTGCCATCAGCCCATTTTTTCTGCCCCTGTTTAACAGGGGCGTTTAATTACAATTTTTGATGCAATGCTTTGCAGCAGGGCTAATTCCTGCAATAAAACTAGAGTATATGGGAGAGGTTGCAGTGTCATGGCACCAGCACCAGTGCCTAAGGCCCAATTTTTCTGCCCCTGTTTAACAGGGGCGTTTAATTACAATTTTTGATGCAATGCTTTGCAGCAGGGCTAATTCCTGCAATAAAACTAGAGTATATGGGAGAGGTTGCAGTGTGGTGGCACCAGCACCAGTGCCATCAGCCCAATTTTTCTGCCCCTGTTTAACAGGGGCGTTTAATTACAATTTTTGTTGCAATGCTTTGCAGCAGGGCTAATTCCTGCAATAAAACTAGAGTATATGGGAGAGGTTGCAGTGTCGTGGCACCAGCACCAGTGTCTAAGGCCCAATTTTTCTGCCCCTCTTTAACAGGGGCGTTTAAGTACAATTTTTGATGCAATGCTTTGCAGCAGGGCTAATTCCTGCAATAAAACTAGAGTATATGGGAGAGGTTGCAGTGTGGTGGCACCAGCACCAGTGCCATCAGCCCAATTTTTCTGCCCCTATTTAACAGGGGCGTTTAATTACAATTTTTGATGCAATGCTTTGCAGCAGGGCTAATTCCTGCAATAAAACTAGAGTATATGGGAGAGGTTGCAGTGTCGTGGCACCAGCACCAGTGTCTAAGGCCCAATTTTTCTGCCCCTCTTTAACAGGGGCATTTAAGTACAATTTTTGATGCAATGCTTTTGCAGCAGGGCTAATTCCTGCAATAAAACTAGAGTACATGGGAGAGGTTGCAGTGTGGTGGCACCAGCACCAGTGCCATCAGCCCAATTTTTCTGCCCCTATTTAACAGGGGCGTTTAATTACAATTTTTGATGCAATGCTTTGCAGCAGGGCTAATTCCTGCAATAAAACTAGAGTATATGGGAGAGGTTGCAGTGTCGTGGCACCAGCACCAGTGCCTAAGGCCCAATTTTTCTGCCCCTGTTTAACAGGGACATGTAATTACAATTCTTGATATAATATTTCACAGGAGGGCCCGTTCCTGTGCCCACCCAGAGTAACTGTGAGGACTTATAGTGTTGTGGCACCAGCACCACAACCACCAAAGGTCAATTTTTCTACCACTGTTCAACAATGGCATGTAATTACAATTCTTGATATAATCGTTCACAGCAGGGCGCTCCAGCGCCCACCAAGAGTCACTTTGAGGGCTTACAATGTTGTGGCAAAACCAACACCTTGTTCCGCCATTTCTGCAGAGCATATAGGGCAGGCCCCTACTTTCAAACATCCAACTTACAAACATCTCCTACTTGCAAACGGAAGGAGACAACAGCAAGTGAGATGAAAAAAGATGGACGACAAAACAAATTATACAGGGGTGATAACCCTTCCCTATGTTTTCCAAAAAGCTTAACATTTTTTTTTTGACTGACTGGAGCTACACTTTAAAAATGTACCAGTTGAAAATTACAAACAGATTCAACTTAACACAACAAACCTACACAGTCCCTGTCTTGTTTGCACCGCCTTTATACTGCTGTTCTGAGTATATAGGGCCTGGGGGCCACACGCATTTCCTTTTTTTAATATGCGTACAAGACCCAAAGGGGCTGGTAATGGAGGGAGGGAGGGCTACCCATGCCATTTTTCTCAATGATTTTCAACCATATTGCAGGAACCAGATATAACATTAAAACCGCAAGCAGCTTTAAATTACGTTATTTCCGTTAAATGTCATTTTGTGCAGGGACTGTTCTAAACACGGGAAACACGTGGCACTTCACAGGCATACTACAGACACCCCCCAGGCACCATATTTAAAGGAATATTTCACTTTTTTTTTCCACTTTAATCGTCATTAAAATCAGTACTCCCGCCCAAACGGCCGTTTTTAAAACTTTTTTTTCCATTGACCCATGTCCCCTGGGGCAGGATCCAGGTCCCCAAACCCTTTTTAGTACAGTATCTTGCATATTAGCCGTTAAAATGAGCACTTTTAATTTCGAATGTTCGAGTCCCATAGACTTCAATTGGGTTCTAACGTTCGTACGAATTTGGGGTCCGTTCGAAAGTTCTGGTGTGAACCGAACCGTGGGGTGTTCGGCTCATCCCTAATCAGGAGCCATTGACAAATTTGCTTGCTCATATTAAAAAGGTTAGAATATTTATTACCAGAATTATTATAGGCAGAAAACAGATAATTTTTCAACAAGAATTTGTTACCAGACCAGCGTGTACCCTATGGTGCCCAATTGATATCTAATTTTCTGGGCCCACAAAGCCACACTCCATGCTCTCACCATCCAACCTCCTCTTCTACTTCTCCTTCTCCTCTCTCCTCATCACAATTGTCCTCCACTCCACCTTCCATCATGCCGTCCTCACGTTTTTCTGGTAAAAGGCAGGCTTCCGTGGGCCAAATGTTCGGGCGTAAAAAAATGATGACGCCGGATAACCCTCTTGCCCAACAGTTGACGGCTGGCTTGTCAGAACTGATAGCCCGCCAACTACTGCTGGTGCTGGTGTCAGTGCTCTCTATCTCGGTGCTGGTGTGAGTGCTCTCTATCATGGTGCTGGTGTCAGTGTTCTCTATCACGGTGCTGGTGTCAGTGCTCTCTATCTCGGTGCTGGTGTCAGTGCTCTCTATCTCGGTGCTGGTTTCAGTGCTCTCTATATTGGTGCTGGTGTCAGTGCTCTCTATCTCGGTGTTGGTGTCAGTGCTCAGTCTCTATCGGGGTGCTGAAAGGAATAAAGGTGTAAAAAAATACTGCGCTGTGAAAAGATGTGCTCTACCCAGCTGCCAACACTACTGAAGACTACACAGTAACATGCAAAAATTAAAACAAAAAAGTGTGGCGCTTAGGTGGCAACAAACCCCATGAACCAGTAAGGCACTAATTCAAGCAAAGAAAATTACATACACTTCAAAAAAAGAAAATATGTGTAAATGCCGTTATATATCAAGAGATCTTACTCCCAGGTGGAAGAGTGCATAAACCTCATGCACACAAAAGGTTAAAGTAAATAAAATTAATTTAACATATACAGTCCATTAAGTGAACGTCTAACAGTCCTTGAAATGTGTAATATCAATCACAATTCCAAACTTGAGGTGACGTAAAAAAAGGTGAAATTCAACTTCTGATGTGTAGAATAATAACACCACTAGGGATGGCCAAACTGTTCGCCCGGCGGTCGGTTCGCGGCGAATTGCGGCTGTTCACGGTCCGCCCGATCCGCGGACTATTGCCGCTGTTCACCCGGCGGACTTACGTGTTTACTGTGTAAAAGAACTTTGACCTATGATGACACATCCATCATGTGGTACAGGACAGCCAATTAAGACATTACAGCACATGGACACTTGGACATTCCCCCTAACTTATAAAAAGACCCGATCCGGCGGCCATTTTACATTTTTTCTACTGTCACTATAGGGAGAGGTTGCTGTGTGGAGCAGGGAGAGACTGCAGTGACCCAAATTGCTAGCTATTAGGTCCACAAAAGTCCTTTTAAGGACTGGTATGGTGTAGATGTAGTTCAGCATATAGGTTTGAGGCACTGCTATTCAAGTCATTGTTGCAGAAGATTGTCTTTTGTCAGTACTGAGAGAGGGACAGACAAGAGTCTGTGTGTTGCAGAGAGGGACAGTCAGTTTAATCATTAGCTGTTACTATTAGGTCCACAAAGGTCCTTTTCAGGACTGGTATGGTAATAGGGTTGTACACGTATAATATTCTTTCTTCCAAATATAGAAAGAATATTATACTTGACTGCTGCCCTTCTGCTGCAGTAGTCCTTTATGAGTATAGGGACTGAGGTACATACTTAATACTTGCACATATAGAAAGCATAGTATAGTGCGTTTCCACTGTGCAGCATTGTGACTGCTGAGCGGTTCTGCAGCGATACTACAAAGAGTGACAAACGCAATCCAAAAAAATAAGTATTGTAACTGGTGTGATAGACCAGTGGCCCCCAAAAACAACAGATTGAAGCGGGGTGTTATATACCTTCTTCCACATACATACTGCACTTCTGTAGAGAGTTTTGTCACAGGGTAATTTAAAAAATGACAGGCAGAGGAAGAGGCAGGCCCTTCCGCAGGGGTGGTAGGGGTAGGGCAGGAGCAACAGGCTTGAGCCAAAGTGGGAAATTGCAGAAGGTGCGTGCGATTACGTCAAAGGAAGCACCAGAATTGGTTGAGTGGCTCACTCAGCCTTACTCTTCTGCACCCTCCTCATCCTCTCGATCTGCACCCTCTTCTTCACTCTCTGCTGTGTGCACCCCCAAAGACACTACCACCAACACCAACACCACCACCATATACCCTCCGCTTGAGTCACAGGAATTATTTTCCGATCCATCACAAGACATTGCCAATGCGCAGCCACTCTTGCCATTGGATCAGGAAGAGGAGGTAGCAACAACCGCCACTCAGCAGTCTGACGACAGTACCCAGATCAGCCCAAGGAGGAGGTTGGTCTCCGGTGTTGCTGCCTACTCCGAGATCTCTAATTATAGCGTTGGGGAAGGTGACGTAGATGATGATGATGTGTCTAGTGATGTCACGTGGGTGCCCACAAGAGAGGAAGAGGAGGGGAGTTCAGAGGGAGATATGGACCAGCAGATAGGGAGGAGAAGCAGGCCGAACTTAGATTGCACAGGAGGGACAAAGCAGACTGCTAATGTATCAGGAGCGAGGCATCAACCATGTACGGTCACATCTGGCGCTCCCAGGACGCCGGCACATGGCTCCGTAGTGTGGGCTTTTTTTAACGTGTCCGCTGCTGACAATAGTGTTGCCATCTGCAATCTGTGCAGTCAATGCATAAGTTGCGGTAAGCCCAACACTCACCTAGGGATGACCGCCTTAAGAAGGCACATGAGCTGCCATCACCGAGCCCAGTGGGAGCACACAAACCCACAAAGCCACACTCCATGCTCTCACCGTCCAGCCTCATCTTCTACTTCTCCTTCTCCTCTCTCCTCATCACAATTGTCCTCCACTCCACCTTCCATCATGCCGTCCTCACGTTTTTCTGGTAAAAGGCAGGCTTCTGTGGGCCAAATGTTCGAGCGTAAAAAAATGTTGACGCCGGATAACCCTCTTGCCCAACAGTTGACGGCTGGCTTGTCAGAACTGATAGCCCGCCAACTACTGCTGGTGCTGGTGTCAGTGCTCTCTATCTCGGTGCTGGTGTGAGTGCTCTCTATCATGGTGCTGGTGTCAGTGCTCTCTATCTCGGTGCTGGTGTCAGTGCTCTCTATCTCGGTGCTGGTGTCAGTGCTCAGTCTCTATCGTGGTGCTGAAGGGAATAAAGGTGTAAAAAAATACTTAGCTGTGAAAAGATGTGCTCTACCCAGCTGCCAACACTACTGAAGACTACACAGTAACATGCAAAAATTAAAACAAAAAAGTGTGGCGCTTAGGTGGCAACAAACCACATGAACCAGTAAGGCACTAATTCAAGCAAAGAAAATTACATACACTTCAAAAAAAGAAAATATGTGTAAATTCCGTTATATATCAAGAGATCTTATTCCCAGGTGGAAGAGTGCATGAACCTTATGCACACAAAAGGTTAAAGTAATTAAAATTAATTTAACATATACAGTCCATTAAGTGAACGTCTAACAGTCCTTGAAATGTGTAATATCAATCACAATTCCAAACTTGAGGTGACATAAAAAAAGGTGAAATTCAACTTCTGATGTGTAGAATAATACCACCACTAGGGATGGCCGAACTGTTCGCCCGGCGGTCGGTTCGCAGCGAATTGCGGCTGCTCGCGGTCCGCCCGATCGGCAGACTATTGCTGCTGTTCGCCCGGCGGACTTACGTGTTTACTGTGTAAAAGAACTTTGACCTATGATGACACATCCATCATATGGTACAGGACAGCCAATTGAGACATTACAGCACATGGACACTTGGACATTCCCCCTAACTTATAAATAGACCCGATCCGGCGGCCATTTTACATTCTTTCTACTGTCACTATAGGGAGAGGTTGCTGTGTGGAGCAGGGAGAGACTGCAGTGACCCAAATCGCTAGCTATTAGGTCCACAAAAGTCCTTTTAAGGACTGGTATGGTGTAGATGTAGTTCAGGATATAGGTTTGAGGCACTGCTATTCAAGTCATTGTTGCAGCAGATTGTCTTTTGTCAGTGCTGAGAGAGGGACAGACAGGAAGCTGTGTGTAGCAGTGAGGGACAGTCAGTTTAATCATTAGCTGTTACTATTAGGTCCACAAAGGTCCTTTTCAGGACTGGTATGGTAATAGGGTTGCACACGTATAATATTCTTTCTTCCAAATATAGAAAGAATATTATACTTGACTGCTGCCCTTCTGCTGCAGTAGTCCTTTATGAGTATAGGGACTGAGGTACAGTCTTCTAATCACAACCTACTAGTTCCACAAAGGTCCTTCTAAGGACTGGTAAGGTATAGCGTTCTACAGTATATAGGGTTGAGTGAGGTACAGTCTGCTAATCCTTAGGGACTGGCATAGGTCCACAACATATAGGGTTGAGGTGCACTACTGCTGACTGCTGCCCTATTCTGCAGCAGTCCTTTATCAGTATAGGGACAGAGGTACAGTCTGCTAATCACAACCTACTAGTTCCACAAAGGTCCTTAAGGACTGGTATAGGTGTACTATTTGGTGTGCAGTATATAGTTGTGTAATACACGTATGAAATACTTGCACATATAGAAAGCATAGTATAGTGCGTTTCCACTGTACAGCATTGTGACTGCTGAGCGGTTCTGCAGCGATACTACAAAGAGTGACAAACGCAATCCAAAAAAAAAGTATTGTAACTGGTGTGATAGACCAGTGGCCCCCAAAAACAACAGATTGAAGCGGGGTGTTATATACCTTCTTCCACATACATACTGCACTTCTGTAGAGAGTTTTGTCACAGGGTCATTTAAAAAATGACAGGCAGAGGAAGAGGCAGGCCCTTCCACAGGGGCGGTAGGGGTAGGGCAGGAGCAACAGGCTTGAGCCAAAGTGGGAAATTGCAGATGGTGTGTGCGATTACGTCAAAGGAAGCACCAGAATTGGTTGAGTGGCTCACTCAGCCTTACTCTTCTGCACCCTCCTCATCCTCTCTATCTACACCCTCTTCTTCACTCTCTGCTATGTGCACCCCCAAAGACACTACCACCAACAACACCACCACCACCACATACCTTCCGCGTGAGTCACAGGAATTATTTTCCGATCCATATCAAGACATTTTTGATGCGCAGCCACTCTTGGCATTGGATCGGGAAGAGGAGGTAGCAACAACCGCCACTCAGCAGTCTGACGACAGTACCCAGATCAGCCCAAGGAGGAGGTTGGTCTCCGGTGTTGCTGCCTACTCCGAGATCTCTAATTATAGCGTTGGGGAAGGTGACGTAGATGATGATGATGTGTCTAGTGATGTCACGTGGGTGCCCACAAGAGAGGAAGAGGAGGGGAGTTCAGAGGGAGATATGGACCAGCAGATAGGGAGGAGAAGCAGGCCGAACTTAGATTGCACAGGAGGGACAAAGCAGACTGCTAATGTATCAGGAGCGAGGCATCAACCATGTACGGTCACATCTGGCGCTCCCAGGACGCCGGCACATGGCTCCGTAGTGTGGGCTTTTTTTAACGTGTCCGCTGCTGACAATAGTGTTGCCATCTGCAATCTGTGCAGTCAATGCATAAGTTGCGGTAAGCCCAACACTCACCTAGGGATGACCGCCTTAAGAAGGCACATGAGCTGCCATCACCGAGCCCAGTGGGAGCACACAAACCCACAAAGCCACACTCCATGCTCTCACCGTCCAGCCTCATCTTCTACTTCTCCTTCTCCTCTCTCCTCATCACAATTGTCCTCCACTCCACCTTCCATCATGCCGTCCTCACGTTTTTCTGGTAAAAGGCAGGCTTCTGTGGGCCAAATGTTCGAGCGTAAAAAAATGTTGACGCCGGATAACCCTCTTGCCCAACAGTTGACGGCTGGCTTGTCAGAACTGATAGCCCGCCAACTACTGCTGGTGCTGGTGTCAGTGCTCTCTATCTCGGTGCTGGTGTGAGTGCTCTCTATCATGGTGCTGGTGTCAGTGCTCTCTATCTCGGTGCTGGTGTCAGTGCTCTCTATCTCGGTGCTGGTGTCAGTGCTCAGTCTCTATCGTGGTGCTGAAGGGAATAAAGGTGTAAAAAAATACTTAGCTGTGAAAAGATGTGCTCTACCCAGCTGCCAACACTACTGAAGACTACACAGTAACATGCAAAAATTAAAACAAAAAAGTGTGGCGCTTAGGTGGCAACAAACCACATGAACCAGTAAGGCACTAATTCAAGCAAAGAAAATTACATACACTTCAAAAAAAGAAAATATGTGTAAATTCCGTTATATATCAAGAGATCTTATTCCCAGGTGGAAGAGTGCATGAACCTTATGCACACAAAAGGTTAAAGTAATTAAAATTAATTTAACATATACAGTCCATTAAGTGAACGTCTAACAGTCCTTGAAATGTGTAATATCAATCACAATTCCAAACTTGAGGTGACATAAAAAAAGGTGAAATTCAACTTCTGATGTGTAGAATAATACCACCACTAGGGATGGCCGAACTGTTCGCCCGGCGGTCGGTTCGCAGCGAATTGCGGCTGCTCGCGGTCCGCCCGATCGGCAGACTATTGCTGCTGTTCGCCCGGCGGACTTACGTGTTTACTGTGTAAAAGAACTTTGACCTATGATGACACATCCATCATATGGTACAGGACAGCCAATTGAGACATTACAGCACATGGACACTTGGACATTCCCCCTAACTTATAAATAGACCCGATCCGGCGGCCATTTTACATTCTTTCTACTGTCACTATAGGGAGAGGTTGCTGTGTGGAGCAGGGAGAGACTGCAGTGACCCAAATCGCTAGCTATTAGGTCCACAAAAGTCCTTTTAAGGACTGGTATGGTGTAGATGTAGTTCAGGATATAGGTTTGAGGCACTGCTATTCAAGTCATTGTTGCAGCAGATTGTCTTTTGTCAGTGCTGAGAGAGGGACAGACAGGAAGCTGTGTGTAGCAGTGAGGGACAGTCAGTTTAATCATTAGCTGTTACTATTAGGTCCACAAAGGTCCTTTTCAGGACTGGTATGGTAATAGGGTTGCACACGTATAATATTCTTTCTTCCAAATATAGAAAGAATATTATACTTGACTGCTGCCCTTCTGCTGCAGTAGTCCTTTATGAGTATAGGGACTGAGGTACAGTCTTCTAATCACAACCTACTAGTTCCACAAAGGTCCTTCTAAGGACTGGTAAGGTATAGCGTTCTACAGTATATAGGGTTGAGTGAGGTACAGTCTGCTAATCCTTAGGGACTGGCATAGGTCCACAACATATAGGGTTGAGGTGCACTACTGCTGACTGCTGCCCTATTCTGCAGCAGTCCTTTATCAGTATAGGGACAGAGGTACAGTCTGCTAATCACAACCTACTAGTTCCACAAAGGTCCTTAAGGACTGGTATAGGTGTACTATTTGGTGTGCAGTATATAGTTGTGTAATACACGTATGAAATACTTGCACATATAGAAAGCATAGTATAGTGCGTTTCCACTGTACAGCATTGTGACTGCTGAGCGGTTCTGCAGCGATACTACAAAGAGTGACAAACGCAATCCAAAAAAAAAGTATTGTAACTGGTGTGATAGACCAGTGGCCCCCAAAAACAACAGATTGAAGCGGGGTGTTATATACCTTCTTCCACATACATACTGCACTTCTGTAGAGAGTTTTGTCACAGGGTCATTTAAAAAATGACAGGCAGAGGAAGAGGCAGGCCCTTCCACAGGGGCGGTAGGGGTAGGGCAGGAGCAACAGGCTTGAGCCAAAGTGGGAAATTGCAGATGGTGTGTGCGATTACGTCAAAGGAAGCACCAGAATTGGTTGAGTGGCTCACTCAGCCTTACTCTTCTGCACCCTCCTCATCCTCTCTATCTACACCCTCTTCTTCACTCTCTGCTATGTGCACCCCCAAAGACACTACCACCAACAACACCACCACCACCACATACCTTCCGCGTGAGTCACAGGAATTATTTTCCGATCCATATCAAGACATTTTTGATGCGCAGCCACTCTTGGCATTGGATCGGGAAGAGGAGGTAGCAACAACCGCCACTCAGCAGTCTGACGACAGTACCCAGATCAGCCCAAGGAGGAGGTTGGTCACCGGTGTTGCTGCCTACTCCGAGATCTCTAATTATAGCGGTGGGGAAGGTGATGTCGATAAAGACGTGTCTAGTGATGTCACGTGGGTGCCCACAAGAGAGGAAGAGGAGGGGAGTTCAGAGGGAGATATGGACCAGCAGATAGGGAGGAGAAGCAGGAATAACTTGCATTGTACAGGAGGGACAAAGCAGACTGCTAATGTATCAGGAGCGAGTCATCGACCATGTACGGTCACATCTGGCGCTCCCAGGGCGTGGGCACATGGCTCCGCAGTGTGGGCTTTTTTTAACGTATCCGCTGCTGACAATAGTGTTGCCATCTGCAATCTTTGCAGTCAATGCATTAGTTGCGGTAAGCCCAACACTCACCTAGGGATGACCGCCTTAAGAAGGCACACGAGCTGCCATCACCGAGCCCAGTGAGAGCAACGGAACACACAAAGCCACACTCCAGGCTCTCACCGTCCAGCCTCGTCTTCTACTTCTCCTTCTCCTCTCTCCTCACAATTGTCCTCCACTCCACCTTCCATCACGCCAAGCTCACATTTTTCTGCAAAAAGGCAGTCTTCCGTGGGACTAATGTTCGAGCGTAAAAAAATTATGATGCCGGATAACCCTCTTGCCCAACGGTTGACGGCTGGCTTGTCAGAACTGATAGCCCGTCAGCTACTGCCATATAAACTCGTGGACTCGGAGGCCTTTCGAAAATTTGTGGCCATTGGAACACCACAATGGAAGGTCCCAGGAAGGAAGTATTTTTCACAGAAGGGCATCCCAGAACTATATGGCCATGTTCAGCAGCAAGTGAATGTATCTCTGGCACACGGTGTCGGTGCCAAGATACATCTGACCACAGACACATGGTCTAGCAAACACGGGCAGGGAAGATATATCACTTTTACTGCCCACTGGGTGAACCTTCTGACGGCCGTCAAGCATGTAACCCGTGGCACCCGTGTAGATTTGGTTTTACCGGCTTGGATTGCATGCAGGCCTGGCTCTTCTCCTCCTCCTCCATCCTCCTCCCTCTCCTCCTCGGCTGACTCCTCCTTTTCCGCTGCTAGCGTCTCTTCCGCTGCGCCGCCCAAGCTCCCCAGAACCTATTCGACATGCCAGGTGAGACATTGCCATGCCGTGCTGCGTCTGTTGTGCCTGGAAGCCAAGAGCCACACTGGCCCGGTACTCCTTTCAGCTTTGCATTCACAGGCAGATCAGTGGCTAACACCGCTCAATTTGACAGTTGGTAAAGTGGTGTGTGACAATGGTGCCAATCTGCTTAGCGCATTGAAACAGGGCAAAATGACGCACGTGCCATGCATGGCACACGTCTTAAACTTGGTCGTGCAGCGATTTGTTGTCAAATACCCTGGGGTCCAGGACATCTTGCGGCAGGCAAAGAAAATCTCGTCCCATTTCAGAAGATCTTACACGGCCATGGCTCGCCTTGCTGACATTCAGTGGCGACACAATCTGCCGGTCAGCCATCTTATTTGCGATTGCCCGACACGATGGAACTCAACCTTCTATATGCTTGATAGGCTGTTCCAGTAAAAACATGCAGTTAACGTCTACCTGTATGAACTCTGCGGCAGAACAGGTTCTGGGGAGCTGGGGGTTTTTTCACCGCGCCAGTGGCTGCTCATGCGCGACGTATGCAGACTTCTGCAGCCATTTGAGGAGATCACCAAACTGGTCAGTCGCAGCCATGGCGCCATCAGTGACATGGTACCTTATGCCTTCTTTATGGAGCGTGCATTGCGTTGTGTCATTGATCAAGCTGTGGAGGAGCAGGAGCTGGAAGATGAGGAAGTCGCAATGCTAGATGAATTCCCGGGGGGGGGCTACTCTATCTGAGACAAGTCAACAACAGGAGTCTGAAGAGGAGTCAGAGGAGGATGGTGCCGGGGCGGATGAGGAGGAGCAAGAAGAGCATGCTTTAAACCTTTCTGGGATCCCTGTTGTTGTGCGTGGATGGGGAGAGGAGAATGAAGAGGACGACATTATCCTGGATGATAAGCAGGAGCCAGGCCACCACACCGCTTCCAGTTTAGTGCAAATGGGGGCCTTCATGCTCCTGTGTTTTAATAGGGACCCTCGTATAAAAAGCATAAGGGTCAAGGACCAGTACTGGGTGGCAACGTACTTAGACCCCCGGTACAAACACAAAATGGTGGAAATGTTACCGCCGTCACAGAGGGCTGTCAGAATGGAGCACTTCCAGGCCTTGCTTCGAGAAATGCTGCATTCTGCTTTTGCGTGCGCTGGCAGAGAAGGAGTTGCGGGTACCAATCCAACAGCACCTGCAAGAAGAGGCCGGTTTGAAGATGTGTTGGTGACTTCTGATATGAGGTAATTCTTTCAGCTGACCCATTGACAGGTGTCATCCGGATCCAGCATCAGGGAATGCCTAGCCCGTCAAGTGTCTGACTACATCGGGTTAACGGCCGATGTGGACGCTCTGAGGAGTGATGAACCCCTGGACTACTGGGTGGGCAGGCTTGACCTCTGGCCAGAGCTTGCCCAATTTGCAATCGAACTGTTGGCTTGCCCCTCGTCCAGTGTCCTGTCCGAAAGGACGTTCAGCGCAGCAGGGGGGATCGTGGCCGATAAGCGTACTCGCCTAGCTCACGACAGTGTTAACTACCTCACATTTCTAAAAATGAATGAGGCATGGATCTCGAAGGAATTCAACACATGTGACCAGTGGACCATGTATATGTCTATAAACATTTTTTTTAATCGAGCACACAGACCTTCTTTCTTCATTTGGCTCACTTCATTGTACAAAAAAAGCACACCGTACTATATGCCTGTACCCTCCTGTTTAAAGAGGTTGAGTGGTGCCATATTTCTCCTGGGGCTGCTTATTATGAGGGGCTCCCACCATCCCTGTGCTGTGCTGACTTCATCCTGGGGCTGCTTATTATGAGGGGCTCCCACCATCCCTGTGCTGTGCTGACTTCCTCCTGGGGCTGTACCTCTACTGTGCATATTATGAGGGGCTCCCACCATCCCTGTGCTATGCTCATTATGAGGGGCTCCCACCATCCCTGTGCTGTGCTGACTTCCTCCTGGGGCTGCTTATTATGAGGGGCTCCCACCATCCCTGTGCTATGCTGACATCCTCCTTCGGCTGCTTATTATGATGGGCTCCCACCATCCCTGTGCTGTGCTGACTTCCTCCTGGGGCTGTACCTCTGCTGTGCATATTATGAGGGGCTCCCACCATCCCTGTGCTATGCTCATTATGAGGGGCTCCCACCATCCCTGTGCTGTGATGACTTCCTCCTGGGGCTGCTTATTATGAGGGGCTCCCACCATCCCTGTGCTATGCTGACATCCTCCTGGGGCTGCTTATTATGAGGGGCTCCCACCATCCCTGTGCTGTGCTGACTTCCTCCTGGGGCTGTACCTCTGCTGTGAATATTATGGGGGGCTCCCACCATCCCTGTGTTATGCTCATTATGAGGGGCTCCCACCATCCCTGTGCTATGCTCATTATGAGGGGCTCCCACCATCCCTGTGCTGTGCTGACTTCCTCCTGGGGTTGCTTATTATGAGGGGCTCCCACCATCCCTGTGCTATGCTGACATCCTCCTGGGGCTGCTTATTATGAGGGGCTCCCACCATCCCTGTGCTGTGCTGACTTCCTCCTGGGGCTGTACCTCTGCTGTGCATATTATGAGGGGCTCCCACCATCCCTTTGCTATGCTCATTATGAGGGGCTCCCACCATCCCTGTGCTATGCTGACTTCCTCCTGGGGCTGCTTATTATGAGAGGCTCCCACCATCCCTGTGCTATGCTGACTTACTCCTGGGGCTGTACCTCTGCTGTGCATATTATGAGGGGCTCCCACCATCCCTGTGCTATGCTCATTATGAGGGGCTCCCACCATCCCTGTGCTATGCTGACTTCCTCCTGGGGCTGCTTACGGTGCAGGTGTCAGTGCTGTATATCACGGTGCTGGTGTCAGTGCTTTATGTCACGCTGCTGATGTCAGTGCTCTCTATCACGGTGCTGGTGTCAGATCACTCTATCATGGTGCAGGTGTCAGTGCTGTATATCACGGTGCTGGTGATCATCTCCTGCACCCTCTTCTTAGCCTACCCTGACCTTCCCTGTCCTCCATTGCCTTCATGCGCTCCTGAGTCCTGAATTGTCAGAATTTCACATATAAAAAAAGAATGCTTGTAGTTGTCGATCCCAGATTCACCTCATACATGTGTTATGTCATTGGCCATGTGGTGGGACTATGTGTGCACAGCTAGCAATTATTTTGTGGCTGCAAATTTGACCTGTAGTTTTGTAAAGTTTGCCTCCCATTGAAGTCAATGGGGCCCGCCGCGAACGTTACGGTTCGCGGACTATCGGCCGTGTTCGCGTTTCGCGCTCGCGAAACGTCCCGTCGGAAGTTCGTCCATCACTAACCACCACCACCGGGATAAAGAAGGGGAGAGGAGGCTTACCAAATGACGTGGACTCAGAGGAAGGCTTACGCCTCTCGAGTCATATGGGCCTGTAGGTTAGCAAACCAGATAATCATAAATCTAGTGTGTAATCTCCCGCAAGTCTTCAGGTCATGAAATCATCCGTAGTGATCCTGCTATAGTGTTCATCCCACGAAAATAGGGGGCTCAGGTATCAAAGTCCATGGAAGTAGAAAACTAGCATAGCGTGATACCGTTTTAACATCCAATTTATTCAAAAATAATAATAAAATTACACTCACATTTGTTTCAATCGTAATAACATTAGAAAGTAGCGATGTCTGTAAGGTCGTTGTGCTGGTTTCAGACAGTGAGGGAGATAGCAACGGAGAAGCCAATCAGCAGGCAGTGCACCATGGCTGAGGATCAGCACCGGACTGGCACCTCCAGACCACCGCAGTGGAGCCCTGCATAGGTGGAGGCAAGAGCTGGGCAGAGGGAGGGGCTCAAGCACAGGTTGGCACACTAGGACACTGGCACAGGACTGTGCTGCCCTGACTGTGGCACTGATCATCTCCTGCACCCCCTTCATAGCATGGCCTTCATGCGCTCCTGAATTGTCAAAATTTCACAGATAAAAAAAGAATGCTTGTCGTTGTCGATCCCAGATTCACTTAATACTTTTGCTATGTCAGTGTCCATGTTGTGGGACTATGTGTGCACAGCTAGTAAGTATTTTGTGGCTGAAAATATGACCTGGAGGTTTTTAAGGTTCGCCTGCCATTAAAGTCAATGGGGTCCGCAGCGAACCTTGTGGTTCACAAACTTTTGGTTCGTGGTTCGTGTTCACGAAACGTCCCATCGGAAGTTCGTCCATCACTAACTGGCACTACTAAAACAATCCTTGCTGTCTTCTGGGTCCCATGCTGTGTAATAACCAGAAGCGGTTTGCCTGCTTGGCCCAGGCCAGAACACTTTGCATTCACTGAAAAAAAGGCAATGTGTCCTCTGAGTAATCAGCTAGGTATGGAATATGACTATTGAGTGGATTTAGTAGCTGTAGTAGGAAATCATATTGGCTATTTTCAAGGCTCTGTCCTCATATGACAGACTCTTCTGCCATTTTGTTAAGCCCTCTAGCCTTCCTAGCATGCAGATGGATGCATATATCTGTTTTTGCTGTTTAGATATATGTGATTAGGATATAGTCCTACGTGACTGTATGAAACAGCATACATCTGTGCTATAACAGTTTATATCTACTGGACATCAAAACTTTTGCATCCTGTCTGGTTTTGGCCAAAGACAATGAGGGAGTTACATTTTAAAGGAAAAACATGTTATATCTATATATAAGTCATATCTGTCTGTCTATACACATTTTTTTACCTTAAACACTGATGTAAAGAGGAGAAATCCTCAGAATGATTGCCTTATTTAATTCATCTCAAACATATCTGTAAATAAAACTTAATTTGCTATAATGAGAAGTCATTGGTCCTTGAGAAGAGAAGAATCCATCCTGGACAGTTTACTTGGCACCCTGTATGAGGAGTACTGAGAATCCAGATGAGTGACAATGTGCTGAAGGAGAGTGAGATCAGGCCACCTAAAGTAAGGAGTATTTTAACCTTTGTTTGTCTACCTTCATCTCTACTTGCCTAAGACCTGTTTAATCAAGTTGAGTTATAAAGTTCTTACCTAAACGCTCTTCTTGCTATTTACTCAAATTGCACTTATTATAGTGATAAGTCATTGTTCCGTTAGAGGAGAAGAATCCATCCCAGACAGTTTATTTAGTGTCCGTGTGAGGAAAACTGAGAACCCAGATGAGTGACATCATGGTGAAGGAGAATGAGATCAGCCCAGGCAAGGCACCTACAATAAGTATTTTTTTTCTTTGTTTCCGATCGGCTCAAGTACTTTTACTGCGACACAATGGCACTGCTGCATGAAGCCCTGTACCCGTATGGGGCACGCTCTCTCCGTCAGGGGCCTCGGGCCCAGCGGATTCATTCCAGAACCGATCTTCTGGTCTAGGCCAATGACTTCTGGCCTGGACCTGCTGATTGGTTCTTGCGAATAAAAGGCTTCCCTTGCCTGTAAGTGTAAACACAGGCACGGGAAGTGATGTCATCTCCCCTTGTGAAATACTTTTCGGTTCCAGAGAGAGGATATCTAACTGTAAGTTGTACAAACACTACACTAACACCAGTACATGTAGGCACACTTTTCACCCCTGGATCCCCCCAGTTAACGCCTTCACTCCCTGTCACAGTGTCACCAAGTGCAGTTTTTCACTGTAGTATCACGTGGTGACATGGTGAGTCCCATAAGTGCAGTTCAAGCTGGTACAGTGGCTAGCACAAGTAGTGTCCCGCAGCCACTAAGAAGACAAATACAGTACCATCAAGCCCATAGTGCCCTTCCTCCTGTATTTACCAATCCTAATTGGGATCCCACCACTTCGGCAGCACCCATACACTCCATTCACTGGGCAACCCGGAGTTGATTTTGCGTCACTTGATTTTTATTCGCTGTTTTTCACAGACGATCTCTATAGCTCTATTGTGGACAAAAGCAATTTGTATGCTGATCAATTCATTACCGCTAATCCCCAGATGACCCTTGCCAGAGATTGGAGACCTTCCTGGGCCTATCCCTTCTCATGGGCATAACTAAAAAAAAAGTGAGTTGCGGTCATATTGGTCCATTGACCCAATTCACCATATGCCTGTGTTCTCTGCCTCCATAACCAGGACACGATATGAGCAGATCTTGTGGTTCATGCATTTTAATGACAATGAACTCTGTTGTCCTTGGGGTGACCCTGAATTTGATGGGCTCTACAAAACTCTGCCCCTCATAAACCACTTTAACCAACAGTTTGGAGCCTTGTTTGCTCTCGATCAAGCTGTCTGCATTGATGAGCCCCTGATTACGTTTTCTGGCTGCTTGTCATTCAAACAGTATATTCCCAGCAAGTGTTTCAGATATGGGGTCAAGATGTATAAGCTCTGTGACAGGGCAACAGGCTATACATATAGTTTTATGGTTTACGAGAGAAAAGTCACATGGAGCCCGAGAACTGCCCAAACTACATAGGGAGCGCTGGTAAGATTGTGTGGGACTTGGTGTTTGGAAATGGGTACCACTTGTACGTGACACTTTTTAGTCACTTGTTTGATCATGGAATTGGTGCAGGTGGCACCCTGCGATCTATTCGGTGGGGCTTACCCCAGCGGCTTGTAGAGTAATAAGAAGTAATAATTTGCTTGCAGTGAAGTGGAGGGATAATCTGAATGTTTTTGTTCTGTTCTTCCTTCATGTAGATAAGACAGTCCAATTCCAACAGTGACTGGTGTTGTGGATAAATCCCTCTGTGTCCACAAATATAATATTAATATGTGAGGGGTGGACCCCAAGCACCAACTGAAGGCGCCATACTTAATTGCCCATAAGGCCAGACGCTGGTACAAAAAAGTGTCTGTATATTTATTCCAATTGGCTCTGCTGAATGCTTATGTGCTATACAAAGCATCAGGACAAACAGGATACTTCCTTAAATTCCAGGAAGAGATCATCACAGCCTTTCTGTTTCCAGATGGTGCTGTGGCCCAACTTCCCAATGCAAATGCAGTGAGACGGCTGCATGGGAGGCATTTTCTGTATGCCCTCCCTGGTACCACTACCAATTGATCACCCCAAAGAAGATGTCGTGTCTGTGGAAAACGCGGATATAGGTGTGATACCTACTATTATTGTCCCTCCTGTCCTGGCCAACCTGGTCTTTGCATCAGTGAATGTTTCGAACGCTACCACACACTAGTGGAGTATTAGCGTAGGGTACAGCACTGCACAGTCTAGGACACACTTTCACAGGGTCTCTAAAGATGCCAATAAAAAAGCCAAAAATAGTTGTCGTTCTATTGTTCTCTCTCTATTCTCTATTGTTCTCTCCCTATTGTTCTGCTCTGTTTTACTGTATTTTTTAACTGCGGTGTTTCATTGTTACTATGTTTTATCATGTTTTCTTTTCAGGTATGTAAATCTTTTATACTTTACTGTGTTTTATTGTTAACCATTATTCTCTTCTCAGGTACACCATTCAGCTGCAGCTGTCACATACCTGATGGTAGAGCCCGGAATACAGGTAGCGGCCTCTCGTATACCTCTGACTCGGTAACCCCTGGCGACAGGGGTTTGGGACTACAAAGGGGCAGAAGTGCCTAACTGGATAGCTGGTGTAGAGGGCAGGATAACGTAGACAGCAGTGAGGTGTCCTGTAGTCCAGCAGCAGGATACAAACAGCAGGCAGGATACAGCAGACAGCAGGGAGGAGACTTGTAGTCCAGCATCAGGATGCAGACAGCAGGCAGGATACAGCAGACAGCCGGGAGGTGCCTTGTAGTGCAGCAGCAGGATGCAGGCAGCAGGCATGATTCAGCAGACAGCAGGGAGGTGTCTTGTAGTCTGGCAGCAGGATGCAGACAGCAGGCAGGATACAGCAGACAGCAAGGAGGTGTCTTGTAGTGTGGCAGCAGGATGCAGACAGCAGGCTGGACACTGGGTAGAGAAGACAGGCAGGGTCAAACACAGGCAGGCAGATCAGGTACCAAAGCGAAATCCAAAGAATAGTCAAAGTCCAAGCCGGGATCAGGGCGGGCAGCAAGCAGAGGTGTCAGGAACAAGTCGAGTCAGATACAGATCAGATGAATCAAGTAACGGGTAGTAGGGGTCTCAGGAAATGCTGTAGACTGGACAGCAAGCTAGCAAGGCTTCAGTCCTCTTTAAATAGCACATCTTGGCGCCAAGTGCTGTCACAAAGGGCGCAAGCATGTTCCCACGCACACCCCTGCACGCTATTTGCGCAATTGCGCATGTGCCAAACAACTTTATTGCACACAGGCATTCTTCTGACACACAGATTGCTTGGATGTTTGCTGGAAAGCCTTTCCTGACAACAGCACTGATTTAATTTATCTTGACAGCAACAGTGTATGCTCTCATTATACATAAATCAGCGACTTCAGTGCTGTAGGAGGTGATTTCACCACTACAGTTAAAAAAAAAAAAAAAAAAAGAGCATATATGCCGAAGCATGGGGGCAGGGGTGGAGGGGCAATTTGCCCGTAACACTAGGGGCGGATTGCCCCCCATGCTTCAGCATATATTTTTTTATTCTTTTTTTGGTGCAGATTGTTGTTTTATTGAGTTAATGTTTTATTGTTACCATTGTTTGCATTTCAAGTATGCCATTCAGCTGTAGAACTGCTTTTGCTCTCACGATATGTAAATCAGCGACCCCAGTGCTGTAGGAGGTGATTTCACCACCACAGTTTAAAAAAAAAATGGTGCATGTATGCCCATCATTAGAATTGGATGGATGCAGGGCAGTATTCTAATGGTGGGCATATTCACATACCAATCTCTTTTTTTCATTTGGCTAACAGGCTGCATGAAATAAAAGAACATTACAATATATGCCCAACAAGGACCAGCAACATACTGGTATGTTGCTGGATTTTGAGTGGTTATACCAGAATGATGCCTGCAAGGTAAGGTATCATCTTGGTATTTTTATTTTCAGCCAGCAGTTGACTTTCATGTAAAAGCAATCCTTGCAGCTAATTAGCCACTAGACTGTTTTTACAAGCAATGGGAAGGAACCCCCCCCCCCCTCCCGCCGTCTTCCATGGTTTTCTCAGGCTCTCCTGTCCCACTGGGAAACCTGAGAATCCAGCCAGTGGTTCCGCCAGCTGACCATAGAGCTGATTGAATACCAGAATGACTCTAATCATCTCTATAGCCTAAGAAATCAGAAGCTATGAGCATTTCATGATTTCGGTTTCGCCGGATATAAACAGCGCCATTGGGAAATGGGGAAAGCATCTTATCACGCCATTTACACCGAATTGTAAACAGCAATTGCATCATGCATGTGAGGTATCACTGCGAATGTCAGATCGAGGACAGTAATTTTAGCAGTAGACCTCCTCTGTAAAACTAAAGTAGTAACCTGTAAAGGCTTTTAAAGGCTTTTAAAAATGTATGTAGTTTGTCGCTGCTGCACGGTTGTGCGCAATTTTAAAGCATGTCGTGTTTGGTATCAATGTACTCGGCATGAAATCATCTTTTATATTTTACCAAACATTTGGGCAATATAGTTGTTTTAGTGAATTAAAATTCAAAAAAGTGTTTTTCTTTTTCAAAAAAATGACTGCGTAAATATTGTGTGAAAATAAAATTGCAACACCCACCATTTTAATCTGTAGGGCCTTTGCTTTAAAAAAATATATAATGTTTGGGGATTCAAAGTAATTTTCTAGCAAAATAAAAATATTTTTTCATGTAAACAAAAAGTGTTAGAAAGAGCTTTGTCTTCAAATGGTTAGAAGAGTCCTTGATGTGTGGCATAAGCTTCTAGTGTTGTGCATAAAATACCAGGACAACCCCCCCCCCAAATGACCCCTTTTTTTAAAGTAGACACCCCAAGCTATTTGTTGACAGGCATGTTGAGTCCATGGAATATTTTATATTTTGCCACAAGGGAAAATTACAATACTTTTTTTCACAAAGTTATCACTAAATGATATATTGCTCAAACATGCCATAGGCATATGTGAAATTACACCCCAAAATACATTCTGCTGCTTCTCCTGAGCACGGGGATGCCACATGTGTAGAACTTTTTGGCAGTCTAACTGCATACAGGACCCCGAAACACAAGCACTGCCTTCAGGCTTTCTAAGGGCGTACATTTTTGATTTCACTACCTTACACGGTTTTAGAGGCCATTAAATGCCCAGATAGCCCAAAACCCCCCAAATGACTCGATTTTGGAAAGTAGACACCCCAAGCTATTTGCTGAGAGGCATGTTGAGTCCATGGAATATGTTATATTTTGCCACAAATTTAGGGAAAATTACAACAATTTTTTTTTTTTTACAAAGTTGTCACTAAATGATCTATTCCTTAGGCCGCGTACACACGGGCGGACTGTATGGCCTACTTAGTCCGTCATACAATCCGACGGACAGTCCGTCATACTTTCGAATGAACGGACTTGACCACACACGGATGCACAAACAGTCCGTCGAAAGCTTGCGTGATGACGTGTACAGCACGTACGACGGGACTAGAAATAGGAAGTCCAATACACAGCAATGCACCCTGTAAATCCTTTCTGAGCATGCGCCATTCTTAGTCCGTCGAACTAGCCTACTGACGAGCGGATTGTCCGCTGAAACCGAAGTATGACGGACAGAATTTCGAAAAATCCGAAATACTTAGTACGCCAGACTGCACGCTGAAAAAGTCCGCTGAAGCCCACACACGAGCGGACTGTCCGCTGAAATGTGTTTCGACGGACTAAGTAGGCCATACAGTCCGCCCGTGTGTACGCGGCCTTAGACATGCCATGGGCATATGTAGAACTACACCCCAAAATAAATTTTGCTGCTTCTCTTGAGTACGGGGATATCACATGTGTGGGACTTTTTGGGAGCCTAGCCGCGTACAGGACCCTGAAATCCAAGCCCCGCTTTCAAGCTTATTAAGGGCGTAAAATGGTGATTTCACTCCTCATGGCCTATCACAGTTTCGGAGGCCGTGAAGTGTCTAAATAGCACAAACCCCCCCAAATGACACCATTTTTGGAAAGTAGACACCCCAGGGTATTTGCTACGATGCATAGGGAGTATTTTGCAGCTCTCATTTGTTTTTGAAAATGAAGAAAGTAAAGGAAACTTATTTTTTTTCTTTTTTCAATTTTCAAAACTTTATGACAAAAAGTGAGGTCTGCAAAATACTCAACATGCCTCTCAGCAAATATCTTGGAGTGTCTACTTTCCAAAATGGGGTCATTTGGGGGGGGGGGGGGGGTAGGTTGTGCTATCTGGGCATTGGGAAACTGTAATAGGTAGTGAGAAGTGAAATCAAAAAAGTGCGGCCTTACAAAGCCTGAAGGCGGTGCTTGGTTTTCGGGGTCCTGTACATGACTAGACTGTCAACACATGTAGGGGAGGGGACAGGATGGGTAGGAAGCAGCTGGTCTGTTTCACAGAAAACAGACATAGGACCTCAACCAAAACCCAGAATTTTAAGGCATATTACAGATCGGTGTACTTAATGCACCTAACCCATGTGAGTACCCTGTACAGGGGCTTTTTTGTTTGTACAATAAAATTGTGTTAAATGGTATCACGCTATGGAGTCTCTTTCACCTGTTTATATATGAGGATACAGCATCAGTGAGCAGTTTGGATCCATGGCCCCTTGCTGACTGGACCTCATACCCTTTTTCATTATGTCTGAGATCTCAATCTTTTCCATTAATGTGAAGAGTATCAAGGATACATCTAGAAGGCAAGCAGCGCTGGCATTCCTTTTTACACATGCTCCAGGAGTGTGCTCTTCCTCCCCTGAGGAGGTACACCCACCTGACCTCCTAATGGACCCTTGGTCCTTTCTACTGGTCCGGGGGTGGTGATTGTAAATCCGCAGGGGTAGCCATTCTTAGTCTTTGGCGTCTTCTGGTCATAGACGGCTTGTGGGTGGGAGAGCCAATTAGGCTCATCAACGTGTACCCCCCCCCAGATAAGAGTGAGCGGCTGGAATTTTTCCAGACCCTGCGGACCCAACTCGTCGCCACCAGGGCAGTAGTGATCGGTGGTGATTTTAACTGTCCGATAGAGGAGGATGGGCGCAGCTCCAGCATGTACGCAAAACTTGATGCTACTTCTAGGCTGCTTAAGGAGATGATCTCGGAGGCTTCCTTGCAGGACGCAGTGGGATCCATAGGGAAAGGTACCGTGAACTATTCGTGGTGCCGACCCGACGGTTCAGTGCGTTCCAGGATTGACTTCATGCTCACTTCAAGAGCAGTCAAGCATAGCGAGTTCTCTATGATCCCCTGCTTTTTCTCTGACCACAGGGCTATTCACATTCGGGGTGACCTGGGCGAGGGCTTTGCCCGCGGACCAGGCTCCTGGAAGCTGAATAGCACCCTGCTGGAAAATGAGGAATTGATGGGGGAACTCTGGGAGGCATATGCCACCTGGATGGAGGTAAAGAAATTCTTCAGAAGGGTAAGTGACTGGTGGGAGTTTGTGAAAGTCAAGATGCGCAGTTTCTTTTAGGCAAGGGGACACCAGCAAGTGTGTGCCAGGAAGAGGGAACTCAGGAGACTGCAAGGTCAGGACCTTCATCACTGCGGCTGGGATGTTAGGCAGGACCTGGAGGACACCAAGAAGAGCCTGAAAGGGCACTTTGAGGAAGAATCCAGGCACATTGTGGAGAATCTTGAGAAAGGTGAGAAGTGTAATTCTTTCTTTTTCAGGAAACTTCACTCAGGACACACACCCTTGTCAGAGCTGCGTGACGAGACTGGAACACTCCAGAAGGGAAAGGAGGCTGTGATGCAAGTGGTCAGCGACTACTACTACACCAACCTCTACTCCCCAAAATCAACAGACACACAGGCAGCCTACAGGTTCCTTTCAGGTATCTCTAACCAAATTGATCCTGCAGGTTCATCGGCCGTCAATGCCCCCTTGGTGTTGGAGAAGCTGCACTCTGCCGCTAGATCCTTTAGGTGGGGCAGGACCCCGGGTTGCGATGGTCTGCCAGTTGAGCTCTATGTAGCACTGTGGGATCTCGTGGGCCTGAACCTGCTCGAGCTGTAGAGGAGATGGTGGTGGAGGGCAGAATGCCTCCAACACTGAGGGAGGGGATGATCACGATTCTGTATAAGCGCAAAGGGGAGAGATTGAACCTGAAAAATTGGCATCCAATCTCTCTTCTGAATGTGGACTACAAAATCCTCGCCAAGGTTCTGGCCAACAGGCTGAAGTCTGTCATCGGACAGATCATCCACCCAGATCAGACTTGTGGCATTCCTGGCCGCAGGATTAAGGACAGCCTTGCGCTTGTCTGGGACTTGGTCCAGTAAATTTATGGCCGCCGTGTGCACGTGCCCCTGGTCAGTTTTGACCAAGAGAATGCCTTTGACCGTGTCTCCCATGAGTTTATGTGCAGTGCTCTGCGCAGGTTTGGTCTTGGGGAAATGTTTTGTTCGTATGTGAATGTAATGTATAATTACATCTGTAGTGTGGTGTTGGTGAATGGTTGGAAAACTGACCCCTTTCCAGTGTTGTCTGGGGTCAGACAAGGCTGCCCTCTCTCACCTCTGCTTTTTTTCTGTTGTATAGAGCTCTTCGCCCAAAGCATCAGACGGAACCCAGAGATCAGAGGGATCAAATCACCAGAACCAGACAGATGGGAGGTCAAGTGCTCACTCTACATGGATGATGTGACGGTGTTCTGTGCCAATTGGTACTCCATCGACACACTTGCCCAGACCTGTGAGGACTTTGGCCAAGCTTCAAGGGCAAAGGTCAACTGCGGGAAGTCGGAAGTCATGCTCTTCGGAAAGTGGTTCCTGCCTTCTTCTGCACCCATGCCTTTTAGCATCAAAGCAGACTTCATAAAAATTCTTGGGGTCTGGTTTGGAGCTGAGGGCGCAGCCCTGAAGTCCTGGAAGGAAAGACTGGCCAAGATGCGGCAAAAGTTTGGACTTTGGCGCCTCAGAGAACCTCGCCCAGGCCTGGCCCCCCCGGGTTAACACCTGCAAGGCCATCACCAGGGCGGTGTTTCACTTCATCTGGAGCTCCAAAATGGACAGAGTGAAGTGGGTGGTTATGTTCAAGGAACCCCTCAAGGGCGTTAAGGGCGTGACTGACATCGCCACTCTTCTGAGGGTGTTATTTGCCTGTAACTGCATCCGCAGGACTTCCTTTGACAGAACTGTAGACTCTGGCGGTAATTCCATGTCCTGTTTTTTCCTCCTGCCTCTTTGGAGGTCACTTGGATAGGACAAATGGGACAGCTAAATCCCCTACAACTGGGACACTCCTTGGTACTACGTGGACATTTTCAAGTTTATTAGGGAGCTGGGGCTACATGGAGTGAAGCCCGACTTGTGGAAACCAAAAACTATCCACAAGTTGATTAGAGCATCAGACATTTTAGAGACTGTTCAAGGCCTCCCTTCAGCCACTTGCAAAGTGGTCTTGAGGAATGTTTCTTCAAAGAGACTTACCAACAGGCACAAAGATCTGGCATGGATGGCAATCCAAGAGGGGTTGCCACTCAGGACATTCATGCATCCCAGAAACCTGTGCAGATACAGGCACTGCCCTTTTTGTATCATCCAAGAGGAAACTGCTTTGCATGTTTTCTGGGAGTGCCCCTTTGCACAGGACCTGTTGAGGGCCTTGGAACCAGAACTTAAAGACTTTGTTCCACAGACTGCAATCACACACTTTGGTGTGTTGAAAGGACTCTTCTGTGGAACTCATTCACAGGAGGACATTGACAGTGCCTGGTGGGTGCTGTGTTGCTTTAAGGAAGCTGTTTGGTGTGCCAGAAAGTGCCTCATCCACCTGCGGGAGAGGATGTCCATCGAGGACTGTCGCAGACCGGTCCACAGTCTGCTCAGAGACTATCACTTGATGGACTTTAAGGAGGAAGAGGAGGTCTGAAGATTTCCCCCTCCCCCATCCTCTCCCCCTGCTATGTATCCTTTGGAAGTTCAATAAAGCTTCGGACCTGTGAACTCTTTTTCCCCTCCCTACCCCACCTCCTCCACCCCCTCCCCCCATCACACCTGTTGCTCATTGAAATGCCATTTGATTTGACAGTATATGATATGACTTCACTTTTTGTGACATGTTTTTGAAGTAATGCTTTCAGGATAATGTGGCGTCATGCATGATGTGATGTTTCGGGTACCATTACTCTGCGCAACACATCAGGCATCATACTGTAGGATGAATGTAATTTATTTGTATGCTTAGAACTGTATTGTTATGTAGTATATTTATGTGCTGCGTCGCAGTACAGAGTGGAATTTCCCCTGTTCAAATTATTTGTATATTTTCTTGCAAAATAAAGTATGCATTTTCAATCAAAGGGTTCATCAGTCCAATAAGACTACCCAAAACCTTCTAGAAATGGGTAATATGTCATCAAAATAGGTCAAGTCATTGGGAACCTCAACATCTGTACCAGTGAGAGCTGATCTGGAGGGTTGGTAGTCAGATATATAAGTGAGTGGGACCAGTGGTAGTAGTACAAAGCAGGATCTTTCCAGCCTAAAGCTTGGGAAAAGCTCTAGAGGGAATGCCATGAAAAAATGACCTACCCAAATGAGAAAAGATTGTGGAGCAAATGAATAATGGAATACATGCACAGATCCAGGGACCCTTATTCTCTTCATTCTCAATATTTACACAATGAAAACCAGACTGCATGCAAAAGAAGAAAAAACAACTGCTAAAAAGAAAACTGAAATAAGCAATGAGGAAGATGGAGACCAAGAACAGCCTCCTGACAGCCATGATGTGCTTCAAGCTTTCCCATATTTGCTGGAAGATGACTCTGCACCACTGATGGATCTGGAAGATTCTCCAGTTGCAAAAACCAAAACAGACAACCCAACTTGTAGTATTTTGACTCTATCCTCTCTAACTAATTTTGAGAGAATTTGACCTTCTCTCTGGTGATTTGAGAAAACCACAAGGAGATACAAAAAAATATACAGCCTGCAGAAGACGTTCACAAATATGAGTGCAACATGTAACATGTTGCAAACGGTGAATTTATCCTTTGACTTGTACAGTATTTTCTTCAGTACCCATTTCCAGACTATAGAAGCCTGTCTACACTGCAATCAATCTGAGCACAATTTTATCAGAGAATGTTGTGTTGTATCATGACTTGATGATTTATGAGTTAGGGCAGTGTTGGATGACAGGCACGGATGGGTGCAGGAAAAGGGAAGGTGTTTTACTATATAAAGGAAAACAAGACAGAATAGCAAGACAACACTATTGGCAAAACACAGGATCGTGATAAATGGATTTATATAATTTACCATCCAGTTATTTGAAATACGTTGGACAAGGTTATTAGTGGTGTTGTCAGGTGATTTACCACCTATTTTGTGTAAAGCCTAATTTTGCACAAAATGGTACTTTATCTCCTAGGGTTTATTGTATGCCTAATTCTATCTTGGTAGTGAATATAGTTGAAATTAAAGGGTCTACACCTGTTACTCTGGAAAAGCCTGTTTTTTACATTTTACTAAAGAGGACTAGCTGTTAAATACATTAAGAGCTACTGAAAAGCAAGCAACTATTTATCTTGTCCACAATCAAAGTAAATTCTTGCAAGTGCCATACGTTAAGGAAGGTTTCTTGGTGGAAACATTTATTTGGACACAGTATAAAATGTGTTTGCACATTTTTTTTTATTCAACCCAGCGGGCTGAATAAAAAAAAAACTGACAGATCACCGTACCAACACAAGCAATGTTGGTGCGGTGATCTCCCAGCTGTGCTATTCTGTTCTGAAAGGGGAACCTCATCCCTGCCAGAACACGCTGATCAGTGCTCACAGCCTTTGTCTGCAAGCACTGATCTTTGTTGGACTTACAAACAAGCTCCCAGAACGAAACTTTGAAAACACATTACCTTAATTTGTGAGGGACTGGGATGGGGGCTACTTCTTAGGTAAGTTGTTGTTAGACTACTGAGCTCCACTTAAGTCCAGAGAATAGGTACTGATGGTGCTTTTGCTTCAGACCTCTGGATTCAGCCTGGACCTGGAGCTCATCAATTGTTTCAACAGGTTTGCAATAAGAAGTTAACAAAAATATGTTTATTGAATGGCTATGTAACTGCTAATGCAAATTCCTGCCTCAGACCTTTGGATTCAACCTGGGCCTGGAGCCCATCTATTGTTTCAATAAGCTTGCAATACGGAGTTAAACAAAATATATGTTTCTTGAATGGTTATGTAACTACTAATGCAAATTGCTGCTAAATTATATATGAACACTACTTATCCGAATGTTTCTGTTTTGTCTAAACTTTATGCATGTACATCATTGGAACTGTTGAGGTTGGAGGAGGTGGGGGGGGGGGGGGGGGGGTGACTCTCTTTGTTGTATGAATAAACTTCTAGAAATAGATAGTGATGGCTAGGGATGAGCTTCGAGTTCGAGTCGAACTCATGTTCTACTCGAACATTGCCTGTTCGCCTGTTCAGCGAACAGTGAACAATTTGGGCTGTTCGCAGCAAATTCGAAAAGCCTGAACACCCTATACAAGTCTATGGGAGAAATCTAAAGTGCTCATTTTAAAGGGTAATATGCAGATTACTGTCCTAAAAAGTGTTTGGGGACCCGGGTCCTGCCCCAGGGGACATGGATCAATGCAAAAAAAAGTTTTAAAAACTGCAGTTTTTTCAGGAGCAGTGATTTTAATAATGATTAAAGTGAAACAATAAAAGTGTAATATTCCTTTAAATTTCGTAGCTGGGGGGTATCTATAGTATGCCTGTGAAGGGGCGCATGTTTCTGGTGCTTAGAACTGTCGCTGTACAAAGTGTCATTTGTGCAGGAAAAAAAGTCCTTTAAAATCACTTGCGGCTAAATTGTCGGGTCTCCGTAATACAGAGAACACTCAATAAGTGTTCTCTGTATTAGCCGACAATTCATTCATTCATTGATTAAAAAAAAAAAAAAAAAAAAAAAGCGTGGGGGTTCCCCTAAATTCAATTACCAGGCCCTTCAGGTCTGACATGGATATTAAGGGGAACCCCGTGTCAAATAAAAAAAAAAATTGACGTGGGGGTCCCCCCAAATATCCATACCAGACCCTTCAGGTCTGATATGGATATTAAGGGGAACCCCGCATCAAAAAAAAAAAAAATTGATGTGGGGGTCCCCCTAAAAATCCATATCAGACCCTTTATCCGAGCACGCAACCTGGCAGGCCACAGGAAAAGAGGGGGGGACGAGAGAGCGGCCCCCCCTCCCTCCTGAACCGTACCAGGCCACATACCCTCAACATTGGGAGGATGCTTTGGGGGTCTGTGACCCCTCAAAGCACCTTGTCCCCATGTTGATGAGGACAAGGGCCTCATCCTCACAACCCTGGCCGTTGGTTGTGAGGGTCTGCGGGCAGGGGGGCTTATCAGAATCTGGAAGCCCCCTTTAACAAGGGGACCCCCAGATCCCGGCCCCCCCCTGTTTGAAATGGTAAGGGGGTACAAAAGTACCCCTACCATTTCACAAAGAAAGTGTCAAAATGGTTAAATAAGACAAACACACTTTTGAAAAATTCCTTTATTAAAAATGAAAAAAAAAGATTCCAGCGGTGCTAATCCACTCTTGCTATCCAGCGATGGATCTCCGGGGTCCAGCGATGGATGATCATATCCAGCGACGGGGGAATCTCTCAGTCCAGCGCTGTCCATACATCCTTCTTCTGTCTCCTCTCCGGAGACACTGCAGAGAGCACAGCGCTGACGTTTCTTATATTGGGAGGGCGGGGCCACCCGTCACCTGACCCCGCCCCTCTGACGCTGCAGAGGGAAGCCAGGGGTTCCCCAGTGACGTGTGGGTGACCCCGCCCCTTCTGATGTAACGGAAACCTGCGTTTCCGCGAAACCTGCGGGTGGCCCCGCCCTCCCAATATAAGAAACGTCAGCGCTGTGCTCTCTGCAGTGTCTCCGGAGAGGAGACAGAAGAAGGATATATGGACAGCGCTGGACTGAGAGATTCCCCCGTCGCTGGATATGATCATCGATCGCTGGACCCCGGAGATCCGTCGCTGGATAGCAAGAGTGGATTAGCACCGCTGGAATCTTTTTTTTTTTTTTCATTTTTAATAAAGGGATTTTTCAAAAGTGTGTTTGTCTTGTTTAACCATTTTGACACTTTCTTTGTGAAATTTTTTAAAAAAATTTGATGCAGGGTTCCCCTTAATATCCATATCAGACCTGAAGGGTCTGGTATGGATATTTGGGGGGACCCCCACGTCAATTTTTTTTTTAAATTTGACACGGGGTTCCCCTTAATATCCATGTCAGACCTGAAGGGCCTGGTAATTGAATTTAGGGGAACCCCCACGCTTTTTCTTTTTTTTTTAATCAATGAATGAATGAATTGTCGGCTAATACTGAGAACACTCATTGAGTGTTCTCTGTATTACGGAGACCCGACAATTTAGCCGCAAGTGATTTTAAAAGACTTTTTTTCCTGCACAAATGACACTTTGTGCAGCGACAGTTCTAAGCACGGGAAACATGCGCCCCTTCACAGGCATACTATAGATACCCCCCAGCTACGAAATTTAAAGGAATATTACACTTTTATTGTTTCACTTTAATCATTATTAAAATCACTGCTCCTGAAAAAACGGCCATTTTTAAAACTTTTTTTGCATTGATCCATGTTCCCTGGGGCAGGACCCGGGTCCCCAAACACTTTTGAGGACAGTAACTTGCATATTACCCTTTAAAATGAGCACTTTAGATTGTGAACGTTCGAGTCCCATAGACTTTAATAGGGTTCTAAAGTTCACACGAAGTTTAGGTCTGTTCGCAGGTTCTGGTGCGAACCGAACAGGGGGGTGTTCGGCTCATCCCTAGTGATGGCCATATTCTGTTTTTCATGTGCAACATCCCCAATAGATTACTAGAAAGTCTAGAATTTTCCCCAAATTGGAATTTTAAATGGCACTTTTATAGAAGCATCTATATACTCATAGTTTAAAAGATAAAGATCTGTTTATTTATACAATATTTAAAAGTTATTAAAATGTATACATAGAAAATACAGCATGCATTTGAATGATCAATGACTGTCCTCTGATGTGATACATAGGGTCTTCTGTCACCCACCAAAGACTCTCTCATGGGAGAATCAACCTTCTTATTCATTTAAGGGGTTGACAGTCTCTGGTAAATCAATGCCCATAAGGTGGTGATGGTGGTGGTGGGGGGAAGGGAGTATGTCAAGAAAGGTGAAGTTTTCTCATGTGGAAACAAAGAAAAGGGAGATCTTTGATCATAGATATGGAATTTATGAGAGATATTTCATTCTTGAACAAATAGTGTTGTTTGGACTTTGTCACATATTTAGCATGCAGTACTTTGATATTTGGAGTTCCAAATTTGCACTTTATTTTTTGTTTGGGACAAGATAACTGTTTTTAAGTTTATTTGATTGTGTACTGAATTTACAGTATATATGCACCTTGTTGGACATGATGAAAGTGGGACAGTTACAAGACTGAACTTTTTTCTTTTTTATTTATGTATGCTTATTACTAAATGGGTGTTTAGCGCATAGCCTTTTGTGGTTATTCAACGAGGAGCAGGGGCAGCGCTATATATACACATATAGCTCTTTTAACAGGTATATATATATATATATATATATATATAAATATATATATATATATATATATAGTGGCTGGTAGGTTACGAATTTAGGTGCACTAGCACAAACCTTCAATATCATTAATATAACTGTACATTTATTCAATTGATGCTTAATATCAGAATCCTATGAGTGTCACAGCAACACATCCTGATATAAAGATATTTGCTAGTAATTTTGTTTGATATTATGTTCATAGTTGTCTGGAGAGTGTTTGCTCATGTCCCTGTTACGGCTGTTCCCAAAGATTGTCTTGAAAGACAAAACAATGAACAATCCTTGCATGGGGATCTTTAATATTTTTAAAGCCACAGGAGGTCCTGAGATAAGCCCAGTTAAACTACCAAACTATCAACTTATCAAGGATGCTACCGTATTATTCAAATGCTGAAGTCTGGAAGAGACCCCTGTGAAGTTCCAAGAAGAAGAGCCATGATGCTAACTTGAGGCCTAAAGTTTCCGTAATTGCTGAGAGAAATAGCTATGATGGCAGGTCAAAGATCCCAAAGGCCAAGTCTAGAGGATGCTTTCTGTTTATGCAACACCAGTTTAAGTTTGTCTGAGGATGCCAACAACTGCTCCCATTAAGAAGCAGGCCTACTGAGGTTTATGTATACAGGAATAACGTAAAAATCATGATAATGTATGTATAAAGGGTTCTCGAATGTTGGAAAGGGAAGAGCTTGAGTTTGGCCTAAACTAGGGTTTAGACCAAACTGGGAAGGAAGCTGTTACTAAGGCCCAATCAACTGCAGAAAGGGCATTGCTTGATTCACAGCTGCGCATACATAAAGGGGTGGGGATGCTTGTGACATAGTAAGGTCACGTGGCTATATTAGGTAAATGGTTTCACTGACACTGACAAAACAATAGTTTTAGGAGACTACTTTGCCTCTTTGTGTACTTTTAGAAGGTGGGGGTCAGAGGATCTCATCCATGGTAAGTTAAAGTTAGCAATAGGAGCAGTTTGTTTTTGTGTTTTTTTTTGGTTTTGGCAGATTGGCAAACGTTGTTCATCATGATTAATGTGGATCTGCAAAGCTAGATGATATGGTTGACGATAGATTTACATTGTGGGTTTTTAAAAGGACTTGTCAAAAGTGTCATTGCAAATTGTACAGAATTGCATAAAATGTTCCATTTAAAAAAATATATATTTCCAAACAGTTCTAAACGTAATTGGCAGTGTTTATGAGCCTATAGCCACGTACGGCTTTTTCTGTAATGCATTAATTGTCAAAAATATAATGTCGCTATAGCTCCAGGGCACCACCACAAAAATAAGCCTATTTTACTCTGTATGACTATAAGTCTAATGTAATGTACAGTATGTGTGATCTTAGGTTTACCACTGCCAAACTCAGGCAGTAAAAGAAATTCTGAAAAAGTTTGCCATGGTTTAGTCATCTAAGTCATTCATTGTTAAACAACTAGCTATACAAGAGATTATAAATTAATGCAGAGACCTACAGTATATACATAATGCTTTCTTTGTGCAGCTTGAAATGGTCTTTGTTATCACTTCTAATTTGCTATTTTTTTATTCTGATACATTTGACTATAACTAAGGTTTGCCAAACATGTTAGGAATTGCTAGAATATTTAGCATGATAAAAATCTTTAATTAAAATGTTAAGCTATCACTCAAAACTATTTTTGTCCCAGTAAGGCTGCCAAATGCTTTCTGATCTAATGATGGTAAAATCCTCTTAGATTTACATTTAAAAACGTTCTTCTGTCAAGATAATGGAGGTGGCATTATGTTCTAATAAAATATAAAGAACAAAATACCAACTTATGAAACATTCAGTGATACAATTATAGTGTCCTTAGGTAAAAAGAACCACATAGTTACATTAGATACATAGCAGTACATTAGCTGAAAAAGAATACAAATGAACGACACATAAAAGTCCATATATTTTTCCATCCAACTGCTTTTACTCATAAACAAGCATTGGACAGAAAAGGAAACATTAATTCTACAGATTTAAGATTGGCGACACCTTATGTGCTATCATAGACAGGCTCGGACTGGGACAAAAAATAGGCCCAGGCATTTTAGCAGGCGTGTGGTCTCCCACACTGTAATGTGCAGGGACACTGTGATATAAAGGGAACTGCACTGTAAAGGGGCACTGCAATGATTACAGTGCCCCTTTACAGTGCAGTGTCCTTTATATTATAGTGTCCCAGTCCTATTGTGGCCAAACAATGCTAGTACTGTCTGTCTCCTATTGTGCCCTTGTGCCCATACTGCCCAGTGACACTGACCTGTTCTCTTTCTGGTGGTGCAGTACAGCGTGGCTCTCTCTGGTGGTGCAGTACAGCGTGGATCTCTCTCTGTTGGTGTGGTACAGCGTAGCTCTCTCTCTGGTGGTGTGGTACAGCGTGGCTCTCTCTCTGGTGGTGCGGTACAGCATGGCTCTCTCTGTGGTGGTGCTGGTACAGCTTTGCTCTCTCTCTCTGGTGGTGCGGGTACAACGTTGGTCTCTCTCTGGTGGTGTGGTACAGTGTGTCTCTCTCTCTGGTGGTGTGGGTACAACGTTGGCCTCTCTCTGGTGGTGAGGTACAGCGTGGCTCTATCTGGTGGTGTGGGTACAGATTGGTTCTCTCTCTGGTGGTGCGGTATAGTGTGGCTCTCTTTATTTGGTGGTGTGGGTACAGCGTGGCTCTCTATCTGGTGGTGTGGGTACAGTGTGGCTCTCTATCTGGTGGTGATGGTATCTGGTGATATATGTGTAGAGGACTGTGAAACTGGATTAAAGTTATTATTATAAAGCTCTCTATTTTAAGGCATAGTGATAGGTTGAGTGGTCAGAATTGATATTGATGCAAATGTTGGGATTACACACTTAAAAATTAATCATAATAATGAGAAACATCCCATTCAAAGTTTAACCCAAGTGGGATTCTGGTGGTGTGGGTACAGATTGGTTCTCTCTCTGGTGGTGCGGTATAGTGTGGCTCTCTTTATTTGGTGGTGTGGGTACAGCGTGGCTCTCTATCTGGTGGTGTGGGTACAGTGTGGCTCTCTATATATATATCACCAGATAGAGAGCCACACTGTACCCACACCACCAGATAGAGAGCCACGCTGTACCCACACCACCAAATAAAGAGAGCCACACTATACCGCACCACCAGAGAGAGAACCAGTCTGTACCCACACCACCAGAATCCCACTTGGGTTAAACTTTGAATGGGATGTTTCTCATTATTATGATTAATTTTTAAGTGTGTAATCCCAACATTTGCATCAATATCAATTCTGACCACTCAACCTATCACTATGCCTTAAAATAGAGAGCTTTATAATAATAACTTTAATCCAGTTTCACAGTCCTCTACACATATATCGATTGTGACTCACGATTTTTGATTGGCAAGCAGTTGCCTTAGGAATCACTGATTATTATACAATCGTTAGTCTTCTAAATGTGTATTGGCGTTATTATGAGGTTATACTAGGTTATTTTCATTGAGGCTGTCCTACACATACACTTTCATTAGATGTGTATTGGATATCAATGACCTGATAGGAATCATTGAGGTCACATTTATGTTGATGCTTTCTCCAACTTAAGCATGCATATTTAGTTTACATGTATATACCGGTTCCAGTTGTATTTTAATTTCAATTTTAACTGGCTGATTGGTTGTTAGTATATATATGATCTTTACATATGCATCGAGGACGCATTGAGGCGGGCTGTGTAGTCTATATCGGTTGAATAGCCGTGAGTGCATATTTGGCTTACACTCATAGACTGATGTCGGTGGTATGGTACAATTATAGTTTAGTTTTAGCAGGCAGACTGTTCATCCATACATAAGTAATCTACATACACATATTGATATTGATTGCTCAGGTGAAGGTTGTAGTGGTGAGCGTTTGGGTCATATACCTTTCCATTGTCCACCTAGGATAGGTTGACAGGGTTGAGGACATCAGAACTGATGCTTTTTCCATCTCACAGATATATATGTAGTCTACACACACATATCAATACTGGTTGTACAATTTGAGTTGGTAGATCGGTTGTTAACATATATCTAGTTTATACACATACATTGAGGTCGTCTGTGTAGTATGGATCGGTTAAACAGTTATGGGCGCATATCCTGCTTATATACACAGACCGATATTGGTGGCATGGTCCATTTATCGGGTAGCCTTATTAGGCTGACCGGCAATCAATGTACATGTAGACTATATATACACATTGATATCGATTGCTCGGGTGTAGGGTTTGACAGCGGGTTTTTGTGTTACACACTTTCTCATTGTTTATATAGGATAAGCCGATAGGACCGAGGATGTTACAATAGACTAAGTTTGCTAAAAATTTTTCTTGCTAGTTTTATTATGGATTAAATATGTTTTTTTACACCGATAGGTTACATTGGATTATTAATGGACTCATAAACTTGTCATGTTATCGAGAGTGAGTACTACAATGTCAGAGTCACATATTTACATCTGTAATGGGATTTTCTATATATTTTCTATATATTTATTTATTTATATTATAGGGTTTCTGCTTTTAATGCTAAGATCCTCTTCTGCCATGCGATCCTTGGTTGACACTTTGGAATGTGGCTAATGGACAACTGATGTGTTAGTCTACATCGTGTGGAATTTTCTAGTTATATAATACAACGATTTCCATTTTTTTACTGTCCATAATAATACATTTTAAGCCAGAATGTAGAGGAGGAACTACGACCAATTCATTAACTTGTTTTTATGTCATATTTGTTAACTAAAGAGAATGATAAGGATAATGAAAATGTAAGGGGGAGAGGATAAGATGAACACAATAGTGGGTTAACATTTATGTTAATGGCACAGCATGATAAGATCTTGGTGTGTGTTGCCCAGCGTTTTATTTATTTAATAATTAACATTTATCAATTTTTGTTGTGAATTTATTAATGTTCATCAATAAGTTATTTGACATTTGACTATCAATAATTTTTTATTAATTTATTATGAATTTATTATGAATTTTCACTATGATTCATATATTACACATTATATTCATGCTTATTTTGAATTGATGCAAACGCATCACGTATGCGTTTTTTTTTCACGTGACACACTCACGGATGTGCTTTTTCACAGGACATGATTCATATATTACACATTATATTCATGCTTATTCTGAATTGATGTAAACGCATCACGTATGCGTTTTTTTTTTCACGTGACACACTCACGGATGTGCTTTTTCACAGGACACCATATACTGATTATACATGTGGCACCTGTGTTATTTATACATATATTTAACATTTCCACGCCTCTGTGAATGTGTTTGATTTTTTACCATTAAGTCTACCCACTCTAATTTTTTTTTTTCTTTTTGCTCTTTTTCTTGCACGGGATTTAATAATTTTTCATCTTGGATAAAATGTAATATTTTTATTTTACTTTCTAGGGCCTATTGGTAAATTTTTTCACTTATCTCACTTATTTCATACAGACATACACACCTGTATAAGGTGGTGTATGCCTGCAGCATTTATTACATCATTTCTATTTTCACTAATGCCGCGTACACACGGGCGGACTGTATGGCGTACTTAGTCCGTCGAAACACATTTCAGCGGACAGTCCGCTCGTGTGTGGGCTTTAGCGGACTTTTTCAGCGTGCAGTCTGGCGTACTAAGTATTTCGGATTTTTCAAAATTCTGTCCGTCGTACTTTGGTTGCAGCGGACAATCCGCTCGTCAGTAGGCTAGTTCGACGGACTAAGAATGGCGCATGCCCAGAAAGGATTTACACGGCGGAAGGGTGCTTTGCTGTGTATTGGACCTCCTATTTCTAGTCCCGTCGTACGTGCTGTACACGTCATCGCGCAAGCTTTCGACGGACTGTTTGTGCATCCGTGTGTGGTCAAGTCCGTTCAGTCGAAAGTATGACGGACTGTCCGTCGGATTGTATGACGGACTAAGTACGCCATACAGTCCGCTCGTGTGTACGCGGCATAAGAGTTAAATTTTGGTTAGATTTTTGGTCAAAAATATTTTTTCTTTTTGCTTTCTTTCAGGCCGCGTACACACGGGCGGACTGTTCGCTCAACTTTGTCCGCTGAACAGTGTTTCAGCGGACAGTCCGCTCGTGTGTGGGGCTTCAGCGGACAGTTTCAGCGGACAGTTTGACGAACAAAGTTTTTCGGAAATTCCGAAAAACTGTCCGCTGAAACTTGGTTTGAGCGGACAGTCCGCCCGTGTGTAGGCCACTTTCGAAATGAGCAAACTGTTCCCGCTCGGAGGAAAGTCTGCTCATTTCGAGCGCGTCTCCAGGTAGGCGGGGCCCGCGAAGGAGACGTCGCGGGCCCCGCCGCCTGGTATGGACTTAAAGGGGAACCCCAACGCCGAAAAAAATCGGCGTGGGGTCCCCCAAAGTCCACAACAGACCCTTGTCCGAGCACGCTACCCGGCCGGCCAGGAAAGGGGGGCGAGCGAGCGCGCCCCCCTCCCGAGCCGTACCAGGCGTGCCCTCAACATGCGGGGTGCCTTGGGGGAGGGGGGCCGCGCGGCCCCCCCACCCCAAAGCACCTTGTCCCCATGTTGATAAGGACAAGGGCCTCTTCCTGACAACCCTGGCCATTGGTTGTCGGGGTCTGCGGGTGGGGGGCTTATCGGAATCCGGGAGCCCCCTTTAATAAGGGGGCCCCCGGATACCGGCCCCCCACCCTATGTGAATGAGTATTGGGTACAATGTACCCCTACCCATTCACCTGTAAAATAAAAGTACCCAAAAAAAAAACACAACACACGAGATAAAATATTTTATTGCACAGCTCCGGGGGTCTTCCGTCTTCGGGGGTCTTCTCGCCGGACTCCTCCGCTATCTTCTTGTAGCTCTTTTGCTAGCGGAGGAGTCCGGCTTTCTTCCTCTCCGCCGCCGGCCTCTTCTCCCGACTTCGGGGGTCTTGTCCCCCTCTTCGGTTCTTCTGCCGGGCCACCGCGCCTTCTTATAGCTCTTTTACAGGCGGTGGCCCGGTCTTCTGTCGCCGCTGTCGCCTTCCGGTCGCCTTCCGTTCTTCTTCTTGTTCTTCTTCTTCTTCTCCAGGAGATGTTGACACGTCGCTCTCTCCGGCCGGAATGCCAGAGCCGCGCTGCGCGGCCACTTATATAGTGACAATGGGGCGGTGTCACATGGTATATGTCACATGGGTTGGTCACATGGGTTGATGTCACATGGGGACTATGACATCGTAAGGGGGCGGGGTCACCATGTGACCAACACATGTGACAATAAAATATTTTATCTCGTGTGTTGTGTTTTTTTTTTGGGTACTTTTATTTTACAGGTGAATGGGTAGGGGTACATTGTACCCCATACTCATTCACATAGGGTGGGGGGCCGGTATCCAGGGGCCCCCTTATTAAAGGGGGCTCCCGGATTCCGATAAGCCCCCCGCCCGCAGACCCCGACAACCAACGGCCAGGGTTGTCAGGAAGAGGCCCTTGTCCTCATCAACATGGGGACAAGGTGCTTTGGGGTGGGGGGGGGCGCGCGGCCCCCCCTTCCCCAAGGCACCCCCCATGTTGAGGGCACGCGGCCTGGTACGGCTCGGGAGGGGGGGCGCGCTCGCTTGCCCCCCTTTCCTGGCCGGCCGGGTAGCGTGCTCGGACAAGGGTCTGTTGTGGACTTTGGGGGGACCCCCACGCCGATTTTTTTCGGCGTTGGGGTTCCCCTTTAAGTACATTCCAGGCGGCGGAGCCCGCGACGTCTCCGTCGCGGGCCCCGCCTACCTGCACGCGCGCTCGAAATGAGCGGACTGTTGCCTCGTGTGTGGGCGAGTCCGTTCATTTCAAAAGTTGCGCGGACTTAGTACGACGAACAAAGTTTGCCGTATTTGTCCGCTCAAAAAGTGCCGTGTGTGGGCGTGTTCGTTCATTCAAAAGTTTGAGCGGACTATTTGACGAACTTAGTTTCGGCAGACAGTCCCCGCGTGTGTACGCGGCCTCAGGTTTTCTTGAGTATTTTCATTGCTTGGCAGCACATGCTAGTTGCAAGTGCGATTCAGCTGTATGTAATTGCCTTCAATCTTTCAATTATGTGATATGCCTTGGCTCTTTTTATGTTTTATGCTATATATTTGATATTTGCTTGAAAGATGGTTAGCTATGAGTAAGCACTGATTACGGTGCGAAACGCGTCAGTTTCCTGTACCCTGTTATTCTTTTGCTGTGTTTTTTTTACTTTGTTTTGATGTGACCCACGTTGTTTCAATTAAAGATGGGATTTCAAGTATTTTTCCAGTGTGCGGCTATCCAGAGTTTTGACCTGCTTATTTGCTCCTGGTCACCCGACAACCCAGGAATTTAGAGGTGTTTGTGTCAATGTAGAAGAAACTGACCCTTGATGGCCACACTGAGGAAAAACAAGTAGTGGAAGGTCTGCCTCCAGGAATAAGGCTCACTCAGAAAATGCAAACTTTGTCACCCAGGCATTGGAGCGGCCGGGTCCCTGCTCTGCAACTGTAGGCTGAGGTCCAAAGAGAGATAGTCCGAGGCTAGCTGTGGAATTTATATTCTTTTCCAGTGTCCTTTCTGATAACTGTAGTCAGTGCTGAAGATTGCAGTATGTTCTAGCTGTGGGACTACATGTCCCAAGATGCTCTGCTTGTTGAAATGAGTGATCCTATTCTGCTGGCAGCCCAGGAAATGATGCAACTGTCCCAGAACTGCGCACTAGGGCAAAAGGCTACATCTCAGTCTCAACTGTTTGTGTCACTGAGTTGAAGAAAAACATAGTTGGCACTTAGCAACATTTAGAAGCATGACAATGCAGTTTGGTCTGTCAGTGGAGCATTCCCAAACTTTCCACAAACTACCAATCATGGAGAGCACACTGTCCACATCACAGTCTTGCCATATGACCACCAGTTTTAGGACTACAACTGTACAAATCTCAAAAACCTTTGCATTCAAATTGAAAAGGAGGAGCAATGGTGTGGCTTGCAGTCCTGGGCTTCAGAGCTGCATGTGCGTGGTGATGCACAAAGCCAGGAATCAAAAGCATGTTCATAAGGGTGGTTATGCTTTAAAAGTTAAGTTGACCTTTGCAGGCAGAATTTCACTTTTCATATTAAATAGAAGCCCTTTCTATTGTCTTTTCTGCCCAAGCCTTATCATATGCACCAGAGAACAGAACGTGTTTACCTCTCTGGACCACACCTCCCTCAATACAATATCACCTCTTTTTTATTTACACCAAATGTCCTACTTCTTCCTTTATGGTGGTAATACGGAGTACCATCTGATTACCATCTGATTATACAATCTCCTTTAGATCTACCATCAGCTATGTAATGCAAGGGCTTGCCTGATTTGATACAAATTTTATTTGATACAAAAAAATGGCCTTCTTCTGGGGCTTAGGTGGTTAAAGTGGAGCTCCACCCAAAAGGCGACGTTTTGCTTTAAGACATCCTCCACACCCTCTGCCTAACTAGAAATGTAATTTTGGAGGGGGGGGTACCTAGTTTTGACAGGTACCCACTTTCACTCGCCTAGGCGATCCAAGTGGAAGTTATCCTTCCCCCTGCCTCCTCGCAGTCTTCTGGGACATGTCACAGGTCTCAAAAGACTGTGAGACCATTCACAAAGCACAGCGTCAATCAGCTGTGCTTTGTGAATTCAATCCGCAGATTGCATGGTGTGCAGATCTGCGGATTGAGCCCAAAAGAAAGGCTGCAGCTTCGGCCTAGCTCCGGAGCCGCGGGCCATCTTGGTACACCCATCGGCGGCCTAGGTGAGCGGCGCGCTGACGTCATCATCACCGCCCACCTCATCTGCTCCTGGATCTGCCTGCTAGTGGTAAGCAAGCAGAGTCAGAAATATTACAGTGGGGGAGATGTGCATATTACAGTGGGGGAGATGTGCATATTACAGTGGGGGAGATGACATAGCTATTACAGTTGGGGAGACATGGATATTACAGTGGGGGAAGACGTGGATATTACAGTGGGGGAAGACGTGGATATTACAGTGGGGGAGACGACGTGGATATTACAGTGGGGGAGACGTGGATAATACAGTGGGGGAGACGTGGATAATACAGTGGGGGAGATGACATGGATATTACAGTGGAAGGAGATGTGGACATTACAGTGGGGGGAGATGACGTAGATATTACAGTGGGGAAGACGACATGGATATTACAGTGGGGAGATGTGCATATTACAGTGGGGGAGATGACATAGCTATTACAGTGGGGGGAGACGTGGATATTACAGTGGGGGGAGACGTGGATATTACAGTGGGGGAGACGTGGATAATACAGTGGGGGAGACGTGGATAATACAGTGGGGGAGATGACATGGATATTACAGTGGGAGGAGATGTGGACATTACAGTGGGGGGAGATGACGTAGATATTACAGTGGGGGAGACGACATGGATATTACAGTGGGGGAGATGTGCATATTACAGTGGGGGAGATGACATAGCTATTACAGTTGGGGAGACATGGATATTACAGTGGGGAAGACGTGGATATTACAGTGGGGGGAGACGTGGATATTACAGTGGGGGGAGACGTGGATATTACAGTGGGGAGAGACGACGTGGATATTACAGTGGGGGAGACGTGGATAATACAGTGGGGGAGATGACATGGATATTACAGTGGGGGGAGATGACGTAGATATTACAGTGGGGGAGACGACATGGATATTACAGTGGGGGAGATGATGTGGATATTACAGTGGGGGAGATGACATGGATATTACAGTGGGGGGAGATGTGGATATTACAGTGAGGGAGATGTGGATATTACAGTGGGGGAGATGACGTGGATATTACAGTGGGGGAGATGACAACATTACAGTTATAATTAGTCGAAATTAGTCAATTAATCGATCAAAAAAAAAGGACATTAAGACCAACCTACGATCACGTTTAAGGGATGGAAGTCTCAACGCCTGCATGAAGCTTAACCTCACCACGTATCAACCAGACTACAAAGCCATCAGCAAAACAATGCAGCACCAGAAGTCGCATTAACGGTAAGAAGTACTTTATTCATCATTGGTTAGCAACTGCATAAACAACGTTATTAAAAATAATTCAGAGCTCATGTCATGTTTGGCAACTTTGCCGTATTTCTTTGTTCTGTGATTTATCTCTTAATAAAAAACACCTGATTGTTTAATTCAGAGACTTATTGTACTTTAAAAGTGTTGGTACTTGTATTTAGTTTTAAACATATTGTATGGCTCTCACGAAATTACATTTTAAAATATGTGGCGTTCATGGCTCTCTCAGCCAAAAAGGTTCCCTACCCCTGTTCTATTAGAACACCCAGATCCTTCTCCGCCATTAATTCCCCCAGCTGTACTTCCCCTAGTATGTATGATGCATGTATATTCATAGCCATCAAGTGCATACCTTTACATTTATCATTTAATATTAAACCTCATTTGCCACATAGTTTCCCAATTAAACAGTGCATTGGGGTCGGGCTGTAAATTGGAGACAACCTATAAGGATGTTATTCCACTGCGTAGACTTTGTCATCTGCAAAGACTGAAATCATACTTTTAATCCTGACTCTATTTCATTTTATACATATATTAAATAGTAAGGGTTCCAACACTGAACCTTGGTGTACAGCACTAATAATCTTAGACCATTCAGAGTATAAAGCATTAACCACCTTTCTCTGAATATGTTCTTTTAGCCAGTTTTCTATCTATTTACAAAGCAAAAGGAAGAGTGTGTGCAGGATGACGGTGAGTCAAGGCTGGTCTATCACATCCCATAAATTGCAACAAGAAAGAAAAAGCCTGGTGCACTAGGCACGGCATATACCCCTGGGGGATATTTATAATAAGATGGACCAGTCCGTAGTTAAAAAATATATATATATTTTTATTAGAAAAACCTAGTAGGTATAGTAATATAACAAAGTATTAAACATATACAGAAAGTACTTCACAGTGCTGGTTCGAAGGAGGCTTGAAACATATGTAGTAATGAGAATGATGCCGACATGTTTCGGACTATCCATCCTTTTTCTTAGGCATAACAAACATCTTGTATACACATGTCCTAAAATGTAAGCGTAATAAAATTAGTACAAATATGAGCAGAACAGAATGGTGCATAGCTCTGCATTTACATCCTTGGTAGATAATACTAGAGGAAATAGGTATACTCACAACCCTGAAACTATGGTCAGCAGCAGGGGGTAAAGGTACTGTAATGCAGTTCAAAACTTGAGATATGGCAGTAGGTTACATGTAGCTATGTGCCACTGATGAGCCAAGCATTGGCAGAACAGGGTACTGAAAAGTAGTATCCAAAAACGCTATAGCTGCAGGATATCTACTGTCTGGTTCCTTAAATGACCAGAGCAGTATACAAACGGCCAGTGTCCAAAAGGGTATTATCTGGTAGGAAAAGATACAAAAAAATCAGGAAATGGACATACATGCCTAAATATAAGAGTATGGAGGTATGAGTATAGCAAAAAATGCTGTCCCAACCTGAAACTGGAATATGTCTTGGAGCAGTCCTCAGCGGCGTGCAACCAACGGCGTACTGACCGCCATGAGTGCAGACCTTTAAATAACCCAAAAGGGTTATTACAATCAGCTGTGGACAGGCGCCATTGGGAGCCTCCACAGCTGAGGCTGTTGAGATGGACTGGTGCGTCATTGGATGCAGCCAGTCTGTCTGGAGAGATCCCTGATGAGGCAGCGCAGGGCGGGGCCCCGCCCAAAGATGGGCGGGCCTGTGTTCTGCATCGTGACATCACCGGCGCGTGGGATGCCCAGTTGCCTGTGCTCCGGAGTGGAGTGCAAACAGGAAGAGCGCAAGAGGCCTCCTGCGCTGAACGGCCATAGAAACCACAGGCACCCCTTGGATACTATGGGGGCGTGTGGGTCTCCCGTGCGCCGGGCAGCATAATGGCGAGGCCTGAAACACCTAGTGGAAGATAAATAAAGGGAGTGGGCATAAATATAGTAATATGTAAAGAAAAAAAGGGGGAAAAAAATGTGTCGACCCTGGTGGTGAGCAAGCGGAAGTGATGGCTGGGATGAAGAAGCAGTACATCTCTGGAATGACAAACAGACATTAAGGATTATAGGTGGTGGTATAACAAAGCACATTACAAGAAACAGAAATTACATGTGGTGATAACATGTATGTAGTAAAAAGAAAGTAACATATTGATCATACATTCTACAGCAGAATAATGTACTGTGGTGTATGCCTAGTAAAGCACATATCTATAGATAGTGTCATAAGAATGGAGTATTGACAGCATAATACGGCAATTACATCTGGTGATGACAAATATGCAGTAGAAGGAAAATAACATATTTATAATACATTCTACAACAAAATGGTGTAATGTTATCTATACTTAGTAGAGCTCGTATTAATAGATGGTATCATAAGAATGAAATATTAGTATAATACAAAAAATAGAAATGTATTGCAGTGCAGAAATGGTGTATAGCATACAAAATACACAAATGATTAGAACAAGGGTGTAAACAAAGAAGGAGAGAGCAGATATAGATGTTATAAGTCGAGATTGCAAACCCCAGATGGGAAACCATCAAGAAAGGGCTTGAAATTAAACGCCTCGTTAAGGCCAGGGGGTGAGGTAGCATTGAGGTGCAATATCCACCTCAATTCACTCTGCAATAATGATTTGTTGTAGTGACCTCCTCTAGGGCTGGGGGGGATATGGTCCAAGGCCAGAAAGCGTATTTTAGGAGTGTGATCGGGGTGAACTAGGTGACAATGGTGCCCAGTAGGGAAGTCAGGATCTTTTGTATTGATGCTGATGGTGTGGCGATAAATACGCTTCCATAACGGTAGCTTAGTTTTTCCCGTGTAATAACAGCCGCATTCACATAACAGCAGATAAACCACCCCAATGGTGTGGTAATTGACATAATGATGTGGACGAAAAGGTTGTAGGTTGTCCATTGGGTAAGACATCCTTTATCGTAGTATCCATATATTTACAGTATCCACAGCTCCCACATTGGAAGGTGCCTCGGAATTTAGTAGTATTGAATGTACTTGTGGAATATTCACTTTTAACCAATTTGTCGCATATGGATGGAGCTCTCCTGTATGTGAGAAGCGGCTGTATAGGTACAAATGGTGCAAGGAAATTATCTGTCGTGAGTATATGCCAATATCTAGATAATATATTTTTTATCTGCTGGTGCTGTTTGCAATATCTGGTGATTAGGGATGAGCTTCGAGTTCAAGTCGAACTCATGTTCAACTCCAACATTGCCTGTTCGCCTGTTCAGCGAACAGTGAACAATTTGGGCTGTTCGCAGCAAATTCGAAAAGCCGGAACACCCTATACAAGTCTATGGGAGAAATCTAAAGTGCTAATTTTAAAGGGTAATATGCAAGTTACTGTCCTAAAAAGTGTTTGGGGACCTGGGTCCTGCCCCAGGGGACATGGATCAATGCAAAAAAAAGTTTTAAAAATGGCCGTTTTTTCAGGAGCAGTGATTTTAATAATGATTAAAGTGAAACAATAAAAGTGTAATATTCCTTTAAATTTCGTAGCTGGGGGGTATCTATAGTATGCCTGTGAAGGGGCGCATGTTTCTGGTGCTTAGAACTGTCCCTGCACAAAGTGTCATTTGTGCAGGAAAAAAAGTCTTTTAAAATCACGTGCGGCTAAATTGTCGGCTCCCCGTAATACAGAGAACACTCAATGAGTGTTCTCTGTATTAGCCGACAATTCATTCATTCATTGATAAAAAAAAAAAAGCGTGGGGGTTCCCCTAAATTCAATTACCAGGCCCTTCAGGTCTGACATGGATATTAAGGGGAACCCCGTGTCAAATAAAAAAAAAAAATTGACGTGGGGGTCCCCCTAAATATCCATACCAGACCCTTCAGGTCTGATATGGATATTAAGGGGAACCCCGCATCAAATTTAAAAAAAAATTGACGTGGGGGTCCCCCTAAAAATCCATGCCAGACCCTTTATCCGAGCACGCAACCTGGCAGGCCGCAGGAAAAGAGGGGGGGGACGAGAGAGCGGCCCCCCCTCCCTCCTGAACCGTACCAGGCCACATACCCTCAACATTGGGAGGATGCTTTGGGGGTCTGTGACCCCCCAAAGCACCTTGTCCCCATGTTGATGAGGACAAGGGCCTCGTCCTCACAACCCTGGCCGGTGGTTGTGAGGGTCTGCGGGCGGGGGGCTTATCAGAATCTGGAAGCCCCCTTTAACAAGGGGACCCCCAGATCCCGCCCCCCCCCTGTTTGAAGTGGTAAGGGGGTAAAAGTACCCCTACCATTTCACAAAGAAAGTGTCAAAATGGTTAAATAAGACAAACACACTTTTGAAAAATTCCTTTATTAAAAAAAAAAAAAAAAAAAAAAAAAAGATTCCAGCGGTGCTAATCCACTCTTGCTATCCAGCGACAAATCTCCGGTGTCCAGCGATGGATGATCATATCCAGCAACGGGGGATCTCTCAGTCCAGCGCTGTCCATACATCTGTCTTCTGTCTCCACCACTCCGGAGACACTGCAGAGAGCCCAGCGCTGACGTTTCTTATATTAGGAGGGCGGGGCCACCCGTCACCTGACCCCGCCCCCTCTGACGCTGGTGAAGGGAGCCAGGGGTTCCCCAGTGACGTATGGGTGACCCCGCCCCCTCTGATGTAACGGAAACCTGTGTTACATCAGAGGGGGCGGGGTCACCCACACGTCACTGGGGAACCCCTGGCTTCCCTCTCCAGCGTCAGAGGGGCGGGGTCAGGTGACGGGTGGCTCCGCCCTCCTAATATAAGAAACGTCAGCGCTGTGCTCTCTGCAGTGTCTCTGGAGTGGAGACAGAAGACGGATGTATGGACAGCGCTGGACTGAGAGATCCCCCGTCGCTGGATATGATCATCCATCGCTGGACACTGGAGATCTGTCGCTGGATAGCAAGAGTGGATTAGCACCGCTGGAATCTTTTTTTTTATTTTTAATAAAGGAATTTTTCAAAAGTGTGTTTGTCTTATTTAACCATTTTGACCCTTTCTTTGTGAAATGGTAGGGGTACTTTTGTACCCCCTTACCATTTCAAACAGGGGGGGCCGGGATCTGTGGGTCCCCTTGTTAAAGGGGGCTTCCAGATTCTGATAAGCCCCCTGCCCGCAGACCCTCACAACCACCGGCCAGGGTTGTGAGGATGAGGCCCTTGTCCTCATCAACATGGGGACAAGGTGCTTTGAGGGGTCACAGACCCCCAAAGCATCCTCCCAATGTTGAGGGTATGTGGCCTGGTGCGGTTCAGAAGGGAGGGGGGCCGCTCTCTCGTCCCCCCCTCTTTTCCTGCGGCCTGCCAGGTTGCGTGCTCGGATAAAGGGTCTGGTATGGATTTTTAGGGGGACCCCCACGTCAATTTTTTTTTTAATTTGATGCGGGGTTCCCCTTAATATCCATATCAGACCTGAAGGGTCTGGTATGGATATTTAGGGGGACCCTCACGTCAATTTTTTTTTTTAATTTGACATGGGGTTCCCCTTAATATCCATGTCAGACCTGAAGGGCCTGGTAATTGAATTTAGGGGAACCCCCACGCTTTTTTTTTTTATTTTTATCAATGAATGAATGAATTGTCGGCTAATACAGAGAACACTCATTGAGTTTTCTCTGTATTACGGGGAGCCGACAATTTAGCTGCAAGTGATTTTAAAAGACTTTTTTTCCTGCACAAATGACACTTTGTGCAGGGACAGTTCTAAGCACCAGAAACATGCGCCCCTTCACAGGCATACTATAGATACCCCCCAGCTACGAAATTTAAAGGAATATTACACTTTTATTGTTTCATTTTAATCATTATTAAAATCACTGCTCCTGAAAAAACTGCCATTTTTAAAACATTTTTTTGCATTGATCCATGTCCCCAGGTCCCCAAACACTTTTTAGGACAGTAACTTGCATATTACCCTTTAAAATGAGCACTTTAGATTGTGAACGTTCGAGTCCCATAGACTTTAATAGGGTTCTAAAGTTCACATGAAGTTTAGGTCTGTTCGCAGGTTCTGGTGCGAACCGAACAGGGGGGTGTTCGGCTCATCCCTAGTAGTGATAATGCGTAAAGGGGGACGTTGAGTTTCACGTGTCTTAACAATAAGGTCGCGTCTTGGCCTGGCCTGGCCTTGGCTTTTTTATATGCTGTTTTTAGTGTTTTATTAGAGTAGCCACAGGCTTAGAGTCTGTCTCTGAGTAGAGCAGCTTCCTGGTCAAAAAAAGCACCAGTTGAACAATTCCGTCAAGCTCTCAAATATTGAGCAAACGGAATAGAATGAAGTAGCGGTTTGGGGTGGAAGCTCGGTGCTGACAGAATAGTGTTGCCGGCAGTTGGCTTCCTAAATAATTTGCTTTGGAGTGATCCTTTGTTGTCCTTGATAATAGTTAAGTCTAGAAAAGATACACTGGACGAACTATATGACATAGTAAAATGAAGATTTAATGTATTTTTGGAGTTCAAAAAATTAAGAAATTGATGTAATGAATCTACTGGACCATTCCAAAGTAGCAAGATGTCATCAATGTAGCGACACCATGTCGCAACATATTGGCAAAAACAGGCCACGTCTGGATCCAAAAAAAGTAAACGTTCCCACTCCCCCAGGTACAGATTGGCATATTCCGGGGCAAAGCAAGTGCCCATGGCAACACCCTGTACCTGGAGGTAGTGGAAACCACTAAATGAAAAAAAAATGTGAGTAAGTATGAACTCAAGGGCTTGCACCTTCCTGTTCTGCTCATATTTATACTAATTTGATTACACTTACATTTTAGACCATGTGCATACGAGATGTTTGTTATGCCTAAGAAAAAGGACGGATAGTCCAGACATGTCGGCATCATCCTCAATACTACATATGTTTCAAGCCTCCTTCAAACCAGCACTGTGAAGTACTTTCTGTATATGTCTGATACTTTGTTATATTAATATACCTACTAGGTTTTCTAATAAAAATATATATATATTTTTTAACTACGGACTGGTCCATCTTATTATAAACATCCCCCAGGGGTATATGCCATGACTAGTGCACCAGGCTTTTTCTTTCTTATCTATTTACAAACTGATCTTTGCAAGCCTGTAGACTTTACCTTACACATGAGCCATATGTGGGGAACTGTGTCAAATCCTTTTGTTTTGAATTTGTTTGACAACTTCTGTCTTTCATGAATCCATGCTGGCTTTTGCTTAAAATGTTTTTGTTTGTTTTTTTTCTAGCAAAAACTCATCTATATGGTCTTTTATTAAGCTCTCCATTAGCTTCCCAGCTATAGAAGTTAACCACTTGCCGCCCACCCTATAAAAAATAGACGGTGGCAAAGGGGTTGCATAATCCTGACCGGACGTCATATGACGTGATCAGGATTATGAGCCGCTGCGCGCCCCCGGGGGCGCGCATCGCGGCGATCGTTGTTGCGGGGTGTCAGTCTGACACCCGGCAACTACGATCTCGGTAAAGAGTCTCCGACGGATACTCTTTACCACGTGATCAGCCGTGTCCAATCACGGCTGATCACAGTGTAAATAGGAAAAGCCGGTGATCGGCTTTTCCTCACTCGTGTCTGTCAGACGTGAGTAGAGGAGAGCCGATCGGCTGCTCCTCTGACAGGGGGGGTCTGTGCTGATCGATTATCAGCACAGCCCCCCCGAGGATGCCCACACTGGACCACCAGGGACGCCACCAGACCATCAGGGATGCCCAGGACAAGGTATGCCACCCTAAACCACCAGGGATTCCAGTCAGTGCCACAATGGATGCCAATCAGTGCCCATAATGGATGCCAATCAGTGCCCACAATGGGCATCACTGATTGGCATGCATTATTGATTGGCACTGATTGGCATCCATTAGTACAATATATTATAATACAATGCCGCCTATCAGTTCCCATCTGTGCCGCCTATCAGTGCCCATCCATGCCACCAATCAGTGCCCATCCATGCCCACCTGTGCCGCCTACCCATGCCCACCTGTGCCGCCTACCCATGCCCACCTGTGCCGACTAACCCATGCCCACCTGTGCCGACTAACCCATGCCCACCTGTGCCACCTATCCATGCCCATCCATGCCAATCCGTGCCAGCTATCAGTGCCAATTTGTGCAACCTATCAGTGCCCATCCGTGTCGCCCATCAGTGCCACCCATCAGTGCCGCCTATCAGTGCCACATATCGGTGTCCATCAATGCCACCTCATCAGTGCCACTTCATTGGTGCCACCTCATCTGTGCCCATCAGTGCCGCCTTATCATTGCCCATCAGTGTAACCCCATCAGTGCCAATCAGTGAAGGAGAAAACGTACTTATTTGCAAAGTTTTGAAACTGAAACAAAAAATAAAAACCGCAGAGGTGATCAAATACCACCAAAAGAAAGCTCTATTTGTGGGAAAAAAATGATAAAAATTTCATTTGGGTACAGTGTAGCATGACCGCGCAATTGTCATTCAAAGTGCGACAGCGCTGAAAGCTCAAAATTGGTCTGGGCAGGAAGGTGTTTAAGTGCCTGGTATTGAAGTGGTTAAACTAACAGGTCTATAGTTATTTGTTAAATGCTTTGATCCTTTTTTAAATATAGGCACCACATTGGCCTTACGTCAATCCAGTGGTACAATGCCAGTCATTAAAGAGTCCCTAAAAATTAGAAACAATGACTTTGAAATGACAAAGCTCAATTCTTTAAAGTGTCAATAAACCCACAACAGTAAAATCAATCTATATATGCAAGCATGCTTGTTATACTCACTGTGGAACTTGAGGGGGTTAATCCTCTGCATTGTGTAAATAGGCAGCTTGATCCTGTCTTCTCTGATTCTCTATTCACCTTTATTATGTTTAAATATTTCTGGGCCATATCAATTTTGAGCCTTGGGTCTTTATCAGATGTGGAGTACTTAGTGTGAATGTGGGGATACCGTTTATTGGCTAGGTTGATTAACCAGTTGCCGACCGCCGCACGACGATGTACGTCGACAGCATGGCACGGGCAGGCATATTGGCGTACATGTACGTCCCTTGCCTCCCGCGGGTCGGGGGCCCGATCGGGCCCCCGCCCGGTGCCTGCGGCAGTCGGTTTTCGTCCGGGAGCGATCCGGGACGAGGGGGCAGCCATTCATTCATGGCCACCCCCACGCGATCGCTCCCGACGAATAGGAATCCCCCGTGACATCACTTCCTCTCCTGTAATGTAAACACAGGAGAGGAAGTGATGTATTCTCTCCTCCGTGTCGGTATTTTTCGTTCCGACACGGAGGAGAGCGGATCGGTGAGTTGCACCAACACTCTACACACACAGTAGAACATGCCAGGCACACTCACACCCCCCCTTTACCCCCCGATCACCCCCCCAATTACCCCTGCCCCCCAGTCACAGTGACACCAATGTCATTTTTTTTTTTTTTTTGCATTGGTGTCATTTGTGACTGTAATAACTGTTAGGGCAGTTAGGGTTAGCCCCCTTTAGTTCTAATGTACCCCCCTAACCCCCCCAATAAAGGTTTAACCCCGTGATCACCCCCCGTCGCCAGTGTCACTAAGGCTGGGTTCACATTGCAGCGGTTTATGAGAACGAATGTGATTCGCACCGCACTGCAGTGCAAATCACATCCGATCTCTGTGCGATTCGAGTTCAGCCATTCGCCGCACCCGCCACACCCGCCGCACCCGCCGCACCCGCCGCACCCGCCGCAAATTCGCACGGGACCCTTTTTTTGGCCCGCAGCAGAATCGGATCGCATGGGTGTTCACACCATGCGATCCGAGTTTGCAGATCGCACTGCGATATGCGAACTGATCTGGGGGTGTCAGTAACATTTCACTGACACTCCCAGCAGTCCGCATAGGGCAGTGTGAACTGCCGCCGCGAGGCATGCGATGCGGGAACCCGCCGCGGATTCGCGGCGTTTCCGCATCGCTCCAGTGTGAACCCAGCCTAATAAGCGATCATTTTTCTGATCGCCGTATTAGTGTCACAGGTGACGCTAGTTAGGCAGGTAGGTATTTAGGTTCGCCGCAGCTTTTTATAGCGCCAGGGACCCCCATATACTACCGCATAAAGCCCCCTGATTGCCCCCTAGTTAACCCTTTCACCAGTGATCACCATATAACTGTTACAGGTGACGCTGGTTGGTTAGTTATTTTTTTATAGTTTCAGGGCACCCGCCATTTATTACCTAATAAAGGTTTAACCCCCTGATCACCCGGCGGGTGTCATTTGTGACTAATAACTGTTAGGGCAGTTAGGGTTAGCCCCCTTTAGTTCTAAGGTACCCCCCTAACCCCCCCAATAAAGGTTTAACCCCGTGATCACCCCCCGTCGCCAGTGTCACTAAGGCTGGGTTCACATTGCAGCGGTTTATGAGAACGGATGTGATTCGCACCGCACTGCAGTGCAAATCACATCCGATCTCTGTGCGATTCGAGTTCAGCTATACAGATAGTATGGCTGAATTCGTGTCGCACCCGCCGCACCCGCCGCAAACTCGCACGGGACCCTTTTTTTGGTCCGCAGCAGAATCGGATCGCATGGGTGTTCACACCATGCGATCCAAGTTTGCAGATCGCACTGCGATATGCGAACTGATCTGGGGGTGTCATTAACATTTCACTGACACTCCCAGCAGTTCGCATAGGGCAGTGTGAACTGCCGCCGGGAGGCATGCGATGCGGGAACCCGCCGCGCATTCGTGGCGTTCCCGCATCGCTCCAGTGTGAACCCAGCCTAATAAGCGATCGTTTTTCTGATCGCTGTATTAGTGTCACAGGTGACGCTAGTTAGGCAGGTAGGTATTTAGGTTCGCCGCAGCTTTTTATAGCGCCAGGGACCCCCATATACTACCGCATAAAGCCCCCTGATTGCCCCCTAGTTAACCCTTTCACCAGTGATCACCATATAACTGTTACAGGTGACGCTGGTTGGTTAGTTATTTTTTTATAGTTTCAGGGCACCCGCCATTTATTACCTAGTCTCACTAGTGTACCCCTAAATTTAGGGGTGTCTACTTTCCAAAATGGGGTCATTTGGGGGGGGTTTGTGCCATCTTGGCATTTTATGGCCTTCAAAACTGTAACGCCCTTAGAAAGCCTGAAGGCGGTGCTTGGTTTTCGGGGCCCCGTACGCGGCTAGGCTCCCAAAAAGTCCCACATATGTGGTATCCCCGTACTCAGGAGAAGCAGCAGAATTTATTTTGGGGTGTCATTTCACATATGCCCATGGCATGCGTGAGCAATATATCATTTAGTGACAACTTTGTGAAAAAAAAAAAAAAAAAAAAAAGTTTGTAATTTTCCCGCAACTTGTGGCAAAATATAAAATATTCCATGGACTCAACATGCCTCTCAGCAAATAGCTTGGGGTGTCTACTTTCTAAAATGGGGTCATTTGTGGGGGTTTTGTGCCATCTTGGCATTTTATGGCCTTCAAAACTGTAATAGGTAGTGAGAAGTGAACTCAAAAATTTACGCCCTTAGAAAGCTTGAAGGCGGTGCTTGGTTTTCGGGGCCCCGTACGCGGCTAGGCTCCCAAAAAGTCCCACATATGTGGTATCCGCGTACTCAGGAGAAGCAGCAGAATTTATTTTGGGGTGTCATTTCACATATGCTCATGGCATGCATGAGCAATATATCATTTAGTGACAACTTTGTGAAAAAAAAAAAAAAAAAAAAAAGTTTGTAATTTTCCCGCAACTTGTGGCAAAATATAAAATATTCCATGAACTCAACATGCCTCTCAGCAAATAGCTTGGGGTGTCTACTTTCTAAAATGGGGTCATTTGTGGGGGTTTTGTGCCATCTTGGCATTTTATGGCCTTCAAAACTGTAATAGGTAGTGAGAAGTGAACTCAAAAATTTACGCCCTTAGAAAGCCTGAAGGCGGTGCTTGGTTTTCGGGGCCCCGTACGCGGCTAGGCTCCCAAAAAGTCCCACATATGTGGTATCCCCGTACTCAGGAGAAGCAGCAGAATTTATTTTGGGGTGTCATTTCACATATGCCCATAGCATGTGTGAGCAATATATCATTTAGTGACAACTTTGTGTAAAAAAAAAAAAAAAAAATTTTTTTTTGTCATTATTCAATCGCTTGAGGCAAAAAAATAAAATATTCAATGGGCTCAACATGCCTCTTATCAATTTCCTTAGGGGGTCTACTTTCCAAAATGGGGTCATTTGGGGGGGTTTTGTACTGCCCTGCCAATTTAGCACCTCAAGAAATGAGATAGGCAGTCGTAAACTAAAAGCTGTGTAAATTCCAGAAAACGTACCTTAGTTTGTAGATGTGACAACTTTTGCGCAAACCAATAAATATACAATTATTGACTTTTTTTTTACCAAAGACATGTGGCTGAATACATTTTGGCCTAAATGTATGACTAAAATTGAGTTTATTGGATTTTTCTAATAACAAAAAGTAGAAAATATCATTTTTTTTCAAAATTTGCGGTCTTTTTACGTTTATATCGCAAAAAATAAAAATCGCAGAGGCAATCAAATACCATCAAAAGAAAGCTCTATTTGTGGGAAGAAAAGGACGCAAATTTTGTTTGGGTACAACATTGCATGACCGCGCAATTACCAGTTAAAGCAGCGCAGTGCCAAAGTGTAAAAAGACCTCTGGTCATTTACCAGCAAAATGGTCCGGTCTGAAAGTGGTTAAAACTGCAAGTTTTCAAGCCAGCTGAAATGTTTTTTGAAGAACTTCAAGTAGAACTAAATCACCAATGGCATTGTTGCAAGTACACTTGTTACTGTAATTATACAATATATACAGTATATGGAAATGTTTTGTGAACTTGTACGGTGGTTGAAGTGTGAGTAGCACCTGCTGAGAGATATTATATTGAATTCTACATATCTCCCTAAACATATTCTCACTAATGGGTCATCTCCACGTGTTCAAAAAGCATGACCTTTATATTTGCACTTTGATACTTGTGCTTGAACAGAAGTAGGAGATAATCTTGCATTTTTAATTATTTCATTTTGACACAATGGCATTTGCCGGGTTGAACGTCTTATTTAAGGTGATGTTGTACAAGAGCAAAAGAAATGTTCACTGTATGTTAATATTGAGAACTGAGAGGGCACAGCTGACACATACATGCTGCCTATTCTGCATCTAACTATCGTGACCTTTTCTGGCCTTATCTCTTATCGCCGTTGTTACCAAATGGCTTGATTGTTGCCATACTAGGGCAGGTGAACTTACCCATATGACCTTGCTGTTTTTTACAAAGCCACTGTTCCCAATATCATTCGGCAGTGAAGAGCATTGGCTAAAGTTCTGCTCTGTGCCATTTGATCGCTGTGATGACCAACAGCAGTGATCACCAATGTTGATTTAGTACTATTTAAAGACTTCCCCTTTCTCTCACAAAAAAGGTGAGAATGGAGGAATTATTAAATGAACCATTCAATAAATCCTCCAGCTGCAACAGAGGAAACTACAATTGAAGGTGATGAGGCTGGTGGGGTTAAAGGATCACTGACCACCAAGCCATGGGATTTTTTTTTTGGTGGGGTGGGGATTTAATGTGACCACCAATGATGGGGAGGAGAGTTTTAAAATGTCATCACCAATAATTGTGGAATTGTTTAGTAGGATTGAAAGCCAATCTCCAGCTTTTAACGGAGTTTAAATAGTTAGTTTGGACCAAGCTGATACAAACAAACTATTATTATTAGTAGTTTAGGAGGAGTGATAAATCTCCTTGTAAGGAGCTGAGCGAGTGAGTAGACTTCAAACAATACTAACATGTCTGATGTTATGTACAGTGAAGAAGAGGTGTGAGAAAGAGTCGGAAAGAAAGGAAAGAGTGGCATAAGACAAGAAGGAGGGGTAATCGGTCACTCTGAAGGATCTTAATATATGAGGCTCAAGGTTCCCATACCATTTCAAAGCGAAGGACCCAAGTTTTAGCTTTTAAAAGGCCATTGACCCACAGTATTATGGGATTGCATTGGGGGTGGGAGGTGGCGTTTAATGAGCCACTGGTCACAGTGGGATTGTTTTTTGGATTGTTAAAATGCCACTTATCATTAACTGTAGAATTCTTTTTTTGCGGGTTGTGTTAAAGTGTTTTGGTTTATTCATGCAATACAATTTCCAGTTTTCAACTTTTCATCCTTTATTCTTTCTTCCCCTAATAACAGAAGACTTGCATCTAGCTTCAGTGGGTGACTTTTAAAGGTTAAGCGGACCTTAATTTATTTTTTAACCACCTTAAAATCAGCATGATTCCTCATTTCCAAAAAATGTGCCAAAAATGTGATTACCTTGGGGTGTTTACTTTCCAAAAAGGGGTCATGTTAGGGGTTACAGTATTATCCCAGCATTTTTATTTGATACATTTTGTACTAGAAATAAGGAAAATTGTGTTGTTTGTTTTTCAAAATGTTCAGTTTTCCTTCTTTTATATACTAAAAAATAAAAACAAAACTGTGGTTATTAAATACCAGCAAAAGAAAGCTCTATCTCTTTAGTTTAATTGTTTAATAATGAGCATGATCAGTAAAAGAGATTCAAGAGAGTCTCAAGGTTAGCATACCACATCCTGTGCAGCTCCCTCATGAGTGTTCTTTTGACTTTAAGCAGACTTTCAGTCATTTTTTCACCTTTCCATCCATTAAATCTTCTGCGCTTGTTTTAAATTTGGGTAGTCAATTTTTTTTTTTCTGCCAGTAAATACCTTATACAGCCCACTTCCTCTTTCTTGTCTGATAAAAAGCCTAGGCTTATGACATCATGCACAGCTCTCTCTCACTCTGGTGAGAGTTTGCCAGGAAGGGACAGAGGATGAGTCATAAGAGGGCCAGTGCGAGCTACAGAGCTGGAGGTGTGCCTCGGTGTTACACAGTTACATTGGTGGTAAGGCTGAAAACCACACAAGTCCATCAAGTCCAACCAGGAGAGGGGGGGGTGCAGCCAGGTGAGGGGAGGACAGAGCTAAGTGGATAGGAGAGGGGGAGTGCAGCCAGGTGGACAGGATAGGGGGTGCAGCCAGGGGGGAGGACAGAGCCAGGTGGACAGGAGAGGGGGGTGCAGCCAGGTGGGGGAGGACGGAGCTAGGAGGACAGAAGAGGGGTGTGTAGCCTAATGGGGGGAGTTTGGAGACAGGTGGGCAGAAGTGGGGGGTGCAGCCAGGTGAGGGGAGGACAGAGCCAGGTGGACAGGAGAGGGGGAGTGCAGCCAGGTGGACATAATAGGGGGTGCAGCCAGGGGGGAGGACAGAGCCAGGTGGACAGGAGAGGGGGGTGCAGCCAGGTGGGGGAGGACGGAGCTAGGTGGACAGGAGAGGGGTGTGTAGCCTAATGGGGGGAGGGTGGAGACAGGTGGGCAGAAGTGGGGGGTGCAGCCAGGTGAGGGGAGGACAGAGCCAGGTGGACAGGAGAGGGGGAGTGCAGCCAGGTGGACATTATAGGGGGTGCAGCTGGGGGGAGGACAGAGCCAGGTGGACAGGAGAGGGGATGCAGCCTGGTGGGGGAGGACAGAGCTAGGTGGGCATCCAAGGGGGGGGCAGCCAGGTGGACAGGAGAGGGGAGTGCAGCCAGGTGAGGGGAGGACAAAGCCAGGAGGACGGGAGAGGAGGTGGGGAAGGACAGAGCCAGGTGGACAAGAGGGGGGGTGTAGCCAGGTGTGAAGAGGGACAGAGCCAGGTGGACAGGAGAGGGGGGTACAGCCAGGTGGACAGAAGAGGGGGGTTCTTACCTTGGGGGATATCATCCATCCTTCCATGTGTCAGGCAGTGGCAGCCATTGTCACCTGTCCCAAGATCAGGAGATGGGGTCCCCTACGGGCTGTGAGTCATAGCTCAAGCAGAAGAGACCTACTCCAGCTTTTCACCTATGACAGGTCAGCTGATCTCTTGGTTCCGCCCCCCCCGAGCCCTGACGGGAGAGAGGCTGGGTGAGCAGGGTGGGCTGCAGGAGCATCTTAGCTTTGGGCTCCACCAGGACAAGTGGTCCAGCAGCTCCCCCCACAGGGAATGGGCAGATGCCCGTCGTGTACCCTATATGGCCAGTCCGGGCCTGGGTGGATCCATCCCTGCTGTCTCCGTCCACAATGCCCCCTGTCCTGCTCCTCCAGTGGCTGCACATCGCCGAGGGAGGGAGGCTTGCAGAGAGCTGACAGGGCTGCTGGTCACTGCTCAGATCCCAGGGACAGAGGAGGAGAGGAGGCTGAATGAGTTACTGCAACCCCCCCCCCCCCCCCCTTGGTGTGTGATCACGGCTGCAGAGCCCTATCTGCACCCTAGGTGGCAGTGCACCCTAGGCAGCTGCCTAGTTTGCCTAGTGGATGCGCCAGCCCTGGTTGCAACCAAAAATGAAAATGTGTTTTATTGGGATTTTATGTGCTAGATCAACACAAAGTTGTACTTAATAGTGAAGTGGAAGGGAAATTATAAATGGTTTTCCAAATAAATAAATATGTGAAAAGTATGGCGTACATTTGTATTCAACCCCCTTTACTCTGATATCCCTAACTAAGATCTAGTGGAATCAATTGCCTTCAGAAGTCACTTAATTAGTAAACGGAGTATGATACAACTGCAACCCTACCAAGGCATGGCCGTCCGCTTAACTGACAGACCAGGCAAGGAGAGCATTTTTTATAGAAGCAGCCAAGAGGCCCATGGTAACTCTGGAGGAGCTGCAGAGATCCAAAGCTCAGGTGGGAGAATCTGGCCTTTATGAAAGAGTAACAAGAAGAAAGCCATTGTTAAAAGAAAGCCATAAGACGTCCCGTTTGCAGTTTGCAAGAAGCCATGTGGGGGACACAGCAAATATATAGAAAAAGGTGCTCTAGTCAGGTGAGACCAAATTGAACTATTTCTACTAAAAGTGAAAAGCTATGTGTGATGCAAAAAAAACACTGCATGTCACCCTAAACACACCACCGTGAAACATGGTGGTGGCAGAATCATGTTGTGGGGATGCTTTTCTTCAGCAGGGACAAGGAAGCTGGTCAGAGTTTATGGGAAGATGAATGGAGCCAAATACAGGGCAATCTTATAAGAAAACCTGTTTTGCCGCATACACACGATCAGAGTTTTTGCCGGAAATGGTTTTTCCAATGGAATTCCACTCAAGCTTGGCTTGCATACACATGGTCACACAAAAGTTCTCGGAACTTTCAACCGTCAAGAATGCGGTGACCTACAACACTACGACAAGCCGAGAAAATAAAGTTCAATGCTTCTGAGCATACGTCAAATTGTTTCCGAGCATGCGTGGTCTTTTGCACGTCAAATTGCATACAGACGAATGGAATTTCCGATAGGAACTTTTTCCAACAGACAGAAAAAGTTGGTTGGAGCATACACACAGTCGGAATATCCAACCAAAAGATCCCATCACACTTTTTCTGACGGAAATTCCGCTTGTGTGTACGAGGCATTTGAGTTTGCAGAAGACTTGAGACTGAGGCAGAGGTTCGCCTTCAAGCAGGACAATAACCCTAAACATAAAACCAGAGCTACAGTGGAATGGTTTAGATCAAAGAATATTCATGTGTTAGAATGGCCCAGTCAAAGTCCAGACCTAAAGCCAATTGAGAATCTGTGGCAAGACTTGAAAATTGATGTTCACAGATGTTCTCCATCCATTCTGACAGATTTTGAGCTATTTTTCAAAGAAGAATGGGCAAAAATGTCACTCTCTGAATGTACAAAGCTGGAAGAGACAAACCCAAAGAGACTTAAAGCTGTAATTGCACCGAAAGGTGGTTCTACAAAGTATTAACTCAGAGAGGCTGAATACAAATGCTCCCCACACTTTTCACACATTTCTTTGTAAAAATGTTGAAAACCATTTATCATTTTTCTTCCACTTCACAATTATGTGCCTCTTTGTTTTATTTCACATAAAATCCCAATAATATACATTTATCAAAAATAAGACTTGCTGTTACAACATTCAACAATAAAGTCAGTATAGCAAGCATTTAGGGCACAGTCACACTGTTGCGTTATGTTAGATCTCATTATGGCGTGAATTAATGTGTACTACGTTAAGAATGTCCATTTATTTCAATAGGCTGCCTGATTTACCAGAATGCACATGCTTGTGTATTCCATAATGCAGTGCAATAATGTGAATGGGTCCTTAAAGATACAGTCATTTTGTGTGAGTGCAGTGAAATTGAGGTATTGAGCTAGCCAGGATTTGTATATGACCTGGTAAGTGTAAAAAGAAGAATTTCAGGCATTAAAAAAAAAACAATCATGGTATACTGTAGCAGTAATGGTAAAGTATGGGAGCATTTTCAACGATCAGGATGATATCTAACAAGATCTATAGTTGGTATCCTAGGGGTTTCTAACCAGTTACCCCACATCTTATCACATATTTTGGGTTCAAACTATGTATAACTTTCCCCTAGCTATGGTTTCAAATCTATTACATTCCCAATTTTATGAGCAACTAGACAGGGCTATACCCTACCCTAGCCCCACTCCTGTTTACCTTAGTGATTGAGCTCAACTTATAAGGGAATCCCCAGATGTTTCTGTCAAAACAATAGCTATTCATCACTACAAGCTGAGTCTCTGACGATTATGTCATCTTAACAATAACTGATGGATCTCTTTCGGGACTGCAAGTCAACTCATTCAAACAGAAAGTTCCTATCATATCTTTTCCTTCCTCCCAACTGTAAACTCTACAACACTCATTCTAATATCAGTGGAAAAGCTCAAAACCTTCTTACTTATGTTTCTTCCTTACAACTTCTTACACCACTCTGAGGCAACTCATTCTCCCCTCCAGGGGAGGGCTGGCAGCCTTAGGCCTGGGGGGCAAGTCCAGTCAAGTGGCCCATTGAACCACTTAATCAGCTAGGTGAGTCCACTGGTGGGGGGGTGTTAGATAAGTCCACTGGTGGGGGGAGGGTGTTAGATAAGTCCGCTGGTGGGGGAGGGTGTTAGATAAGTCCGCTGGTGGGTGGGGGGAGGGTGTTTGATAAGTCCGCTGGTGGGGGGATGTTAGATAAGTCCGCTAGTGGGGGGAGGGTGTTAGATAAGTCTGCTGGTGGGTGGGGGGAGGGTGTTAGATAAGTCCGCTGGTGAGTGGGGGGAGCATGTTAGATAAGTCCACTGGTGAGGGAGGGTGTTAGATAAGTCCGCTGGTTGGGGGGGTGTTAGATAAGTCCTCTGGTTGGGGGGGAAGGGTGTTAGATAAGTCCACTGGTGGGGGGAAGGGTGTTAGATAAGTCCACTGGTGGGGGGAAGAGTGTAAGATAAGTCCACTGGTGGGTGGGGGAGGGTGTTAGATAAGTCTGCTGGTTGGGGGGGAGGGTATTAGATAAGTCCTCTGGTTGGGGGGGAAGGGTGTTAGATAAGTCCGCTGGTTGGGGGGGTGTTAGATAAGTCCGCTGGTTGGGGGGTGTTAGATAAGTCCGCTGGTTGGGGGGGAGGGTGTTAGATAAGTCTGCTGGTGGGGGGGAGGGTGTTAAGTCCGCTGGTGGGGGGGAGGTGCTAGAAAAAAAAAACACACGCTGCCACTGCCAAAATTTTAAATTGTCATGATGACTATGCATTATTAATTAAATTTACAACTGAAGTGGATTTTCCCATTCTATTCAATTTTGTGAAGGTTATCACAGATGCCTTACTTCAGGCTGGGGAGCGTTGATTCAGTGAGGACTGGGGACACTGAGGCAAGTCCTTGCCACTCTTCGGGGGGGGGGGGGGTGATGATCCTGGAGCAGGTCTGGTCTTCTCTGCTCTGCAGACTGCAGATAGCCACTCCTCCCCATAAGCCCAGCAGGTCACGTGCGACTTGAGGTTCTTGACGCCGGGCGTCCCCTCCCCATACATGCCACACACCTGGCCTGCCACTGAGACTCGTGGGAGGTGGGAGTTGTAGTCTGCTGCGCTTACACCTCCAGGAGCTTTAACGCAGCTGGACTACAACTCCCACAATGTAGCGCAGGCTGGGCAGCAGCATCGAGCCAGCCTATCGGCAGCGGCTGCGGCCGGCATTAAAAGCACTGTGTGACCCAGGCTGCCCGTCACAGCGTGAAAAAAAAAATGAACAAACAGCCAGCAGCCGTTTTAAACATAATGTAGGTGCCGGCCTGGGGGGAAATTTCCACCCTGCTCCCCAGCCCAGCCCGCCCCTGCTCCCCTCATACACAACTTAGACTCACTCTTCGGACCTGGAGGACTTACTTTTTTACTGGCTAAGGTGTATCATGGCAGTTAAAATGATATACCTACTAAAGTTTGTTTAGAGTCCTACCTATTCACATTCCGACCGAGTCATTTAAACCGCAAAACTGCGGTAAACTGCATAAAAAAAATCGGGCCTGGCCAGTTTAAGTCATAATGTGCTAGTATGCATTGCACATTATTACAGACTTACCTGAAAATGAAACCGTTCAGCGGTGCACTGTCACCGCTGAAGGTGCTTCCATCGTTACAAGGTTTATCCGATTGGCCGAGCGAGCCGATGATGTCACTCCCACTCATGCGCGTGGGAGTCTTTATTTATGACACAGCTCTGAAGGAACGGCACAGGTATGCCGTTCCTTAAGAGCGCATGTGCTGGTAATGTCACCAGCCACATCTAAAATAAATATATCTCCTAAACAGTGCACATTTAGGATTGAATATATTTTTTATTAATATTTTGATAAAGCAAATGAGTGAATGAGAAACAGGGAATCAGTACAAAACATATATAACAGAACATATAGTAAATATGTGGCAGTAGCCTTCTCTAATGAAGAAACAGATAGTCAACATTCAAGTCAAATATTCAAGTCGGAATGTATCATCAGACTAAACATTAGAACCCTGTGAAAATATATCCAGGAATAATATAGAGAGAGACAGACATAGGGTGGGGTAGAAAGAAAGAGAGAAAGAGGGTAGGGGAGAAGGAGGAGAGGGGGGAAACAAGAGAGGGAGTGCAGACTAGCCGCAGAAGAGGGGAGGGAGGAAGAGGGGGGGTGCTGGGCAGAACTTGGTGCAACAAACCTGCTTAGCGGAATTCAGGTAATAAGTCCGGGTTGGCTGTAAGGTGCCAACCTCGCTTTTAGGGAGTTAGAGGTCGAGTAGTCTATTCAAATAAGCCAAAGGGCCTTAAATTTGTCGAAAGTATCATTATCTAGGGCTATCATCTCCTCCATGCGCATGATATCGTTGACCATGGAAACCCAGATTTCAAGGGGTGGGGTGGTAGTAGTTTTCCAGAACAGGGGTATAAGTTGTCTGGCAGCTGATAGGAAAAAACGTAACAGGGAGCGATTTTGAGATGCTATCGATCCTGGGAGCATGGACAGTAATGCCGCGTACACACGACCAGACTTTTCGAGGGACTAGGTCCGACGGTCTTTCCGACGGACTTTCAGCAGAGTTTCCAACAGACTTTCCGAATGAACGGACTTGGCCACACACAATCACACCAAAGTCCAATGGATTTGAAGGTGATGACTTACGACCGGACTAGAATAAGGAAGTTCATAGCCAGTAGCCAATAGCTGCCCTAGCGTCCATTTTTGTCCGTTGGACTAGCATACACATGAACGGATTTCTCAGTCCGGCAGAGTTCCAGTGGGAAAATTTAAAACATGTTCTAATTCTAAAGTCCGTCTGATTTTTGGCAAGCAAAGGTCCGAGGGAGCCCACACATGATCGAATTTTCCGACGGACTCGTTCCGTCGGACCTTTGCTGTCAAAAAGTCTGGTCGTGTGTAAGTGGCATTAGGCTATTTCTGGGGCGGGCGATAATTTTCGGTCATATAGGCTGTTGTATATGGCAAAAACCTGCAACCATAGGGGTTGTATTGCTGCACATTCCCACCAGACGTGTAGGTAACTACCGTCTGCCACTCCACATCTCCAGCATAAGGAAGATACGGACGGGAATATTTTATGAAGAGTTTGAGGATCTCTGTACCATCGGGAGTATAGCGCCATAACCTTGAACACAAAGGCGGGGCCAAGGCCTATCTGTTCGAGAGAGAGGCGTAAGAACTGCCAATTGACTCGGTCAAATGCCTTCTCTGCGTCAAAGGAGAGAAGGCAAGATGAATGGTTTTAGTGCTGTTGTCTCTGGCTTCCCTCCCAGGGACAAACCCCACTTGGTCTATGTGGAAAAGAAAAGGTAAAAGGGGTGAGAAGCGGTTAGCCAGAACTTTTGCAAAAAGTTTAACATCTATGTTGAGTAGCAAGATCGGCTGGTAACTACTGCATTGAGAAGGGTCTTTACCTGGTTTGGGCATGACTGAGATGTTGGCTGATAAAAGGGTACTGGAGGGAAGATGAGAATCGTCTATAAAGTTAAATGCTAAACAGAGCAGAGGGGCGAGGGATTGGACAAACGATTTATAAAACCTGGGGGAAAACCCATCAGGGCTAGGACATTTACTGGACTTCAGCCCTTTAATCGCGGTGAGGAATTCCGCCACTGTGAGGGAATAATCAAAATCAGCAGAGTCTTTTGCATCTATTCGTGGTACGGCCGTCTCAGTGATATAGTCCTGCATGTTGGAAAGGTCGGGCTGTTTGTGGGCGGCTGTCTAGTCTGTGAGGAAAGGTTATATAGCTGGGAATAATAGCACTGGAAGGTGCCCGAGATACCCCAGATGTTACTAATGCTTTGTTGGCTGGAAGTGCAAATGTGTTGGATGGGTCAGCAGGGGGGGCGAGGGTGGAGGACTTTCGCTAAGTGTTGCCCACATTTGTTGGCTAAAGTATAGTGCCGGTTACGGTCTCTATCTCTGGCTATAAGGGAGTGGGCGTTTAATATGTTGAGTAAATCTCGTCGCTTGTGTGCGAGTGTGCGAGTTCCAAAGTAGCGATCGTGGAAAGCAGGCGGGTGATATCAGCAGATCTGGTCTTCTTTAGGCGGGTGCCATGTTGTATGAAGGTTCCCCGAAGTACGCATTTCAGGGCTTCCCATTTAGTAAGGGGATTGGTGCTGTCGGCCTGGTGATGTAGAAAAAAGTCTTTAATCGTCTGCTTGACAGCAGCCACGCAAGGGGTATCTTTCAATAAATTGTCATTCAAGCGCCAAGAGTACGACCTATGGGATTTAGGAGGGTGGGCCAAACTTGAGTGCAGGGGGCATGGTCAGACCACAGAATGTTACCTAAGGAAGCTTTGTGCTGGACATCTAACAACGATTGGGAGATCAAAAAATAGTCAAGACTGTATGAATTGTGGGCTATAGAGTAACAGCCGTAATCTCTCTCAAACGGGTGTTGTAATCGTCAGACATCCACGAGTTGAGCGGAGTGTATGAGTGATTTAATGTGTGTGAGAGTGGAGTGCGGCATAGAGGACTTACCCAAGGAAGTGCCCACAGCTGGGGAAAGGGCTACGTTAAGGTAACCACCTAGGATAAAGTAAGGACCACGAAGGTACTGAATAGCTTGTTCAGTACCCGGATAGGAAACTCCCCTGGTCTTGATTTGGTCCATATACGTTAGCCACTGTAAAAATAGAAGAGTTTGTTTTAAATTTAAGGAAAAGAAAATGGCCCTGGGGGTCGGTGAGGCAATCTAGAACTTCTGGATGGAAAGATTTGTGGAAGGCTATGGACATTCCCCTTGATTTAGCTAGCGGGTTCGCACTGTAATGCCATTGATGGTAATAAGGGTTATTGAGGAGCGGGATAGCCGTGCCCCTAAAGTGAGTCTCCTGTAGGAGCAAAACTTGAGTCCTGGCTTTGTGAAAATGGTATTATATTTGGCTCCTTTTCTCTGGGGTGCTGAGGCCCCTACAGTTATAGGAAGACAAGGTTATGTGGTCAATGGACATCATGATGGAACTGGGGGGAGAGGACAACAAGTCTCCAAAAGAGTCCAACAGCAGATAGTCCAGAGACCAAGGTCCGCCCAGCCGGGAAGAGGAGGGTGTAGATGGAAGGGGAGGTGAGGTAGAGGGGGAAGGTAGAGTGAGAAAAGAGGGAAAGGAGAGAGTTGAGGTAGTGGGTGGGATCCATCTTAGTGACAGGGGAGGATAAGGGATTTGGTTTGCAACAAGCTGGAACCACCACTGAAGATAAAGAGTGGAGAAGAAGTAACAGGCCAATATGGTGCACCAACATACAGGATCAGAGGGGAGGTATCTCCATCATTTACAACTCTCTAGCCAAGGCTATTAACAAACCATTATATGCCCGACTTTGGGAACAAGACCTGGCAGTAGAGTGGGACTTGACCACGTGGTATTCACATTTCCACAGACCCTTCAAAGGCATTATGAATATTTCTCTAATGGGAGCTAGCATTAAAATCATGGTGCGATGGTATCGTGTCCCAGACTCTTTGGCCAAGATGTTTCCAGACACTTCCCCCCTATGCTTTAGGGGATGTGGCCTCATTGGCTCCCGAATCCACACATGGTGGACATGCCCTAGGATACGGAAATTTTTCCACCTTTTGAGAAAAATTACGGGAACGGCTGTTCCACAGATACCCGAAATAGCACTTCTTAATGCCAGCGTGGAAAAGATTCCCAAGCACACCCAATCCTTAATTTTTTATATGCTCTTAGGAGCTAGAATTACTATAGCTAAAAACTGGAAAAGGCCCACGGTACCGCTGCACGGCATTTCCTGGATAATGGCCCAAGAAAAGATTGTCTGTAAGCTACTGGACAAAACCCACAAATTCCAATTGATTTGGGAACCATGGGCGAACTACATTGGAGTCCCCATAATCCCAGGGACTTAGATGTCTGAGTCCGCTCTTCTCCCCCTAGGTGACCTTCTCTCTTTCCCTCTCTATTTTCCCCCTTTCCTATGGATCTGCTCTCTCTTCTACTATTTCTAGATCCTTCTCTTCCTACGCCTCTCCCTCTTTCCGTTCTCTTATGTAGAAACGGACTTCCCCCAGTGTTTCAATCCCTCATTAAGGGATCTAAACATCTGGTACAGGCCTATAGGCATAGCTGGGTACTCTTATATTCACAATGGTTTAATTCCTAACATCTCAGCTCAATACTTTCGTGACATGATTCTGTTTTCCTCAGATCACTACACACATTGATATCTAAGTATGCTTATTGTAGTTTTTAGTTGTTGGGGTTCAGCAGCCCTCTCCAGACTTTTTATGTAACCCTCAGAGATGGGGCTGGGGTGGATGGCCTTCTCCACAGTGGGCTCCCCCTGGGGTGGAGAGTGCCCCCCCCCCCCCCCCTCAGCAGTCCATCTCCCCTTCAGCCATAGCTCTTTAGGCTGAGGGATTAGTAGTGCATACTTTTAACACCTGATTGCCTAGCTTGCTGTACCATTCCGGAAATAAGAGAAGCTGTTTTACGTTTTCTGTAACGTTTGTTATACACTGGTTGTCTTTATGCACCCTCCGGCTCAGAAGGGGGCTGTATTATTCTTTTTCTGTATTGAACTCGTTTGAAATCTCAATAAAAACATTGAAAATAAAAGGAGCATACACAGTAAAAAAAAAAAAAGAAAAAAGAAGTAACAGGCCTCAAGGTGGCGGTAATGTGCCAAGAAGTAAATAGCTTAACATTACTAAGACAAAAAAATGACTAAGAAAATTAAAGTGTATGTATAAGCACTGTCGGTCCTAAGGGGGGTGTACGTGGGAAGCACATGGGGTGTCTCCCGGTCCCGGGGTCCACGGAGGTGCAGCAATGACTGCGAAGCTAAGAATAATCATCAACATAATCACAGTTAACATATAATAAACAGTTAGGTACAATAGCACCATGCGGAACACATGTTCCTCCATACTGTAAGACAGTATGCCCAGGGAGAAAAATAGTGTGGCGATGAGAAGCAGGATGTAGATGAGGCATAGGGGTCCACAGCATGGAGGAAGATCTCTTTGTGTCTGTAATGGAAATTTGTAGGTTCTGTATATAATTGTATTCTATTTTATATGTATTGCACAATGCCCTCACTGTGCACACGGCACTAATAATGTTTTCAGTACATGTTTTGCATTCTTTCGAGTCTTGATTAGAATTAGCCTGCCTATGTAACGCCCCTTGTTACCATAAACGTACAATTTGTAATATTAATGTGATACCTACGTAATCATGTGTATAAAAACCTTCACATGCGTCATAATAAAGGAGAACGGTTATTTGGAAAGATGCTGAGCGTATCTTTTGTGTCTGTTCCCTACTGCAGTAGTTATTAATTTGGAACCACTAATTAATATGAGGATAGGAGTTGCCTATCATCAAAATATCCATTTCAGGTGGCGAAGCCAGCCAGGTGGGGCTATCAGTTGACCCTGAGTATCCGAAACGAGGAGCTTGAGACGATCCGGGAATTTCTGATAATCAGCCGGCTGAGGTAAGCATTTTGCTTACATTTAAGTTATCAGACTTCCTTGATCGGTAAGGCATTTTCGGGACAAAGGGTACCTATTTTACTCCCCTTATTCGAACTGTATTAATTAGTGGTTATATGTTATGTTGTCACTGTCTACTGTCCATCAGAGTGTTATAGAGAAAGGGAAGAATAGTGCTGTTCACAGGTATATGTAGTACATCTGCTAGATAAAGTAGTTTAGAGGCAAAAGGGTATAGGCACACGTAGAGAAGACTGGCCAGTCATTATGGGCATTAAATTAAGTAAGGGAATGATGGGTAAGAGACCCTCAAAATTGCCCAGCGCAAGAGGAGCGCTATATATGAACCGAAGGTGCGGTTCCGCCTATACTGAGCCCCTAGATTAATGGTTAAAGTGGACAGGGATCCACAAAGGGTAACTGGGTTACCACCAAAGTCCACAGGGACAAAGAATCATGCAGAGTATACAGCTAGAGAAACAGCTATCTATGTGAGCAGGATGGATCAAGAGTGACATTAACACTAGACAGAAAGGGACTTTTTGATGTTAAGTTGTGGGATGAATTTGGGGTCAGGCACTACAACTAGTAAAGTCAAGAAACAGTAATGAGAGTTAAAACAGAATGCTTTATATGTTGTCAGAGAGGGAAGATGGGATGAGCACTATAGCTGCCTGTCTGATCATAGAAGGTACAGTATGTGAAGTATGGTATTACAATACATTGGATGCAAAGGATATCAGAACAAAATAAAGAAAGCAGAAATTTAAGCAAGGAAGTATTAAAAAGCATTAAAATAAAGTGAGAGAATGATATGCATGTGTTTTGTACAAATGGGAATAATGTAAGCGATTTTAGAGATATACTTGTGTATGTTTGTGAATGCTGGAACCTTTAGTTCTATCGCTTGTGTCATGTATGCAGATGTGACCCCCTCCTTTGTGCTCTCATGAAAGAATGTAGCTGGGATAAGAGATTGGTGATAAGCTGCAAGGACATCATGCCAATTTCAGTTTTTTAGACAAAACATTTATAACAAAATGTGCCGGGTTAATGAATCTAATGATAAACAATGTGATCACAATTATTTTTTAATCTGTTTTCAAACATGGTAAAATGAAGGTTACAAATTAACCGTGTCTTACACAATTTGAATATCCTTTGATAGTGGAAACAGTGCATTTAAAAAAAAAGAGAGAAATTGAGTAAAATGAAGTAATATGTCCCCCTTTAAGGACATTTATCTGTGCATATATATTGGTGTGTGATATTGAAATTATCATATGAGTATTCATTTCTAATATGAGTTTAACAATTTTATTAATAAATATAGATATATTGAAACTGGTTTAGACAACCTTTGTTGGAAATGAAATCCAGGTTAATGGAGAAATTGGTAAAAATGGAATTAGTTTAGATTAAGATAACAATTTTGTAATTTTACATTTATTGAGTGGAAAGAAAAAAGATTAAGATGAGGTTGTTAATTTGAATACAGCTGCAATAATGTTTAACAAAGCCAAGATGAATGGGATACATAAGGAAGTTTTTCTACAGAAATTAAATCTTAAAGTCTGATAATAACTTGATGTGCGGTCCATGATGTGAGAGTAATAATAAATAAAATGTAAATATAACAGACCCATCACATCAAGTCCACACACCCTGTTAGGATAGCTGCTGCCTGCAGCCAGTTGGTTTATAGTTTTTGATGGCCAAGTGCTTTCTGGTCCGTCATACATATTGTTTGTCCTTTTGTTTTTATGTATTTTTATTTTTGAAATCCAAAGCAGAATGTGTGGATTGTGAAATGGTGTGCCCCTTTTCCTTGTAAGTGCAGTGGGTACAAAAAGAAGAATACTTAGGGTTTATGGACATCTCTGTATGACTGCAGGGTATTGTTATCGTTTATTATAATATTGCCAGGAAAAAGTTGTCTTTTTGAAACATGAAACTGGAGTTCTTATACAAACAGCATGATAGAAAACAAGCCATTGTTATATTTATGCAAGCTGGACCCAGTAATGAAGGGTTCACTCCGATGTTTCAGAGCTGTAGCTTTATGCAAAGTTGCTATTAGACAAAGTTACAGATATTATTTTGGTTGAATATTTAATTTTTAATAGTCCGACATTCTGCACAGCAAATATATTGTTTGTCTAATGAAAGGTTCAAAATATGAATTTGTTTGTTTATGTACAAATCTAACAATGAAAAATGTGTACATTTGAATCCAACCACCTTATTGCCTCTATTGGAGGAGGCTGGAGACAAAGAAAAAGCACATGTGTTAAATTGATGATGTAGGAATCAGCTGCTGTGGGCCCAGTGCAGGACACACTCCCTGGAGACCCGAGTATTTACTTTTTTGTAGTGTTATTCCTGGTTTTATATACCGAGGATGAAGTTTATCACCCAGAAGGATTCCCTGTATTCAGAATCATTCGATCCTTTTTCCCCAGCTCAAGAAGCAGAGCTCCATGCTTTAGACAAAGCCTGTGAGCTATAAAAAGAGTATATATTTATATAGATAGTCAAGATATAGAGAGCTTTTGGTTCCATTTGAAGGGCCAGAAATTTGTTTTTACTTCGGCAGGTAAACCAATCAGGCACGCCAAGTTAATTTGATCGGCTATTTTCAGCCTTCCAGGTTCTTGCTGAGGTAGCCATACTAACAGTAAAACTCACATATGGAAGCAGACCAGGCGACTCTAAGGATGCCGCATTTACAGCCCCGGACACTTGCTGGGTCTGTGCAACTCACAGATTCCACCCTAGTTCTGGCCCAGTATAGCTGGGATTAATAATTAAACTTTAAGGACCTCAGAACGACAAGCACAAGTGGTCCACAGAGGGCAACTTCTTACGAAACAAGACTTTGGAAAAGGTGATCATTTATGTTTGCCACTCTTTTCCCTTCAGCTTGACACGTGGACCGTGTCATCAGTCACAAGTAGTTATGGCTGCCTTAGTAAATGAGCGTGGGATAGAGCCAGGGTTCTCCACAGTTGTTTTTATAACATACCACTTCTTGTTTTACCTGTTACCAAAGGTGTTACCAGAAGCTGAACATCCCTTCCAGAGATAACAAAAAGATATATCCAGATGCCCAAGTCAGGATCTTACGAGTATGTATTTTGTTTGTATGGACGTGTTTTATGGATGTCCAGTGGCAAATGCTACTGCAAAGGCCACAGTAAAAAGGTGTTCTCAGAAGTAGTTTTTAAGTGCAGAGTGCAGAATCTACAGAGAGTAACAGAGGAAATCATTTTTATAGGAAAGTCATTACTAGAAGTTTTGAGGTTTTATTTTTTACACCCCCTGCTGTCTACAATGTAGCAGACAAAGTAGAGTAAGAAACTAGAAAACGTTTGCCTGAATGTTTTATTATATTTTATCAAACGCCCGTAGGGGGATGTTGGACTCTTTCCCTATGGGATTTGGTTTGAGAGTGTGTTACTCACTTGCTTATATTTTGTCTCAGCAGCTGAAGATCTCCATTCGGATCTCACAGAGAATGTTGCTGATCTTTTAAGGTTTTTGACAAACTTATTTATGTGTTTTCTCCCCAATTCCAGATCCTAAAAGTTTGGAAGGATCTAAAACTAAAGCCAGGTGACTTGTGTATTGTTAAGAGACATTTATATATAAGGAAATGTTTGGAGACTCAATACAGCATCTATTTCATGTACAGTTTTGCAAAACTTGAAGGAAAAGTCACCTGGATCCACACCAGACACTGCAAAAATCTCAAAATTAAAGAAATCTCTGTGTTTGATTTGTTTCCCTCTTGCGATAACAGTCTAGGGTACTTTTTGATTCAATCACTTTAATTATAAGGGATATACAGTATATATTTGAAAAGTAGTTTAGCCATGTTGAAGTCATATTTGTCTTTTGTACCTCTTCCATTTTATGTAGAATTGTCTGTGTTTACATGTGCTGATAAGTCAGCATACCAGCAATTAAGCTAGAAGGCCATTCTGGCCACAGGAGTGTACAGCCAGTACTCTGTAAATATGTCTTATCAATCATTTGTTTTTCATAGTGAAATGTCATTTTGTAATGAAAAAAGCTGCTCAGCTATTATTTTCTCTGCAATGAAGTTTTTGCCTCTTTGGCCAGGACTACCTCCACCTAAGCGTGTGGAGGTTCCAGGTTAAAGGTGATAGCGGGTATGGTTAGTGATCAAAATATTGATCAAAAGAGAGGAGACTGTAATGGAAATTTGTAGGTTCTGTATATAATTGTATTCTATTTTATATATATTGCACAATGCCCTCACTGTGCACACGGCACTAATAATGTTTTCAGTACATGTTTTGCATTCTTTCGAGTCTTGATTAGAATTAGCCTGCCTATGTAACGCCCCTTGTTACCATAAACGTACAATTTGTAATATTAATGTGATACCTACGTAATCATGTGTATAAAAACCTTCACATGCGTCATAATAAAGGAGAACAGTTATTTGGAAAGATGCTGAGCGTATCTTTTGTGTCTGTTCCCTACTGCAGTAGTTATTAATTTGGAACCACTAATCAATATGAGGATAGGAGTTGCCTATTATCAAAATATCCATTTCAGTGTCCAAATAGCCTGGGAAGAAAAACACTGTTAAGTAGTCTGGGTAAGAATAAAAATAAAATAAAAATAAAAAAAATTACAGATAAGGAGAGAAAAGAAACCCTTCCAGGAAAAATTGTCCCGAGCGTGTTTAAACGTGGTAAACCTGGGGTAGCGGTCAGGCAATCACGAATTGTAGACCCAAAAAAATAAAAAAAATATGAAAAATAAAATTAGAAGGAAAAAAAAAATTAAAAACCAAGGAAGTAGGGCTTTTGACTCATTTAGCCGGGCAAAGAGAATGAAACATTCCCGGGTATGGGAACAAAGGTAAACAGTTAGTCAAGGCTGTGGCACAGTCAGCCGTCAGGTGGCATTAGAGTGGTAGATCGGGGGCACTTATTCTTGCCTGCCTTCTGCCATTGCGAGTCAAATGGAAGACTGGGGGAGGTAAGCGGTAGAGGCCAATCCGGCAGGGAGACCTGAGGTAATTCCAGGGTGCTCAGGAATCTCAGTAAGTCCCCGAGAGTGCGAAAGAGGGCTGTCTTACCTTCATGACAGACCCACAGCTGAAATGGGAACCGCCACCGGTACTTGATATGCTTCTCCAGTAGAAGAGATGTAAATGGCTTGAGAGTGCATCTCATGGCCAGGGTTTGGCGCGAAAGGTCTGGAAGCAGCATAACAGGGGTGTCATTCAGCTGAATGGAACCCTGTGTGCTGGCCACCCACAAGATGTTCTCCTTTACTTTATAGAAATGCACTCTGCACAGTGTGTCACGAATAAAGGAGGAATCAGAGTTCAGTGGGCCTGAGGTTCTGTGCACTCTGTCTCGCTCAATGTGTGTATCTTTGGATTGCTGGAGCAGCTGGTTAAAGATAGTGGTGACTGCTGCTGCCAGGTCTTTGTGTTCCACCGTCTCTGGGATGCCACGGATCCTGATATTGTTCCAGCTGTTACGATTCTCGATATCGTCCTGGCGGTACATGAGCTGCTGAATCATAACTGTATGGGAATTAAAAGTCTCCTCATGTGATTGCAATGAATTGCAGATACCATCTGTGGTGTTCTCAACATCCTCCATGCGAACCCCTAAATCCTGTTTAAGTTCAGTCATCTCCTGTCTGTATGCCTTTTCAATGCGAGAGACATAGTGCTCAAAATCTGTTTTTGTGGGCAGGGATCGCATGTATGTGTGCATGGATTGCACCTGCGACTCCATGTTCCAGCTGTCCCCCGAGCACAGGGAGGCCTGTGAGAGGCTGTGTGGACTAAGCTGGGAGGGCTCAAGATCAGTGAGTGAGGCAGTGTGGCCTCTAGATTGTACCTGGCTCATGGCTGCTGGTTCTGAGCGGGCCGGAGACGGAGGTGCCGGCGCCATCTTGGGATTTCCCTGCTGCATATGGGCCGTAGAAGATCGGGTCATAAACCGACCCAAATCTCCCTGTGCCTGTCTGCCGACCGGGTGAGAGTGTGTCTTGGCCTTTCTCTTGCCCAGCGGTGTGTCATGGTGCTAGTGCAGGCTGTGATAGAGAAGGTAGAGCTCCATGGAAGTGAGCTTGGTGGAAGCCGACGGGACCGGGAGCTGCCGCTATGCACATTCTCTCACTCCATGCGCCAAGCCACGCCCCCTAAACAGTGCACATTTAGAAGATATTTACATTACCTGCAGGAAAGCCTTATTATGGGCTTGTCTATTGGTAAAAATCATACATGGGAGTTTACTCTTACTTTAAGATCAGTTTGGTCTCCTTTGCAAGGCTACTCTATCCAATGCAGACCATTCCACTCCTCCTTAAACACTCTGATGTGCAGAAAATACACAAAGCTTTGTCCGCTTTTCTCTGGGCCAATAAGAAGCCACGCATTGCCCTTCAAAAACTATGTCTTCCGAAGCCTGACAGGGGTGCAGGCCTGCCCAATCTCCGTTTCTATAATCTCTCGTGCCTCTTGAGACAGGGCCTTGACTGGATGGCGGGCAAATCAAGATACTCCAATCACCACCTTGAGAAGGCGTTGGTACATCCTTATACTCTCTCTGCGATCCTTCATTCCAACGTTCACGCTTTACCACCTCATCTTAAATGTAACATCCTTATTCGGGACACTGTAGTGGCTTGGAGGGAAGTTAGGAGGCTCCTGGGATTACCCACTAATATTTCCGCTCATCTACCTATTCAAGGCAACCCCATGTTTCCGCCCTCTACCATTCATTCAGCTTTTGCCCACTGGGCGCAGCGGGGTCTACTCAAAGTGGCCTCCTTATATGAGCCGGGGCGAGGAACACTCAAATCCTTCCAAACATTATCTCAGGAATTCTCACTGCCTTCTCACCATGCGTTTTATCACCACCAACTGCTGAGCTACCTGAAGTCAATTGGAGGAGTACGTCCGGACTGCCTCCGCAAATCGCATCTGGAGGCTGTGCTTCAACGGGGCGATTATTCCATCTCTACCCTATACTCTCACCTAATCAATTACCAGGCGGAAAAGTACCACGTTGCCCCCTTCAAGCAATGGGCCTCTATATTTAATGATATGAACCTACCGGAAAGAATCCTGCAAGGATACAGACTTGTTTACAAACTTGTTATCTCGGAGAAGTGGAGAGAAACTCAATTTAAGATCACTCATAGAGCCTATTACCCATTCCGTAATAACACCGAGGATCCCTCGCAAGCCAAATGCCCATGGTGCTCTCTGGATCGCCTCACCCTACTACACCGTTTCTGGGATTGCTCCTTCATATCAGCATTTTGGAACTCAGTCTTGGATTATATCCAACTCGTTACCGGGACACTCGTACCTAAGGACCCGCTGACCTGCCTGTTTAGCTGTGACCCACCACCCGTGTCACTAACCTCTCCGAGTCCAGTTACCCTTTCCCATTGGTCTCACCTATGCCTGCTGGCGGCTCGCAGAACTATTATGAATTACTGGATTTCCACAACCCCACAGAGTCTAACAGGCGTTCAACATACCCTCCTCTCGCTGTTCCACATAGAACGACTTGATGTTATATCGTCCCACTTTGTCTCCACTCCTCGCTTCTTTGCCAGATGGAGGGCTTATATCGAACAATCCTTTAACTCGGAGGAAATTAATTCTATTGTTTCCCCCTTTCGCTATACAAGCTGGTATCTACACCGCGACATTGGCAATGCATTGGGGAAACTCAAGCTGACATCACCCCTCGCCAACTCTTCTCCTTCACAGGACCCCGCTCTCTTATTGGCTCAACTACCACAGGACATGCTCGACCCTATCTCTTCTGCACTGGAAGACATGCAACCCTCTACTCCCCCTTCTGCATCTCCATGACCCTTCCTGGACTCGGATTTCTGTTTGTACCAAACATTAGTGTTCTTTTACTGTCCTACATGTAGGGGTCTTATGTATGTATAGATGATACTGTTTCTCATCTTCATGTTTTTCTTGTTACCATACTGCAATCGGATTATGAGGTGATCCTCGCCTCCCAGGGTGCCATTCCCTATCTCCTTTTCCCCCCCTCTACCCGCCTTCCCCCCCCTCCCCTCTATCTTTTCTTTCTTTTTTTCTCTTTTTCCCCTTCTTCTCATCTCCCTTTTTCATTTTCCTCTATCTTGAAAGATTAAACTGCTTGATATTGTGGCCCTTTGGGTCGTTGGGGTGTATTACTCCTTCTCTTCTGTGTTGTTTTATATTCTCTCGTATATATGTCTTTCGTAAGATACTGTCTTACTTTTCGACTGATGTGTATTGTTTAAATTTTTCTTTTTTGCTCAATAAAAATATATTAAAAAAAAAAAAAAAAAAAAGATCAGTTTGTGCATTATATATAGCAAAACCACAAACCTAGGCTAGGCAAGCATATACTGTTTCAGTCTAGACTAAAGCGAGGACTAGATGTCCCAAACTTCCATTTTTTTCTGAAAAACAAACAGGGAAAAATGTTTTTTTTCCCATGTCTTCAAAATTTCCAGAAATGTTACATCTCTACCATCTACTACCAAGTCACACAACTTTTCTCAGCTATCCAACCCACACACAGCACTCTTTGAAGATATGGGACAGGAGTAAAGATGGGAAGGCATAGAAAAAAACATAAACATAGGATATTTTCAAATTTTTTTTTTCAAATTAGTTTTTTTTTTTTCTGGAAAAATTGGAAAAATGGGAAATATGTTCTTTTACAATGATAATTATTATATCCATGACATGGTATGCAATCTACATAACATGAAGACCTTATTGAAAGATTTCTGAGACTTTATAAAGTCTTAGATTATTGCAAGTTCTCTCAGATGAAGAAAAGCAAATAACACTGTACTTCTCAATGCGTTTATCAAACACGATAAACATGAACTTCTACCACTAGGGGGCACTGCAGGGAAACGGTTATAGTTTATTTTGCATGTGGGCTATATCTTGTACCTCCTACAGTTGGGTAATTTTTGGGATACAGTAAATCAGGGGTCTCAAACTGGTGGCCCTCCAGATGTTGCGAAAACTACAAGTCCCATCATGCCATTGCCTTTGGGAGTCTTGCTATTAACTGTCAGCCTTGCAATACCTCATGGGACTTGTAGTTTTTCAACAGCTGGAGGGCCACCAGTTTGAGACCTCTGCAGTAAATGATGAAGCAATTTCTGCTACGAGCAAAGCTGCAATTTGCAAATATTGTGAGAAGAAATATTATTTTCCAAGTGCTACATGAGGATCATAATCAGAGGCATAACTAAAACCTTCAGGGTCCCGGTGCAAGAAACCATGAAGGGGTGGGGGGTATGAAAGAATCAGTGGCAGTGCTGGGGGGGTGGAGAAAGGTATCTGTAGCAGTGCTGGTGGAGGGGGGATGGGAGCAATCACAGTTCTGTGAGGGGGAATGGGGGAATTGGCAGTGCTGGGGGGGGTGGTGATGTTATGAGTGGCATTGCTGATGGGGTGATGTGACCCATGGCAGTGCTGGGATGATCAGTGGCAGTGCCAGGGGGAGGGGGATCAGTGGCAGTGCTGGGGGGAGGATGGGATCAGGGTAGTGCTGGGGGGATGAGGGGATGAGGGGCAGTGCTGAGGGTATGGGATGAGTGGCAGTTCTGGTGGGGATTATGGTGCAAGGGATAGGATGAGTGGTAGTACTGGGGTGAATGGGATGTGTGGCAGTGCTGGGGTGGAGGTGTGATCTGTGGCAGTGCTGGGGGTGGGGAGGAGGTTGATGGGATGAGTAGTGGTGCTGGTGGGGGATGGGTTTAGCGTTACTCACTTAGTCTTGGTATCCACTCGATTCTCTCTCCATGCACCTCTATGAACAGTGTCTCTTGGCTCTTCTGCATGTCTCCAGTATCACTCTATCTAGAGATGGGGGTCTCTTCACACAGTAGAGACTTCCTCCAGCTCCACCCCCTTCACTCCACCAGGTCAGCAGAGTCTAGTTTCTGCCCCAGGCAGCATGCCCTATCAGAAGCTGCAAACTGAATAGAAGGAGAGACTGAGTGGGTGGCACTGTGCAGTTACTAATACAGTAAGTAGTGTTCTCCCGAGTGTAACCAGAGAAGAATCTTCAGGCAGCGCCCCCCCCTCCTCCCCACAAACAACCTTTATGACCCTTGTAGTTCCGCCACTGACCATAATGAAAGTGAGAGTAGCTTTTCAGTCTAGAGTTCACATTCCAGACACACTCTTTCTGCTGCTTCTGGATGATCACAAAGTGTTTCTTCACAAGCAGCATCTTCAAGTAAGGAAGTGTTGCAAACGAAGGCCTCCAAAAAAATATGCAATCCCTTCATTTATAGATAAAATGACACCTGAAAATCAGGAGAACATTGATCAAGCTCCTGCAAGAGCAATATATGCTTCTGGATGAAAATTATCCTTAACTGAAAATGGATATTCGTAGGAAGCTTTTATGATATTATGAGGGAAAGGGGGTGGTTACCTGTTCTCATGCATAGTTGAAATGTTCTTAATATATAGAGTTGTACAATTATTTATTTGTAATAAAAAATATAATTTTAAAAAGTTTAGTTTATTTACTGAATATGCTGTACATTTATTTCAAGCACAATAATTTTATATACACTGCATTTCACGTTCCCAGTGTAAAAAAAAAACAACCTTTATTTGTAAAACGACTTCACGCTGAATTTTTTTTGTGGAAAAAAATAGGGAAAAAATGTTTTTTTTCCATGTCTTCAAAATTTCCAGAAATTGTACATCTTTATAGGAGGCATACTCTCTCCACACTTAGGCTCAATATCTACAGTATATTACACAATTCCTTTTTTGTTCCAGGATGCAGTTTGTTCATGCAACTCATAAACTAATGTTTTTGCATTTGAAATACACAATAAAATATTGAACAAGAATAATATTCAGAAATTGTTTTTGTGTTTCTACATATTTCAGACCCAGCTCCTTGTACATTAGCTAATGTTTTCTCCGTTTAAATAGCTCTTACAGCCTAATGGGGTTTTTATTACAGCGCGTCTTATTTAATGCTATGGAAATGAGGCAGTTGTTCTGCCTAAACACTTCCTTTTCTTCCTTTAATGCTCTTAGATTTTTAATTAATCAGAATGAAAATACATGTCTTATAATCGGATAAACATAATCTGCTTCGCCAACCATCAAAACAGAGCCCTCAGGTAACTTGATTCGAAGACGCAATTGGGATCATTTATTGTAACTATTTTCATTACATTAGGCTTCAGCGTCAAGCTCAGTTTTTGTCCCAGAGCTGAGAGCAGTGTCATATTCTGAGCCACTTTTTCACTAAGCTTTCCTGTAATCCCAATACTAACCTTCACACTAATCTTCCCTGTAACCCAAACACTAACCCTTCCTTTAACCCTATTGCTAATCTTCAAACGTTTCTTCCTACACTCTGTATTAGCAGTAGGGATGAGCTGAACACCCCCCCCCCCCCGTTCGGTTTGCATCCAGAACATGAGAACAGACCGAAAGTTTGCGCGAACATTCGAACACCGTTAAAATCTATGGGACTCGAATGTCAGAAATCAAAAGTGTGATTTTTAAAGGCTAATATGCAAGTTATTGTCCTAAAAAGGGTTTGGGGACCCGGGTCCTGCCCCAGGGGGACATGTATCAATGTAAAATAAAGTTTTAAAAATGGCAGTTTTTTTCGGGAGCAGTGATTTTAATGATGCTTAAAGTGAAAAAATAAAAGTGAAATATTCCTTTAAATAGCGTCCCTGGGGGGTGTCTCTAGTATGCTTGTAAAGAGGGGAAAGTGTTTCCCCTGCAAAGAATGACATTTCTAAAGGAATAAAAGTAATTTAAAACTGCTTGTGGCTGTAATGTAATGTCGGGTCCTGGCAATATGAATGAAAACTATTGGGAAAAATGGCATGCTTAACCCTCCAGCCCATTACCAGGCCCTTTGGGTCTTGTATGGATATTAAGGGGAACCCTGCACCCAAATTAAAAAAAGATAAGGCACGGGGCCCCCAGACCCTATATACTCGAAACAGCAGTATACAGGTGGTCCAAACAAGACAGGGACTGTAGGTTTGTTCTTAAGTTGAATCTAATTGTAATTTGGTACAGGTAAATTTTTTAAGTGTAGCTTCAGACAAAAAATCTATTCTTAAGCTTTTTGGATAACATAGGGAAGGGTTATCATCACCCCTGTAACATTTGTTTTGCTGTCTGTGCCCATGTTCAGAAGATTTCACCTAATTTTCTGTTCCATTGACAATTGGATTTTGAAAATTTGTTTTTTTTTAGGGAAACAAGGATTAGTGATAAAGCATCAGTGAAGACACCTTTTTCCCATATTAACTCATACAGGAGAGAATTTCCCTTCCTTAGGCTAGATTTCCTCTCACTTCCTGTTGTCTCCATCCGTTTGTAAGTTGGATGTTTGAAAGTAGGGGACCGCCGGTTTATACCGTATTTATCGGCATATAACACACACTTTTTCCCCCTTAAAATCAGGGGAAAATCGTGGGTGCTTGTTATACGCCGATCTCTGCTGACTATGATCGGAGATGAGCGAGCGCCGCTGACATACAGAAAACAGAGTGTATTCGGCTAGACTCAGCTCCTCTCGCAGTCCCACCCCTGACTGTGAGCAGAGCCGAGTCTAGCCTAATACACTCTGCATTCTGTATGTTGCCAGCGCTCACTCATTTCCACTCACAGTCAGCAGAGATGGGCGGGACTGTGAGAGGAGCCGAGTCTAGCCGAGTACACTTCGCTTTCTGTATGTCAGCGGCGCTCGCTCATCCCCGCTCACATTCAGCGGAGATCGGAGCAAATTTTAAATAATCAGCGGCTGCAAAGAGACTAGCAAGGCTGGAAAGGCATTGGGCAATGCTGCAAAGGCACTGGGCAATGCTGCAAAGGCACTGGGCAATGCTGCAAAAGCACTGGGCAAAGCTGCAAAGACACTGGGCAAGGCTGCAGATGGACACTGGGAAAGATTGCAATGATGGACAAGGCTGCAGATGGACACTGATAAGGCTGCATTGATGGGAATTTAAATGTAAGTTTTTTCCTTAAATTTCCCTCCTAAAAAGTTTTATTCCTTAAAATTCCCTCCTAAACTTGGGGTGCATGTTATATGCCGACACGTGTTAAATGCCGATGAATATGGTACTATACGGCCTGCCCTATATACTCTACGCAGAAATTTTGGCCTTAGGTGTTGGTGGTACCAGAACACTGTAAGCCCCCACAGTTACTCTTGGGGGGCACTGGAACGGGCCCTGCTGTGAAATATTATACCAAGAATTATAATTACATACCCCTGTTGAACAGGGGCAGAAAAATTGGGCCTTTGGTGGTGGTGAAGTCAGTTACTCTTGGTGGGCGCTGGAACGGGCCCTGCTGTAAAATATTATATCAGGAATTGAAATTACATGCCCCTGTTGAACAGGGTCAGAAAAATTGGGCCTTTGATGGTGGTGGTGCCACAACACTGTAAGCCCTCACAGTTACTCTTAGTGGGCGCAGGAACGGGCCCGGCTGTAAAAAATTGTAATTACACGCCCCTGTTAAACAGGGGCAAAAAAATTGGGTCTTTTTTTTTTTTTTAAAGAGTATTTATTGAGAAATAAAAAGATAACAGTACAGATGCAACAAATACATGTACGATATTGAGGGACCATCATCACAGATGAGGTGCATAGAAAGAAAACAGATTGCAGTTATATCATAGTAAACTTATACCATAATCTGAAAATAATTTGGAAATAATAATAATAATTGTTTTTTGTAAATAGTCCCTGAGGTAGGAGGATCCAAGGGGTAGGCCCGGAGGAAAGTAGGTTGCTGGACGCAGATTAGATAGTAGATGGGGGGATCCATCCCCGTGTTCAATTGTCGAGTGCCGTAGTAGAAAAAGGTGAAGTGGTCCAAGTTATCCAAGTTAATGATGTCTTCCGGAGGAAGAGTGGCAGATATGAAGGGAAGCCACATCGCATAAAAGCGAGATTTAAAAATTGGGTCTTAGTCAGTGGTGGTAGTGCCACAACACTGTAACCCCTCAGAGATTCTGTTTTTGAGCGCAGGAACGAGCCCTGCTGTGAAATATTAGATTAAAAATTGTAACTACGTGCCCCTGTTAAACAGAGGCGGTGACAGTGTCACCTGCATAGTGTGCACCTAAAGCAACACCAATTGCTGGTGTTCTGCTGATCCTATCCACAGGCAGCTGTAGCAATTACAGTCGGTGTATTGTGTCATCTGCACAGTGTGCACCTAAAGCTTCCCCAATTGCTGGTGTTCTGCTGATCCTATACCACAGGCAGCTGCAGTAATTACAGTCGATGTATTGTGTCATCTGCACAGTGTGCACATCAATTTACTCCAATTGCTGGTGTTCTGCTGATCCTATCCGCAGCCAGCTATAGCAATTACAGTCAGTATATTGTGCCATCTGCACAGTGTGCACCTAAAGCTACCCCAATTGCTGGTGTTCTGCTGATCCTATACCGAACCGAAGGCAGCCGCAGTAATTACATTCAGTGTACTGTGTAATCTGCACTAGAAGAAGAGGATCTAGAAGAACGTGCAGTGTGCTTGGTTGATGTGGATCTGTGAGATCTGGTCTCCTGCAGTTGAGCAATGCGGAGTTCTGCCTTACAGTGGGCATTTTGCACTAAGAGATCCCTTTGTCAGTTTAATGAATCAGTCTTGGTCAGTTCTGCTAAAGAGTCCTCTATATTACAGTCCTACAAGAAAGCTGTGTATTTTGCAAACAGCCGCTGGTAGCGTTCATATGCGGCAGATAAGTGATCTATAGAGTTCAACTGGTTGATCATTCAAGTGTGAAAAAACTGACATGCAGTGTGAAGTTCTGTCCCATAAGTCTGACAGATTGCTGGGGAACTCATCTCTAGTGGCTTCATAGTTTTTTCTCAGTTACTGTGTAGGTTTTATTGTACGTTTGGGTCTTATACTCTGTTCGGCAATATCTGCAGAATCTGCTCCCTGTACATCTGCAGGTTCAGAGGCATGATGAATCTGTGTTGATTCTGCCACAAAATGGTGCTCAGAGTCTTGTCTAGACATTTTTCAAATTTTTGCAAGAAATGGTACTGTCTCTTTAAGAAGACGTACAGCAGCACGACAGGTGGGGAAACACAGTTCAATGTAGAGAAACAGTTTTTAACATTCACATGAGGTGCAGTAAACTCGTGCGACCATGTGCTTCACAAGATGGCTGATGGCACTGAGCTTGATTGTAGATCAGGCGCACACATTTACACAACAGGCTGTGGGAATTCTATACATGTTTTGACTATTCTGACTCCGATTGTTGTGAAGCCATTTATCCCTTATGAGACCTCTATGCCTGGCCTGTATAAGATATATTCACTGAGGACAATCCTCATCAGATAGTTTGAACTCACCAATTACTCACCAAATCCATCCACAGAGGTGCTTTTATTCTGAACATTAGGTTACAGCAGATGACAGGATACAAACAGATGAATAGGTTGTAGTATTTATGCGGTCAAAAGATGATGCTGTAGCTTACTATGCAGAATACATGTGCCCTGATACAAAAACAGGAAGAAGGGTGGAGATGTAAAGCAAAGGAAGTGTGTTATAACATAAGGGAAAAGGAACATAAGAAAACAAGTGCATTACCACAAAAGGTCATTAGATGGCAGCATGTGAACTAAATATAAAAGTCCATAGAAAATGGATAAAGAGGGAATCCACCTAAAAAAAAAAATATTAAAAACCAGCAGCTACAAATACTGCAGCTGCTGACTTTTAATAAATGTATATTTACCTTTCCTGGAGTCCAGTAAGGTTGGCAGCCGAAGCCGAGCAATCGCACGACTCTCGGCTGCTGCCAGTGCCATTCTCGGTGAGGGAATCAGGAAGTGAAGCTTTGCGGCTTCACTTCCTCGTTCCCTACTGTGCATGCACGAGTCGCGCTGTGCGTCATAAGTGGTCCCCGGTATCTCCTGGGACCCGAGTGTTTCCCAGGAGACATCGGGGGGGGGGGGGGTGGGAAGGGGCGTGACTATTCCTGAAAAGTGGGTGCAGATACCTGTATTATACAGGTATCTGCACCCCCCTCCCCCTGAAAGGTGCCAATTGTGGCACCGGAAGGGAGGAGGAATGAGATGAGTGGAAGTTCCACTTTTGTGTGGAACTCCGCTTTAAGGAACAATCTATATAAAATATATGCCCTGTTGGGGCAGCACAGACCATGTCCATTCCTTTATGACCACAGTGTACCCATATTCTGATGGGTACTTCCAGCAGACTAATGCACCATGTCACAAAGCTCAGATCATCTCAAACTGGTTTCTTGAACATGACAATGAGTTCACTGTACTCCAATGGCCTCCACAGTCACCAGATCTCAATCCAATAGAGCACCTTTGGAATTTGGTGGAAAGGGAGATTCACATCATGGTTGTGCAGCTGACAAATCTGCGGCAACTGCATGATGCCATCATGTCAATATGAACCAAAATTTCGAAAGGATATTTCCAACCCCTTGTTGAATCAGTCCCACAAAGAATTAAGGCAGTTCTGAAGGCAAAAGGGGGTCCAACTCGGTACTGATAAGATGTACCTAACAAAATGGCTGGTGAGTGTATGTATATGTGTGTATGTATCTATATATATATATATATATATATATATGCATGGGTGCTGTGTTCGGACGCTAGGAGAGACCTGGATGACTATCTATACCAATGAGCTTGTTTTTATCTTCATTTTGTGAGTGTTATTATGCACCTTGCTATTAAATCATGCTTTTAAAACTGCAGGTGGCGTTTACTGTGTTTCCCCTTTTTTATCCCTTGTAACACTAAACTGACACCTATAAGGGGCTTTTGAATCATCACTTATTAAAAATATAGGGTACTGAAGTTTGACACCATTTCACAGTTGCACAAAAATTTATGTTTTGGCATGTTGGGTATTGATTTACTCAGTGCAACCTTGTCCTTTATATTTTACCAAAGATGTGGTCAATTTATTGTGTTTGTTTGCCCTAAAATTGGCAATAGTGTGCTTTCTAGTGAAATTTTGTGTTTCCCAGACCTTTGCGGTAATCTCATGTGACATAAAAAGCTACCACTATTTTATTCTCTAGTGTATCTGCTTTCAGAAAATATATAATGTTTGGTGGTTTTGTGTAATCTTCAGGTCTAAAATAATTTTTTAAACATGTGTGCAAAAAACGCAAAAATGGCTCTGGCAGCGAAAGGGATCACCCCCCCCCCCCGCATCACAAAGTAGCACATTATCAAATACTAACCTTAGAATGAAGCCCTCCAGAGGTGCACTGACAAGGCTTCCATCTTCTCCAGGTCTTCCTTTCGGATTTGCTGGCTTTGGTCTTGTTAATGGCTGTACTGCGGTGGTGTAAATCTTGGGTATGCACATGGTCAGAGCTCTGAAGCGGTGGCACAGGTATGCTGTCCCTTCAGGGCACATGCACTGGTGCCGTTACTGGCTGTATCCAGTGTGAATATTTACTAAACAACGCAAATTTTGGGATATTCACTGTACCTACAGGTAAGCTTTATTATAGGGTTACCTGTAGGTACAAGTTCAAAAGTGGAGGCTCCATTTAGAGCTCCCACAGCCTTGGATCTTACAGCGGCCATGGAGAAGAGGAGCTTAGGGTTGAGACATACCTGTTTTATCTGGATATCATGTGAGTGCAATTTTTGGTGGCATATGTATATAGTTTTAGCAATAAACTGTTTTACTCTGGGGAAAATGCGTGCAACTGCACTTACAAAGTGCATAGTCCATTTGCCTTTAGTAAATCAACCCCTTTGTAGGTCTCTTCTGCAAAAAAAAAAATCTAACTCTAACCCTTCTGTGAATGTACAATGTAACAGTTTCATAAGATGTGTCAAAATGAATAAATACTGTAAAATGAAAAAGCCCAAGGAGACCTATCACTCTATTCATGTAAGAAACAGCCTTTTATCATTTGAAGTATGGCAGCTTATAATCAAACAGTCAGTTTGTCAGTCAATGAATTTTATGGCATGCCTCTTTTATTTAGTTTCTAAAGCTTCAATAGCTTGAGTTTTTAAATATGCTTTGAAAAATAAGCACTTACATTAGAACCTCTGCTATTTCTTTGTTTAGCACAGTAAAAGGTTAAAACTCTAGCCAGTTATTTTTTTAATTTTTTTTTTACTTGCATCTCTGGTGAGGATGCAAGTAAAAAAATGATGTGGTCAGCAGAATAGGAAGTAAGGTGACATTTATTAATACAAACAGAGACAGCAATAAAATGCCTGATAGTAGTTGTAACCTCTCCGCAATTTTTCTAAAAGTAGAAAAACAATTAGGCAGGAATTCTACTTTAAAAATAAACCAAAAAGAGTGTATATGGACCTGAGATTATTCAGTTGATCTAATGATACCAACATCCCAAGCATAAACAATATATAGAAGAAAAAAGAGTAATGCCACGTACACATGATCATACTATCCGGCGGACAATCCGCCGGACTTTGCAGCGGAGGTCCGCCGGACTTTCCGAATGAGCGGACCTCCCCACACACGCCTGGACTTTTCCGTCGGACAATTTTGAAATGAACGGACTTGCCCACGCACGGAGAAAAGTCCATTCATTTTGAATGTGGTTCCAGGTAGACGGAACTAGCAAAGGAAGTCAATGTTGCCGCCTCCATCGGCGAGATTGACACCTCGCTAGCCCCGTCACCTGGTATGGATTTAAAAAGTCAAAGTCCATAGCAGACCCTTATCCTAGCATGCAGCCCGGCCAGTCAGGAAAGGGGGTGGGACCCTTCCTGAGCCATACCAGGCTGCGTGCCCTCAACATGGAGGGTGCTTTGGGGAAAGGGGGGCCCTGTGGCCCCCCTACCTCAAAGCACCTTGTCCCCATGTTGATGAGGACAAGGGCCTCTTCCCGACAACCCTGGCCGTTGGTTGTCGGGGTCTGCAGGCGGGGGCTTATCGGAATCTGGGAGCCCCCCTTTAATAAAGGGGCCCCAGATTCTGGCCCCCCACCCTATGTGAATAAGTATGGGGTACGATGTACCCCTACCCATTCACCTGAGGAAAAAAGTGTACATAAAAAGAAACACAACACAGGTTTTTAAAATACTTTATTAGACAGCTCTGGGTGTCTTCTTCCGTCTTCTCGCCAGGCTCCTCCGCTATCTTCTGCTCTTTTACTAGCTCTTTTACTAGCGGAGGAGCCCGACTTTCTTCTTCTTCATCGTCGCCGCTGCCATCTGGGGGTCTTCTTCCGACTTCAGGGTCTTGTCCCATTCTTCAGTTCTTCTTGCCGGGCCTCCGCTTTCTTCTTCCAGCTCTTTAACTAGTGTTAGCCCAGTCTTGTCACTGTCGCCTCCACCTTCTTCTCCTTCCTTCCGATGCTGGCACGATGCTCTCTCCAGCCTTAATGGCAGGGACGCGTTGTTCTGCGACTTATATAGGGATAAGGGGCGTGGTCACCGGGTGATTTCACATGGCGACCCCGCCCCTTATGATGTCACAGTACCAACATCCTCAAGAGCTGTGACATCATAAGGGGCTGTGTCACCCTGTGACATCACCGGCGACCCCGCCCCTCATTCCTATATAAGTCGCCACACAACGCGTCCCTGCCATTAAGGCTGGAGAGGGCATTGTGTCAACATCGGAAGGAGGAAGAAGAAGAAGAAGAAGAAGAAATAACTGGGCCAACGCTAGTAAAAGAGCTGTAAGAAGATAGCAGAGGCCCTGCAAGAAGAACCTAAGGGAGGAGCCTGGTGAGAAGACCCCCGAAGACGGAAGAAGACCCCCGGAGCTGTCTAATAAAGTATTTTAAAAACCTGTGTTGTGTTTTTTTATGTAAACTTTCCCCGGGTGAATGGGTAGGGGTACATTGTACCCCATACTTATTCACATAGGGTGGGGGGGAGGAATCTGGGGCCCCCTTATTAAAGGGGGCTCCCAGATTCCGATAAGTCCCCCGCCCGCAGACCCCGACAACCAACGGCCAGGGTTGTCGGGAAGAGGCCCTTGTCCTCATCAACATGGGGACAAGGTACTTTGGGGTGGGGGGCCCCCTTTCCCCAAAGCACCCCCATGTTGAGGGCACGCAGCCTGGTACGGCTCAGGAGGGGGGAGGGGGCACTCACTCGTCCCCACCCCCTTTCCTGACCAGCCGGTCTGCTATGAACTTTCGGGGGACCCCCACTGCGTTTTTCGGCGTGGGGATCCCCTTTAAATCCTTACCAGGTGACGGGGCTAGCGAGGTGTCAATCTCGCCGATGGAGGCGGCAACATTGACTTCCTTCGCTAGTTCCGTCTACCCGGAGCCACGTTCAAAATGAACAGACTTTTCTCCGTGTGTGGCTAAGTCCGTTCATTTCAAAAGTCTGGTGGACAATTTTGAGTCAAGACTTCTTTCAAAGTCTGCCAGAGCCCACTCACAGGCGAATTGTCCGCTGGACTCTGGTCATGAATTGTGTACACTGTAGGCGGTAAAGAGATGTTACCACAATCTCCTTCTTACACACGATCGGTGTGTGAGGAGGAGAACCCCGTAACATATCGTCACTGCGGTTTGTTTACATTTAGCGATCGGCTGTGAAAGGATCACAGCTGATCACGTATTAAACAGCCACCAGCCAATGGCTGTATACCACCAGTGACAAGCAGTGTTCCCAGGAACACGCTGCCACCGACATGCATGGGCAGTGTGCTCCCAATCACGTGCATGCACCGTGCTAAGTGGGGCGGTACCACCTGTGATCGGCCATGACTTCATCACGGACTATCACGTGGTAAACAGCCATGTCCAATGGCTGTTCACCCCCCTCTGTGGCGAGCGGTGTCTCCGTGACATGCTGCCACCGAAGGAACAGGGATGAGTGTGCACAATCGTGCTCATTCCCTGTTTAAATGGGAGGCCGTCATATGATGCCCTTCCAGAACGAGAGCCGCGCCGCCTGGGCGTCATATGACAGCCAGTGGGTGGCAAGCGGTTAAGGTACAGGAAAGAATTTTAAACTGCATACAATATAATTAAAAATGATAGTTTTTATTTAGACAATCTTAAAATAGTATATACTAGAGCAACTTATAACAAGAAAAGTATAATAAAATACTACACCACCCAGGGCCTTCTTTAATATTGATTGGACCCTTGGCAAAACTTTTCTTGCCCCCCATGCAGTTTTGCTCTCCACCTGCTCTGAGACATACAATAAATAGCAGCTAGACTAAAAATCAGTTTACCGAATCAGATCAGGCAGCTATTGCGATTGGTTGCCAGAGGTTACATTAGGTTTCATTACCGCTTACTGACTGGTTGCTAGAGGTTACAGCACACATTACAGCTCACTGATTAGTTGCTAGAGGTTACAGCACATGATTTCTGCTTGTTAATTGGTTGGTAGAGATTACTGTGGATATGACCTCTGGGGGGTATGATATACATACCAATGCCGCCGGCCTCTGCTATTTACAAATGAATGCCGCCGCTATTTATATATGAATGCCAGTAATTTACATGTAAACACAGGGTCTGCAGGTGAGTCATCTGTACACAACAATAGGGCAGAGCTGGGCAGCATTTGTAGCAGCATTTCACACTGAGATATTGGGACACAGCACAGGACTAAAACCTCAAGGGAACGAGGGAATTTAAACCAGGATTGTTTTCAAGTATGAGGCAGCTGCTTTGGGCCCCACAACAATGACAGGGCCCAGTGCAGCTGCCCCTTTTGCCCTGCCTTAAAAACGGCCCTAACACCACCATGCTCATATTTCCAATGTTGCCTGCCTATTTTTCTAAATCATGAGAACACTGTCTTTTAATCAGTTCCCGACTGGCACACGATGATGTACGTAGGCAGAATGACAAGGGCAGGCATATTGCCGTACTGGTATGTCCATTTCTATATGCCGCCCTGCCAACGCGTGTGCTCGTTTCACTTTAAGTGGTCTTTACACAAGCCTTTCACCACCTTGGCTTTCTGTTTTCTCCATTCATCCTTTCACAGTTTCACACACAAAAACTATGGTGAGTGATACCATCCTTGAGCATTTGGGATTAATGGTTACCTTTCTCTAAACCAAATATAATATATATAGGCAGGTGTATGTATATATATAAACACACATAGATAGGCATGATGATATGATTATGCTTTGCAGGTATCCACTTATTGAATTTTTGAGTATGCGATATTAACTTTATATCTGTATGGAATCTCGCTGCAGGTGTGACCTGCCCCGCCTGCCCAATGCTTGCACCCACTTCCTGTTTCACAGGGGGTGAGGGATAAGTGTGACCTCTCGCAAGCCACACCATTGGACCCTGCCTTCTTCCCTTGGTATGCGGTGATAATTGGGGGCTCCGGGACTCCTTGGATGTGTGGGGGGAAAGAGAGGCAGTCCTTTTAAAAGGGAACTCCACTGGGACTACTTTTTCGAACTCACCGGATGTACATCATTGGGTAATTATATTACGTTACTAGGTACCCACACTATACAGAAATATCAATTGATATATATATTCATGATATTCCCCTTTTTTATAGCAGACCACTCCTCTGAAGAAGACCCCTATAGTGGGTTGAAATGCGTCAGGGCTATATCTTCACTGTTGCTAATGTTGTACAGTGCTTGTATAAGTTGTGTCTGCAATTGTACATCCATTGTTTATTTTTGATTTTTATTCATTTGTTGTTCAGTGAAGCTCATGTTTTAACTTATGTGCTATATTTTTCTATACCAATAAATATTTAATTTTTATACTATACTCCTATACATGTATTGCTGTCACTGCCAAAAAAAAACACTGTGGGGGAATTTGTCCCATTTTTCAGTTTATTTTTTTTCTCCTGTTTGTAAGCATTATAAATAAGGATAGCTTTCAGAGGTCTAGTAAGCATCTGTAAACACAATACATCTATTGTACATTACATAGAATTCTTACCACATAAACATTATTTATTGCCATAAATCAATTCCCACATAGCTAAGTAAGTGAATGGTATAATTTTAACATTGAATAATAGTATTACATAAACAATAAAAAGCAACAAGTTCAAAATATGAAGTGTAGAGGTGCCACCGCTGTTCAACTGTGTTCATCTTTTTAGACAATTTCTTTAGTAATTACTGTGAACCTAAAGTAGGTTTAAAGCTTACAAAAGTATGTAACATCTGGAGCCTCTAGTCATTTACATGTCAGACCTTGTTTATATTGTGTACAGTTCATTATGTACAGTTCAGCCACTTTCTATTTTTGGGATCTTGATACTTAGCAGCTTTAATACCACTCAGGTTCGCTTTAAGAAGTTGAAAAAGCAAACATGTTCTAGCCATGGGAATTCTTTGTCAGTTACTCTCTAACAGAAAGTGCTGGATTCCAAGAATGTTATGTCCTGTCTGATGCAGTCCCCAGTTGCCAAGCCATGTTCCTGCTTCTTAACCCCTTTCTACATATCAATTATATATCAATACCTTTTAAGTGCTTTGAAGTTTTAGACCAAAAGGGAAGCACTTGTTACCAATGTCAGTATTAAGAATCTTTGCAGACACAAATGAGTGCTAAAGTTTCAGATCTAAACTGTCATTTGGTAGACCTGGTTAAAATGCAGTAGGCATAGAAAACAAAAGAATCACATTTGTTGCTTTGAAGCCTGAAATGAAGACATACACAGTTTTTGTTTTATCCAGCTGTATTTACTCTTGCAAGTGAATGATATAACATCAACATGTCAGAAAATAATAAAACAAATAAAAAACATGTAGCACTTACTCCCGAAGGAGCTGCTAGTTTGAACTGGGCCTGCACTCTACTAAGAAACCCCACTAACTTGACTCAATCCCCTCTGCACAGCTGTGGTGCAATGTAATAGAGTACAATATAAAACAATGTAAAGTACCTGTATAATACCCTCAGGATCCTCTGGCTCCACCTGGTGGGGAAAAACAGCATGCCACACAACTGGGCACTTAACCAGAAATATTTTTACTGCAAGTATATTAAAGCAGGTGGTTACAGAGATTGCACTGCTATCCCAACGTAGGATGTCAGTACATATAAATCAGCAGACAAATACAATATGAAAGCTATATATATTTCTATGTATCTAAACCTGGGAGCTCCTGCTACTTTAAAGTTATACGTGAGGCCTCAATTAAAGTACTCTCTCCCGTATCTTCGCTAATTAGAGATGACTCCTCTGATATTTGTAATCCAAAAGGTAGGTAAGAGTTAGCTTAAGGTACTCCAGGTATAACTCCAAGAACTTATACACAACGCTTGGGCACTAAAGTGAAGTAGGCCTCAAGCCTGTTCAATGTCAGTTGCTCTGTTACGCCTCCATGGTAAAACAGGTTCCAGCAAGGCCTGTAAGTGAGTCTAACTGTGTGCAGCAAATTAAAAAATGGTGGGCCGTAACCCGCTCACCAACTGGATCGGAGTTCTGGGTGATGACTTTGATCCAGCAACTGTAGCTTGCTTCTGTATCAGCTGGGCAGATTCTCTGTGTCACTCTGCTGACTGGATCTGGTCCTCCGAAAATCCGATAAGCATCTGTGGGCCTCGTCAATCTGATCACCATCTCTCAGGCTCCTTCAAATCACCTTGCAAACAAGCAGGTTTGTAATCCGGGGTGACTGTCTGCAGCTGTCTCCCGGAAACCTCCTCACAGATCCGCACAGGCAGGCAGCGTGGTCCCCAGAGACCTAAAATGGCCGCTGCGGTCCCTTATATCCCCTGCCCAGCATGCACTGCATAAGAGAGTGTTCATGGGTAGGTCACACACGGACTCCTGGGTAACAAGGTCAACCTTCAGAATCCAAAACAAACAGTCACTTCCTGTACAAGTCTTTAGGTTGCTCTGATTTAAATGATAAACAGGTGCGTTACCCATTTGGCCACTAGATGGCTCTAATGCGAAACCACAGTAATGTCCATATACCTCACATTAAAGCATGTATAATCACATAATATCACCGCTACAAACAAAATCACATAGTAGAAAAGATGTAGCTGGATAGCCGCACTCCGAATTATTCAACTTTATTTCAAAAATGTAATTAAAATCATAGAATCTAGGCTGGTAAACAGACTAACTGCACAGCCGCTGACATGTTTCACACCGAACACAGTGCTTAGACATAGCTGTAAAAAGGATCCCCCCCTTATGTCAGTATTTTGTTGGACCACCTTTTGCTTTAATTTCAGCCTTTTGTTGGGATATAACTCTGCTAATTTTGCACATCCAGACTGTGCAATATTTGCCCACTCTCCTTTGCAGAACTGCTCAAGTTCAGTTAAATTTGATGGTGACCATTTGTGGACTGCAGTCATCGAGTCATTCCACAGATTTTGAATGGGGTTTAAAGAGGAAGTAAACCCTTCCAAACAACTTGGACCTATAGGTAAGCCTAGATTAAGGCTTACCTGTAGGTCCAAGCAATATCTCCTAAACCTATATGGTTTAGGAGATATTTGCCCGAAAATGGGCACCGCTGTCTACGGCGCATGCGCCGTAGACAGCGGCGCGCAGGCGCACTAAATGCGGCAAATCCAAGAATGGATTTGCCTAATTTGTCGACTCCCGTGCGCATGCGCGGGAGTGACGTCATCGCGGCTTCGCCGTATGGCAGCGGCGGAGCTGCGAGACGCGACTCCCGTGCGCATGCGCGGGAGTGACGTCATCGCGGCTGCGCCGCTGTGATTCGTCGGAGCTGCGAGACGCCACCAGCAACATGGATGCGGCGGACTACAGGGGACAGCGGCGACTTCGCTGGCTCCTGTGTCAGGTAAGTGACACATAATGAGCTACTATGCGATGCATAGTAGTCCATTATGCTTTACCTTTGCAGGGAAAAAAAGAGGAAGTAAACCCATCAGGGTTTACTTCCTCTTTAAGTCTGAGGTCTGACTAAGTCATGCAAGGACAATCACATTTTGCTCCCTCAACCACTCTGTGGTAATTTTTGCTGTGTGCTTTGGCCCATTTTCATTGGAAGGTAAACCTTCTTTCCATTGACAACTTTCTGGCAGAAGGTAGCAGATTTTACTCAAGCATTTGATGATATTTATCCCCATCCATTTTCCTTCTATGCTGAAAAGTGTTCCAGTCTCTGCTGCAGAGAATCCCCCCTATAACAGCATATTACATCTTACATGCTTTACTGTAGGAATGGTGGTGTTTGGATGGAGAGCTGTATTGGATTTCCACCAGACATATTGTTTGGTGTTGAGGCCAAATAATACAATTTTAGTCGCATCTGATCATAACTAGGGATGAGCTTCATGTTTGAGTCCAACCCATGTTCGACTCGAACATCGTCTGTTCGCCCGTTTGGCGAATTCCGAACGCTATGGACCGGTCTCGCCAAATTTGAGTGGCTCGTCATGGCCCATAATTCACTGCGGCATTGCAGTGCATTGCTGGCTGCTGATTGGCCAAGCATGCACTATGACCCCCATGATTTGGCCAATCACAGTGCAGGAAAAATGGAGAGCCATGATTAGCCAATTATGTCTCAAGGGGTTTAGTACAGGCCCCACACTGCATGGCGGCCTTGTGTAGTGTTTTGTGGTGGCGGAGAGAGATAGACAGAGAGACAGTGTCATTTAATTTAAGTTACATACAATAGGCAGGCAAGTAAGTTAGCTTCAGTTACAGTGTGCAGAGTATATATATGCATCCCAGGTGTGTTGTGTATATATATATTTATACACTGTATTCAGTTTAGCTAGATCCGTTCCTGTTATTCTCTTCATAATATACAGACAGGCAGGGAGCTGCTCTATTTTCACTTAGTGTACTGTGTCCTTTGCACAGTGTGCACCTAAAGCTTTACCTGAATAAAATTGCCAGCGTTCTCATACAAATACAGGTAGGGAGCTGCAGTATTTTGTTTTAATGTCCTTTGTACAGTGTGCACCTAATGCTTTACCTAAATACAATTATCGGCATTCTCATACAAATACAGGCAGGGAGCTGCAGTATTTTGTTTTAGTGTCCTTTGCACAGTGTGCACCTAAATCTTTACCTGAATACAATTTCTGGTGTTTTCGTACAAATACAGGCAGGCAGCTGCAGTATTTTGTTTCAGTGTCCTTTGCGCCATGTGCACCTAAAGCTTTACCTGAATACAATTGCCGGTGTTCTCATACTAATAATACTACAGGCACAGGCAGTTGATTATGCTAGCTGCAGTATAATCAGTATATATATATACGTCCAAGCTTTGTGTAGCTACATCTCCCTGCAGGCCATTAGTATGTCTGGGAGGCCAACAAGGAGAGGCAGACAGTCACGAACCAATAAAAGAGGGCAAGCAGGCTCTGTGTCTAGAGGCAACAGTGCTGGTCGTGGACACGGTGCATCTTCATCAGCACGTAGCCGCGATGAGCTGCAACATGCCGAAGACTTGGTAGAGTGGATGACCAAGCCGTCCTCATCCTCCTCATCCTCTCTCACTCAGGCTCAGGGTACTTTGGCAAAGCAGCTGCCAACGTGGCCTCTTCTCTTGGCTCACTGGCATCAGTCACTCCTTCCCTAGCCCCACCATGTCCTCCTGAGGAGTCCCCCGAACTGTTTGACCACAGTGCTGGGTACATGCTCCAGGAAGATGCCCAGAGTTTTTAAGGCTCTGATGATGGTACCCAGCTAGAGGAAGGCAGTAACGTGAGCCCAGAGAGAGGGGGTGCCCAAGAAGGACAGCAATCTGGCAGCCATGTTCCCCCAGCTGCAACATACTGCCAGTGTCATGAAAATCTCACGAAGAGATTGTCCTCCAGGTCTTCTGATGTACGATCGTCGCGGGTACGCACGATCGTACGAACGCCCTTACGTTCGTACACAGGTGTGCGTGCGCGGGCACGGTCGCGTGCGTGCGTCCGTATTGGCGCCAAACGGCCTATTTAAACCAGCTTCTTGCCAACAGTCTTTGCTGTCTGCTCTACAGCGTTATATCTGTGAGACCTGATCCGTATTGTTTGTTCCTGTTTGACCCGGCCTGCCTGTGACCTATCTGCTATCCGCCTGCACCCGACCTCGGCTTGTTGTGACTATTCTCCTGCCTGTTCCCTTGTACTTCGTTCCTGTCTGGTATCCGATCCGGCTTGCTCTGACCATCCGTCTGCTAAAAGGGTAACCTGCTTATACTAAACTGTTCATCTGCTATAAGTGCCTGCTCATATTGAACTACCTATCTGCTGCAAGTCACCTGCTTATACTGAACTGTGTCATCTGCTACTGTGTCATCTGTTAGTATTGAACTGTTCATCTGCTATAAGTGCCTGCTCATATTGAACTACCTATCTGCTGCAAGTCACCTGCTTATACTGAACTGTGTCATCTGCTACAAGTAACCTGCTAGTATTGCACTGTCCATCTGCTCTTAGTGCCTGCTTATATTGACTGTTTATCTGCTGCAAGCACTTATGTATATTACACTGTTCACCTGCTACAAGTGGCCTGCTTTCCTGCACTGCTTATTGCCAAGTTACCTGCTCCTTTGAACTGTGTATCTGCTATAGACTACCTGCTGATCCCTTCACTGTGATTACCTGCTCCACTGAACCTCGCCTACCCATCCTACCCATCTGTTGATCCTGCCAGGCACCTGTACCCCTCCTTACTCCTGTGTTCCCTGTTACATTGCCAGGAAACCGGTAGTGGGAGTCGTAAAGGAGGCCTCTCTCCGCAATCCGGGCTCGCTACTAGAAGGTACGTGACAGTAGCAGACAGCCAATGTCTGAGCCCGAGCGGGGAGCCTCCGCCATGGAAGAACTTTGTCAACACCTGGCAGGACTGTCTGAGGCAGTTAAGGGCCTTCAACAAGGCTACACTCGGCTGGAGGAACGGGTAATTGCTCTTTCCAACCCCTCCGGATCCTTGGGAGCCCCTCAACCATCAGTTTCTTCAGCTGAAGCAGGTCCAACACCTACAGTTGTGATGTTACCACCAGAACCTAAAGTTCCCACACCCGGGCGATTTTCTGGGAATCGCAGTGGCTTCAGGGCCTTCCGCAACTCCTGCGAATTATATTTTGCCCTCCAACCACGGACCTTCTCTTTAGAGGCTACCAAGGTGGGTTTTGTGGTGTCTCTACTCTCTGGAGACCCCCAGACCTGGGCCCACCGCCTGTTAGAAAACAAGGACGCAGCGTTGACTAATCTTTCTACCTTTTTTGATGCTATGGCTCAAGTGTATGAAGATCCTCAACTTTCAGCAACTGCAGAAACCGCTTTGCGGACCCTCCAGCAGGGACGAAGGGCGGTGGAAGATTATGTGGCCGAGTTCAGGCGATGGGGTGCGTATACGAACTGGAATGATGCTGCCCTTCGCCATCAGTTCCGCATGGGACTCTCTGATTCTTTGAAGGATGAGCTTGCTAGAGTCGGTGTTCCACAGACATTAAACGCACTAATTGACTTGGCGATACAGATCGATCGTCGTCTGAGAGAGAGGAGAGCTGAGAGGGCCACTGGTTTCTCTCGTCCAACCTGGATGCTTCCAAAGGCCCCAAGCCATTTACATCCAGCACCTGCCACCCGATCCACGTCTGACACACCTGAGCCAATGCAACTTGGAGTCTTGCGGCCATCTCTTACCCCCGAAGAACGTCAACGTCGGCGGAATAATAACTTATGTCTCTATTGCGGGGAATCTGGACATTACGTCAGGAACTGTCCAATAAAACTTCGTAAGTGTCCATCCATGCCTCCTGATCTCCCAGACTCTTTAATAAAGTTTCCATCTCACCTTATCATTTCTGTCTCCTTTCAGTTCCCAGGAAAGACTTTACAGACACCCGCCATTATTGATTCCGGGGCATGCAGCTGTTTTATGGATTCATCCTTTGCTGCCCAACATCAGATTCCTCTCCTACCTAAGACCCGTGGACTCTCTATTCATTTGGCCGATGGCTCCGCTATTAAATCTGGTCCTGTAACTCGAGAAACTGCACCTCTACCTACTGTTATCTCTGGTTCTCATCGAGAACTTCTCCGGATGGACATTATCACCTCCCCTCTTTTTCCTGTAATCCTTGGGATGCCCTGGCTACAGGCTCACAATCCAACCATAAATTGGACTACAGGAGAAATTACCTTTTCTTCACCGTATTGCCAGAAGTTCTGTGGTTCATCCGGTTCTCTGAGACCAGCAACTTTATTATCTATTGACTCAGAGATCGATTTACGTCAAGCCATTCCCGAAGTCTACCATGAATTTTTGGACGTGTTCAGTAAACAAAAGGCAGAGGTGCTCCCGCCCCACCGGGCTTATGACTGCCCCATTGAGTTACTTCCTGGAGCCAAGATTCCGTTTGGAAGGGTTTTTCCCTTAACAGAGGTAGAGCAGGAGAAACTCAAAGAATACCTCGAAGAAAATTTAAAGAAGGGGTTCATTCGCCCGTCTACGTCCCCAGCAGGTGCAGGTATTTTCTTTGTTGAGAAAAAGGACCACACTCTCCGACCCTGCGTAGACTACCGTGAATTAAACAACATCACTATAAAGAACCGGTACCCTCTCCCTCTTTTTCCAGAGTTATTCCAAAGACTGGGAATTGCTACGGTGTTCACTAAACTCGATCTCCGTGGGGCTTACAACTTGATCCGTATCAAGGCCGGAGATGAGTGGAAGACTGCTTTCCGTACCCGATTCGGACACTTCGAGTATTTGGTGATGCCCTTCGGTTTGTGTAATGCCCCCGCCACTTTCCAATACTTTATCAATGATGTGCTCCGGGACTTTCTGGACTTATTTGCTGTCGTTTATTTAGATGATATTTTGATTTTTTCTTCCTCCCTTGAAGCCCATCGCAAGCACGTCAAAAGCGTGTTGGGTCGGCTCCGCCAACACGGACTATATGCAAAAGCAGACAAGTGTTTGTTCGAACAGGAAAGTATACCATTCCTGGGGTTGATCATCTCTAGTAAGGGTATAAAAATGGACCCCCAGAAGATTGCTGCGATTTTGGACTGGCCGACTCCTGTAGACAGGAAAGGAATCCAACGTTTTATTGGATTCGCCAACTTCTACCGCAAATTTATTAAAGGTTTCTCAGCTATTGTTGCACCCATCACACAACTAACTAGACAAGGAACCCGTTTTCATTGGACCTCTGAAGCTCAAAAAGCATTCGAGACTCTCAAGGGACTTTTCACCTCCGCTCCTATTTTAAGACATCCAGATTCCTCCCTGCCATTTGTTTTAGAAGTGGATGCATCCGAAATCGCCGTAGGAGCTATATTATCCCAAAGACAAGGAACTAAGGCCCTGCTTCATCCTGTGGCTTTCTTTTCACGTAAGTTATCTGCAGCCGAGAAAAATTACGATGTCGGAGACCGGGAGCTGTTGGCCATTAAATCCGCATTAGAAGAGTGGCGTTATTTGTTGGAAGGAGCTTCTCATCCAATTCTAATATTTACAGATCACAAAAACCTGGAGTACTTAAGATCTGCAAAAAGACTAAAACCAAGACAAGCCAGGTGGGCACTCTTCTTCTCCCGGTTCTCTTTCCATGTGACGTATCGCCCAGGGTCTAAGAATATAAAACCAGATGCCTTGTCACGGATGTTCCACAAGTCCCAGGAGAGTTCTCCTCCGGATACCATTCTCGCTCCTGGGAATTTCCTTCTGCTTCAGGAAGATCTTCTCTCTCGGCTTAGACAAGCCTCCATGGGACAAAGACCCTTCTCAGAACCAGAACTACAAACCAGAGGTGGGTTACTGTGGTATAAAGACAAGATCTACATCCCCGAAACTCTGCGGGTATCTGTTCTAGAGCTGTGTCATGACCACGCACTCGCCGGACATTTTGGTATCACTAGAACCATTGATTTGGTACAGCGTACTTTTTGGTGGCCTCAGTTACGGGAGGATTTCAGGAAATATGTGAACACCTGCACTACGTGCATTAGGAGTAAGAACTGTAAAACCAAGGCCTGGGGCCTCCTTAAACCGTTGTCTGTTCCGGACAGGCCATGGAAAATGCTGTCTCTAGACTTCATTGTTGAATTGCCTCCGGCAGACGATCATACCACTATCTTGGTGGTGGTCGATCGTCTGTCAAAGATGGCACATTTTATTCCCATGAAGGGCACCCCTTCAGCCTCTGAAACTGCACAAGTGTTTATCAAAGAAATAATTAGGCTCCATGGGGTACCAGCCAATATAGTTTCGGATCGAGGAGTACAGTTCACCTCTCGATTCTGGAAGTCCCTCTGCAAGGCCTTGAATATTGAGCTATCTTTCTCATCCGCTTATCATCCTCAGTCCAATGGGCAGACTGAGAGGACAAACCAAACTCTCGAACAATATTTACGCTGTTTTTCCTCTTTTGCACAAGATGATTGGATCTCCCTACTTCCAGTAGCTGAATTTGCGTATAATAATTCTCTCCATTCCGCCATCAAACAGACACCCTTTTTTGCCAATTATGGCTTCCACCCTTCATTTTTACCCAACTCCCTTCCTGAATGTTCAGTACCTGCGGTCCAGGAAAAGATGAACTTTTTTTCAACCAACAACAAACTTCTACAAGAAACAATGACTAAAACTCAAGAGCACAACAAGGCAACCTTTGACAGGAAGAGACGAGGAGAGTTAGTACTGGTACCTGGTGATTTGGTGTGGCTATCCACGGTAAACTTGAAAATGGCGTGTCCTTCAAGGAAACTAGGTCCCAAGTTTTTAGGACCTTTCTCAGTCAAAAGGAAGATTAACGAAGTTGCTTTTGAACTAGAACTTCCAGACTCACTAAAGGTTCATCCGGTATTCCATGTATCCTTATTGAAACCTTTCACTCCCAATCCATTTCCTAACCGAAAAACCACTCCTCCTGATCCGATCTTGGTTGATGGTGAAGAAGAATTTGAAATTGAAGCCATCCTAAAATCCAGAAGAAGAGGAAACCAGAACCAGTTCTTAATCAAATGGAAAGGATATGGTCCTGAAGAGAACTCCTGGGAGCCTGAGGACAACATTCATGCGAAAAACTTGATTCGATCCTTTAAAAGGGCCCACCCGGAAAAGTTTGCCCGAAAGGGCATCCGTAGGCTGCCCCTTGGGAGGGGGCAATGTCATGAAGAGATTGTCCTCCAGGTCTTCTGATGTACGATCGTCGCGGGTACACACAATCGTACGAACGCCCTTACGTTCGTACACAGGTGCGCGTGCGCGGGCACGCGCACGGTCGCGTGCGTGTGTCCGTATTGGCGCCAAACGGCCTATTTAAACCAGCTTCTTGCCAACAGTCTTTGCTGTCTGCTCTACAGTGTTATATCTGTGAGACCTGATCCGTATTGTTTGTTCCTGTTTGACCCGGCCTGCCTGTGACCTATCTGCTATCCGCCTGCACCCGACCTCGGCTTGTTGTGACTATTCTCCTGCCTGTTCCCTTGTACTTCGTTCCTGTCTGGTATCCGATCCGGCTTGCTCTGACCATCCGTCTGCTAAAAGGGTAACCTGCTTATACTGAACTGTTCATCTGCTATAAGTGCCTGCTCATATTGAACTACCTATCTGCTGCAAGTCACCTGCTTATACTGAACTGTGTCATCTGCTACAAGTGATCTGTTAGTATTGAACTGTTCATCTGCTATAAGTGCCTGCTCATATTGAACTACCTATCTGCTGCAAGTCACCTGCTTATACTGAACTGTGTCATCTGCTACAAGTGATCTGTTAGTATTGAACTGTTCATCTGCTATAAGTGCCTGCTCATATTGAACTACCTATCTGCTGCAAGTCACCTGCTTATACTGAACTGTGTCATCTGCTACAAGTAACCTGCTAGTATTGCACTGTCCATCTGCTCTTAGTGCCTGCTTATATTGACTGTTTATCTGCTGCAAGCACTTGTGTATATTACACTGTTCACCTGCTACAAGTGGCCTGCTTTCCTGCACTGCTTATTGCCAAGTTACCTGCTCCTTTGAACTGTGTATCTGCTATAGACTACCTGCTGATCCCTTCACTGTGATTACCTGCTCCACTGAACCTCGCCTACCCATCCTACCCATCTGTTGATCCTGCCAGGCACCTGTACCCCTCCTTACTCCTGTGTTCCCTGTTACATTGCCAGGAAACCGGTAGTGGGAGTCGTAAAGGAGGCCTCTCTCCGCAATCCGGGCTCGCTACTAGAAGGTACGTGACAGCCAGGTTTGTTCCAGTGATGAGGAGGGAGGGATGATGAGGTCACTGACTCCACGTGGGTGCCTGATAGGAGAGAGGAGGAGGAGGAGGAGGCACATCTCCAACTAGGCAGAATGCTCTCCAGGGGCCAGCGTAAGTGCAGCCCACCGACTGTATCACACCGCAGAGCTCCGCATGTGCAGGGTGCTGCTGTCTCTGCTCCTTATTCCAAAAGTTCTTTGGTGTGGGCATTTTTTCCACGAATGCATCAGATGGCACCGCTGCTATTTGCAACATATGTCTTAAGCGTATCTTGCATGACCAAAACATCAGCTGCTTGGAAACCACATGCTTGACCAGACATATGTTGACCTGTCATGCAGTTCGTTGGCAAGCGTACCTAAAAGACCCATACCAAAGAACAAAATGGACCTCTCCTTGTTCCTCATCAGCTGGGATCTCCAACCTCACTATACTCTTAGTCCTCTCTGAAACCTGCACTGAGAGGAATGAAGGTGTAGAATTAGGTGTGTCACAGCCAAGTACTTGCGGGCAATCTGCTATCGGTACACCAACGTCAGATTGTACCAGGCAAATTTCCCTCCCCCAGCTGCTGCTCCGCCAAAAGAAGTTAATTCCCAGCCATGCACATGCCCAGCGGTTGAATGCTAGCTTGACTAAATTGCTAGCACTTCAACTACTTCCTTTTCAGTTGGTAGACTCTGACCCCACCCCCCCCCCCCCGTAAGTTTGTGGAATGTGCGGTTCCTCAGTGGCAGGTCCCCAAACGCCACTTTTTCTCACAGAAGGCGATTCCGGCTCTCTACCAGCATGTGGAAGGCAATGTCCTTGCCTCGCTGGACAGGGCAGTCAGTGGTAAGGTGCATATTACCGCTGACTCATGGTCCAGCAGGCATGGACAGGGACGTTACCTGTCTTTCACGGCCCATTGGGTCACTCTTCTGGCAGCTGGGAAGGATGCAGGACAAGGTGCAGTAGTGTTGGAGGTTGTTCCACCACCACGCCTCCAAAATGCTACTACTGGTTGTGACACACCTCTCTCCTCCACCCCCTCCTCTTCTTCTTCCTCCATGGCCTCTTCCTGTGCTTTGTCCTCAGAACCAGTGGCGTCATGGGGCTACGCAAGTACGCAGGCAAAAATATGCCATGCCGTGATTGCGCTGGTGTGCTTGGAGGACAGGAGCCACACTGGGGCAGAGATTCTGTCAGCTCTGCAGGGGCAGGCAGAGAGGTGGTTGATGCCACACCAGCTTAAGCCAGGAATGGTGGTTTGCGACAATGGCACCAACCTCCTCTCTACCCTCTGACAGGGACAACTGACCCATGTGCCCTGTTTGGCTCACGTCCTTAACTTGGTGGTGCAGCGGTTCTTGGGCAGGTACCCGGGCTTACAGGATGTCCTGAGGCAGGCCAGGAAATTCTGTGTGCATTTGCACCAGTCATATAATGCCAGTGCTCAGATGGCTGAGCTCCAAAAGGAATTTAACCTGCCCAAGAACCGCCTAATCAGTAACATGCCCATCAGGTTGAACTCAACGTTGGCCATGCTACAGTGGCTGCACAAGCAGCAGAGAGCCATCAATGAGTACCTGTACGACTTTGGCACCAGGACAGGGTTAGGGGAGTTTTTTTTTCCCCACGCCAGTAGGCCATGATCAGGGATGCATACACTGTCCTTTCCCTATTTGAGGAGCCCACGAGGATGGTGAGCAGTGACAGTGCATGCATTAGTGACACTGTCCCTCTTGTACACCTGTTGGAGCACACATGGAATAATGAACAGGGCACTTGAGGCAGAACAGAGGCAGGAAGAGGAGGACTTCCTTACCTCTCAAGGCCCCCTTTATCCAGACAGTGTTCCTGCTGGCCTGCCGATCCCACAGGAAGAGGGTGAGGAGGAGGAGGACTGTGTCAGCATGGAGGTGGAGCCTAGCACTCAGCTTCAGCAGCAGCCTTTAAGGGATCATTTACAGTCCCAAGAAACCCATGGACTTGTACGTGGCTGGGAGGAGGTGGCTGCGGATCATGTCGTCCTTAGTGAACGAGAGGACTCCGGAACTGAATGCCTCAGCTAACCTACGCTGCATGGCCTCCTGATCCTGCAAAGCCTGTGGAAGGATCCTCGTATTCTTCGGATCAAGGAGAGGGATCATTACTGGCTGGCAACCCTTCTTGATCCACGTTACAAGGGTAAGGTTGCGAACCTTATCTTGCCATCGCAGAGGGAGCAGAGGATGAAACATATTCAGGAGGCCTTGCAAAAAGGTCTGTGCAACACATTCCCAGAGTCTGAGAGGTTACAAATTCCTGGTCCTGGACAATGTGTTGCTGAGGCTTCGGTCAGTCACAGAAAGAGCGTGGAGAAGGTGTCTGTGTGACCTATGCGTTCAGACAATTTTTTAGTCTGCAGCCCCAAGGTATGATCGGTTCCAGCAACCATCGCCAGTGTCTGATTTACATGCAGGAATACCTAGGGGCAAGATCAGTCTTGGACACTTTTCCCTGCGAAAAATCCTCTGGCTTACTGGGTCTTAAGGATGGATCACTGGCCAGAGCTTGCACAGTATGCAATTGAGCTACTGGCCTGTCCTACATCCAGCGTTCTTTCGGAGCGCACATTCAGTGCTGCTGGAGGCTTTGTAATGGATCACAGGGTGCACCTCTCCACCGACTCGATTGATCGACTGACCTTCATAAAAATGAATCAGTCTTGGATCACCACCAGCTACTAAGCACCTGATGCTGATCTAACTGAATAATTTTTTTTTTAATATCAGATCCCTTCAAGACTACCTATGCTAATGCTGGGTGACTATCCTGTTTTGCTGAGTGACTATCCTCTTCCTCCTCAATGATCATGCTGATAGCTTGTAAGAACATTTTTGGTTCTGGGTGCTGCCACCAGTGGCTAAGGCCCAATTTTTCAGCCCCTGTTTAACAGGGGCGTGCAATTACAATTTTTGATGCAATATTTTGCAGGAGGGTTCATTGCTGCGCTCAACTACAATATCTGTGAGGGGTTGCAGTGTTGTGGCACCAGCACCAGTACCTAAGGTCCAATTTTTCAGCCTCTGTTTAAAGGGGGCGTGTAATTACAATTTTTGATGCAATACTTTGCAGCAGGGCTCATTCCTGCGCTCCAACTAGAGTTCTGTGAGGTGTTGCCACCAATGTCTAAGGCCCAATTTTTCTGCCCGGTTCAACAAGGACATGTAATTACAATACTTGATCTAATATTTCGCAGCAGGGCCCATTCCTGCGCCCACCAAGAGTAACTGTGAGGGCTTACAGTGTTGTGGCACCACCAAAGGCCCCAATTTTCTGCCCCTGTTCAACAGGGGCCTGTAATTACAATTCTTGATATAATAGTTCACAGCAGGGTGTTCCAGCGCCCACCAATAATAATTGTGAGGGCTTACAGTGTTGTGGCAACACCAACACCTTAGGCCCACATTTCTGCAGAGCATGCAGGGCAGGCCCCTACTATCAAACATCCAACTTAAAAACGTCTCCTACTTGCAAACGTAAGGAGACAACCAGAAGCGAGATGAAATTTACCCCTAGGAAGGGAAATTCTCTCCTATAAGAGTTGATATGGAAAAAACGTGTCTCCTCTCCATTGATGCTGTATTACCAATCCTTGTTTCACCCCAAATTTTCAAAAATCATTTGTCATTGGGCAGAAAGTGAGGGGAAATCTTCTGAAGAGGTGCACAGACAGCAAAAAAATGTTACAGGGGTGATAACCCTTCCTCATGTTTTCCCAAAAGCTTAAAATAGATTTTTTGACTGGAGCTACACTTTGCAATTTTGAACTGGTACATTTTTAAACAGATTCTACTTAACAACAAACCTAGTCCCTGTCTTGTTTGCATGGCCTGTATACTGCTGTTCAGAGTATATAGGGCCTGGGGGCCCCACACCTTTCCTTTTTTTAATTTGGGTGCTGGGTTCCCCTTAATATCCTTACAAGACCCAAAAGGCCTGGTGATGGACTGGGGGGTTACCCATGCCGTTTGTCTCACTGATTTTCATCCATATTGCCGGGACCAGACATTACATTAAAGCCACAAGCAGTTTTAAATGACTTTTATTCCTTTAAAAATTTAATTTTGTGTAGGGACTGTTGTAAGCTTGGGAAACACTTGTCACTTTACAGGCATACTATAGAAACCCCCCAGATATGATATTTAAAGCAATATTTCACTTTTTTCACTTTAAGCATAATTAAAATCATTGCTCCCAAAAAAAACTTCAGTTTTTAAAACTTTTTTTTGCATTGATACATGTCCCCTGGGGCAGGACCCGGGTCCCCAAACCCTTTTTTAGGACAATAACTTGCATATTAGCCTTTAAAATGAGCGCTTTTAGTTTCGATCGTTCCGGTGCCATAGACTTTAACATGGCTCTAAAGTTTGTGCAAATCTTCAGTCCGTTCGCAGGTTCTGGTGCTCATCCCTAATCATAACACCATTTTCCATGTGGTCTCAGAATCTTCAAGGTGCGTTTAAGGTGGACAGATGAGACTAAAATTGAATTATTTAGCCTTGACACCAAACAATATGTCTGGCAGAAATTCAATGCAGCTCACCATCCAAATAACACCATTCCTACAAGAAAGCATGGAGGTGGTAATATCCTGTTATAGGGGTGTTTCTCTGCAGCAGTGACTGGAGCACTTGTCAAGAAAGAAAACAAATGGGTGGGACAAAATACAAGCCAATTCTTGAGGAAAATATGCTGCCGTCTGCCAGAAAGTTGTAAATGGGAAGAAGGTTTACCCTCCAACATGACAATGGCCCAAATCACACAGCAACAAATACCACAGCGGTTGAAGGGAAAAAAAAAAAAAAAAAAGTGAATGTCCTTGCATGGTTTAGTCAGCGCCCAGACATTAACCCCATTGAAAATCTGTGGAATGACTTGAAGGCTGCAGTCCACAAATGGGCACCATCAAATTTAACTAAACTTGGGCAGTTCTGCAAAGAAGAGTGGACAAATATTGTAAAGTCTAGATGTGAAAAGTTAGTAGAAACATACCTCAACAGACTAAAGGGTGTAATTAAAGCAAAAGGTGGTCCAACAAAATACTGACATAAGGGGGTGATCCTTTTTCCAACTCAGCAATTCTATTATTGAATTTGTTTCTGACATGTTGGTGTTCTATCTTTCACTTAGATGTTATAAGTTGCACTAGGAAATACAGCTGGATAAAGCAAAAAATCTATCTGTCTTTATTTCAAGCTGCAAAGCAACAGAATGTGAATATTTTAAGGTGGGTGTGATTCTGTATGTTTGGCAGCCAGGAGAAATTATTTGAATCCATGTGTATCCACATGACCTATAAAGTGCTCCAGCAGAGTCTAGGTTGGGTGTTCTGGTATGCAGATAGTTCTAAACATTTATGCTTATCACCAACAGCTTAATGTGGCTTTAAGAGCTTTTGTTTTTGGTCACAAAAGACATGCAGATACAGGAAATTAGAGTCACATAAGGACCATCAAGACAACAGTGCTCATGTTATCTTGAAAAGGGGTTCTTGTATGGTTCTGAAACATTGCAACTGCATCTGTCCTTTGTGAATAAATAAAAACACAGCGCAGTCCTGTGCCACTGTCCCAGTGTGCCAACCTGTGTCTGAGCCCCTGACCCTTCCCTCTGCCTGGCCCTTACCCCCACCTATGCAGCGCTCCACTGCGGTGGTCCGAAGGTGCCAGTACAGTGCTGATCCTTAGCCATGGTGCAGGCCCTGCCTGCTGATTGGCTTCTCCGCTGCTATCTCACTGACACCAGCACCGAGATAGAGAGCACTGACACCAGCCCCGAGATAGAGAGCACTGACACCAGCACTGAGAGAGAGCACTGACACCAGCACCGAGATAGAGAGCACTGACACCAGCACCGAGATAGAGAGCACTGACACCAGCACCGAGATAGAGAGCACTGACACAAGCACCGTGATAGAGAGCACTGACACCAGCAACTCGCTGTGGGACCAAAAAATATGACACCGCTCAACCTCTTCAAACAGGAGGGTACGGGCATATAGTACGGTGTGCTTTTTTGTACAAGTGAGCCAAAGGTAGAAAAAATGGTCCGTGTGCTAGATTATATAAATCGTTCATAGAGTTATGCATATACATGGTCTACTGGTCACAAGTGTTGAATTCCTCCGAGATCCATGCCTCATTAATTTTTATAAATGTGAGGTAGTCAACACTGTCGAGAGCTAGGCGAGGCTAGGCTGACATGTTGGTGTTCTATCTTTCACTTGGATGTTTTAAGTTGCAGATAGTTCTCAACATTTATGCTTATCACCAACAGCTTAATGTGGCTTTAAGAGCTTTTGTTTTTAATCACAAAAGACATGCAGATACAGGAAATTCTAGTTACATAAGGACCATCAAGACTACAGTGCACATGTTATCTTGAAAAGGAGTTCTTGTGGGGGCGTGGAGACCGCCGAGCGAGATGGCCACATAGAGGAGAGCTCCGCTTAGCACGGGGGGGAATTAGCCTGCGATCGGCAAACAGAACGGCGCACAGAGCCCAACGGACACACCAGAGCGTACCGGAACACAGCAGCCTCACAATGTCATCCAGACGGAGGCAATCTCAGGCACTTAAGCTGCCAGATTTCTACCCAGCAGTGGATAGAGGCCCTCAACAAGATGGCGACAGGAGACACGGACCTCCGCAGCTGAGCGGCGCTCAGCCATCCACCCCGCCAGAGCAGAACGAACCGCTGCAGACACAGGGGGATGAGCGCTGTTCAGCAGAAGAATCTGACTCCAGTGACACTCGTTCAATATGTGTATCGCCTTCCTCCAGGAGTCCTGCCAAATCTAAACCTAGGCTGGAGACAAATACAGAAGGAGGTTACACTGGGACAATGCAGTGTATGGAGGTGAGTGACCCGCAACATCAATCATCCAGAGACAGGCCACACACAGATCCCATGGCCCAATTTCCCACAACAGGGCAGCCTATTTCTGATATCACATTGAAAGAAATGTTAATGACACTGCGATCATCTATACAATCTGATTTCATAACATGTATTCAGCAGTGTAAAGAGGAGATAAGAGACATGGGAAATAGAGTACACAGAGTCGAAACACAAATCTGCGAGGTTATGTCATCCTTTAACGCTCTGGTTGACCCTCACTCAGCACAACAACAGACCGTAACCCAGATGCAATTAAAATTGGCAGATCTCGAAGATCGCTCTCGCAGAAATAATCTGAAACTCCGGGGAATACCTGAATCAATCTCGGCTCCAAACCTGATGCAATTTACCCGGGAGTTGTTTCAGGCAGTCATACCTTCTTTAACTCCAACGGATCTTATTATAGATCGATTACATAGGGTACCCAAACCAACCTTTCTGCCACAAGAAATCCCCAGAGGTGTCCTATTGAGAATGAATTTCTTTCAAGTCAAAGAGAGAATCTTAGAAGCCTTTCGGAAAGCTGAAAGCTTGCCAGAACAAGCTCAAAATATTCAAGTTTTACCTGATCTCTCACAATTTACGTTACAACAACGTCGCAACATGGCAACACTCACCAAGGCTCTACGTAATCATAAAATAACGTACCGATGGAAATATCCAGCCAAACTCATTATCACTTATAATGGGATAAACCACCTGGTAACCACACTGGACGATGGGATTCGCCTACTGCAGAATTGGCAGATCTTGCTCCCAGAAAAGGCTCCACATACACCTCCTTATCCACAAGGCCCACCGACTAGTGGAAAAATCATACCAGACTGGTCAATGAAAACCCAAAGGAAATCCACTAAAAAATATCACTGAGGTTTATCACTAACTTTCTGTGCGCTATATGAGGACACTAGGATTCCCCCAGTGTCGGACAATGGGTACCTGACATCGTACCTGACCCCACATTTAGACCCCTTTCACACCAGGGCGTTTTGCAGGTGCTATAGCGTTAGAAATAGCGCCTGCAAAATGCCCTAAAGAAGCTGCACCATTGTGTATAGTGTGAAAGCCCCGAGGGCTTTCACACTACAGCGGTGCGCTGGCAGGACGTCAGAAAAAAGTCCTGCCAGCAGCTTCTTTGGAGCGGTGAAGGAGCGGTGTGTTTACCGCTCCTCCACCGCTGCTGCCCATTGAAATCAATGGGGCAGCGCTGTAATGCCGCCGGCAAAACGCCGCTATTGCGGCGTATTGCCGGCGGTTTTAACCCTTTCGCGGCCGCTAGCGGGGGGTAAAAGCGCCCCGTTAGCGGCCAAAATGCGCCGCAAATCCGGCGGTAAAACGCCGCTAAAAATAGCGGCGTTTTACCGCCGACGCAAGTTGCGGTGTGGTGTGAAAGGGGTCTTAAGGCGTTCTTTTTTTTTTCGCCTGTCCTTTGGACCCTTATTCTTAAATTGTTTGGTTCGTAAGGTAAAATGTTCCCCATTGGAAAATGTTTAGTTGATCTTCATAGTTCTAACAGGAAGTCGGAGCACCCAAGAGAATTGGAAATCTCCCAATGTCTAGGATTCAGTGGTTAAAAACTTTCAAATCCACATCCCTTTTACTTGACCAATACATCTCAAACTGTGTTTTCATTGATATACATTTTAGTAGATCATTTACTATTGCTTTATCACCTTTTCAACAGGATCTCAATTATCATTTCCCCATATTTATCACGTTTTGTGAAACTCCAACTGACTTTCCGGCACGACCACATTCATCTACAAGACCACAAATATGGGCATTAGAGTACTTTCTATTAATGCAAGAGGCTTAAATCATCCTGCTAAACGCAGATCACTGTGGAGGGAAGCCAATCTCCAAAATGCGGATATACTTACAATACAAGAAACCCACTTCCATAAACAAGCAACACCGAAATGCTCCCACCCAAATTTTCCTCATGTTTTCAAGCATCATTCACTTCCAAAAAAAGAGGTGTGATGATAGCCATTAGAGACAAAATATCTTTTGAACTTAGAGAGTCCATAATTGACCCTGAAGGTCGTTTTATAATATTGGTTTGCATAATTGATAATATACGACTAACACTAGCCAATGTCTATGCTCCGAATTCACACCAACTCAAATTTATCAATAAGGTTATACGGAAAATTTCTCAAGTGCGGGAGGGGAGCATACTTTTGTGTGGAGAATTCAACTGTGTTATTGATGAAAAACTAGATACCGTCCCCTCGAGGAAGAGACATCCCTCGCATTTTAGGGATCTCCTTCTTCAAGAGGAATTATTTGATGTCTGGAGATGCTTGAATGCAAATGAAAAATCGTTTACATATCACTCGCCAAGATATAACTCATATTCACGAATAGACCTATTTTTAGCAGACAAGATGTTGCTCCAAAGGATATCCCACTCAGACATTAAAGACATAACGCGGTAAGATCACGCTCCAATTATAATCCAGATCGAAAGTGGGAGATCCTTTGCAGCAACACACGTATGGAGGTGTAATGAAACGATCTTACATGACCATATAAAGAGATTCTAGGTAATTTAGAAGAATATTTTACAGCTAATGTGCCTGGAGATACTAGCGTATTCAACAATTGGTATTCTCACAAAGCGTTTGTGAGGGGAATCCTAATTAAAGCCCAAGCCAAAATAAAGAAACTAAGAAATGCAAAACTCACTGAAACCTTAAATACTATTCGCGACCTAGAACTACAAAACCAGAACAACCCTTCCCCCAGATTAGCAACTCAACTTTTAAATTCTAGACATACACTTAGAGAACTACTATGCATTGAACACGAAAACTACATGAGAAAATTGAAGTTAACCTATTATGCCAATATTAACAAAGCATGCATATATATCACCCCAAGCGCTCTTCGAAGCTAATAAATCCACAGGAAATAGCAGACGCTTTTGCGGACTATTACTCATCTTTATATAATTTAGTAGATGACCTGGCCACTCCCCAGCCAGTTACTACAGACATCGAAGAATTCTTGGCTAAACGTAATCTTCCCACACTTTCAGTGGATCACTTACAATCATTAAAAGCCCCTTTCTCAGTAGTGGAAATAGAAAGGATCATAATATCCCTACCTTCTGGAAAATCCCCAGGACCAGACGGTCTGACAAACTCTTATTATAAAGTATTCAAACAAATATTAATACCCTACCTATTGACAGTATTCAATGAAGCCCTACATAAAGGTACATTTCCAGAAGAGATGCTGAAGGCATACATTGTCACTATTCCCAAACCCGGTAAAACCCCTGACACGCCAGCAAATTTCCGCCCAATATCTCTGTTAAATGCAAATGTAAACATTTATGCCAAAATGCTTGCCTGGAGATTACAAGATATTCTACCTTCATTAGTCAAACAAGATCAGTCAGGTTTCACTAAAAATCGACAAGCGTCTGACGTCACTAGATGGTTAATAAACATTATAAGAAAAAATTGGTGTAGCGCTAGTGAATCAATTAGTGAAAAACTCTAAAGATGTATATTAAAGGGGTGAGAATGAAACCAATACTAAGAAACACACATGTGACAAAATGTGCGAAAGTAAAAAATATATAAAACAAAAATAAATGCAATTAATAATTCGCTAAGTATGTGGATACAATATATAAGTGCACGTAGATCTTGATGGGTATCAGCAGCTGAAATATAAATCCCAGCAAAACAGTCCACGTATGTTAGGTAGTGAAAAGTGTCAGTGTTAATCTTCCCAGCAATGGAATCAGGCAACCACACAATTCAATTCAACCTGGAACAACGACTTGTCTGGAGTGAATTAAAGAGAATTAAATACTCTTACCGGAGGATTTGGACGCACACGTCATATGACAGTGGGTCAAATGCGCTTGAAATCCTGGGTGGTATCAATCAGGAGTTATGCGTTGGTGGCAGGTCCCCGTTGACCCTGTTGACCCTGGAGACGTATGATCCAGCCACTCATATCAGGATTCCGTGAAATCCGGAGACAGTGCGGTGACCAACGGGGACCTGCCACCAACATATAACACCTGATTGATACCACCCAGGATTTCAAGCGCATTTGACCCACTGTCATATGACAGATGTGTCCAATTCCTCCGGTAAGAGTATTTAATTCTCTTTAAAGCGGAGGTCCACCCTAAAGTGGAGCTTCCGCTCATTGGAACCCTCCCCCCTCCAGCGCCACAATTGGCACCTTTCAGGGGGGAGGGGGGTGCAGGTACCTGTACAGTACAGGTATCTGCACCCACTTCCGGCGTAGATTCTGCAGAAGTTACGCCCCTTTCCGCAGAATCTACGCCCCTTTCCAAAGGTCCGCCGCTGCCTGCTGGGAAACACACGGATCCCAGAGACAGTGGGGACCATCCTTATTGCGCAGCGCAACTCGCGCATGCGCAGTAGGGAACCGGGAAATGAAGCCGCAAGGCTCCACTTCCTGATTCCCATACCCAAGATGGCAGCGGCAGCACCCGAGAGACGATTGAGAGATCGGCTTCGGGTGCCAACATCGTGGGCGTGCTGGGCGGATAAGTGTCATTATTTTAAAAGTCAGCAGCTGCAGTATTTGTAGCTGCTGGCTTTTAAAAAAAAAAAAACGGCAGACTCCCGCTTTAATTCACTCCAGACAAGTCGTTGTTCCAGGTTGAATTGAATTGTGTGGTTGCCTGATTCCATAGCTGGGAAGATTAACACTGACACTTTTCACTACCTAACATACGTGGACTGTTTTGCTGGGATTTATATTTCAGCTGCTGATACCCATCAAGATCTACGTGCACTTATATATTGTATCCACATACTTAGCGAATTATTAATTGCATTTATTTTTGTTTTATATATTTTTTACTTTCGCACATTTTGTCACATGTGTGTTTCTTAGTATTGGTTTCATTATCACCCCTTTAATATACATCTTTAGAGTTTTTCACTAATTGATTCACTAGCGCTACACCAATTTTTTCTTATTTTCACTGAACTTTGTTTGTTTGGGTGTTAGCTGCTGACCCTCAGTCTTTGGCCTCAGCGCAGTGTTTTCCCCCAATTTTTTCTTTAATAAACATTATACATTTAGCAGAGTCCCAGAAAACGCCTTCTCTGCTTCTGCCAATAGATGCAGAGAAGGCGTTTGACAGAATTCATTGGGCATACATGAAAAAAGTTTTACACAAATTTGATTTCCAGGGAAACTTCCTCTCGGTAACGCTGGCCCTGTATGCAAATCCATCTGCACAAGTCCTTACATCTGGGCTAGTTTCTAAAAAATTCATAACAACAAATGGCACCCGTCAAGGTTGCCTGCTTTCTCCATTCATATTCAACCTCATGATGGAGCCTTTGGCAGAAGCGATTAGAACCCAGCCCCACATTACAGGTTTTAAACCAGGACAGGATACACATGTAATAAACTTATTTGCAGACGACGTCATATTAATTCTCACGAACCCTATCATTTCGCTACAATATGCGCATGACACTCTTAATAATTTCAGTAAAATTTCCTACTATAAAGTCAATTTTAATAAATCCCTCATATTAGATTTAGGTATAAACCATCATATCCGACTACATCTACAATGACAATTCCCGTACGCATGGGCGGAAAAGCAGATACCCTACTTAGGAATTTTTCTTACACCTAAAGTGACACAACTTGCTGAAGCTAACATAAAACCTTTAATTGGGGGCATATGAGAATTACTAAGCCGTATCGCAAAAGTGGAAATGTCCTGGGTATGCAAAATTTCAGCCTTCAAAATGTTGGCCCTCCCCAAAATCTTATACATATTTCGTACACTCCCAATCCCACTTAAAAATTCCTATATATCGGATCTCCAAAAAGCACTCAGACAATACTTGTGGCGGGGAAAAAGGGCAAGATGCTCCTACAGACACCTCATTCAGCAACGTAGAGTTGGAAGAATAGGTATGCCAGACATCAAGGACTATTACTGGGCCAATCATCTTAATCAAGTAGGGAAATGGTTTATCTCTGACGAATCACAACATTGGGTAAAAATAGAGTCTGCTATGCTTAAAATTCCATATCTACCACATCTGTTATTAGCTGATATGTGGAAACCAAGACCATTAGGTTCTCTTTCCCCTACTATACAAGCCTTGCTTATGGCCTGGAGACACTTACATACACACATAGCTAGTGAGGTTCCTTACTCTACCATTAGACTTCCCTTGGAAGCATTAGAAACACTCCTCCCGTATAGCTCATTTGCTCATCAGAAAGAAAAAGGTATAGTATGGTTAGATGAACTGATGAATCAGGGGACGATTCAACCATTTGAAACTTTACAGAGGAAATATTAACTATTAGAAACAAGCACACATCTATACAGACAGACGGCCTCATTTGTGTATAATAATCCACCCCCATTAATCAGAGTTCAGTCCAAGATCTGGAATCTTTATACGGCACCAAAACACACTAATGTAGGTATAGGCCTCCTTTATAACACCTTACAGGCAAAACATAAGTTTATAAAAACTCCACCTATGATCGCTTGGGAGACAGATCTAGGTCACAATTTTGAATCAAAACAATGGGTAGCTATGCTAAAATATAATTATACTGCCACTCACTGTATAAATCACTGCGAATTAACCCAAAAAGTATTGGCAAGATGGTATAGGACTCCATACCAACTCGCCAAAATGTACCCATCCCAGTCCTCACTAGACATGTGCATTTGTTTTCGTCCGAATGCATTTTCGTCCGAATTTCAGCTATTTTCGTTTTCGTTTTTGACAAACGATAATGAAAACACAAAATCCGAAAAACGAAAGATCCGACATAAATAAATGCTTTATTTTCGTTTTCATTGTTACAACAGTTCGATATAGAATAGGAGATTCGACATGACTCTGACAATAACAATCTGTCTATAGAACCTGTGGTCGAATGTGCCTAACCTTACTTCTATTAGTCCAAGATTATATAGAGAAAATATTCGACAGAGAAAAAAGATTTGACAGAGAGAAAAGATTCTGCAAGTTACTGTCCTAAAAAGTGTTTGGGGACCCGGGTCCTGCCCCAGGGGACATGGATCAATGCAAAAAAAAGTTTTAAAAACGGCTGTTTTTTCAGGAGCAGTGATTTTAATAATGATTAAAGTGAAACAATAAAAGTGCACTTTAGATTTTGAATGTTGGAGTCCCATAGACTTTAACAGGGGTTCTAAAGTATGCTATATACTAGCTCCGTTGAATCTTCTTTATACATTCGACAGACACCATAAGCATTAAAGACAGATTCGACCGTAATACATGTGGATTTTCGGACGAATGCAATTTTTGAACGAAAAACTAAATAAATAAAAACGAATTTTGGGAGTAACTAAATAAATTAAGTTTTCGGACAAAAACGAAATTCCGAAACAAAATATTTTACTCTGCACATGTCTAGTCCTCACTTTGCTGGAGGGACTGTGGAAAAAACAGGTTCCATTTTCCATATCCTATGGCAATGTAAAAATCTAACCAGCTACTGGACGAAGATTTTTGGTATAGTAGCAGAAATCACAGGAATCATAAGACCCCCCGTACCTGCACTAGCAATCCTTCACTTAGGCATTGAAGAATATCCACCTAACTATCGAAACATAGTTATCCACATACTGACCACTTCAAAATTAGTTTAGGCATTGGCGCAATATCTTGGCTCTCAACCTCTCCGAAGTTATCACTCAAGTAAACCTAAACTATCAATATGAAAGGCTTTTAGTCATCAGGAAAAACTCTTGCACAGCCTTTGATAAGCAATGGAAATGCTGGAAAGATTGGTATACAACTCATAAAAGATAAAGTAATTGGGTTATAGAGTCGGATATATTGGAAACATAATACGACCATAGACAGTACTCTGTCCCATTGGCACAGCAAGATCCCATAAGGGGTGCAGATGTAGACAGAGTGCTGTTGAGAACTACTGGAGATGGTCGGAGAAGACCTAGAAAATTACAATGAGGTTGAGAACTGCTGGGTCCTAGTTAATGCATTCAATATATATATATCATATTTTAGTATGTCCTAACGTTGAAGAACTGTAACATGTTTATACAATGTATTCTGGTGATCTTACTGATCTACATGTAATCTATTCTGTACATTGTATTTGTTGGAAAATCCTAATAAAAAAAAAGAAAAAAAAAAGAAAAAAAGAAAAGGAGTTTCTTGTATGGTTCTGAAACATCTCAACTGCAGCTGTCCTTTGTGAATAAATAAAAAACACAGCGCAGTCCTGTGCCAGTGTCCCAGTGTGCCAACCTGTGGTGGAGCCCCTGACCCCTCCCTCTGCCCGGCCCTTACCCCCACCTATGCAGGGCTCCACTGCAGTGGTCCGGAGGTGCCAGTGCAGTGCTGATCCTCAGCCATGGTGCAGGCACTGCCTACTGATTGGCTTCTCCGCTGCTATCTCACTGACACCAGCACTGAGATAGAACACTAACACCAGCACCGCGATAGAGACTGAGCACTGACACCAGCACCGAGATAGAGAGCACTGACACCACACCAGCACCGTGATAGAGAGCACTGACACCAGCACCAGGATAGAGAGCACTGACATCAGCACCAAGAGAGAGCACTGGCACCAGCACCGTGATAGAGAGCACTGACACCACACCAGAACCGAGATAGAGAGCACTGACACCAGCATCGTGATAGAGAGCACTGACAACAGCATCGTGATAGAGAGCACTGACACCAGCATCGTCATAGAGAGCACTGACACCAGCAACATGATAGAGAGCACTGACACCACACCAGCACTGAGATAGAGAGCACTGACACCACACCAGCACCATGATAGAGAGCACTGACACCAGCACCATGATAGAGAGCACTGACACCAGCACCGAGATAGAGATCACTGACACCAGCACCGAGATAGAGAGCACTGACACCACACAAGCACCATGAAAGAGAGCACTGACATCAGCACCGTGATAGAGAGCACTGACATCAGCACCGTGATAGAGGGCACTGACACCACACCAGCACCGTGATAGAGAGCACTGACACCAGCACTGTGATAGAGAGCACTGACACCAGCACAGAGATAGAGCGCACTGACACCAGCACCGAGATAGAGTGTACTGACACCAGCACTGACACCAGCAACTCGCTGCGGGACCCAAAAATATGACACCGCTCAACCTCTTCAAACAGGAGGGTACGGGCATAAAGTAGGGTATGCTTTTTTTGTACAAGTGAGCCAAAGGTAGAAAAAAAGTCTGTGTGCTAGATCATATAAATCGTTTATAGAGTTATGCATATACATGGTCTACTGGTCACAAGTGTTGAATTCCTCCGTGCCTCATTAATTTTTTCAAATGTGAGGTAGTCAACACTGTCGTGAGCTAGGCGAGTATGCTTATCGGTCACGACCCCCCCCTGCTGCGCTGAACGTCCTTTCGGACAGGACACTGGACAAAGGGCAAGCCAACAGTTCCATTGCAAATTGTGCAAGCTCTGGCCAGAGGTCAAGCCTGCCCACCCAGTAGTCCAGGGGTTCATCACTTCTCAGAGCAACCACATCGGCCGTTAACCCAATGTAGTCGAACACCTGTTGGTCTAGGCGTTCCCTGATGCTGGATCCGGATGACACCTGTCGATGGGTCGGCTGAAAGAATGATCTCATATCAGAAGTGACCAACACACCTTCAAACTGCCCTCTTCTTGCACGCGCTGTTAGATTGGCACCCCCAACTCTTTCTCTGGGAGTGGGAATTGCTCCTCTGCCAGCGCACGCTAAAGTAGAATGCAGCATTTCTCTAAGCAAGGCCTGGAAGTGCTCCATTCTGACAGCCCTCTGTGATGGTGGTAACATTTTCGCCATTATGTGTTTGTACCGGGGGTCTAAGTATGTTGCCACCCAGTACTGGTCCTTGACCTTTATGCTTTTTATACGGGTGTCTGTTAAAACACTGGAGCATGAAGGCCCCCATTTGCACTAAACTAGAAGCGGTGTGGTGGCCTGGCTCCTGCTCATCATCCAGGATAATGTCGTCCTCCTCGTTCTCCTCCCCCACAGAAGTCTGCATGCGTCGTGCATGAGCAGCCACTGGCGCGGTGAAAAATAAAACAAGCTCCCCAGAACCTGTTCTGCCGCAGAGTTCATACAGGTAGTCGTTAACTGCACGTTTCTGAGCAGCCTATCAAGCATATAGAAGGTTGAGTTCCATCGCGTTGGGCAACCACAAATAAGACGTCTGACCGGCAGATTGTGTTGCTGCTGAATGTCAGCAAGGCGAGCCATGGCCGTGTAAGATCTTCTGAAATGGGCAGAGATTTTCCTTGCCTGCGGCAAGATGTCCTGGACCCCAGGCTTTTTGACAACGAATCGCTGCACGACCAAGTTTAAGACGTGTGCCATGCATGGCACGTACCTGATTTTGCCCTGTTTTAATGCGCTAAGCAGATTGGCATGGTTGTCACACACCACTTTACCAACTGTCAAATTGAGTGGTGTTAGCCACTGATCTGCATGTGAACGCAAAGCTGAAAGGAGTGCCGGGCCAGTGTGGCTCTTGGCTTCCAGGCACAACAGACGCAGCACAGCATGGCAACGTCTCACCTGGCATGTCGAATAGGTTCTGGGGATCTTGGGCGACGCAGCGGAAGAGACGCCAGCAGCGGAAAAGGAGGAGTCAGCCGAGGAGTAGAGGGAGGAGAATGGAGTAGGAAGAGGAGAAGAAGAGTCAGGACTGCATGCAATTCACGGCGGTAAAACCAAATCTACATGGGTGCGGCGGGTTACATGCTTGACGGCCATCAGAAGGTTGACCCAATGGGCAGTAAAAGTTAAATACCTTCCCTGCCCGTGTTTGCTAGACCACGTGTCTGTGGTCAGATGTATCTTGGCACTGACACTGTGTGCCAGAGATACATTCACTTGCCACTGAACATGGTCATATAGCTCTGGGATGCCCTTCTGTGAGAAATACTTCCTTCCTGGGACCTTCCATTTTGGTGTTCCAATGGCCACAAATTTTTGAAAGGCCTCCGAGTCCACCAGTTTATATGGCAGTAGTTGGGGGGCTATCAGTTCTGACAAGCCAGCCATCAACCGTTGGGCAAGAGGGTTATCCGGCATCATCATTTTTTTACGCTTGAACATTTGGCCCACGGAAGCCTGCCTTTTTCCAGAAAAACGCGAGGATGGCATGATGGAAGGTGGAGTGGTGGACAATTGTGGGGAGAGAGGAGAAGGAGAAGTAGAATAGGCTGGACGGTGAGAGCCTGGAGTGTGGCTTTGTGGGTTCCGTTGCTCCCACTGGGCTCAGGGATGGCAGCTCATGTGCCTTCTTAAAGGGGTTGTAAAGTAAAATTTTTTATTTTTTTAAAATAACAAACATGTCATACTTACCTCCACTGTGCAGCTCGTTTTGCACAGAGTGGCCCCGAACCTGCTCTTCTGGGGTCCCTCGGCGGCTGTCTCAGCTTCCTCCCGCAGGTGCTTCTCACGTTAATGCGAGCTCCCTCGCATTGGTGAGAAGCACTGCGGGCGCGCTCCCGTGATACAGCCGGCGGCTATAGCCGCTCGCTGTATCACAAGGCCCCGCCCCCCGGCGCGCTGCGTCATTGGATGTGATTGACAGCAGCGCGAGCCAATGGCTGCGCTGCTTTCAATCCATCCACTCCAGCCAATCAGCGGCCAGGCTGAGCGCCGAAGAGGACGGCGGGGGCGAGCGCGGGATTTTCGAGGGGTCAGGTAAGTAAAACGGGGGGACTGGGGGCGCCGGCAGTGTGAGATGTTTTTTCACCTTAATGCATAGAATGCATTAAGGTGAAAAAACATTTACCTTTACAACCCCTTTAAGGCTGTCGTCCCTAGGTGAGTGTTGGGCTTACCGCGACTTATGCGTTGAGTACAAAGGCTGCAGATGGCAACACTATTGTCAGCAGCGGACACGTTAAAAAAAGCCCACACTGCGGAGCCATGTGCCGGCATCCTGGGAGCACCAGATGTGACCGTACATGGTTGATGCCTCACTCCTGATACATTAGCAGTCTGGTTTGTCCCTCCTGTGCAATGTAAGTTCCGCCTGCTTCTCCTCCCTATCTGGTGTTCCATATCTCCCTCTGAACTCCCCTCCTCTTCCTCTCTTGTGGGCACCCACATCACATCACTAGACACGTCATCATCAACCTCACCTTCCCCACGGCTATAATTAGAGATCTCGGAGTAGGCAACAACACCAGAGACCAACCTCCTTGGGCTGATCTGGGTACTGTCGTCAGACTGCTGAGTGGCGGTTGTCGCTATCTCCTCTTCCTGATCCAATGCCAAGAATGGCTGCGCATCGGCAATGTCTTGTAATGGATCGGAAAATAATTCCTGTGACTCAAGCGGAGGTATATGGTGGTGGTGGTGGTGTTGGTGGTAGTGTCTTTGGGGGTGCACACAGCAGAGAGTGAAGAAGAGGGCGCAGATCAAGAGGATGAGGAGGGTGCAGAAGAGTAAGCCCCTGTACACACGGTTGGAGATTCTGCCAACCAAATCCGTCGGATTTTGTCCGTCAGATTTAGTCTGACGGATTGTGTCCGAAACTTTTACATACACACGGTCAGACTAAGTTGTCGAAAAATCCGATCTTTCAGAACGTGATGATGTAATTTCGTTACGATGGGACTAGATTCAGGCTAGTAGCCAATAGCTTTGATGTAGGAATTTGATCTGAGCATGCGTGGCACTTGGTCCGATCAAAATTCTCTACATATGATCGGATTAAGTCCGACCGGCCCAGTTGGTCAGGAAATATTTCCAGCATGTTGGAAAATTGGGTCGGATGGAATCAGTCCGATGCATACCACACACAATGGGATTATCTGACGACAGGGTCCGATAAGACGCATTCCGACGGATTCTCCGACCGTGTGCACGCGGCTTAAGGCTGAGTGAGCCATTCAACCAAGTCTGGTGTGTCCTTTGATGTAATGGAACGCACCTTCTGCAATTTGCCACTTTGGCTCAAGCCTGTTGCTCCTGCCCTACCCCTATGACCCCTGCACTCCATCTTAAAGGACAAGTTCAACTTTTTTTAAACAAATAATAAATGCACATATTTTTATAGGTAAAATGTATTCATTATTTTTTTTTACACTAGAGTCCATAAAGCATTGCACTTGCGATCAGCAGATTGCAGGAGGGGAGTGCGTGCAGGTGCTGTTCTGTGACATGTTAAATGTTATGCCCTAAATATGGAACTTAAGAGGAAGAGAGAATGGGATATGGTCGTGTTTAAGCTGCCATCATCCTAAATTTACATAAAACTGAACACCTGCACCAAAGTGCAAGATAGGAGCAGCCCCCTTGGACTTTTTAGGCAGAAATTGTCATAGAGGTAGTAATTATAGTAAAAGGCAATATAATGATATAAAGAGTGATCAGCGCAACTTATTAACAGCTGTGTATATCTTAACCACTTCACCCCCGGACCATTTTGCTGACCAAAGACCAGACCACTTTTTGCGATTCGGCACTGCGTCACTTTAACTGACAATTGCGCGGTCGTGCGACGTGGCTCCCAAACAAAATTGACGTCCTTTTTGATCACCCCTGCGGTTTTTATTTTTTGCACTATAAACAAAAATAGAGCGTCAATTTTGAAAAAAAACGCATTATATTTTACTTTTTGTTATAATAAATATCCCCCAAAAATATATAAAAAAACATTTTTTTCCCTCAGTTTAGGCCGATACGTATTCTTCTACATATTTTTGGTAAAAAATCGCAATAAGCGATTATTTATTGGCTTGCACAAAAGTTATAGCGTTTACAAAATAGGGAATAGTTTTATGGCATTTTTATTAATCATTTTTTTTTTACTAGTAATGACGGCGATCAGCGATTTTTATTGTGACTGCGACATTATGGCGGACACATCGGACATTTTTGACACATTTTTGGGACCATTGTCATTCATACAGCAATCACTGCTATATAAATGCAGTGATTCCTGTGTAAATGACACTGGCAGTGTAGGGGTTAAGTGTTCATAGGGGTGTGTTACTAACTGTTGGGGGCTGGGCTTTCATTTAGTGAACACTGATCTCTGCTCCAATCAGAGATCAGCGTCACTAGTTACTAGGCAGAACGCGGAGATGCTGTTTATAACGGCATCTCTCCGTTCAGCCGCCTGTGAGATGATCGCGGGTATGCCCGCGGCGATCGAGTCCGAGGGACCGCGACTGGACTCACGGGGGTCCCGACCAGCACACGTGCGCACCGCAGGTGGCACGCTCGCGATGGCAGGGCGGCATTAAAGATTGGACGTATCTGTACGCCAATATGCCTTCCTGTGCCATTCTGCCGACGTACATCGGAGTACGCTGGTCAGGAACTGGTTAAAATGTGTAAATATTGCTCTGTGAATATTACTGTGCAACCAAATAACTATGTGCAGCGACAATAAATAATGATATACTAGTAATCCTGTATGGGTAAATATGCGTAAACACAGCACAATAGCAAATCCTATATATACGGTTAATGATTGCTATTCTCAGTATATGACTAATGAAATAGTCAATTCCATATAATCATATTTACGCATACAGAATTACTAGTATATCATTGTTTATTGAAGCTGCACATAATTATTTGGTTGCACAGTAATATTCACAGAGCAATATTCACACATTCATTTTGAACAGCTGGTAACCGCATGCCGACCAGCCGCCGCAGTTGTACTGCGGCAGCATGGTTCAACTGTGCATATTGCCGTTCTGCTACGATGGTAGCATAAACGGGCACTAGGGGGCGCGCGCGCATGCTGCCGGAGGGGCAAGTGCACGGCGGTCTCGACCGCTGCTGGGCTCACGTGATTGCTCGTGCACAAGGAGAATTGGAAGCTGTGTGTGTAAACACACAGTTTACAGTTCTCTGAGCAGTGAACTGACAGATCGTCTGTTCATACAGAGTATGAACATCGATCTGTTAGTTTCCCTGCACAGTCCCACCCCCCTTCAGTTAGAACACGTACTAGGATACATATTAACCCCTTTACTGCCCCTAGTGTTAACCCCTTCACTGTTGATGACATTTTTACAGTAATCAATGCAATTTTAATCGCACTGACCGTATTAATGGCAATGGTCCCAAAAAATGTCAAAATTGTTCAATGTGTCCGCCATAATGTTGCAGTCGCGATAAAAAATGCTGATCGCCGCTATTACTAGTAAAAAAAAATAAAAAATTATAAAAACTGCCATAAAACTATCCCCTATTTTGTAGACACTATAACTTTTGCTCAAACCAATCAATATATGCTTATTGTGATTTTTTTTTTTACCAAAAATATGTAGAAGAATAGGTATCCGCCTAAAATGTTTTTTTTTTATATTTTTTTGGGGGATATTTATTATAGCAAAAAGTTAAAAAGAATGCGTTTTTTGTCGCTTTTTGTTTATAGCACAAAAAATAAAAACCGCAGAGGTGATTAAATACCACCAAAAAGAAAGCTTTATTTGTGGGAAAAAAACAACGTCAATTTTGTTTGGGAGCCATGTCGCACGACCTCGCAATTGTCAGTTAAAGCTACGCAGTGCAGAATCGCAAAAAGTAGTCTGGTCTTTGGCCAGCTAAATGGTCCGGGGATTAAGTGGTTAATAAGTTGCGCTGATCACTCTTAATATCATACCCACTTTAAGTGCACTGTATACACTTTTCAGGTCTAGCAGCAATTTATTATTTACTATAAACATACTCACTCATCGTTCACTTTGATAGCGCAAGAGATTCCCCCTTATTTTTAAAAGGCAATATACCGGTAATGCCACTTTTATTAAATACAGAGCAAAACAAGTATAAATATGGCCTATTAGGCAAGGTAATGTAAAACATACAGTACATGTATAGGGAAAAATGGTACGTCAAACACTGTCAAACCCAATAAAAATCAAGTGTGCCCTGTGCTGCCAAAGACAAACTCTGCTCAGTCAGTAGGGATTTCTTGCACATAGCCCAACATGTTTTGGAATGAACAACGTGTTTCCTTCATCAGGGGAAATTATATTTGGGTGACTTTAATTCTCTTTCTGAAATGTAAACATGATCACATAGTAATAACGCACAATACAAATAAAATGGATAATACTAAGGTGTAAATTTGTAATGTATTCATAGCCATTTAGATACTCACTTGATTATCCACAGTACAAAAACAAAGAAAAACAAGGGAAATAAAATCAATAGGGACTTCCACAGTGACTGAGGCAATCCACAGAGTAGCAGGTGAATGGGTGTGTATTTCCTGGATGAGCAGCTTCCACAAGAAACGCCTTAGGAGGTATTAAAGCGGTTCTCCACCCTAAAGGGGAAGTTCCGCTAATCTGATCCCTTCCCCCCTCCGGGGGCCACAATCGGCACCTTTCAGAGGGGGAGGGGGGTGCAGTTACCTGGATAATCCAGGTACCTGCACCCACTTGCGGGACAAACCACCGCAGACCCTGCAGATGCCCCCCCCCCGTTGTGTTCTGGGAAACACACAGTTCCCAGGACACAGCGGGGACCAGCAGAGACGCGCAGCGTGACTCACGCATGCGCAGTAGGGAACCGGGCAGTGAAGCCGCAACGCTTCACTTCCCAATTCCCTGACAGAGGATGGCGACGGGAGCAGCAGAGAGACGAGCGATCGCTCGTCATCTGCTGCCGACATCGCTGGACCCTGGGACAGGTAAGTGTCAATTTATTAAAAGTCAGCAGCTGCAATATTAGTAGCTGCTGGCTTTTAATATTTTTTTTTAGGTGCAGAACCACTGTAATACCTTAGCCCTTGTACACGCGTTCGGATATTCCGACGGAAAATGTCTGATCGGACCGTGTTGTCGGATAATACAACTGTGTGTGGGCTCCATCGGACTATTTCCATCGGAATATCCAATTGACAAAGTTTGAGAGCTGTGTAGCCTAGTATGATGGACAAGGTACCACACATGCTCAGAATAAATTCTGAGACGGAAGCGCTCGGTCAGGTAAAACTACCGTTCGTAATCGATATATATAACACATTCGTCACGCTGCAATGTTAAAAATTCTTTAATGCAGCGCATTCTCTTTTTCTTTAGAATGCTACAAGAATGAAGTTGTTTTGCTGCTCATATTCACACACACTTCTCCAAAACGTATTTCTTTATTCTTAATTCAATAATTTTTATTTAAGATTTTCATCAGAACAATAAAGATGAACATTCCTTGAAACAAACAGACAAAATCCACCTTTGCATATATATATAATCAATCTAGACAAACATAGACCTAGACAATAACATAACAGAACAGACCTGTAAAACAATCAGGCATTATGTTGATATATCAATTGTATTATCATGCACCCATATCATCTAGTCAATTCCCCTAAATGGAGTATGTCCAGTCAAAGCACACAGGCCCCAGTCCCCCTGGCGCCCCAAATGGGATCAAGCTGCAGACCAGGGGTTGGGCCCGCCCACCAAAACCAGGGTACTCCCATCCCATCCCCACAGGGTTACACTACCTGGGATGCCGATAGGAATTTCGGGCGACTAACTAGCCCATAGCATGGCTGCTGTCTTTCTTAGGACCCCATTCAGGGCACATAACGGTACACCAAGGGAGGTGACGAAGGAGGAAAGAGAGAAAACGTGTGAGGGAGGAGAAGAGAGAATGTAATATGCTATTCAAGTGCTACCTGCCCCGGAGGACAGAGTTCCAGGCTGCACCCCCGGAATAAGAGAAATATTACACATCGTTGCCCAAGGTTCCCAGATCAACCGGAATCTCTTCGTTTTGTCATTCCATTTGGCCACTACTTGTTCTTGTACCATAATCCAAGTTACCTTAGTTCTAAACATCTTAAAGGAAACCGTGTGTTTCTTCCAGGCCTTGGCTATCGTAACTTTGGCCCCAAGAAAGATAAAAAACGCCAGTTGCTGTAAATGTTTGGGTAGAGCCGGGATGATATGATTTAATAAGGCCGTACTGGGGTGTGGTACTAAGGTGATCCCCGTAATGGAACTAACCGTGCAAAATACTTTCTGCCAAAAAGAGCGGATACGTGGGCAAGACCACCAGACATGAAACATGTCCCCTTCCAGACCACAGCCTCTGAAACACACTGGCGAAGAGCCCGGAAAGATTTTAGCCAGCCTGGAAGGAACATAGTACCATCTAAATAAAACTTTGATACCTGCCTCAATTAGCAAAACATTAAGGATACCTTTGTGAGCTCTCATCGAGGCCCCAAACCATTGTTTCGACTCCCAGGTGCAGCCCAAGTCAGCTTCCCATGCCCGGGCATAAGGGGGCTTGTTGTCCGTCTTCATAAGAGCTGTGTAGATCAATGAGATGCCCCCCCTCTGGTCCGTAGCCTGTGCACACCATCGTTCATATTGCGTTATAAAAGGGGGAAGTGGCTTAGAAGTCCAAATGGAATTTAAATAGTGTGAAATTTGTGTAAATCTGTATATTTCCGAATCTGGCATATCTAGTTTCTTCCTGCAGTGTGTTAAAGAAAGAGGGCCGGTAGGGGAAAAGAAGTGTCCAATTCTGTATAACCCCTTGTCCGTCCACCATTTAAAGGCTTCTATATTTTCCCCCGGGGGGAAATCCCCATTATGAAAAATCCCCATTATTAATCCCCATTATGAAAAATATGTGTTAGCGGTCTCAGTGGGGAGATCAGCGAGTCCCGTTTAAATAGGTTGGAGTGTGAAAGGGTGGGAGCTAGAATCGCAGGTCTACGTTTGGGGTTGCAACCCATCAGGAAATCTATTGTGTGGTGGGGAATAGACTGCCGTTCCATCAATAGCCAATCCGGTTTTACAAAACCAGAGAAAGCCATTGATATCTGGGCCAATTGCGCCGCTTGATAATAACCCCACAAGTTGGGAAGACCTAACCCCCCTTGAGATTTCAAACGGTAAAGTGTGTCTGAGGAGCATCTATAACCTTTCTTCCCCCAAACAAACCTCACGATGTCCGATTGTATTTTGCTCAGGATTGTTTTGGGGACCGGAATTGGGAGTGAACAAAACAAGTATTATAACCGCGGTAGAAGTGTCATTTTCACCGCATTAATCCTACCCAGCCAGGAAATGCCACAACCGGACCAACGAACCAAATCCGTTCTACATTTTTTCACCATGTTGGGATAGTTAGCTTGGAATAGTGTGTGTATGTCTGAAGTGAGTTTGATTCCTAAGTATGGAAGCTGAGAGTGCGCCCACGAGAAGGTAAAATCATTCGAAAGTTGTGAGAGTGTGTCTGTGGAGATCGTAACATTCAGAGCTAAAGATTTTTCCATATTGACCCGAAGTCCCGAGATCCTACTAAAGTCCAATAGAGTCCGGTTAATTATGGGCATGGAGGTCAAGGGTGAAGTAACAAAAAGGAGGAGGTCGCCCGCATAAAGAGCGCATTTGTGTTCGCATGACCCGCACATGACCCCCCTAATGTCGGGGTTGGAACGTAAGGCAATGGCTAAAGTCTCTATGGCTATGGCAAAAAGAAGCGGTGATAGTGGGCATCCCTGTCTTGTCCCCCTACCAATGCTGAATGTGTTCGAATATCTGCCCAACAGATGCACCTGAGCCGTAGGATTAGAATATAGTGCCGATATAAGATTAAGAAAGTACTGGCCGCATCCCCATCTCCCCAGGATATCAGTTAGGTATGTCCAATCAATGGAATCAAAGGCCTTATGCAGGTCGATGGACAACAGAAACCCCTGTTGCGGGGTACCCCCGTCCCATTGTGCCTTTAGGAGTGATATAATATCTACTGCGCGCCTAATCTGGTCTGGTCCTTGTCTCCCAGGGATGAACCCCACCTGATCTTTGTGTATATACCGAGGGATAAAGCTTGAAAGTCTGTTCGCCAATATTTTCGTCATTATCTTAATGTCATTATTGATAAGCGATATAGGCCGAAAATTGCCCACCTCGCTGCCATCTTTTCCGGGTTTTGGAATCACTGAAATATATGCCGAGTTCATATCCGGGTGCATGGTGGCTCCATCCCTGAGAGAGTTGAACATTTTCACCAGATAGGGGGTAAGACAAGGACCAAACTTCTTATAATACCCATTGGAGAATCCGTCCGGACCCGGTGCAGAGCCCACGGTAAGAGATTTAATAGTGTCAAGGACTTCTGCGTGAGTGAACGGATCCTCCAAAAGATCCCTGTGTTCCTTGGACAGCGTGGTCAATGGGAGAGCGTTCAGGAGCGTCTCACGAGCACATTTGGGGGGAATAGGCCCTTGTTTGTACAAGTCTGAGTAAAACCGCAAAAAAGTTTCCATTACTTTAGAAGGATTCTGAGAAAGGTCCCCTGAATGAACCCTGATTTTAGGAAAAGACTGAGCGTGGCTTGGGAGTCAGTTTTACCGCTAGTCGTGAGCCAACCCTGTCTTTCTGGGCATAGAATTTGGCCCCCGTCCAAGTAAGATGTTGAGCAGCCGCTGTAGTTAAGGACATGTTCAGTCGGGCCTTGGCCGCATCTAGTTTGGCTAGTGAATCCGCCGTGGGGCGCTGTTTATGTGCTTTAGCTAGTGAACGAAACTCTTCTGTGAATTTGAGAGTGTCGTCCTGATGTTGTGCTTTGAGAGTAGAGGACAACTGTATCAATTTGCCTCTCATTACAGTTTTATGTGCAGCCCATAGAGTAACCGGTGATACTTCCCCTGTATCATTCAGCTCAAAGTATTCTCGTATAGAAGCCTCTAAAGCTGCGCTATGTGCAGGATCGCTCAAAATGGATTCCCTGAGACGCCAGCATGGGCGACTTCCGGATCCCATAGGTCTCCTGGACACTACAACCACCATGGAGTGATCTGATAAGGACGAGTCCAAAATCCTCGCATGTACTATCAAAGGGATCGTCTGAGATTTCGTAAAGATGTGATCTATTCTGGCATAAGTGTGGGGTGGTGCCGAAAAGTGTGTGTAATCCTTTGCCCGTGGGTTCATCTCTCGCCAAGTGTCAATCAGACCTTCGGAGTGGATCATGTGGGCAATGTTAACGCTCTGTTTCGACGGACGCTTGGGTTTGGACCTACCAGTCGCAGATTTATCAAGAGAAAAATCAAATGCTACATTCGAGTCTCCTCCTATAAACACCGTGCCCTGAAGGCGGTTCTGCAGCTTCCCCAGCATAGATGCAAAGAAGGAGCTTTGGCCCTTGTTGGGCGCATAATACGAACCAAAAGTGTAGCATTCCCCATCTATGTGTCCTGATACCAAAATATATCGACCCTGAGGGTCCGTAAAAATCTCAGGTTGAGACAAGTTAATATGTTTGGAGAAACACACTGCCACCCCTCTAGTTTTGTTCTCTGCGGAAGCTAAGAAAAACTGAGGATAGTGCTGGTGTAAATATGTGGGTTTGAAAGTAGAAGGGAAGTGTGTTTCTTGTAGTAAGAGAATGTCCGCGTGTACGGAACGATAATGCTCTAAAAATGTCCTACATTTGAGTGGGGAGTTAAGGCCTTGAGTGTTGTGTGAGACAATTTTAAGGGTGGGCGCTTTAGCGGGTGTGTCCGACATGAACCAGAGGGGGGTGAACTACACAATTGATCAGAAACTCACCGCTCCTATGAAGAGGGCCACGCTGTCGTCGAGTCAAGAGCCACCAAGAAGTCTCACAAAAGTCCGGGAGTGCAGGCTGGATGCCAAAGCTGGAGTCTCGATGTCTGCAATATACATGTGGAGAAAGAAGAAGGAAAGAGATGAACATGAAGAGGGATCAAGAATCATAGAGAGAAAGGACAGCAGCATGAGAAGAACCATGTCGCATTACCATTATTTGTTCAAATAAATACATACAGGGGACCTCAGTCCCCATCCACCCCCCTGAGTGGTCGGAACCCCCCCAACCAACCCTCATCCGTGAAGAGTCGGGGCAACCCTAGATAAGGGTACCCCGTATGTGGCTCAGAAGCGCCGAAAGTGCCTCTGAACCAGGGGGAGCGCACTGAAACCACCACTGCCCCGCCACCTTTAACTATATAAACTATTGAGCCGGCAAGGGCCCATATCAAACTGCTAACGGAGCGCCCATAATGAACTGTAACAGGGGAACTGTAATTCTAGACCTGTAGCAAAGGGTATGACCCCAGTATCTCGCTCCAGTCCCACCACCCCCCCCGCCCCCCCCCCCCAAAATAGGGAAGGTGGTGGAATGACCTATCCCCTATCGAACCACTACCTAGAACCCGTACTGAATGTTACAAAAAAATAAAAATAAACAGGTCCCCTGGAGCATCCCTTTCAGCCGCTGATAAAAGACCCAATATTATGCAGGGAGAACAATGGGCCAAACTGGACTGGCGCACTGCGACCAGACAGGAGCTGAACAAGAAGAAAATAAAAAAGAAATGAGGGCCCAACTATACAGCTCAAGATGTGGGGAGTCCTCCCTCTTGCTTCCCTCTATAAGGAAGAGGGGGCAAGGGGAGCCCCTAGAGACCCCTGTATCCCGTAACCTGTGGCACAATCAGGGGATCCAAAAAAGATAGAAAGTTCATCCCCATAAGGGGAAACAAAAGCAGTCTCATGGTGGTAGATTTTCTTTTGATCGTTTAGAGCTTTGTGTCACCCAGATCTGTTGCAGCGGGCTCGCTGGGGATGGTCTCTTGGTTGATGCAGGGGTACCCCTGTTGGAGTGTTCCGTCGTGGGTTCCAATTGTATCAGACCAATTCGAGTCAAAAGTTTTTCACCTTCCAGGAACAAAAGAGAAACCAAAGCTTTTGTTCTTGTACGAAAAATTCAGCCGCAAAGGAAACGACCATCTGTAAGCGATTTCCTTGTCCAATAATACTTGTAGCAAGGGTTTGAATGATCGTCTCTTCTGTATAGTGTATGGGGAGAGGTCAGCGAATATTTGGATCTTGTGACCCTGAAACGAGAGATTCTCGCATGACCTCTTCCTTCACCGAGTAATAATGGGGTTTGACAATAATGTCCCTGGGTAAACCGTCAGAACGGGGAGCCTGGAGTGCCCTATGGGCTTCTATCCAATTCCAAATGGCGATCCGGAATGTCCGGGATTAAATTCTTTATGAGAGATCTCACCACCTTATGTACCTCCTTTTCAGATTCTGGGATCCCCCGTACCCTGAAATTGTATCTTCTCGACCAATTTTCGAGGTCATCGATTTTTGCAAACGCAGTCTCTAATTGGTCCTGAACCTCCTCTAGTCTAGCCGAATTCTGATTGATCCGGGATACTGCCTGGTCAGTTTTCCGTTCCACATTGTCCAACCTCAGACCTATTTTCTGTAGATCTGCTTGTAAAGAAGTAGTGATCTGATTTGCCTGAATAGCTAGGCTTTTGGACAGCATGTGTGAGAAAGCATTCATCATGGAAGGAAAGTCTGTGGGGGGAGGGAAATCTTCTTGTGCCTCACTGACTGCCAGCAGCAGGCCTGTATGGGGATCCCTCATAGGGGTGGAGGGATATCCTGTACTCAATCCACCCAGCAGAGACTCAGTGGAAGAGGGAGAGTTAACTGTCTGTAAAGGAGCACAGTCTGTACCTTGAAAAGGCAGCCGATCTTGGTCCTGGTCCGCAATGAATGTGTCCTGCGGCGCTGCGACCGGGAGGCCTCGTGTAGCCTCCGCCATCTTGGCATAACTGGCTGGGCCGTTTTCGGCCTTCATACGGCCGGATAGGTCTCTCCTGGTGTTCGGGGACGCCATCTGCGGGATCCCGGAGTGTTCCCCCATTCGAATCCGCCGACAGGCTGCGTGTTAGGGCGCTCTATGTGCTTCGGTGGTCACTGCAGGGCTGTGGTGGAGCGGAGCTCTAGAAGCCGGCGGCCATCTTGGGAGACTCCGCGCATGCGCTCTACCGTATTTCTTTATTCTTTTTCCTCATTTCATCATGAATACAATATTTTAATTCGTCACATCTCCCCAATCATTTTTTTTTTTGCTTTTAAATTTTGTGGTTGTTTTTTTTGATCGATATCTTTTTTGACAGTTTGCTCATCTTCGGAATTTTTTTGCTGTGTTTTGTGTGTCAACTTACCACAACACCATTATTATCTTTTTATTTTGTTTTCTTTGTTGTTGTTTAGTGTTGGTTCCCCTTGTTATTAATTTGACTTTGTATTTTTGAAATGTACCTGCCTAATCACAAATAAACTGTCCTTTTTGAAGTAAAACACATAGGCAATTATTTCTTGAACCAAAAAAAATCCTTTATTTAGGTGTCAGAAACAAATAAAGAGGGAGGCAGCACTGGAAATTAGCGAAGCCTTTGACCCCCAGGGCACACATCAACTATTTAAATGCAAAAATTGGTGGCCTGAGGAGTACATATTTGAGGGAGAACAGTCTGGTCCTGAAGTCCAAGAAATCTGGAACAGCAGCAGATGACATCTATGTTCCCAGGCCGTGGTACTACAACAGGCTGCATCTTCTGTCAGACCAGACTGAATCCAGGTCATCACTCTCTGGTCTTCCTTCCATGCTTCCTTCCAGGCTGTGGCTGTGGTGCTGGAGGTGTGGCAGAAGGAGGGGGAGGAGCATGGTCCAAATCACACAAGTGTGTTTGTGTGATTTGGCCCAACAACCCCTTATTGAGTGTGTGGATAATGAGCTCCTCACACATGAGGTGTTGCCCCTCCTCCATTTGCTGGAGTTTGCAGGCAGCCAAGGCGCCAAAGGCCTCTTGGTAATGTGGGGGTGGCTTTGAGGACCGCTGAAGCCTCCCCAATTAGCTTCAGAGCCGACTCCTCCACATTCCCCCCCTTTCTGGCCCTTTTGGGTGGAAGGCGGAGGGGAGGGACCTGGGATTGAGTCAGGTTCCTAGGCCTGCCCACCTCTTGGCTGCCACATACCCCTGCCTCCTCCTGGCTGCCACGTTCCACTGCCACCTCCTGACTGCTGCATTCCACACCCTCCTCCTGGCTGAGGTCTTCCTGTGTATGAAAAAGGGACCAAGTTTTAGTTTTTGGTTCATCAAACACACACAATTTTCAGCTCTTGACTGTTGCAAATTGTTAACAAATAGAAAAGACTATCATTCTGAGCCCAGCATTTTTCATTCTTGGCCCAAATGTTTAGTGAGAAAAAATCAAGTTAACATCATTCATTTTTACTCCAAAAATATGTAGAACAATACTATACCTGGCTCAATCTGGGCTCCTCCAGTTCTTCCTGTCTGGAAGGCCCAGGTTGGGCGTCGGAAGACTCAGCAGGGGTGGAATGAAGCGTAGAAGGAATCGTGGAAGGAAGAATTGAGAGGGATTCCCTGACCTCAGCCTGGTCTGACAGAAAATGCATCCTCTCATAGTACCACAGCTTGGGGACATAAACTTCATCTGTTGCTGCTCCAGTTTGTATGGACTTCAGCACCTTCTTGCACTCCCTCAGATATGTACTCCTCAGGCCATCAATTTTATTTTTTAAATAGGTGATGTCTGCCCTGGGGACCACCGGCTTCACAAACCCCAGCAGTTTCTCCATTACCGCCTGCCTAATTTGTTACTGTAGTGGGGATGTGTAGCTTGCCACAGACAGGGCAGCTCACTGTACTTGTCGATGAACAGGGGGAGAAATCTGTGGTCATTAAACCCATCCATATTATCTGCAAGACACAACACAAGACAAACCCTAATATCAGTCTAAACTCTCCTAATCTTGTCCCAATATAGGCCTCAATCTAGAAGCAGTATAGGCTAGTGATGTACCAAGTTAAAATTGTACCTTTGTTTGAACGATGGCCACGTCAGCTTCTCCTTCTGCTCACAGATCGTACGTACGACACACGCGTGTTGCGTTTTATATACAGTGCGCATGCGTGAAACTCCGCCTGACCCTGACATTCTTTCTAGTCTATTTCCCACCCCTTCTCTTTTGGCACACTGTGGAGACACAGCAGGGGCATGATCAGATTTCTACTAACAAGGAGGATGAGGAAAGCCCGGAGCCTGAAATATCCCGGTCCCAGAGGAGAAGATTTAAGGCCTCAAATATATCTTTTGGAGAGATGTTGGAGATGGTAGACATATTGAAGAGGAACAACTATGGTGGGAAGTATAGACCTTACCCAAACCCAAATGTCAGAAAGGCTAAGAGCATGACTAAAGTTGTGAAGAGTCTTCAGAAAAATTTTGGGGTACGACGATCCAAGGATCAACTAAGGAAACGCTGGTCAGACCTGAAACTGAGGGAGCACGATCAGTACAGAAGGATCAAGTGAGTTCTTCAAAAAAGTAAGTAGTTGTTGTGTGTTAATATTATTATTATTGCTTGCATACTGCTCCATGTGCTTTGATTTAATGTTGTACAGTTTAAAATGGCCACTTTCATGTTCATGGGTTCAATCGTTCATAATAAACATCCCACTCCAAAAACAATGTTTTGGCAAGTTGCACTTGACTACATTTGTTCACACAACAGGTAAGTATTCCAGTTTTAGAAAATTTCCCAAAATTTTTTTTCACCTTTGAACTCTGCCAAAAAACACAATTGTACGACACTGCCAAGCAATGTTTCATATTCCTATTTCTGCCCTCAAATATCTGTGTGCTAAGTATTCCTTTTTTACATTCTCATAGGGGAGAGAAGACTCGGGACGTCTGAGGACACCAGGGATCCCACACCTCCCAAAGAACCGGAAATACCAACACCAGAAGCAGATGAGGAGGATGAAGGAGAGATTTTCGAAATTGGCACCACAACAGGTGAATGTCAGAGACCACAGCTTCAGGTAAGCTAATCAATGTATGCCTGCATATTTATAATACATGGTGTGTTTGTTTTGTTTTCTTTTTAGGTGATGTGGATGTTGTGGAAGAAGAATTGCATTTTACCAGTGAAAGTGCCCAGATCCTCATTGGGGAGATAATGGGGTGCAATCACGATTTAGATAATATCCATAAAAACATCAATGATGATCAGCAAAAAATGAAGAACATCATTGATGTTTTAGGGAGAATCTGAAACACCCAAAACTAGCTACCATCCATTTTAATTTTTCCAAAACACTTTTATATTTTTAGAAAAGCCAAATTTTGAAGATGCAGGGGTTGCACCTCCAAAACACGTACATTGATACCCATGATGGGGCACATGTTGACATTAGGCATGGGATCAGGAGGAAAATGGCCACTTTTTGATTCACAATTTGTTTGCATCTTCCAAATTTGGCTTTTCCAGGGGTGACACCCCATCTGATAAAGGCAATATCAGCACAGTTTGTAAATACTCATGTCTGATATTGTCTTCACTTTTCAAAGTTGAACTTTGTAAGTTCCTGTGTTCTGTATGTTATGCTTTGATACAAGCCTGTTTACACAAAAAACGGCAAGTTAAAAAAATGTTACCAAAAATAATGTTTTATATACACCAAATATGTTGGTTTGTTGTAAAACCCTTTTCTAAACACACATGTCAATGTGCTTTGAGTAAAAAGTTAAATCATCAACAATGTGTGGCTTCCTTTTTCAATGCGCAAAAGCAGTATTTGTAATAAAGTTGTTGTTTTCTGTGGCAATGGGTGGTATTTACTAAAGGCAAATCCACTTTGCACTCCAAGTGCAGTTTCAGGTGCACTTTTGCAGTGCACTTGTAGTGTATAGTGAATTTGCCTTTAGTAAATAACACCCACAGTGATGTTTAAATTTCCCCAATCACGCCATTTTCATGACCCCACATATTTCTGCCATGGTGCTGAAAATTAGCAATATTTTTGTCAGTAATGCACTACATACATTAACAACAAAAACAAGGTGTGTGTGTAGCAGACCCACAACATAATAAGATTATCTGAAGAAGAGACTGTCACCTCATCTCGCTCTGAAATTGGGTTTGCACTGTTGTAGAAAAAGGCCCAAAAAAACCCCAAATAAAACCCAGAAGACACCTAAAACAAAGCCAAGCAGTAAATGAAAACAAAGATTATTGGAGTTTCAAAGAAACATTTATTAAAAAAATGCCTCTCAGACATTGTCTGGCATATCGATGGCCCCCCTACCCACAAAGTACTCCACATATCTTGATCTGACCTCGCGGGCGCTTTGGGGGGGCAAGCCAGGATGAGCAGCTTCAAGGGCCGTCAGGTTGACATTTTCCAGCAAGTCTGCATCAGGCCCAACTGAGGACACATAGTTTGCTGAGTGTTTTTTCAAAAAATTGTGCAGGATGCAGCACGAAAGCACAATATGATTGAGTTTATATTCCGCCATGTGGATTGGAGTCAAAAATAGGTGGAACCAGCTGGCCATTATCCCAAAAGTGTTCTCCACTACTCTTCTGGCTCTGGCCAGCCGCAAATTATAGATCCTCTGATCCGGGGTGAGGGTCCTCATTAGGAAATGCTGCATCACATTCAACATTCTCCTCTGGAGGTGGCAAGCCCAGACTGCCACTCTGGAGACACCAGTAGAACTCGGTCCGCATGAACACTCCACCATGCGACATACGGCCATTTTTCACATACAGGAAGTCATATGTCCCTGACACCACCGCCAACATCACGATACTATTATACCCCTTGTAATTATAATAGTAGGACCCCGAGTTGGGGGGTGGGACGATGCGGACGTGTTTCCTATCAATTGCACCTAAACAATTGGGAAAGTCCCAACGGCTGGCAAAGTGGGAGGCTACAGTCTGCCATTCCTGTGGCATTGAAGGAAACTGTGGAGTCAAACAGGAAATTTTTTTTTTTGTCATTTTGCACATCAACATTGCAAGCAGATTAGACACAAACATTTTTGGCCAAGATCAGTATAACATTTTTGGAAATTAAGATTTAAAGCCAAAAGTATAAGGTTCCCTTATCAAATTCCTCACCCCCCCCCCCCCCATCTGATGGCCCATTGCAAAAAATTAGGGGGAGGGGATGTTTTGGACATGTAACCCTCTCCACTTCATTGAGAGCTGAATGCATAACAAATGTATGATACTTTGGCCAGCCCCTCCTTACTTACACTATTGGCAGCCCACCGGACAGGTAAGAAGTGTCATAATACAAAAAAAAAGGAACAAATGGAAGCACATTTTGACATTCTATTATTACCTATCAAGATAATAATAGGAGAAAAAAATAAAAATTAAACTGTAACATTTGAAAGTATTGAGGCAGGCCCTTGCACTACATGCTTTGGTGAATTCATCCATAAATCTGAGCAGAAAAGAGGTAGGGATAGTGTGTATTAGGTTTGGCAAAGTCAGCAGATAGAGGATTTCTATTTGCTAGTTGGGGGGAGGGGGGTTCCTAATGAGTTTGGCCCACCAAAAAACCCTCTGGCACTCTGCATGAATTTAAGCATACACATAACATTTGTACACATTTAAATACATAGAATGTGATGTTAAAGGAGAAAACTTACCTTAACATAGTCCTTCTGCAGGACCTGTATAATGGCAGAACAGGTCTCTGGAATAATGATTCCCAGAGCCTAGGGGGAGATGCCTGTGGAGAACTTGAGGTCCTGAAGAATTCTCCCTGTCGCCAAGTACCGCAAGGTGGCGATGAGCCTCTGCTCTGGAGTGATGGCTTTCCGCATGCAGGTATTCTGCCTGGTGATATAAGGGGACAGCAAAGCCAGCAGATGGTGGTGAAAAACGGGGTCCGTCATCCAGAGGTAATTTCTGAAATCATCAGGATTATTCTCCCGGATCTCACGAAGCAAAGGCATATGCAAGAACTGGTCACGCTGGAGCAACCAATTCTTGGTCCACAAACTCCTCCTCGCCCTGTTCATGGACTGGGCTTGTGTCAAAGCTTCTCAAAGCTGTCAAAGCCCAACACCAAGCCCCTGCACAGCACGAACTCTACAACGAGTATGTACACGAAACATGGCTTAAAACGGTCGGCTGGTCAGAACAGACAACAGAAAGCACCGATAAACAGCAAGGCCTGAAAGAACGAACTGAAAACGAGAAACAAACGGACAATAAGCACTGTAAATTAAAGCGTACTATATACCAAGAGACCAACAAATGCGAACTGACTACACGCACTGATAATCAGATACGCACCGACAAGAACAAACTGAAGAGATGTAACTATCTGAAGCACAAATCTAAAAAGGGCGAATCGTCTCTCATCAAACTTCTACTAACACACGATAAACACGAGATCAGCAGGAGGAGCCCAAAGGGTGGCGCACGTGGTGCTGAACTTCCTTTTTCTAGTCCCGTCGTAAGCGGTTTATGTCACTGCGTTCTTGTGGACTGGAAATTACGACAACTCTGTCCAACCGTGTGTATGCAACACCACTTCCGGACTAAATCCGTCGGAATTTATCTGACGGATTTTGTGGTCAGAATGTCCGACCGTGTGTACAAGGGCTTAGACAAAAAAGGAGTTGGAAGAGCGTTTTAACACATACTTCCTTAAATTCGTCATAAGCATGCAAAAAATATTGCATGAGAGTAAGATAGGGGAGCAGAATATAATTTCCCCCTAACATAGAGTACATTACCTTTAAACACACCAATGCAGACGTTCCACCATGGCGCCAGTGCTCAATCAGAGACATACCTGTCAGGTGTGAATGCTTTATATGGGGAGTATCTCTTAGGGGGAGCCAATGGCTCTAGAGAAGGAAGTGCTGGGTCCCTGATATTGAAAGTGCTGCCAGAGGGGCGGCTCAGGACAGAGACAGGGAGATTCTCTGACATGGAGGCACACAGCGTGGCCCCACATTTTGGGGCTGGATGACGTCACGCGCCAGAACATCACCAGCATGAGATTTCCCCAACAGCGTCAAATGACATGGTGGGGACAGGTAGGAGTTCCTCCCCACAGAAACGCCATGGGGACAGCAGGAAGTGTTTACCCCCAAGCCATCCACCACCCATAAGCAGGTGGAGCCTACCCGTCGAGTTGTTGTGAGCAAATTATTCCACAGGGGACACACACAGCTCCACCTGGTGGATCCGTGGATTACAGCAGTCACACTGGACGGATCTAGATCAGGAGACAAAAAAATCAAAACAGGCATGTTGGCAAAATTAACTACAGACAAAAATAAAACAAAAGAGAATGATAAAAGGAGGGCACTAATTGGGGCCCTCTTTCTTGAGATTGTGGCCTCCCCAGCCCCACTTTATAGTATTAGTAATTTTCTACTATTATAAATATAGGCATTGGAATAGGGAGTACTGTCTCTTTAAATGTTAATAAGCTGTTCCATTGGGATCTAATGGGAACACAAATTTCTGGAATTCCAGGGATAATGCATATAAGGGACTACAGAGGCTGGGACTTCCTCTTTGACCCGTTCAGCTGAAGAGCTATCTGACCCGGTGAGTTTTTTGTGCAGATTTGTTTTAACTGTCATGAAGTCCCTGGTCCGCTTTCTTGGAGAAAGCGGTTGAAGAGGGGCGAAGAGTGGCTGCACAGGTGCCTGGAATTGGTGTTGGGAGAAGACCCGAATATGTCAGAGAATGGAGGAGGTAGGAGTTCGGAGGGGGGCACGGAGGAAGACGGGTGGCGGCTCTGTAAAGAGGAGGAGCGTGGCTGGCGGAGAAGAGGACCAAGGCGCAGTATACTGCCAGAGCGGCAAGCAGATTTCTGAGGTGAGAGGAGAGGACCATGCACCGCCGAGCAGTGGAGCTGAAGAAGCTGGAGGAGTGGTGCAAGCAAGAAGAGGCGGACATATCCAATGTTCCCAGCCAGGAGGGGTGGAAGAAGAGGACGGAGCTAGGTGACAGGGCAGCACGAGAACCGAAAGGGCGGCGGCCTTCTCCACCTGTTGGTGAGAACACTGAAAGACCCGCTGTGATGACAGAATGGAATAGTGGGGAGAGAAGCAGTGAGAATGTCTTCAGGCATATGCAGCAAGTGCTTGACCCTGTACAGGCGTGGGAGGAAGCTAGTCAGAATGTACCAGTTAACCCCTTGGTGCCTGGTGAGTTACTGCATTTTTTTTTACACAAAGTTGTCACTAAATGATATATTGTTCAAACATGGCATGGTTGTATGTAGGGATGAGCTTTATGTTCGAGAGGAACATGAGTTCAACTCGAACATTGGCTGTTCGCCAGTTCGCCGACAGCGAACAATTTTGGGTGTTCGCAGCAAATTCGAAAGCCGCAGCACACCCTATAAAATCTATGGGAGAAATCAAAAGTGCCAATTTTAAAGGCTTATATGCATGGTATTGTCATAAAAAGTGTTTGGGGACCTGGGTCCTGCCCCAGGGAACATGTATTAATGCAAAAAAAGTTTTAGAAATTGACATTTTTCCGGGAGCAGTGATTTTAATAATGCTTAAAGTAAAACAATAAAAGTATAATATTCTCTTAAATTTCGTACCTGGGGGGGGTGTCTATAGTATGCCTGTAAAGGGGCGCATGTTTCCCGTGTTTAGAACAGTCTGACAGAAAAATTTAATTTATAAAGGAAAAAAAGTAATTTAAAACTACTCGCGGCTATAATGAATTGTTGGGTCCGACAATACACATAACAGCTCATTGAAAAAAAACGGCATGAAACTTCCCCACAGGGGAACCCCAAACCAAAATGTAAAAAAAAAAAAAAATGCGTGGGGGTCCCCCTAAAATACAGACCAGGCCCTTCAGGTCTGGTATGGATATTAAGGGGAACCCCACTCCAATATTTAAAAAAATATGGCGTGGGGTCCCCCTCAAAATCCATACCCGACCCTTCAGGTCTGGATTTTAAGGGAAACCTTGCTCCAAAATTCAAAAAGAAATCCATAGCAGACCCTTATCTGAGCACGCAACCTGGCAGGCCGCAGGAAAAGAGGGGGGGACGAGATAGTTCCCCCCCTCATGAACTGTACCAGGCCACATGCCCTCAACATTGGGATGGTGCTTTGGGGCAGCGGCCCACCCCCAAAGCACCTTGTCCCCATGTTGATGGGGAGAAGGGCCTCATCCCCACAACCCTTGCCCACTGGTTGTGGGGGTCTGCGGGCGGGGGGCTTATCAGAATCTGGAAGCCCCCCTTTAACAAGGGGACCTCCAGATCCCGACCCCCCGTATGAATTGGTAAAGAGGTACAAATGTACCCCTACCATTTCACAAAAAAGTGTCAAAAGGGTTAAAAAACACAAGAGACGGTTTTTGACAAGTCATTTATTCATTTCTTCTTCTTTCCGCTTCTTCTTCCATCTTCTTTCTTCTGGTCTTCCTTTGGAGTTCGTCATCCTCCATCTTCATCTTCTCCATCTTCTTCTCCATCTTCTTCTTCTTCATCTTCTTCCTTCGCTCTTCTCGTCCCGCATCTTGCTCTGGCTTCTTCTCTGCTCCGTCCGCACAATCCGCCTCAGTGGGAGTCTTCCGCCGTGTGACGCATCTGTTCTTCTGACACTTCTTATATAATGGAGGGCGGGGCCACCCGGTGACCCTGCCCCCCTCTTACGCACGAGGAAAGCCATAGGGAAAGTCAGTGTTTGGACAGGAGATAGCAAACTCGCCTCAAGAGCGAGCCCGGCAGAACGAGGAGCTGACTATGTAAACAAGGCAATTTCCCATTCTGCCAGAAGAAATGTCAGAGATCTTCAGTTCCCAGTGATTGGGAACAGTGATCTCTGTTATGTCCCTGGTAGCCCACCCCCCTACAGTTAGAACTCACCCAGGGCACACAATTAACCCCTTGCTCGCCCCCTAGTGTTAACCCCTTCCTTGCCAGTGTCATTTTTACATTGATCAATGCATTTTTATAGCACTGATCAATGTAATAATATCAATGGTCACCAAAAAGTGAGTGCGGTCCAGCTAAAAATTGCAGATCGCCACCTTTACCAGTTAAAACAAGTTTGTAGATGCAATAACTTTTGCGCAAACCAATCAATGTGTGCCTATTGTGATTTTTATTTTTTTTACCATAAATATGTAGAAGAATATATGTATCGGCCCAAACTGATGAATACATTTTTTATATGTTTTTTTGGATATATATTATTATAGTAACAGCCCAAAGTAATACCGCTCTGAATTACGATATCCAGATAACAAGTGGCTGATAAATCCGGCACACCCAAATCTAGGTGCTCTGAGGCTCAGGATGTCCTTCAAACATCCAAAATGGCAAACTAGAGAAAATCCAAAGGAAGAGCTGATCTGTGATCTTTATTGCATCATATCATGTTAAAAAGGACATGCAGATGCGTTTCGGCAGAAAGCCTTGTTCACAGCTCAGTGAGTGCGTGTTATACGCCGATATTAATGTTTTATAGCAGAAAGTTAAAAAAAATTGGTTTATTTTCAAAATTGTCAGTCTTTTTTTGTTTCTAGTACAAAAAATAAAAACCACAGAGGTCACCACCAAAAGAAAGCTCTATTTGTGGGAAAAAAAGGAGGTCAATTGTCAGTTAAAGCGACACAGTACCATATCGGAACAAATGGCCTGGTCATTAAGAGAGCAAATCCTTCCGGAGCTGAAGTGTTTAATAAATATCCATAAAGTAAAAATATCTGTACAGAATATAGTAAACACTTACCTTTTCAGCTACCTTTGATCAAGAGAGCTTGCAGTCTGAAGCCTTTTCAGAGACCAACACTTCCCAATGGATTCCTGGTGTCCTCTCTCGATGGTTCCTCCTTCCAACTTCAACTTTACTACTGTTGTGAAGACACTCTAGCTGTTCCCGCTGTCTAACCCAGGTTCTGATCCCTATGTTGGCAGTGCAGTCCCACGGCAAGGACCTGACACCCCCCAATGTATGGCATCCGGGGCTAACCACCCGATCCCTGCTCCCCATTGGTGAAAAAAAAAATTGCCGTATAACACACACTCACTGTTTACCCTCTATTTTCAGGGGGAAACGTGCGTGTTATACACCGATGAATACAGATTATGATTACATTTCTACCAATGGTCAATACAGTACAATACAATACAGTTCAGCTGGAGATAAATAAATATGGCCATGTAATACATATTAATATCAAATTTTCCTCACACATGGTATACACACCATGAGTCAGTCCTTCCAGTGACAGCCCATATTGAAAATTGTACTGCTTACAGAGTTTTTGGGTTCCTCCTAAGAAATAGTTATTTGAAAAAATAGTGCATTCCTAACAAAATAAGGTTTTATATACAGTATACAGTATCTCACAAAAGTGAGTACACCCCTCACATTTTTGTAAATATTTTATTATACCTTTTCATGTGACAACACTGAAAAAAGCACTCATTGCTACAATGTAAAGTAGTGAGCTTACAAATTGGGCCCAAAGTATCAATATTTTGTGTGGCCACCATTATTTTCCAGCACTGCCTTAAAAACCACTTCCCTACTGCACATAGTTAAATGACGTCCTTGACTTTGTGCGGTGATATCTGAATGATGCCTGCAGCTAGAGGCATCATTCAGATATAATTTCCAGCCAGCAATTCTGTGCACCATAAGAATGATCATAGCGGCAATTCCACCGCTTGATCGTTATTATAGGCGATAGGAGGGGACGTCCCCCTCCCCGCCAACATCCGGTGCTTCTCTGGGCTCTCCAGTGCCATCGGGGGCCCGGGGAAAGAATTGGCCGGTGCCGGATGGCTACGATAGAGTTTTCTGCTGACCAGATGGTAACCAGTCATCTCTATGACCGTTGGAGTTCCCAGATGTCAACAAAGCCGTGATTGTGGCTGTCAGCATGAGATCGGTGAATTTTTTTTTACCGATCTCATGCTTTCCAGCCTGGAGGAGAGATGTGTGGTCTTATTGGCCCCGCATCTCTCCATAAAGAGGACCTGTCACATAGATTCCTATTACAAGGGATGTTTACATTCATTGTTATAGGAATAAAAGTGATCAAAAAAAAATGTAAAAAAAAGTGTAAAAAAAAATAAATTAAGTAAAAATAATAAGATTTTTTTTTTTAAATGCCCCTGTCCCCGGTAACTTGTGCTCAGAATTGAACGCACATGCAAGTCCTGCCCACATATGTAAATGCCGTTCAAATCACACATGTTAGGTATCGCCATGTATGTTAGAGCGTGTTCAACAATTCTAGCACTAGACCTCCTCTGTAACTCTAAACTGGTAACCTGTAAAAATGTTCAAAGCTTTGCCTATGGAGATTTTTAAGTACAGAAGTTTGGCGGCATTCCATGAGTGTGTGCGCAATTTTGAAGCGTGACACGTTAGGTATCTATTTACTCGGCGTAACATCATCTTTCACATTATACCAAAAAATTGGGCTAACTTTGCTGTTTTTTTATTTTTTAATTCATGAATTTAAAGCATGAATCATTTTCCCATACACCCCTTATACTCACAGCACACTCCATGCATTTCCCATACACCCCCTATACTCACAGCACACGCCATGCATTCCCCATACAGCCCTCTATAATCACAGCATACTCCATGCATTTCCCATACACCCCTATATTTGCAGCATACTCCATGCATTCCTCATATACCCCTATAGTCACAGCACACTCCATGCATTTCCCATGCATCCCCTATACTCACAGCACACCCCATATACTCCTAGCACACCCCATATACTCCTAGCACACTCTATGCAATCCTCATACAACCCCCTTACTCCTAGACCTCTCCATGCATTCCTCATACTCCCTCTACACTCCTAGCACACTCCATGCATTCCTCATACACCCCCTGGCAGAGAGAAAAAAAAGAGAGGGAAGGTGACAGAGAGAGAGAGAGATAGAGGGGGTGACAGAGAGAGATAAGGGGTGACAGAGAGAGAGAGGGGGGTGACAGAGAGAGAGAGGGAGTGACAGAGAGAGAGAGGGAGTGACAGAGAGAGAGAGCGTGATATAGAGGGGGGTAATAGAGAGAAAGAGAGGGGGTACAATAGAGAGAGGAGGTGACAGAGAGAGAGGGGGGTGACAGAGAGAGAGGGGTGCCAGAGTGAGAAAGAGGGTGTGACAGAGATAGGGTGGATGACAGAGAGAGTGAGGTTGAGAGAGAGAGGTGGGTAATAGAGAGAGAGGGGTGACAGAAAGAGGGGGTGATATAGAGAGGTGTGACATAGAGAGAGAGGGGGTGATATAGAGAGGTGTGACATAGAGAGAGAGAGGGTGATAGAGAGGGAGGGTAAGAGAGAGAGATAAAGAGAGGTGACAGAGAGTGAGGGGGTGATATAGAGAGGGGATTATTTCCTTAAGATATTTGCAACAAGATCACAGAGAAAAACACATGTTTAGTAAAGTGGGGAGTAGCAGGAAACTCCTGACATTGCTTTGCTGTTTGTCTTCCTGGTGACAGCCACTCTCTTCATTTCTTTCATAACCTTGACAGAAAGTGATACAAATTCTACCCATTAGGGTCACATACATAATAAACTGACAGAAACTTGCAAACTCTAACCAAAACTTTACAGAATAATTTTGATGGTGTTAGGTTTTAAGATTTATACAGTAAAGCAAAGAATATTATGTATGCTATTTAACTTCGGGCACAGGAAGCCTGACTCATTTTCTGGAATCACACCTATGGCTCATTTATATCATAATGTTTATTGTATTCTTTTGAGAAATGGTTTGAAATTGAAAAGTTAATGGTCTACTCAGTACATCCATGCTTGCTGCTGTGGTCCTTGATGGAGAGAGCAACATTTATACTTCTGTATTGTGCACAATGCAATTCAGTTATTAATAGCCAGAATACAACCTGGCTTCCTTGATTCATCATCTAACCAACTATCCTGCATAACTTCCTGACAGCTTAAAGCTGCATTCTGGGGCAAATACAAAGGGGAAAATGTATCAAGGGTACTAGTAAAATCAATTTTAACTTAATTTTAATTCAAACTCCCGAAGGAGTCGCTGGTGATTTGGTTCTACACTCCTGCACAGCCGGGTAACAAGTATTTTCCACTCTTTGTCCAGACACAAGGAACAGCTTTTAAACTTGTTTTTTTAATGTTTTCTTAGGGGTAATAACTTGGATGGGAAATAGGAATTATGGGTTGCCCAACTTGATAGCAACAAAACCAGGGACAACTTCCTCCCTATGTGCAACTCCACTTTGTCTCTTCTTTTTCTCTATGTACAACTCTGATTGATCTTACTTCTAGCAGCTGACAGTCTCTGATAGAAAAGAAAAGCCCCTTAAAGATTAGGAGCTATCCATTTCTTTTAAAAAGTAGCACAAAAGTGGTAGGTTGCATACCGGAGTGACTCTAGACACTGATCCCAGATCCACTGACTTCAGGAAATACTAGCCCACCTGGCTGCTTCCTCATTAGCCCACCTGGTTGCTACTGAAGATTTCCCAGGGAAAGTGAAGATAAGATTTAAGCCAAACTCTGCTTTCCAGAAGGGCTTGCTATATGTGACAGTCTTTCCCCCTGTAAGTTTCCAACCATGCTGTAGTACTCATACTGTCCTCTTTGCTTTCACTGCTTCCTGGGCAAGATGCCTTCTGGACTATGATGCTGCCAAAATCCTCCCAGTTTGAGGTAGAGCCCCTGCGCCCTTCCCCCAGCAGGGGTTCTCCTCAAGGGTCACAGACAGTCTCCTCAGCACTTTTTTTCCACCCGAACCCCTTATCAGCAGAACTCCATATTTGAGGATTTGCTTAGCTGCCATATCAGGCCCACTGCCTGGCATGGCAGCTGAGTGATTTGTCTCCTCTTCTTCTCTATGTAAAACTCTGATTGATCTCACTCCTGGCAGCTGACAGACTCTGATGCAAGAGCAAAAGCTCCCTAAGGACTAGGAACTATCCGTTCCTTTTGAAAGTAGCACAAAAGTTGTGGGATACATACCGGAATAACTCCATTGTAGACACCAATCCCAATTCCACTGACTTCAGGAGCTACCAGGTACTCATAATGTCCTTTTTGCTCTTGCTAATTCCTAGGAAAGATTCCTTCTGGACTATGATGCTGCAAAAATACTCCCAGGCCAGCCTGAGCCACCACTGCAGGGGTTCTCCTCAAGGGCCACTGACAGTCTCCTCAGCACTCCTTCTTCCACTGAACCCCTTTCCAGCATGACTCATCCATATTTAAGGGCTGGCTCAGCTGTTATGCCAGGCCTACTTCCTGGGTAATGGTTGAGCTCCCCTAAGTATGCAGATCAACCCTCCTGGCCTCCACCTTCCAGTTTACAGAACGTTCTCCAACTTTCAGAATCCAGGGGGAGTCACCCATGACCTGCCTGTGTAAGTTATCCAGCCATGAACTGGAGTAAACTTTTGACCCAGATTCAGAGACTTATTTTAACATGAACCAAAAACATAGATTTGCCTGCACTGCCATTAATAAAAAAACTAGAGGGTGCTACATATGTGTGGACACAGAGGTCCTGCCCACAACCCTTTGAGTAGTGGAGGGAAGAGGAAAGCCCTGGAAACTTTTTAATGGTACACTAGACAAAAACAAGCCTTTAATTTTTGCAGTGTGGGGGACACCCCACTACAAGGGTACACTTGAAATTTTCTTGGAGTTCACTTGTTTTCCCACAGTGGTTATGTAAAGGTATATTTCAGCATACAGTAGATGTTTCCAGATCCTAAACCCACACACTGCTTTTTTTGGAGATATTGATAAAACCCATAAAAATCCCACACACATTATTCATTTGCTGCACCATGGTTTGATTTTCTAAACCTGTACAGTTTGACAACCAGGGGCATTGCTAGGTAACAAAAAGACCAGGGACTTCAGCCCAAAGTCCGAGCCCGGCACCGGGAAGGGCGTTACCTACCTGACACACACTGACCTACCTGACATACACTGACCCACACTGACTTACCTGATATTCACTGAACCACACTGACCTACCCGACATATACTGACCTACCTGACACACACATATCTGGTATATCAAGATTTTGGAGTTGTTTACTCTGTATATATACACCTTAATGCCAATCCCTTTTAATAGGGCACATGGTGTATATTAGGGATGTACAATGTAAAACATGGTTGTATTTCCCCACCCAGGGAAAATACAACTGGGTTGCAATGCTCTGCAGGCTCCATAGAAAAAATAAAATAAAATAAAAATAAATGCCCCATTAAATGCAGCCACTGTGGAGAGAGAGAGAGATATAGAGAGAGAGAGAGACAGATAGAGAGAAACAGAGAGACAGAGAGATACAGAGATAGACAGAGAGAGACAGAAGCACCTTTAATCTTCTCTTCTGTCCCAATCAGCCACCATGGCTGTTATTCTATTCTCCTGCCTGCTTTAGGCATAAATACAGCGTGACTAACTCTGGAGGGGGGGCATCGCTGCAGCAGCTTCATACAAGGAGAAATCGAGCACCGCCGCTGTTGTCCTGCTGCTTTCCTCAGGCGGCATATCACTCTGTCAATAACAGTGTAGTGGGCGGTGCCGCAAAAGGATGGATCACACACAAGGTAAAATGCTGCTGCCGGCGCTGCTGTCCATCCTTTCTGCCTCTGGACCCTCTTAGACACTCAAGGCTATTGAATCCACATTCGGGGCTCCAGCCTCAATAGCCACCCCTTAACGAAGCCTATGTTGACAACCTCACACCTTTAGAATTATTGTGGCCCAATGTCACCTATTTGCTAGCAAGTGAAACATTCTGCTGTCTCCCCTAAAGATATCCTGATCAAACAAGCACATGGGTATATGAGAGATGTCTCTGGACTTAAGCCAAATATACGTCATACTTTAAAGCGAGGGTCCACTCAAAAAAAATATTAAAAGCCAGCAGCTACAAATACTGCAGATGCTGACTTTTCATAAAGGGACACTTACCTGTCCAGGGTGCCCACGATGTCGGCAGGCGAATCCAATGAATCGCTCGGCTCTCTGCTGCTGCTCCCGCCATCCTCGGTGAGGGAATCAGGAAGTAAAGTGTTGCGGCTTCACTTCCCAGTTCCCTACTGTGCATGCGTGATTCATGCTGCATGTCCTAACTTGTCCCCACTGTGTTCTGGGACCTGTGTTTTTCCCAGAACACAGTGGGGGGGGGGGGGGCGTGAAGAGGCGTGACTCCTGCGGGAGTCTATGCCCGGAAGTGGGTGCAGATGCCTGTATTATACAGGTATCTGCACCCCCTCCCCCCTGAAAGGTGCCAAATGTGACACAGAAGGGGGGGTACGGTTCCAAAAAGTGGAGGTTCCATTTTTGTGTGAACCTCCGCTTTAGGGTGAACTTGCACTCCCATGTATGGAGGAGCCTATTAATCATGCATTGCGTCAGCACTGGGCTACAACTCTGATGATTCAAATGCTTGCATAGAATTTTCTTTTGCTCCTAGAGTCTGAACAGGCTGATGGGGGAGTGAAAGAAATGTCAATAAATGTTACCGGAGGGGGCTAAGTTAAAATAAACCGGTTGCTTTGCTTCTGGACAAAGCATAGGTTCATGTTAAAATATCCCCTCTAGGCCAATTAACCTCTGTATCTATCAATAAAGAATATCAATATAGGATTTAAATGTCCTGGTACAAACTCTTATGCCGTGTACACACAACCTGACTTTCCAGCAGACTAGGTCCAAGGGGATTAGTCCATCGGACAATCCGATCGTGTGTGGGCTAGGCCGATTGTTTAAAAAAATTAAAATAATCAGACGGACCTAGAAATAGAACATGTTTCAAATCTATCCAACGGACTAAATTCTGACAGACTAAAATCGGGAAAACCATTCATCTGTGTGCTCATCCGACAGACCAAATACGACACAAGGGAAGCTATTGGCTACTGGACTTCCTTGCTTAGTCTTGTTTACATCATCACGTTCAAAACAAATGGACTTTTGAACGGACTTAGTCCTTTCGTGTGTGGCCAAGTCCATTCGTTTGGAAAGTCTGTCGGAACTCTGACGAAAGTCCGTCGGGAAGACCGTCAGACCTAGTCTGCTGGAAAGTCCGGTCGTGTGTACGCCGCATTAGAGTATGCCTCTGTTATAGGCCCATCAACCCTTAAAGTTTGTTGTAGATGTCTTCATCCAGAAGACTTGCACACAATTTCTGTTTGGCTATGCATTTCAAGTGGATCCTCGTGACATTTTATAGGGTCTCCCTTGCACAGGCCCCTGCTGGCCCTTATCTAAAATCTTTGTACACATTGTTATGGGAGCTCAATGTTTGATTTCACTAAAATGGTTTGATCGCTTCCACAACTGACTTAATGAAGCATACAAATGAATTTTATAAAATGGAGTAGGAATGTGAATTATCACCAGATCTTGGCTTCCTGGATACAATGTCTTTATTGTTTGTCTCTGAATTATTTTGGGGTTGGATGGATAGAGTCATTTCACCAGGCTGGAGTACTCTAATCTCTACTCCAAGCAGCTAAACTTCTGTATAGATGTTTAGTGTAATTTTTTGTTCACAATCTTTGCTGCTTTTTCTTATTCAAATAGTTGCATTTACGTCACATAAACAGTGTTTCGTGAATGTTATCTATAGAAGTGACCTTGTTCTGCAAGTTTTCTTTCTGGACTGTATGCCAGCTGCATTGTTATTACAATTGTCTGTATCTGACAATACGTTTCATCATTTTCAATTTGTATTGAAAATAATAAAAAGTACAGTTAAAAAAAAAATTACAATATTGTTAGCCAAATTTCACTGCTTAGAGACATTTACACTGTAGTAACAATCTCTTAGAGAATCATTATTGAATAGAAACAAATTACTGTGTAGTCGGGTGCTTAGCTTCCCTAAGAGCGAGAAATACAGAAACACTGTGCTGCAGGGCTCTCCACACAGGAAACATAGAAAAGTGACGGCAGAAAAAGACAGAGTAGTCCATTGAGTCTGCCCATTTTTTTTTTTTTCTTTGATGTTTTTTGCTTTTGCTTTTGTGCTTTGATTGCACAGTGATGGTTTCACACAACAGCTTCTCTAATTCTGTGACTTTCACCCTGTAGAACATATGTGTGTTCTTTCACATGTGCATGCATGCTTTGTACGTATGCACTTGTGTGCTTGGGCACTTGTCTGTGCATGCTGTATACACGTACATGTGCACTATGTATAATAATAATTCTTCATCAATAATTTTCATCTATACAATTTGTGCAATATATATGTGTGTGTGTTTTATGTATATTTTCATACTATCTATTCACATTTGTACTCTACCTGTAATTGTGTATAGCAAACTCACCTCAGCAAGTAGCAATGGTTTTTACACCTCCTGAGCAATACCATAAGATAAGCAAGAAATACAAATTTTTCTTTTTTTTTTCCTTTTGGCTCCTTAACCACTTTCAGACCGGACCATTTTGCTGGTCAATGACCAGAGGTCTTTTTACAATTTGGCACTGCGCTGCTTTAACTGGTAATTGCGCGGTCATGCAATGTTGTACCCAAAAAAAATTTACGTCCTTTTCTTCCCACAAATAGAGCTTTCTTTTGATGGTATTTGATTGCCTCTGCGATTTTTATTTTTTGCGATATAAACGTAAAAAGACCGCAAATTTTGAAGAAAAAAATGATATTTTCTACTTTTTGTTATTAGAAAGATCCAATAAACTCAATTTTAGTCATACATTTAGGCCAAAATGTATTCAGCCACATGTCTTTGGTAAAAAAAAAGTCAATAACTGTATATTTATTGGTTTGCGCAAAAGTTGTCACATCTACAAACTAAGGTACGTTTTCTGGAATTTACGCAGCTTTTAGTTTACGACTGCCTATCTCATTTCTTGAGGTGCTAAAATGGCAGGGCAGTACAAAACCCCCCCAAATGACCCCATTTTGGAAAGTAGACCCCCTAAGGAAATTGATAAGTGGCATGTTAAGCCCATTGAATATGAATTTTTTTTTTTTTTTTACACAAAGTTGTCACTAAATGATATATTGCTCACACATGCTATGGGCATATGTGAAATGACACCCCAAAATAAATTCTGCTGCTTCTCCTGAGTACGGGGATACCACATATGTGGGACTTTTTGGGAGCCTAGCCGCGTACGGGGCCCGAAAACCAAGCACCGCCTTCAGGCTTTCTAAGGGCGTAAATTTTTGATTTCACTTCTCACTACCTATTACAGTTTTGAAGGCCATAAAATGCCAAGATGGCACAAAACCCCCACAAATGACCCCATTTTAGAAAGTAGACACCCCAAGCTATTTGCTGAGAGGCATGTTGAGTCCATGGAATATTTTATATTTGGCACAAGTTGCGGGAAAATTACAAACTTTTATTTTTTTTTATTTTTTTTTCACAAAGTTGTCACTAAATGATATATTGCTCACACATGCTATGGGCATATGTGAAATGACACCCCAAAATAAGTTCTGCTGCTTCTCCTGAGTACGGGGATACCACATATGTGGGACTTTTTGGGAGCCTAGCCGCGTACGGGGCCCCGAAAACCAAGCACCGCCTTCAGGCTTTCTAAGGGCGTAAATTATTTGACTTCACTCCTCACTACCTATTACAGTTTTGAAGGCCATAAAATGCCAAGATGGCACAAACCCCCCCCCCCCCAAATGACCCCATTTTGGAAAGTAGACACCCCTAATTTAGGGGTACACTAGTGAGACTCACAGGTAAAAAAGCACCTAGGCTGTCAGCGACTGTATCAAAACGCTACAAGAAAAACTGTTAGCGATCGCAGGGATCAGGCCTGACTCTGCGAACGCTGCAGTTATGTGTGTTGTGTTTTGTAAGTGACAGTGATCGATCGATACTGCACTTGGGTGGGCTGGTCTGGGCTTGGCGGAGGGGCTAAACGCAGGTGCTAGCAGGTATCTGGGCTGATCCCGCTAACAATGCGTTTTGGGAAACCTAAACTGCTGGCGACGCTAATATAGATCTGATCAGATACTATATTACTAAGGGAGGTGTATGCTTTGTGCGTGGGTGTTAGCAGTACTGGCACTAACCTGACGCTGCCTGGGGCGACGCAGACCTTATCTGACCCTCAAACTTATATCACCCGCCGGGTGATCAGGGTGTTAAACCTTTATTAGGTAATAAATGGCGGGTGCCCTGAAACTATAAAAAAATAACTAACCAACCAGCGTCACCTGTAACAGTTATATGGTGATCACTGGTGAAAGGGTTAACTAGGGGGCAATCAGGGGGCTTTATGCGGTAGTATATGGGGGTCCCTGGCGCTATAAAAAGCTGCGGCGAACCTAAATACCTACCTGCCTAACTAGCGTCACCTGTGACACTAATACAGCGATCAGAAAAACGATCGCTTATTAGGCTGGGTTCACACTGGAGCGATGCGGGAACGCCACGAATCCGCGGCGGGTTCCCGCATCGCATGCCTCCCGGCGGCAGTTCACACTGCCCTATGCGAACTGCTGGGAGTGTCAGTGAAATGTTAATGACACCCCCAGATCAGTTCGCATATCGCAGTGCGATCTGCAAACTCGGATCGCATGGTGTGAACACCCATGCGATCCGATTCTGCTGCGGACCAAAAAAGGGTCCCGTGCGAGTTTGCAGCGGGTGCGGCGGGTGCGACGCAAATTCAGCCATACTATCTGTATGGCTGAACTCTAATCGCACAGAGATCGGATGTGATTTGCACTGCAGTGCGGTGCGAATCACATCCGTTCTCATAAACCGCTGCAATGTGAACCCAGCCTTAGTGACACTGGCAACGGGGGGTGATCACGGGGTTAAACCTTTATTGGGGGGGTTAGGGGGGTACCTTAGAACTAAAGGGGGCTAACCCTAACTGCCCTAACAGTTATTACAGTCACAAATGACACCAATGCAAAAAAAAAAAAATGCAATTGGTGTCACTGTGACTGGGGGGGGGGGGGGCAGGGGTAATTGGGGGGGTGATCGGGGGGTGAAGGGGGGTGTGAGTGTGCCTGGCATGTTCTACTGTGTAGTGTCGTGTTGGTGCCACTCACCGATCCTCTCTCCTCGGTGCCGGAACGAAAAATACCGACACGGAGGAGAGATTACATCACTTCCTCTGCCTGTGTTTACATTACAGGAGAGGAAGTGATGTCACGGAGCATTTCCATTCGTCAGGAGCGATCGCGAGGGGGTGGCCATGAATGAATGGCCGCCCCCTCATCCCGGATCGCTCCCGAACGAATACCGACCGCCGCAGGCACCAGGGGGGGGCCCGATCGGGCCCCCCACCCGCGGGAAGACAGGGACGTATATATACGCCCATATGCCTGCCCGTGCCATTCTGTCGATGTATATCGTCGTGCGGCGGTCGGCAAGTGGTTAAAGTGGAAGTAAACTCCCATATCTTTTTCAGCCAAGGAAGCTGCCATCTTTGCCTCTGTTTAATTTTCAACTGCTATGGTGCTGCACATGTGATTCGTTATGACACCAGCCATTGGATGGTTTGATAGTTTGGCTGAGAGCACAGCCAATGTGCAGTTAGCATTCCCGGCATGCCTTTTTTTTTAACTGTTTAAATCCATGGGTTTATTTCCACTTTAATGGCTTTTTAATGTTCTAACACTTAAACTATTTTAATACTTTAACATGTTTATATTTAAAACATTTTTTTTAATTTTTTTATTTTTCTATTTTTTTTAATATGTCTCTTGGTCTGCAATGTGTAGCATACAATTCCAACATCTTTTTATATGTGCTCTGTACTCTATACATATTTTGGTATCTATTCTATTTAGAGTGCTGGGATGTGGACAGTTTTAATGCTAAGGAGAATCCATCACTTACCATGTGATATACCTCCCAACTCTTTTATGCTTGTCTACCATATTGTACAGACTTCTCCTGTTGTTCTTCAAGGCTCTGATGAAGAGGGAACCTCTCAAAACGCATCAGCCACCTTTTAGCATTTGCCCTTCCATGGGCATGTCCAATTTCCAAAATGTTAATGTGTATATTTTGTAACCTTGTTTTTATGAATATGTAGCTATTTTTATATGCATTTATTTGTTTCTGTATATAAATAAACTGTATCAATTTGATCAAAGAGTCAGATCACGTGCCTTCCACCTCTTTCCTTTACCTGGCTCTCTTCGAACCACCCCTGGTCAGCTTAGGCAGCGGGACACGCATGAACATTTTTTAATTCCTTTCCTTTGAAAGTACTACCACTCTATACTTGCAACGCCTTCACAAGGTTATATCTCTCTCTCTGGAGTCTATACCTCTCTTAATACAAGAAAGGATTTTGCTCACTTTGGAAACCCCTGCTTGGCATTGCATGCTATTTTTAACTGCTTCCTAGCCAGCCACCGCTGTTATACTGCAGCAGGTTGTTTCCCCTGGGCGAGCCATCGTAGCTGTACGTCGGCCGCTTTAAGACGGTGAGGGGGTGTGCACCCATGGATTGTCGACTGAGCCGATGTGTGGTCATGATGTCTGCCGGGCACCCACGAGCACTTCACACAGAGACAGAACAGAGGTCTTTCAATGTAAATAGACAGATTTTTATTGTGTCAGGGTTGAGGAGACTGATCAGTTGTTCTTAAGGCTTAGGAACAACAATCGGTCTCCTCCTCAGGCAGTCCTATCCCCCCAAAGTTAGAAACACTCCTTAAGACACACATTTAACCCCTTGATCGCCCCCTAGTGTTAACCCCTTCCCCGCCAATGACATTTATACAGTAATCAGTGGCTATTTTTAGCTCTGATCGCTGTATTAATGTCAATGGTCCCAAAAAAAGTGTCAAAAGTGCCCGATCTGTCCGCTGCATTGTCACAATCCCAATAAAATTTTACTATTAATAGTAAAAAAAAAAAAAAAAAAATACCATAAATCTATTCCCTATTTTGTAGACGCTATAAATTTAGTATGTAGAAGACTACATATCAACGTAAACTGAGGAAATTTTTTTTTTAAATTGGGGATATTTATTATAGCAAAAAGTAAAAAATATTGTTTTTTTTTTTCAAAATTGTCACACTTTTTCTGTTTATAGAGCAAAAAAAAAAATTGCAGAGGTGATCAAATACCACCAAAAGAAAGCTCTATTTGTGGGAAAAAAAAAGTCAATTTTGTTTTTGTACAATGATGCACGACCGCGCAATTGTAAGTTAAAGCGACACAGCGCCGTATCGCAAAAAATAGCCTGGTCACTAAGGGGCCAAATCTTCCGAGGCTTAAGTGGTTAAGCTTATGATCTACCAAAACACCCAGATCCTTCTTCAACATTGATTCCACCAGTTGTACTCCCCCTAGTATGTATGATGCATGTATATTCTTAGCCCACAAGTGCATAATTTTACATTTATCAACATTAAGACCCCTTTCACACTGGGGCGATGAGGGCGTTAGCAGTAAAGCTGTTACCACTGTTATAGCGGCGCTTTGGTGCCACTAGTGGGGGCGCTTTAAACCCACCCCCCCCAGAAGGGGTTAAAAAGGAGTTAAAAGTGTCGCTATAATGTTTTTGGTTTCATATTAAAAAAACTGCCTTCCTGAACATTTTTTCACCCCCTTGATGTATTTAAAGAATTCAGTTATGTCTCCCCTTTCCTCCAGACTGTACATATTAAGTTCCTGACATCGCTCTCGATATGTTTTTTCCCTCAAACCATTTTTGTTACCAGTCTCTAGACTCATTCTATTTTATCAATATCTTACTGTAAGTGAGGTCTCCAGAACAGGACACGGTATTCTGAATTAGGTCTTGTGGGGCGCATGCGTGGCACCTAGCTGCAAGCATCATCCCGGTACTATTTTTTAGAGCTGGTGATCGGCTTTCCAGCGATAACAACCGATGTGGCTAAAAGCCACTCGGCTGTTATACCGGAGGAGCGGAAGGGGACGCCCCCCCCTCCTGCCACCTCCCGCCACTCTTACCGGGCTTCCCATTCTACCGTAAGTGGCTTCATTCCAGTCTACTGATTGTAAACATGGAAGCGACATCATGACGTCACTTCCCGTTTACTCGGGTGCCAATGGCGCCGGTTTAAAAAAAATATACAGTATTCAGAATCGCAATCGAACATGGCAATATGAATACTTTGCAAAGGAGGGATTGGAGGTCTTTTAGACCCCCGATCCCTCCATAAAGAGTACCTGTCACCACCTATTACTGTCACAAGGGATGTTTACATTCCTTGTGACAGCAATAAAAGTGATAAATTGTTTTAAATAAAAAAATTGATTAACATTAAAATAAATAAGAATTATTTTTTAAAGCGCCCCTGTCGCCATGAAACCGCGCAGCAAAGAAAACACATACGGAAGTCACGCCTGCATATGTAAACAGTGTTCAAATCACACATGTGAGGTATCTCCGGGATTGTCAGAGTGAGAGCAATAATTCTAGCACTAGACCTCCTCTGTAACTCTAACCTGGTAACCATTAGACATGTGCAAAAGGAAAAAATTTGTTTAGTTTTGTTTTGTTTTAATTTGTTAAATCATTAATTTTGTTTAGTTATATTCGTTAACTTCCTTAAATTCGTTTTCGGATTTCGTTTAGTTTTCTACCGAATTAGAAAAATCGGCCACATTCGAAAATATTTCAACCAAATTCGAAAATATTTCTACCGGATTCGAAATGATTTCAACATGATTCGACATTATTTCAACCACATTCGAAAATATTTTGTGACCCGAATTTAGGGCCATGTATCTCGGGGTCACTTAGTGCTAGAAACTCCAAATTTGGATATGTTGTATTGCTAGTACTATTGTGTTTGCATACCGAATTTGGGGTTTCTAGCTATAAGTTACCCCGAGATATGTGGCCCCAAAATCGGGTCCCAAAATGTCATTCTCTGCTCTAATAACTAATAACATTTTGCGACCCGATTTTGGGGCCACATATCTCGGGGTCACTTATAGCTAGAAACCCCAAATTTGGTATGCAAACACAATAATACTAGCACTACAATATATCCAAATTTGAAGTGTCTAGCACCAAGTGACCCCGAGATACATGGCCCTAAAGTCGGGTCACAAAATATTTTCGAATGCGGTTGAAATAATTTCGAATCATGTTGAAATCATTTCGAATGCAGTTGAAATAATGTCGAATCATGTTGAAATAATTTCGAATGAGGTTGAAATAATTTGGAATCATGTCGAATTCATTCGAATTTATTCGTTATATTTCTTTCGTATTCGTTGTAATTTGTTATTTTTTTATTCGGACATTCGGATGCATCCGAATGTCCGAAAAATGCAAAATTCGGCCGAATTTCGATTCGTTATGAAACGAATTGCACAAGCCTAGTAACCATAAAAAAAATGTAAAGCATTAAGATTTTTAGGTACCATAGTTTGTCCCTATTCCACGAGTGCGTGCAATTATAAAGCGTGACATGTTTGGTATCTATTTACTCGGCATAACATCATCTTTCACATTATGCAAAAAAAAAATTGGGCTAACTTTACTGTTTCGTTTTTTAAAATTCATGAAATTGTCCCTTTTCCCCCCCAAAAAAAAGTTAAAACACCGCTGCACAAATACTGTGTGACATAAAATATTGCAACATTCGCCATTTTATTCTCTAGATTCTCTGCTAGAAAAATATATATAATTTTTGGTTGTTCCAAGTAATTTTCTAGCAAAAAATATGGATTTTAACTTGTAAACACCAAATGTCAAAAATAGGCTTAGTCATGAAAGGGATAAGATATCACAGCCAGACTCCCCAGCTGAATCAGAGGGAGGATAAACTCTCTCACACGATTCCACCCAGAACTCCTCTGCAGCCCCAGCTTTATTAAAACAATTTGAATGAATGCTACACAAATCATTAAAACAAATATCTGAACAAATAACTAACAGCCTCACTAAAAAGATAAGGGAACTGTACAACCAAACAGCAGCATTCAGAATACAACACAAGAACATATGGCTGAAATGGACAGCCTTAAGGAAGAAAATGTAATGCTTCAATCTAGATTGGAAGATTATGAAAACCAGGCCAGACACTCCAATCTACACATGATGGGAATTCCTGAAATGGTCATTGATTTACAATCCATCATAACGGCACTATTTCAAGCACTTCAACCAGCTATTCCAATTGAAAGAATGGAATGTGACAGAATACACAGAACCCTTACAGGCAAAAAAGCAGATGGTCCTCCACATGATATAATCATACAATTTCATTATTATCGGACTAAGGAACAACTTTTGACAACTACCAGAGACAAAAAAGCTTTACATTTTCAAGGTTACAACTATCGGCTGTTTGCTGACCTATCTCAACTAACCATATCCAAACGGTGAGAAATTAAACTTCTGCTAATGGAACTACTATGTCATAATATCACTTATTAATCAGGTTTTCCATTCCCCATTCGCTTTTCCCATAACGACTCCAAATTCCTTTTGTAGATCTACTGAAGAACTTCAACAAATCCTTCTGAATCTGCACTTGGTAGAACCTCTATCCAACCACTTCAACGTGTAGAAGATTAGCATCCTCATCATCTACCAATAACTCCTTCCAAATCATGAAGAAAAATGGAATCCAGCAGTCCCACAAGAGAAGTTGTTTTGTCTCCCCTCCTCTGGACCAGGAAGACTTCATGGACTGACAGCAATCACAACTGTGGAATTCTTTGCTATACATCTCCTCCAATGATAGCATTTGCTAAGTCTATGATAGACTACTCCTTAATCGAATACAGTCTATTATTAGAATGAATTACTATGTTATATCATCTCTCCTAATAGTTCCCTGACATACTACTATAAGTATTTCTATATTCCTTATGACCTTTTACACCTTATAACCTATTTGTTTGGTCCATTTTCAATGTCTGAATATAATACCTGTTTGCACGGTACATGTGAATCAAGCATGAAGATGTATATGACATACCCATGTCTTCAAGAATCCAAATTATCAGTGATCTAATTCCATATCCTTTAAATCTCACTCACTTACCTAGCTTCAAACTATTATTATATTTCTTAAAATAGTTTAGGCCTCCTTAAAGGCCAAAGGCTAACTGTTTATTGTCAACCGTTATATTACCACAGGCTAAAATGTTCATATGCAATATTTTTTTTTTCAGCAACTAGTTTGTTTATAAATCACTCTAAAGTATTTTTACAGTTCTTTTATCATAACTCTATTAGTTATTTCCCTTTAATTCTCTCACATTGTTGTAGTTCCCAAACATTAGTCATATCCTCAGGGTTTCCCACTTCTCCCTCTACCTTTCCCCTCCCCCATTCCCCTTTGCCTCCTGACCCATTCCCCAATCTTGATATCCTTAGTCCAGCTGTGTACGGTGCGGCCTGCCAGGCTGCGTGCTCGGATAGAGGGTCTGGTATGGATTTTTAGGGGGAACTTTAAAAAAAAAATTGGTGTAGAGTTCCCCTTAAAATCCATTCCAGACCCGGGGGCGTGACCGGAAGCCGACCTGGACGGACGCTTAGGCTAGGAGCTCCTGCCCAGCCCAGAGCTACAAAGGCCAGAAACGGGGGACTAAGCTAGCATTTATGGGCCACTCATGGACCACCCGCTCAGCATCAGCTTGGGGGTCGTCACAGCCGTCTCCGGGCTCCTCGGCGGCGTTCAGGGACTATTTTATACCGCCGGGCGACTCCCTGGGTGGGAGTAGCAAGCCACGCAGCATCAGCCCTCTACACCGCCACTGAACTGCACCCAGGGCTCCCCACGGCAAAGCAGCGCTCCCAACCGCGGATCTCCGGGACCGGCCGAGATACATCGGGGGTGAGTTGCCAGCACGACCCCCCCTACTCCCCCGGCTCCTCATCCATCCATCCAGAGGACAGGGCCGCACTGCAGCCTCCGTAGAGTACCAAGATGGCGCCGGCTGCCGCCACGCAGCATCAGCCCTCCACGTCGCCACTGATCCGTGCCCATGGCTCCCCGTGGCAAGGCAGCACTCCCAACTGCGGATCTCCGGGACCGGCTGAGATACATCGGGGGGTGAGTTACCAGCATGACCCCCCCCACTCCCCCGGCTCCTCATCCATCCATCCAGAGGACAGGGCCGCACTGCAGCCTCCGTCGCAGTACACACAATGTACTGTGGCCTATCCCAAGTTGCTGCGGATGTGCTCGGACCCGGGAGCCCTTGCTGTCGGCAGTCCCTCCCCCACCCCCTTAGATGGAATGGAGGACTTTCCAGAGCTAATGCACCCCAAACACACCCCGATGACATCTGCCTCAGTAGGGGGAGAGGGGCTGCCCTCTGTCTGGGCAGGCCCCACTGTATCTAAGGCCCAAAGGCCTCCTCGCTCCAGGGAACACAGCGCATCCAGGGGGGGCACAACAACACCCCCCTCTTATGCGCAGATGGCACAAGCTCCACCACAAAACCGAGGAAGAGACCTTCCAGAGCAATCGGTGCTGTCCCCCCATGGTCTGAGCCTTGGGACAACGACCCTCCCCACCCCACCTCCAGCACCGAGGCCCCCCTGCTGCGGACTCTCAATTGCCTCATCCCCCTGCCCCCGCTGCCTGGGGCCAGAACGCAGGACTCGACCCCCCTTGGCAAGCTTATTTGCAAGCTATCCCAACTAAAGACGACTTCAAGCAACTTATTGCTGACGTGAAGGCCACCTGCCGAGCTGAAATCCAATCTTTGCATGCCGGCCTCAAGCACCTAGCTTACAGGATGGAAATAGTGGAAGAGGATTTGCAAGATACTAAGCTAACAGTCCATCAGACCCAAATGCAGGGTTCAGACCACCGCCTTATGCTCCGGGAAATGCAACGCCAAGTTGAAGGCCTGGACAATAGGGGGCGCCGGAATAATATCCGCGTCCGTGGCCTCCCAGAAACGGAGGGTGCTGAAGACCTCCAATCCACATTACAGGAGCTATTTAATGAAATGCTGGGAGAGCCCGCTGACAAACCTATTGAGATGGACAGAGCCCACCGCGCCCTCCGTCCTAAGGGTTCAGCATCACAACCTCGGGACATTATCTGTCGGGTCCACGCATTTCCTCTGAAGGAGGACATCATGCAGAAAGCCCACTCCATCCGCAACCTCACCTTTGATAAATCCCTATTGCATATATACCCAGATCTTTCATGGATCACACTCCAAAAACGCAGACTGCTGCAGCCCCTCTTGCGTACACTCCAGGAAAAGAATATTGCTTACAGATGGGGATATCCCTTCAGCTTAACTGCCAAGCATCAGGGGAAGACAGCTGTCCTACGCTACCCAGAAGATCTGGAATCCTTCTGTGATGCTCTGGAGATCCCTGCCCCTAATTCACCTGCATGGGACCTGTTGGCCACGCCGCCTCCACAGCTGGTGGTTTGGTCCACCCAACTAAACGCTCCGGGGCTCAGAACATTTGTGCAAGTCCCCTAAGCATAGAATGGGGTGACCTCCCTTAGGGAGACATATGTGGAATACTGCTTCCCCCCCCCAACCTGACATTGCTGGCAACAAACCTGCCTCCTTGAGCACCCACGAGCTCCATTACGTTTTCCCTTTCTTTTTTTCTATATGCCCTCTATTGGCTTGCAGCCTACCCACCCCTGTTACATAAACTGGGCTGGCCTTTGGTTTTCCTTGGACAGACCGGTTTCTGAGTTACCCCCCGTGGTTTACCACTTGATAGTTCGCTTCCCCCCCCCCTTTTTTTTTTTTATTCATTCTTGTTTGGACTTTTGTTTTTCCGTATCTCCCTACCTGGGATCTCCCTCCCCATTTTTTTTGGGGGGGTGGGGCATCCAGCCAGGGAGCCCAAATGGAACTTGGCCCCGGGACCTTTCAGTTCCTGCAGGCCCGATTGTTAATGAATGTGTTATTACCTAAATATGCTTGTATTTTAACTCTTTTTCTTTACTCTAGATCTCTCTTTCCCTCTGCTCTATGGACCTCCCCACCTGGCCCGCTGCCTGTCCTCCCCTGGATGCCGCGCTCCCTGGTCGCATACTGTTACTACTGGACTCAGCTAAGTATACCTCCAAACCACTCCCTATATGACAATGGCTAAGGTACTGTCACTAAACGTCCACGGGCTTAACTCTAACAAAAAAAGACATCTGGCACTCCGGGAATTTAGGCAGTCACGGGCTGATATCATTATGATACAGGAAACGCATTTTAACAAGGGGGACTCCTTTAAATTCGCATCCAGACATTACCCACAGGCCTAACAGGCTTTTAATCCATGTAAGAGAGCAGGGGTCGCTATCCTTTTTAAAAAAGGGGCCCCTTTCACATGCACTAACATTTATCTCGACCCACTTGGCTACTTTGTTATTCTTCATGGTACCTGGCAGGCACAGGCCATTACCCTGTGTGCCCTGTACGCCCCAAACACGTGCCAACACTGTTTTTTGGCTAAGGTTCTTACCCGCCTGTCCCGCACGCCTTCTGACCTCCTCATACTAGGGGGAGACTTTAACCTCTCCCACTCTACTGTCTATGATCACCTGGCAGTGAACACACAGGCCCCGCAAGCACGGGTCCTCAGAGACTCCAAGCTATTTTGCCAGCTTACTAGGAGACATGGCCTCTTTGACACTTGGAGGGCTCTTCACCCGACTGATCGCCAATACACTTTTTATTCTGCCCCCCACCAAACCCACACCCGTATTGATTACCTTTTTGTAAACAATAACGCACTACTTATTACCGAATCTGCACAAATTCTTCCCATCTCATGGTCGGACCATGCCCCCATCGCGATGTCACTAAATCTAGGTACCCCTATGCGTCGGCCGTGCAGTTGGCGGCTGAACAACTTCCTTCTACAGCACCCCCCATCCAAAATTGAGCTAGAATCCACAATAAAACATGACTTCATAGAAAATGACACTCCTGACGTCTCGCTCCCGACTTTATGGTCAGCCCATAAGGCTGTCCTTAGGGGCCGCTGTATTGCCCTCTCCTCAGCTATGAAGAAAGATGCCAGGGCAGCTGAACAATTAGCCTCAAAAAAACTGAGGCAAGTTTCCAAGACTCCCCCTCGATTCCACTTTTACGACAGATCATTCGCGTGCGGGCAACACTGCGGGACTTGGCCTTGGGTCAATTAGGAAAAGCCCTGGTCCGCTTAAAACAGGTGTATTACGATAAGGGCAGTAAGGCACAGTCACTCCTAGCTCGAAAACTAGCTGAGCGAGCACATATGTCTATGCCCCATCAGATTAAGGACAAGCGGGGTGTTCTCCTGACCCATCCCCAGGAGATTGTAAACACCTTTTCTGACTATTATACAGACCTCTATAATAAGGCCGAGATACCGCATAACCCCCCGTCACCCGACCTAACAGACTGCATCACTCACTATTTAGAGCGTGCAGGACTACCTTGATTGCGGGACGACGACCTACTAGGACTTAATGCCTCCATTACTGCAGAGGAACTGGAGGCGACGGTGAAGGGCCTCCCTACCCATAAGTCTCCCGGGCCAGATGGACTACCGTATGAATATTATTAGACCTTCCTTCCCCTACTTAGCCCACACATGAATAAACTATATAATACCTTTCTCCATCAAATTCCGGTCCCTAGCGACATGCAAAGATCCTTCTTGTCCCTAATCCCTAAAGCCGGACAAAGACCCGGCATTGTGCGCCAGTTACAGACCCATAGTCCTGCTTGATTCCGACTTGAATATATTTACTAAAATCCTCTCAAACAGATTGAATGTACTCCTTCCCACTTTAATTCATAAGGACCAAGTGGGTTTCGTCCCTCTACGCCAGGCAGGCGACAATACCAGGAAAGTCATTGATTTAATTGACGTGGCCAATAAGGAAGGCATGCAATCGGTGCTTTTGAGCCTAGACGCAGAAAAGGCATTTGATCGCCTAGGCTGGCCCTTTATGATGACCATGCTGCGGCACATGGGCTTTAGGGGACCCTTCCTCCAGGCGGTAAAAAATCTCTATACTGACCCTACCTCCCAAGTTAAGACCCCGTTTGCCACTTCACCCACCATCTGGGTCACTAATGGCACCCGCCAGGGATACCATCTATCCCCTCTGCTCTTTGCTGGAGGCTGCCATTAGGGGCAACCCGGACATTAGGGGGGTTTTGGTGAGAGGCGAAGAGTTCAAGGTGTCCTTGTTTGCGGATGATATCATCCTGACACTGACCCGCCCCAGAATCTTCCTGCCTAGCCTTCACGCTGAGTTGGATGCCTACGGGGCACTGTCGGGGTAAAGGTTAAATGCAACAAAATCCACGGCCCTCCCCCTGAATATACCGACAGCGGAGGTCAGACACCTGCAGTCCGCTTTCCCCTACAGATGGGAATCTGTCTCTCTTAAATACTTGGGTATCTGTATCACTCCCTCTTATAGCACTTTATATCAAGCCAACTTCCCACCCTTGTACAACTCGATAAGAGCTCTTCTCCAAAAATGGAGACCCCACCAGATCTCTCTCCTGGGTCGGATTGCATCTATTAAAATGGTTATCCTTCCGAAGCTCCTCTATCTCTTCCAGAATATCCCCATCCCCTACGCCCACTTATGCAAGCTCCAAGGCGATGCGTTGAGATATGTCTTGAACTATCGAAAACATAGAATACCGAGCTCTGTCATGACAACATCCCGGGCCAATGGGGGCTTGGCATTTCCAAATTTAGTAAAATATTACCAAGCATCCCAATAATGGGGGTTGCTCTCGTGGTTCCCCCAGAGGTCCTATAATAAATGGATGCAGATTGAAAAAATATGGTTGGCCCCAATCCATCCTAATAGCCTCCTATGGAACATGAACGTGGCGGTACCTCCCAACCGAATGCTAGGACCGATGTCCCACCTCTGGCAGCTCTGGTGCAGGCTGTCTAGCTCTGGGGTACTGTAATCAAAATGTTCTGTTATGAACTCGTTCCTTTATAACCCCAAGATCCCATCCAGCCTCACTCACCAGATGTCTTGGCCATGGGCCTCTAGAAATTTGTTTCACTTCGGTCACTTGGTACACCCTGTAACCCGTAGGCTGCTGACATTCTTGGAGCTCCAGACCAAATATGACCTGCCAAAACAGACACTCTTTAGCTACCTACAGATTAGACACTTTGCCCAGACCATAGCACCCCGCAATTCTCTCCCCCATCTCGGTTTGAACAGATAATACTAGAAGGGTGTAATCGTAGGGGTTTAATATCAGATATATATATCAGCTTCTTAACACATTCCCAATGAGCACGAAGGGCAAGCACGCATACATGACGAGGTAGGAGAGGGAGCTGGGGGAGGAACTCCCAGTGGAGGCATGGCAGGCAGTCTGGAGGCAGGCAGCCAAGAGCTCTGTATGTACTCTCTATAAAAAAAATTCTTATAAGATTCTCTACTTTTGGTATCAGACACCGGATCTCCTACATAAAATATATCCCTCCATCTCTGACCGTTGCTTGCGGTGCCAGCGCGAAAGAGGCTCACTCTTCCACATCTACTGGACGTGTCCCCTAATAACCTCCTACTGGAATTCATTCCAACAATTACTGATCCACCTCTTTGAAACACCTATACCCTTCACACCAAAATTTTTCCTATTTGGTCTATCTCAACCGAAGATGGCCAAACCGTGCAAGAAATTGCTTTGACATATACTCACAGCAGCCCGCTGTCAAATAGCCCTAAATTGGAAAAAAAAAATGCCCCCATCCCAAGAGGCCCTATACGCCAGAATTAAAGATGTTGAACTGATGGAAAAAATGACGGCTAGGATAAGAGATAGGCTGGATGAATACGATGTGATCTGGGGGCGCTGGCATCTTCGGGAGGACACGAGGTGAGCTGGCCTGGGGGCCGGGATGGTAGTCTATCCATCCATCAAATCCTTCATTCCCTTTTCCCCTTCTCTCCCCCCCTTTTTTTTTCTTCTACTCCCCCACTATTTTCTTTCCCTTTTCTCGCTACTCCTTTCCACTACTAATTCTGTGTGCTACGATTTAGTCTTCTGTGTACCTTGCCGATTACTTCTGTAGGGCCATGTGTGCCAGTAATTGTTGATACTCTTCTCTCAAACTTGGCATAGTGGATTCCGCAATTGAAAGTTGCGCTTTACATGTACACCCTACCGCTGTACTTTTGGCATGTACTGATTCCTGCAAGATTATGTAATGTTGATATTTTCATTTTGCATATTCTAATAAAGATGGTTAATTGAAAAAAAAAAAATCCATACCAGACCCTTCAGTCTGGTATGGATATTTAGGGGGAGCCCCACAGGGCCGGACTGGCCTACCAGGATACCGGGAAATTTCGTGGTGGGCCGGCTGCCTGGCTGTCCCTGGGTCCGCTGTGAGGGCAGCGGCACCTGAAAAAAATATGGCTGTGGGGCCGGGCTGACATGAAACTGTGCAAGCGCCGTTCCAGAGCTGGCCATGCTCGGGCCGAGCCCGTACACGCTCGGCAATTTTCGGAAAGGCGGGCGCATGTGCAGTGACACGATGGCGCAGAGCGGCGCCATTTTTAAAAGTAAGGCAGCGCTCAGTGAAGTCTTGTTTGGTGGCGTGTGCCTCTTCTTACGTCCCCCCCCGCAGCCTCTGACCTCCCGAATGCCCCCCTCCCTTGCAGCATCTGACCACCTGTCCGCCCCCCCTCCCCCCTGCAGCCTCTGACCTCCTGTCCGCCCCCCTCCCCTGCAGCCTCTGACCTCTTGTTACACCCCCCCCTGCAGCCTCTGACCTCCCGAACGCCCCCTCCCCCTGCAGCATCTGACCACCTGTACACCCCCCCCTCCCCCATGCAGCCTCTGACCTCCTGTCTGCCCCCCCCGCAGCCTCTGACCTCCTGTCCGCCCCCTCCCCCTGCAGCCTCTGACCTCCTGTTCGCCCCCTCCCCCCTGCAGCCTCTGACCTCCTGTTCGCCCCCCTCCCGCTGCAGCCTCTGACCTCCAGAACGCCCCCCTGCAGCCTCTGACCTCCTGTCCGCCCCCCTGCAGCCTCTGACCTCCCGAACGCCCCCCTGCAGCCTCTGACCTCCTGTCCACCCCCTGCAGCCTCTGACCTCCCGAACGCCCCCTCCCCCCTGCACCCTTTGACCTCCTGTCTGCCCCCTCCCCCCTGCAGCCTCTGACCTCCTGTCCGCCCCCTCCCCCCTGCAGCCTCTGACCTCCTGTCCGCCCCTCCCCCCTGCAGCCTCTGACCTCCTGTCCACCCCCTCCCCCCTGGAGCCTCTGACCTCCTGTTCGCCCCCCTCCCCCCGCAGCCTCTGACCTCCCGAATGCCCCCCTCTCTGACCTCCTATCTGCCCCGCAGCCTCTGACCTCCCCTCGTCCCCTCCGCAGCCTCTGATCTCCCGTCGTCCCCTCCGCAGCCTCTGATCTCCCGTCGTCCACTCCGCAGCCTCTGACCTCCCGTCGTCCCCTCCGCAGCCTCTGACCTCCCGTCGTCCCCTCCGCAGCCTCTGAACTTCCGTCGTCCCCTCCGCAGCCTCTGAACTCCCGTCGTCCCCTCCGCAGCCTCTGACCTCCCGTCGTCCCCTCCGCAGCCTCTGACCTCCCGTCGTCCCCTCCGCAGCCTCTGACCTCCTGTCCCCTCTGCAGCCTCTGACCTCCTGTCCCCTCTGCAGCCTCTGACTTCCCCTGTCCCCCCGCAGCCTCCGACTTCCCCTGTCCCCCTCCTGCAGCCTCTGACCTCCTGTCCTCCCCCCTGCAGCCTCTGACCTCCTGTCCTCCCCCCTGCAGCCTCTGTCCTCCCCTGCCGCCTCTGGCCTCCGCTGTTCCCCCCTGCTGCCGCCTCTGGCCTCCCCTGTTCCCCTCCTGCTGCCGCCTCTGACCTCCCCTGTTCCCCCCTCTGCAGCCTCTGACCTCCCCTGTTCCCCCCTCTGCAGCCTCTGACCTCCCCTGTTTCCCCCTCTGCAGTCTCTGACCTCCCCTGTTTCCCCTGCAGCCTCTGTCCTCCCCTGTCACCTCTGACCTCCCTTTTCACCTCCTCCGCAGCCTCTGACCTCCCCTGTACCCCCTCCTTCGCAGCCTCTGACCTCCCCTGTCGTCCCCTGCGTAGCCTCTGACCTCCCCTGTCGTCTCCTGCGCAGCCATTGACCTCCCCTGTACCATCTGCAGCCTTTGACCTCCCCTGGAGAGGAGTCAAGAGTGGGAGTGCCGCCAGGATGGAGGTCAAGGGAGAAGTAAGACATGTATGGACTGTGGAGATGAAACTATGGGATAAAACCAGAGCCACCGAGCTGAAGCCCACTGACTGAGCCCTGCACGGTGCACCTGAGAGGAGGTCAGTGACAGCCTGAAAGGTGGGTGGGGGGTCAATACAATATTGTAAGGGGGCACTGATATAAATGTTTCCCCCTTATATCAGTAAACTTTCTTATCTCAGTGTTTTCTTTCTGCGGAAGGTGGTCTCTGGTCATCAGAGTCCTCCCCACATTCCCAGAGTTCCCCTTTACATCATAGTCTGCAGGATTCCACCTTACAGTGCAAGGGGGAACTCTGATATAAAGGGCAATGCTGCAGACCCTGATGTAAGTGAGAACTCTGATGTAAAGGGGAATGCAGTGGACTCTGATATAAGTGGGGTCTCTGGTCTGGTCACCAGTGCCCCCCTTTTTATATCCGAGTTCCCACTTAGATCATGATCTTCAATGTTCCCTTGCACTGTAAAAGGGGAATCCTCCTGATGTAAGGGGGAACTCTGTGCTGGGATATAATAATCTGACCTTCATGTAAATGGACAAATATGGTTTTTGACTTTTGTTTAACTTAAACACATTGCTAATAGCATTAGCTACATGTTTATAGGGTAAATATTGATATTTGCACTGAAAACTTTTGGCACCTTTTTTTTGCAGTGTCAGTAAAAAAATGTGCCAGTAAGGCCCCTTTTCACACTGAGGCGCTTTGCAGGCACTAGAGTGCTAAAAATAGTGCCTGCAAAGCGCCCTCTAACAGCCACTGCTGTCTCTCCAGTGTGAAAACCCGAGGGCTTTCACACTGGAGCGGTGCACTTGCAGGACTCTGAAAAATGTCCTGCAAGCCGCATCTTTGGAGCACTGTAGGAGCGGTGTATTTACCATTCCTAAAGCGCCCCTCCCCATTGAAAACAATGGGGCAGCCCTCCAAACCCGCCTGCAAAGCACCGCTGCAGTGGCGCTTTGCGGGCGGTTTTAACCCTTTTTCGGCTGCTATCGCTAAAACTACGGTAAAGCAGCGCTAAATATAGCGCCGCTTTACCGCCAGCGTGCCCAGCGCCTCAGTGTGAAAGTAGCCTAAATGCCATGATTTTTTGCCAGTAAACAATTGGTGCTGTTTGTAAATTCCACGTCTCTCTTATCTATATATAATATACTCTTCAAATGTGCTTTAAAATGCATGGTTTTACCTTTTGTGAACAAGAAAATAATGACGTTATGCTGTTGGGCTGGTATAATAATGCTCTGGGGCTGGTATGAAATTATTTCCAGGGCTGGTTTTTATTCCCAGTCCGGCCCTGGAGCCCCATGTTAATTTTTTTTTAATGTGACGCGGGGTTCCCCTTAATATCCATATCAGACCTGAAGGGCCTGGCAATTGAATTTGGGGAACCCCACGCTTTGTTTTTTTTTTTTGTTTTTTTTACCAATGACTTTCAATGACTGTTCTCTGTATTACGGGGAGCCGACAATTCATTATAGTCACGAGTGATTTTAAATGACTTTTTTTCCTGCAGAAATTACACTTTGTGCAGGGACAGTTCTAAGCACGGGAAACATGCGCTCCTTTACATGCATACTATAGACACTCCCCAGGTAGGAAATTTAAAGAAATACTACACTTTTATTGTTTCACTTTAAGCATTATTAAAATCACTGCTCCCGAAAAAACTGCCATTTTTAAAACTTTTTTTTGCATTGATACATGTCCCCTGGGGCAGGACCCAGGTACCCAAACACTATTTAGGACAATAACTTGCATATTAGCTTTTAAAATTAGCACTTTAGATTTCTCTCGTAGACTTGTACAGGGTGTTCCGCGGCTTTTCGAATGCGCCGCGAACACCCCAAATTGTTCACTGTTCGCCAAACAGGCGAACAGGCAATGTTCGAGTCGAATATGAGTTTGACTCAAACTCGAAGCTCATCCCTACTCTTCAGTCTCAAATTAAAGACCCAGAAGGACGTTACTTAATCCTTACTGGACATATAATGGATACAGCGATTACTGTCATCTCATATTATGCACCCAACAAACAGCCAACACCATTTACATCGCACCTGCTGCAGGTTGTAACTGCTCACAAAAAAAGAACAATCATCATGTGTGGTGATTCTAATCAGGTCCTCCTCCCATTCTTGGACACATCTCCATACACCCCACCCTGGAACCCACCTAAAATGGCTACAAAAAAATTGTATATAAATGCAAGAATGTCTATATAAATAGGTTAATGAAACCCCATTGTGTGATAATAAAAAGTAATAGCAGATAATAATCATAAACATATGTGACAATAATAAGATAATCAAATAGATTAATAATGATCATATACAAAAGCAAACAGCGAAACCATATAACATGTAATAATTGATGAAAAAAATGATCAAATAAAGTCCATGCACAATATATGGGTAACTTTTCCACTGTGACATAAATCCAAACAACCCACAAACTTGTAAAGAGAATGAAGAAGTGCCTTCACCTACAAACACACTGCTGCTTACCGGAACAATAAGGTCCCTTATTACAGGGGACCCAGGAGCACGAGTGGCTTGTAACCCAGCCTGGGGTCTCAATGGCATGCACCAGACTCCTCACTCTCAGCAAGGATAATCCTCATCCCACTGGAGCCAGATGGTTAAATCCCCATAAAATAAAAAAAGGCTTGCATAGTGTAAAACCTTCAGTAATTTATTAATCATTAAAAGACGAATGGACACTTACAGTCTTGTTGAATAAAAACAGCAAACAGACAATTTATTTGGTCTGTTTGAGTATCTTATTATTGTCACATATGTTTATGATTATTATCTGCTATTAATTACTTTTTATTATCACGCAATTGGGTTTTAGTAACCTATTTATATAGACACTCAGTGATTCTTGCATTTATATACAATGTTTTGTATCTATTTGATTTGTTTAAATAGGTACTTCTCTTTTACATTCACATAGTATCGCACTGGTTTTTACCAGCTTTTTGCACTCATTATATATTTTTTTCACATTACCATTTGCCAGTGTTAAGTGCATTGGTTTATTCCCAATGGTTGTGTCTCACAAGTTAATCTTTAGCGCAGCTTCTTTTTTTAATGTCTTTTTGGCATCGTATAATGCCTTGAGTTGCAGCTTGGTCATTTAGAGATAATAGCACAGTTATCTTTTTACCACCTAAAATGCCCTTCTCCCAGCTCCTGTCCAAACATAATTTGGTCGACTCTTGGAGAGAAAGTAACCCGACGAAACGAAGATACATCTATTATTCACATCCTCACCAGACATTTACTCGTATTTATCACATATTTTTAACTATTGGTATGCTACCAGAAATACTCAGCTGGCGTAATCCCTATCCCATGGTCTGATCACAATGCAGTTTTCACTACCATCGCCTCCACTATCCCTAAAGCACATGATCCAACCTGGTATCTCCTAGATATTATGCTTAAACACCCAACCCATCGTCTAGTTATTGACAAGATTTTGAAATAATATCTATCTCATAATAACAGCCCAGATATTCCTTCATTAACGCTTTGGGAAGCCTGTGTCGCATGGAATATTTCAGAGACAATTCACTTTATTTAAACGTGAACACAGAATTCTTGCTCGTAAGCTGGAATCTGAATTTAACACCGGAGTGGAGTGATACCAAATGCACTCTGCCTAAGACAGCAGGTTTATTCCTAAAATCACAGTGCATATAGAGACATATCAGTTCTGCAGTGGTTACTCGGCTGCTTTCAAACTGATTTGCAGGTGTAGTGCAGAGCACCTATGGCTTACCTGCACTGAGCCATAGACTTCTGGTTTTACATGTAGGTTTCAGAAAGTGCACCAAACCTACAGGATATAATTGAATTCTATAGCAAAGCACAGCTAACCCGCAGGAAAGTCACGGGTGCACTGCGCTGCACCCACGGTGTGGGTAGACCACAGACCTTCAGTGTCTGACCCAATCGGACCCTTCATTCACCTCTCTGGAGCGGCAGATGTAAACAGACTTTTGTCCATTTATACCAACCTATGTCCAATTGAATCTGCTAAAAAAACAGAAGTGGATCCGTCCCCTTCGATTTTATCAGATCAGAGGGCCCATAGAGAAGAGTGGGCTGTGTCTGTGTCCACTTTACATAGGCAGAGTGGACGTGGAGCTGTCATCTGCCCACTCTGCTCCCACAACTAGTTACGAAGTCGCTAATGTGGCCCTTGCTTTTCAAAAGGTTGGGCACCCCTGCCCCAGCCCAACACATCAGAATAGACCCAACGATCACCGGTATAGAGACAGGAGGATATCAACATAAGTTTTGTATGTTCGCAGACGACATCTTGTTATTCCTGTCATCTCCACAAGTCTCAGGCCCTAACCTCCTGCCCATTCTCAACAGGTTTGCAACATTTTCTGGCCTCACAATCAATCCCAAGAAATGTTTGGCCCTTAATATATCCCTCTCTAGATTGGAAATAGATTTGGCAAAAATTGCGCTTATATTTACTTGGGCTGAGAAGTCAATTCCTTATCTTGGAATTCACTTAACAGCCTCTTTTTCAGACCTCTTCTCGGCTAACTACCCCCCAATCTTGAAACACATTACAACTCTACTGAAACAATGGTCTCATCCTCCAATATCATGGATAGGTAAGATCAATGCAACAAAAATAACAATTCTGCCAAAACTGTTGTACCTCTTTAGAGTCCTACCAATCCTGATTCCTTCCTACTATTTAAGACTAGTACAGAAAAGTTAAACAACATTTGTCTGGGGTTCCACCAAACCACGCATACCCTTACACACATTGTATCTCCCTAAAGCAAATGGAGGCCTCAGTCTCCCCAATTTTGCAAACTATTATAAAGCTGTGCATATTGCCAGTCTCTCCAAGTACCACACAACACAGGAAATCCCCTTATAGGTGCTCAATGAAGCTTCAGAACGTGACCCTTTCTCAATCTTGAATTTATTACGGCTTCACCCGAAAGATCATAGGGGCTTACGTAACCACATCACTAAAAATGATATATTCCCATGGGATAAACTCAAATTTAAACATCACCTACAGTCTCCACACAACCCCCTACTATCTTTCCTAAAAAAAAAAACTGCTTTCTATCCAGCATGGTTCTCTACCAAAGCATTTAAAGTTTGGCCCTCCTTGGACATCCTTAGGCTATATAAACGTGTCACCCCCAATTCCTTTCTTTCCCTCCCAACTCCCTGCAAAACTTATAATCTACCACATTCTGAATTGTTCAGATATCTCCAAATTAAAAACTTCTACACTCCCTTCATAAGCATAAACACCTCCATGTCCCAAAATACAAATTTTGAATCTATATGTAAGACCCCATTCTAGAGGAATAATATCATCCCTCTACACCCAACTTTCAGTCAATCCTGACTTGGACAAACCACCCTACGCCCGGAAATGGGAGGAAGATCTAGGGCGAACCTTGGATATTGTTGATTGGTCTGAGATCTGGTCTGTAACTAAATCATCTTCAACCAATGTCCTGGCGTTAGAAGCCGATTATAAAGTTCTAATCCATTGGTAACTTGTGCCTTCTAGAGTTGCTAAATTTGCACCTACTCAATCAGCTCAATGTTTCCGTGGCTGCTCTGATTTAGGTACTCACCTACATATCTAGTGGTCCTGTCCAATAGCCCAAACTTATTGGACAGACATTTTTTAAATTGCCTCCAGAATGTTTGAACTAATGATACAACCAGATCCAGCCAATGCAATACTTAACTTGAAACCAGATTGTTTAACACATAACCAATTCAAACTCTTTGTTCAACTCAACAAAACAAACAATTGCAAAGGCATGGGGCCCCCTGCTTTAGTGATGGCTAAGACAAAACATAGATTAAATACATCCATGGCTCAAGCCAAAATGGTGGTAATTGAAAGAAATCAAGTTTCCAAATTTGAAAAAATATGGTACCCCTGGATAAAATATCACTTCCTATCAACATTTAATGAATCTGTCCTTCTGCCATGGTAGCTGATTTACATATTAGATATTTGAATATTTAGATTTGGATGTCTAATAGTTTGGGAGTTAGTATATTTGACTGTTTGGATATTTGCATATCCATATAATCATAATGTAACATGCATTGGTATTTGGGTTGACCCTGTGGACTCCCTTGCCTCTACTCTCCTCTTTCTTCCTTCTTATTCCACACTTTATTTTGTTCTTAATACTCATTATTTTATTATATATCACCTGCTCTTCTTATTTTATCGCAACATCTTCAATGGGTCTGGTTCAACGATACTGCACGGATTTTACTGTTGCACAACTTATACCAAACCCTCAGTTTGTATTAAGTCATTAACTTATTGTAAGATATTGCATGCTTGCCTTTCATATACACAAATTGTATACTTATGAGTTTCATTATTTCGTTAATATATTTCCTCTTTTCTTTAAAGTATCATTGACGTACTTGTTATTAACAATGTAATTAATAAAAACGTTTGACAAGGCTAAATTAGGTCTCACTAAAGTCCTATATAGGGAAATCAGGACCTCTTTTCTCCTGCTGGTGATCCCTCTAGTGATGCTTCCTAGAATTCTATTTGCTCATGGTCACACTGTTTGCTAATTTTGCAATCATCTGAAAAATGTACACCCAAACTTTTTTTCTCTGTAGTGCTGGCCAACACTGTACCCCCTTGTTGACTTCTATTCCAATTCCTAAAAGCCAATTTTTGAGGGTTAGGCGGAATTGTGCCAGAATCAAGGATTTCGACCTACAGGCTAAGGTTTTGTTTGACCGTTTTTTGGAAAAAGGATACTCCCCTTGTGAGTTAAATAAGACTTTGGCAGTTGTAAGAGGCACTGGCAGAGACAATCTGTTTAAGAAAAAAAGTGGTGGACGATAGAGACTTTGGCATCTCATTTATGATGGGTTTTACCTGTCAGTACAAACAGGTGGGAAAAAGAATTTGTAAATATTGGCACCTTCTGTTGAAGGATAATGATCTCGCTAAGGTGCTACAAAACAAACCACAGTTTATCTACACCAAACCCACCACTTTACGTTTGAGATTAGCATCCAACGTTGTTGATCCGCCTAAGAAAACATGTACCTTTTTGGATCAGGTGGATTTTTTTAGTTGTGGGAGGTGTGTGATGTGTAAAACATCCAAACATAGAGTAAAGAAAACTATGGATTTCACTTCACACGCCTCAGGCGAGTCCTTTAAAATCAACAAGTTTATCACATGTAGTACGACCCATGTCACTTACCTCTTTCCTGCCCCTGTGGTCTTCAGTATGTAGGCAGGACCACTAGGGCATTGGAAAATAGACTACGTAAACAGTTAACAAAATTGAAAAGAGTTTTAAACATCATAGTTTATCCAATCATTTTAGGTTGGTCCATGGTAAGGACCCAGGTGGGCTTACTTTCTGTGGTATTGACAGAATTGAAGGGCATTGGAGAGGGGTAATCTTAAAAGAGCCATTTCTCGCAATGAGACTCAGTGAATCCATCGTTTAAGAACTATGAGCCCTCAGAGGTTGAACATCGAACTAGACCTGAACAGTTTTTTGTTCAGATTTTAGTATGGGAGGTTTAGTGCTGTTGCGCTGTTAGGGGTTGTTTTTATTTGTATTATTTACTTCATAGTTTTTCTTCTTATTTATTCATTTATTTTATTTTTTTCATTATTATTATTTTTAATTTTGTGAAGCATTTTTTGCACCTACTTCATTGTGGAATAACACTTTAGTTGCATTTATTTGGATTTTTATTTGCAATTTTTTGTTGATTTCACTTATATTGTATGTTGCGAGCTCTGTATTTTTTTTTATCCACAGACTTTTGAAACTGATGACTAGCCGAATTGCAAGATTCAGCAAATTTTTTTTTTTTTTTAAAGAGTTCTTTATTTTAGGACATTGAGTGAAAAATCTGTCTTCTTGCCTTTTGATCCTGCATCTCCTTGGTGGGGGTCACCTCACTCAAAATCCCTGCAATTCAGTCTTCAGGCTACCGCCACTCACTTCAGCAGATCATAGCTCAGATTCTGCAACTCTGTATTTCTATGAGTTTCTGAGACCATTGAGAAGAAATTGATTTTTTTTTTAAGAATAGGCTTCATCACTGTGAAGAAACTTAGGCAGGGATTAGTTGCATGTGAAGTTTCTCTTCATGTATTTTGTAAATGAAAAAGTTAGAATCCCTGAGCGAAAAAGCTAGTCTTTGTCATGGCCCCTACCTGACTAAAATGTTGTTCTATAGGAGTGTAAAAAGAATTACCTATAGCTGATCAAGTTTTTTTAGATTTCAGATTTTGCCATCAGTAACAGACTCAGCGAACCATCCTGCACATTTTGTAACTCTATAATGTGATAGAAGTGCATTATCTGGATAATACAATTGAGCAATCATAGCAAAAGCAGAGGATTATAAAGACAAATAGTAATTTATGGCAAAAGATTGTTAAACTAAGTTGGGTGAATGTATTCTTAAAAGTCTAATCAATAAACTATAATGCAATGAACCAGCATTATGTGGTTTTAGTAAGCCTTGTGGTTTAGTTACTACATACCTATTTTAACTCTACATTGTTGAAAGCTGACTGCAAAGGGACTAAATATGGCACAATATCATATATATATATATATATATTTTAGTGTAAGCAAAAAGGTATTCTTTTCTTGTCCATTGTGGTATACAGGAATTCCAAAAGATCCCCCCACCTACAGAAAGTTGGAAAACCGGTAAAAAGAAAAATTGTAATCCATTCCCAGTTTTTGCTTGTGTCCTAGAGGCCCTGCTGAAAAAAATTCTAAGTATTTTTTGCTAGTCTTTCTTGCCTTGTGGACTTTTTTCCTTGGTGATGCTTGCATTAACAATATTAGCATCCTCATATTATACTTACAAAACAATAAATATTAATTATTTAGGTAAGTATAATATTAGGGTGTTATTATTGTATGTAAAGGATATAGGTACATGTATCTCTTTTTTTCTGTATGTTTATAGATTTTTTTATAACCTTTATACTTTGGAAGAAATTCTCCTGAAACATGTAGAGTTTCAGTTTATCACATGAGTTTCCCCATGCTTACATTTTTGATGTTGTGAGTGGATATTTAAATATGATGTCACAGTGTCAGAGGGTCTCACTCACGGTTATCATCTCTGTGGGTTTAGGGGCTCTGGAATGTATTTTCTGAGTGGAGAAAAGACATCCCAGAAAAGTGATTTTGTAGTTTTCTCTAGAATTGGTAGCCTCTGGTTTAGGTTCTGGTGCCCAGAGACTTTATAGAGACTTTGGATGGGTGAAGCCTATAACTCTGGGCCAGCATTTTACTGGAAAACAGCATACTGTACTATTTGTGCCGGTGTGCACAGTTCTTTTAGTATAGGGGCTGTCTATGGTTCAGGGCTCCTACTATGGCATAGCTCCCAACTGTCCCTGATTTCGAGGGACTGTCCCTGATTTGGAGCAATGTCACTCTGTCCCTCATTCCTCCTCATGTGTCTCTCATTTTGGTCTGATCTATATGGATGTACATAAAATGCACTTTCTGACAGGGTAGCATGGGACTATATGCATGCTGTTCTACAACACATTGGTTTGGGTCCGAAGCTGATCAACTTTATTCTATCTCTTTATCGGAACCCATCTGCGAATATTAGGGTCAACCGCACCCTGTCGAATGCCTTCTCCATCCGGAATGGGACCAGACAGGGATGTCCCTTGTCCCCTATTTTATTTATCCTAACCCTGGAACCCCTGCTAAACAGTATTAAACAAAACCCCGATCACAGGTGTACATACAGGATATAAGATCAGCAAATTAGCCGCTTACGCAGACAATATATTACTATTTCTTTCTGATCCACATACCACCCTCCCGATTCTTTTAGACGAATTTCGTCGGTTTGCCCTACTTTCTAACTTCAAAATCAACTTTGATAAATCGTATGCTCTTAACATCTCCCTTAGCCCAACCGTGGTTGCCCAATGTAAAACAAACTTTCCTTTCCAGTGGAATGTGAACGATATTACATATTTAGGTATCAAAATACCAAGCGAATTAACTAATCTATATAATGCTAACTATCCGGCCATCCTTAAAAAGATTAATGAAGATTTAAAAAATTGGAACAAACTCCCCGTCTCCTGGTTTGGAAGAGCTGCAATAATAAAAATGAATGTCCTACCTCGCATCTTATATGTGTTACAAGCCATACCAATACGTCTCCCCCCAGCTTTCTTTAGGGCGTATAAATCCGCATCAAATTCCTGTGGGGCTTGCACAGACCCAGAGTCAAATATACCCAACTTACTCTTCCTAAACATTTAGGTGGGATCGGTTTACCTGACTTATTTAATTATTACGCTGCTGCACACTTTACCAGAATTGCGGACTGGAACATTCACGCACAACGGAAAGATTGGGTAAATTTAGAGTCCTCCCTCACCAAACTCCCCTTACGCTTTCTACCATGGATAAATTATCTACACTACAAGACAGACGTTGATTCACACCCACTCATTGCTCCTACGCTACACTGCTTCCACACTATATGCACGAAACACTTGATCTCCACTGTCCCGGGACCGCTTACGCCTTTGAAACTAAACCCAGACTTCCCTCCAGGAATGCATGAAAAATTTCTCCAGAAAAATTGGTCATATGATCAAATCCTGTTGCAACATTTCTACTCTAATAGGAAAGCATTAACGGCTGATCACTTAGCGGCATTACACGGAAAACCTCCCATATCGCGCTGGACTTTCCAACAAATCACACACTATTTACATACTATCTCTAAAGTACAAGACTGCTCCAGACAGCTGACACCTTTTGAATCTTTGTGCATGTCCTCCACACCTCAATCACATCTTATTTCTCAAACCCAATCCCTTCTCTTCCATAATCAAACACCCAAATCTCTTAAAGTATGTGAAATATGGGAGAGAGATCTAGGGATCACTTTAACGCAGGAGGAATGGGAAAATATATTTCTCCACATACACAAAGGTTCCCTTAACGTTTGCACCCAAGAGAACGGGTATAAACTTCTTACGCGTTGGTATAGAACACCAGAACTCTTGCATAAATGGAGCCCAAGCACCCCTGAAACCTGCTGGCGCTGTCAACTGGCAAAGGGCACTTTGTTACATATCTGGTGGGATTGTCCCCAAATTCAACCCTTCTGGAAGGCGGTTCATAAAGTAATACACAAGGTCACAACATATAATTTACCTTTCACCCCAGCACAATTCCTATTGCACCATACCAATTTAAGCACCTCATCTTACCGAAAGTCCCTAATTATCCATCTGATTAATGCTGCAAAACTTTGTATTCCCAGACACTGGAAATCCCAAAATAGTCCGTCCATCAAAGATTGGACGCTGAGAGTCCAAGCGATAGCCGAAATGGAAGAACTAATAAACGTCTCTAGAGCTACCCCGCAAAAATTCACTCAGAAATGGGCTTGTTGGAAGGAATTTGAGACCACATCGGAATACAAGCTCATTTTTTCAAACCCTGACTAAATGCTGATATCAGCCCCCTGTACTCCAACTATGATGGAACTACGTGGTCGTTTAACTATATATTCCTACATTTAGCAGGAACTTTTTATAATTTGTTTGCAGAGTACTCTATCGAATTTTAAATGATTGATGTCGGATGGTTCCAGGTGTTCATGTTTAGATCCTTCTATAGGCCCACACATTACACTTAGGCGTTTGTTGTCTTAGGAGAGTTATGATACATTATTCAAATGAAACTTAATGGTGACTGCTGGAATCCCCCCCCCCACACTCCACTCTCCCCTCCCCTCCCCCTGTCTTCCTGCTTCCCCCCCCCCCTTCACCCTCTTTACCTCTAACAAATTCCTCCCTTTCCTATTCCCCACCCCCCTCCCCCCCCGCATACCCATCCTAGACATAAGGGTACCTCATAATATAACCTGTTACGATACGATCCATAAGTATAACCAACGAGTTAACTAACAAATATAGGACATGGCTCCAATGGAGATGTCCGATAGCTTATCCTGACCCGTATTTCATTAGACCTGACTATTTATAGGGGATTCTTGAAATCTCAGGCTGTTAATGGTTAGGCTACCCACCCCCTATCCTAATCTTCAATGAGGTTTACTATAATTAATGGAGGCGGTTTCTATTTCCCTCATATGTTGTTTTTATACCCCATATGCTGGGCCCTGATTGAGCTCCTCAGCATATGAGCCCCATGCATAGTGGTCCTCACAAACCGACCTCACCTCTTTATCTTAATTGTTCATACTTGCTGAATTTATATTTGTTCAAAACCGTGTTGTATAGATACAAAATGCTCTTGATGAGGACGCTGCAGTATTGCTATACACTAGACTGTGTCGTTGGTCTTTTTCTTTTTTTTTCTCTCTTGCCTACAATGTTTACAACATATGTGATTCTGTATGCATGTTACCCTGTTTCTTATTTACAATAAAATATTTTGAAAAAAAAAAAAAAAAATGCATTATCTTTCAAAAAGTGTTTTTCAGTGCTAAACCTTTCATCCAAATTCTAAATTGCTGCAACTGTTCATTTTAAAAGCCAATATAAAGGAATAGTAGTGGTAAAAAAAGCACTTGTGGATTTTATTAACCTTTTTATTTGGTTATGTCCCCTTTAAGGGGCATGGCAGGGGGCATGTCCTATGCCTACATATGTTTGGTAGTAGGTGTCCCTCATTCCCATCTCAAAATGTTGGCAGGTACTGTATGCTATGGAGACAAGCTGCTGCACTAGCAGCGTGTGTTGACAGACACTGGAAGAGTGTCTTGTGGCCTCAAAAAGGGTTCATCTAACCAGGCCATCATCTGAGTAAATTATAAAGAGACTGTGTGCAATTAGACAGGGGCCTGTACAGTCCCAAGTTAAGCAGTTTGGTTTGGTTGTCACAAGGGTAAATGTAATATAACTTGGTAAGCCTTGTGCAGAAACACACTCTGGATTTAGGCAGTTTGGATAGCCTGGAGGCTGGAAAATGTTCTATTTGTTGTTGTGATGCTTACAAAAAACTCTGCAGGGGTAGTAACCTTTTGTGTGAGTTTTTGTACTTTAATTTTGAATTCAAGTGGGCTAAAAGCCCTTCACTGGCAGGATTACATTTTGTGAAAGGCATTAGACTTGAGTGCCACACTATGTATACATATATACAGTAGATATGTTCCTTAGTGTAAAATTTGTCTTTTTTTAAATTTACTTATGCCATAGAAAAAGCCCCATACAATACGTAGGTGTCCAGTATAATTTTTTATTTATTTTTTTACAATTTTTTATGGGCTTGTCAATACCTTAGATAAGTTTGATGTTTATAGGGACCTTTATGACAATTCAGTACTTCCGTTTGTGATCAGATACTGGGGCAACCTGCCCACCGAGGCTCCAGGTGTGCTACCGTGCCATCCCATGCAGAGTCTGCCTTTGACTTATCATACCTTTGAATTAAACTGGGCCTGCAGCCCCTGCTATTATCTCTGATTTAGATTCAGTTTAATAGTTGATAATGTTTCATATTGTAGTGATGCAGTATATATTACCCTGCATCTGGAGGATCAGCAAGCTGTTCCAGGCCTTGGGACTTTTAGAGCTTCTACAGCTGCAAATACTTTTTCACTACTCATACCATATCATTACTATATACAGACTAGAATCACCCTAAACATTCTGGATATACTCAATATGCCCCAATTTGGAATAATTTGAATTTTCCTGAACTGTCCAAATTGGAGGGATTTGGGAGCTGGAAGCAGGCTGGTGTTCTCTTCATTTATCAGTTATTTGATAATGATATTTTACTTTCTTTTCGGTCTCAATTAGAACAAATTTCAGTTACCTAAAAAAAATTTTTTCCAATACTCGCAGCTTTGTCACGACCTGTAGATGCAATCTCGCACTGTTGCCTTGAAGTATAATCCATCCCGAATGAAAACTATGGCTGCATCAGCAACAATGAGAAAAAAGGGTCTCTTTGAGACTTTTTATTATGCTCTTATGACTGTTAATAGTACCAGAGTGCGTTTGAGGTGTGACAAGAGATAGAAACAAATCTGGGCACTTTGGATGAGGAGCAGTGAATAGAAGCTCTTGAGGTTATTCCTTAAGAAAAAAATTAGCATACCAACATAGGGGTTGTGTACGAAAAAATTCTGTTTAGCTATTGGCGGTTTATTCCATTACCTAATTTTATGACATTCTATTTGTGGCACTACTCATCTAGTTGTGTGTCTGGAGCGCTTTTTTGTTATGTAATGCTATGATATATGGCTTGATTTTGTGTACTGGCATATGGGGTTGCATACTTTTTTAATTATCCTTCATGCTGGGATGCTGATGCTATATCCAAGGAGTATCTGACTTAACAGTCGAGGTGCATTGGGGGTTATTTACGAAAGGCAAATCCACTTTGCACTACAAGTGCAAACTACAAGTGCAAAGTGCACTTGAAATTGCACTGAAAGTGCACTTGGAAGTGCAGTCGCTGTAAATCTGAGGGGTAGATCTGAAATGAGGGGAAGCTCTGCTAATTATATCATCCAATCATGTGCAAGCTAAAATGCTGTTTTTTATTTTCCCTGCATGTCCCTCTCTGATCTACAGCGACTGCACTTCCAAGTGCACTTTCAGTGCAATTTCAAAGTGGATTTACCTTTCTTAAATAACCTCCATTGTCTTTTCAGACCTTCTCCTAACACACTGTGATTAACAATGCTACAGGTGGTACACCTACCTGAATGCAGGGGGGTCTGCTGAGGAATCATGGATATCCTATCTTTTTCATTCATCCTATTCAACAGTAGATACTAATAAATCTTCAGAGGTTAACTCCCACAGTCTCGGAGGGGGCGGAGCATCATGAGGTAGACAGCCGAGGAGCGTCCTCCCGCACGCTCGACCTCGCGCTACCCCGCCGTCCCGTCGGACGCTCTCGCTGGACTCCGCCTGGTTCGACGCTCTCGTTGGATGCCGTCCCTCCGCCCCGCCGCTTGCTGCCCGCTGCCCATGATTTTGGGTCTTTGGCGGCCCTCGGAGGGAGTGGAGAAGTCGACGAGTGGACGAAAAGCGGCTCCAGCCTGCCGCCCTGGAAGAGGATGAGGAGAGATTGCGGAGAGAGCAAGTAGCGTCGCCCCGCTAGTCCGACTGACCTCCGCTGACCCCAGCACAGCCCTCAGCCTCAGCTTAATCCTAAACATCACAGCCAGGTACAGTAACCCGCCTGAGGGGCGATTTGGAAGAATAAAGAAGCTGCTCTGAAGTAAGTGATGTTGCAGTGAAGATAAGTTGCAGGAAGGAGGTAGGAGAGTTTTTCACATGCCTCCCATTTCCCCCGCAATACCCCCGCTATACTGTTCACTTCAAACGGCCGCTATCACTAGAGGTATTATTGGATTTTTTCATGTGACACTTGGACAATGCTTGTTTTGCCAAAGTGAGGTGTATATGGCTTAAGTATCCTGGGCTGGTATAAGTATCCTGGGCTGGTATAACCAAAAAGTGAATGTGGATCAGTTGTGAAATGCAAGAAAGAGGTATTGCTGTGGGAAGAAGCTTAGAGGCGTAAAGAGCGATGCTGGCAAAAGTAGTGACTTATATTCTCACATACTATACAGCAAAAAGATAGTAACCTGGTGATAGCAGAGTAAAGAGGTACTGTCATTCCCGTCGCACCATCTGCCTTCACAGCCTTGTAATAATTTCTATTGTATGCATTAAGAGGAAAGAAGGGAAAGAAAAAGGAAAAGGAAAAAAAGAAAATGTATTAGACTGTCCTTAGTCCGTAGTAGAGAGCTTTAACTGGGTGGAGATCTGGCCGGGAGATCCTGAACCAGGGGCATATCTTTGGGCCTAACAATACTTCCCAAGATCGGTTGGGCGTGGAAGAACGCGGCCCAGACTGGAATAAGTGGACGAGCCCTATTGCAAGTGGAGTCAAAAAGCTTTATGGATATAAATATAACAGATATATAAGGACAAGGTCAAATAAGGGCCTAAAGTAAAGGAAGAAGGGAGAGGTCAAACATCAGGGCGAAAGTCATACTCCCGACAAAGAGATATAGGGATATCCTCAATATGTATCTGTTTAAGTAGCATGGAATGTTGATTTTGGTGTTTATAACAAAGGTATAAGGGTGCTGAGCTGATCAGTTAGGCCGCGTACACACGGACGGACTGTTCGCCCAACTTTGTCCGCTGAACAGTGTTTCAGCGGACAGTCCGCTCGTGTGTGGGCTTCAGCGGACAGTTTCAGCGGACAGTCTGACGAATAAAGTTTTTCGGAATTTCCGTAAGACAGTCCGCTGAAACTTGGTTTCAGCGGACAGTCCGCTCGTGTGTAGGCTTGTTCGACAAACTAAGTTTCGCGCATGCTCAGAAAGGATTTACACGGCGAAGGTTGCATTGCAGTGTATTGGACGTCGAATTTCTCGTCCCGTCGTACGTGCCGTTCACGTCATCGCGCACGCTTTCAGCGGACTGTTCGTTCATCGTGTGTGGTCAAGTCCGTTCATGCAAATTTTGAGCGGACTGTTTGTCGGATTGTTTGACGAACAAAGTTGGGCGAACAGTCCGCCCGTGTGTACGCGGCCTAAGGCTCCTTACACTCCTTCCATCTCTCCCCACCTCCTCGGCTCTGGGGAACAGAGACTAAGAGGCAGAGAGAGGAGAGGGGGGAAGATAGGGGAGAAGGAGGGAAGGAAAAAAAAGAAAAGGGAAGGGAAGGAGAAAAGGAAGGAAAAAAGGAAAATGAGAGGGAAAGCAAAATCAGCTAAAAATATACCGCCGGTGGCCAGTCTGGGAGGCATCCAGCGGTATATGGCAAACATGGCTTGCACAACAGAGGAGGGACAAGGTAGCCCAAAGGCAGGATCAGTGCGAAGATCAGGGCCAAATAGACAGAAGGTCTCAGAAGAAGGTAAAACTGGCAGAGCGAGTGGGGGAAAATCGGGAGACTCAAAAGATAGTAGCACCCCCTCACAAATCTGTACAAGGGCTCAACAGGAGAGAGAGGAAGTAAGAGAGGCAGAAATGGATACGGGGGGGGGGGGGGGTAGGAGGGGGTAACCCACCAACCCAGGAAGTAGAAACATCCTCAATTAAGGAGTTGTTAATAGAAATGTTTGCTAAAATGGAGGAGTCAATAAGAACGGAGATAGCAGGAGTAAGGGCGGATATAGGGCAGGTCCTGGGAAGAGTAGAAGAACTAGAGGATAGACTGGATAAACAAGATGAAAGGCTGGATGAGATAGCAGAACAAATGACTAACTTGCAGAGAACAAATATAAACCTCCAGTATAGAATTATAGATCAGGAAAATAGGGGGAGGAGAAAGAATGTTCGAATCAAAGGCCTCCCAGAGAAATATAATGCCGGGGTCCTGGGAGATACACTTCAAAAGCTCTTTAATCCTTTGTTAGAAAGGGACCCCTCTGAACTCTTAAGATTGGAGAGAGTACATAGGATTCCCAGGGGGAGGACAGCAGGAGAGGAGGCTCCAAGAGATGTAATAGCAAGGTTTCATTATGCAGAAGAAAAGGCGCAAATAATGGGGAAGTTGAGAACGCTCCCAGATTTGTCCCTTGAGGGGGCGACTCTGCAGGTGTTCTCGGATTTAGCCCCAGAAACATTAAGGAGAAGGAGACTACTAAAACCTCTCACTCAACAGATGTCTGCGCTAGGTATATCTTACCAATGGGGTTTCCCAGCCTGTCTAAAGGGGAAAAAGGATGGCCGTTCTGCAGTGCTGCGTTTTCCAGAAGACCTCAGAGCCTTTTGTGATAAGCTAGATATACCCCCGCCTCAATTGCCAGGGTGGGAAGTAGATACTAAGGAAGAGAGATCTGTACAAAGGAGGGCAAGATGGATGAGGGGGCGAAGGGTTGAGCCCAATGAAGGGGATACAGCTGGAAGTTAACTCAAAGAGAATGTAGGACTGTAGGAGGAGGAGGACGGGGGGACGGTGGGGTGGAGGGGGGGTGCCTTAGAGGTCTACTGGTGTGAGCCCCCGAGGTAAATATGGGAAGGATAAGACACCAAAGGGAGGAGTGTCGATCCCATATGATCAACGCAGAAAGGGGGGTCCTCCGAATAACCTGTTTAAGAAAAAGCGTTGCGGAGGGGGATTGGGTGGGGGTGGAAGGAGGGGGTGGAAGGAGGGGGGGGAGGGAGGGGAAGTATAGGGAGCTGGTATGGGGGGGTTTTTTTGTCCAATCCCGATCTGTCCCCTCGAAAAATGCCCCCTGGGTCGGTGTAGGTCTCCAAGAGAAATGAGTAATTAATGGCTTTAATTAATGTGATAACATATAATGTGAGGGGCTTAAACACAAGAGAAAAAAGATTTAAAATTAATTAAGAATTGCAGTTAATGAGGGGGAACGTAATTTGCTTACAAGAGACGTACATAACTAATGACTCGGGAACAAAATTGGCCTCAGCGCAATTTCCATTATGGTATTACGGGGACTCGCCATCGGCCCACTCAAGAGGAGTAGCTATTGGTTTTGATAGACAATTAAGGTTTGAAATTCAAGACCGTCTAACCGACCCAGAGGGTAGGTATTTGTTTATAAAGGGAAAAATGGGGGTAATGCAATATACAATAGCAAATGTGTACGCTCCAAACAGAAATTCAGATAAATTCTTAAGGAAAATATTAATAAAACTTGAGGAATTCAGGGAGGGCAAAGTGATACTAGCAGGTGATTTAAATTGGTGCTTAGACCCAAGGATGGATTCCTCGGGGGGAGGCTTAAGAGCATCGGAACAGAGATATAGGGGGTAATTAAAGCACTGTCAAAGGCCCAGCTTCTAGACTCTTGGAGGATTAGTCATCAAAAAGAGCGTGATTACACCCATTGCTCGGCAGTGCATAAAACTTTCACAAGACTGGATTACGTCTTTATAGAACACCAACTTGTGGCCAATTTGAAAAAAGTGGAAATTAAGCCTATTACCCTATCAGATCATGCCCCGATAGTAGTTCAACTAGAAATGCAGGAAGAGATAGGGAGGGAGACAATCTGGAGGATGAACGACTCCCTCATTCAAGATCAGGGGGTCAGTCGACAAATTGAAAAGGAGTTGAGGGATTTCTTTTAGCTAAATGATATGAAGGAAATATCTAGAGCGACTCTATGGGAGACCCATAAGACAGTAATAAGAGGTAGGTTGATTGGGATTGGAACAGGAATAAAGAAGGAAAAGCAGAAAAGGAAGGCCCAATTATATAATGAGATCGAACAACTTGAACGGAAAACAAGACCTAGAGGGATCCAGGGGAGTCAGGAACTACAAAAAAAAAAGGGGAGTTGGAAGAGTATTTAGACCAAGATAGGAGAACAATGTTCTACGAGATAAATAAGGAAAGATACCAGTGGGGAAACAGAAAAATAGGACTTTTATACCCAAAATTAGAGATAAGAAGGGGGAGCTGAAGTTTCCCACCCCAGAAATCGCAGAGAACTTTCATTCCTATTATAGCACTCTCTATGAATTGGGAGCAGCTAGTAGCAAAGGAGGTAAAAGGAAGGAAGCGATAAGAGAATATCTTAGGAATCTCGATTTCCCAAGAGAGGTGAGAGAGGAGATGGAGGCTCTAGAGGCCCCCATTTCGACAAGGGAAGTCGAGAGAGCAATCAAGGAAATGCCACTGGGGGCAGCCCCGGCCCGGATGGGTTTTCCAGTGCGTACTACAAGAGATATCAGACTCTTTTAGTACCAAAACTTTGTTAGTACTTTAACGCAGTTGGTGAGGGACAGGCCTTCCGTAAAGAAGCACTTTTAGCCCCTATTGCCTTAATTCTGAAGGAGGGTAAAGATCCAGCTGCTCTGGAGAGTTATCGTCCGATATCGCTATTGAACGTAGACATAAAGATATACGCAAAAATAATAGCTGATAGATTAAGAGCACTCCTCCCAGCATGGGTCCATGCCGATCAGGTGGGATTCGTGCAGGGACGGGAAGGAAGGGACAACTCGAAATCCATCATCCTGATCCAAGAGGTAAGTAAAGAGAAGACCCCAACAGTCCTTATGTCAGTCGATTCTGAAAAGGTCTTTGACAGACTAGACTGGGACTTTATGTATGAGATCCTAATTTACAAGGGGGTAGGGGAAAGAATGATGAGATGGATCAAGGCGCTATATACACACCCAACCGCCAGAATAAGAGTTAATGGATCCCTGTCTCGTCCCCTTGAGTTGTTCAACGGGACGAGACAGGGATGCCCTCTCTCACCGTTGCTGTTTGTCCTGAGCCTCGAACCCCTCCTGGTAGCAATACGCAGGAACCAGGATATCCAAGGTATTCGGGTTGAAGGTACAGAGTATAAACTATCTGCATTCGCAGATGACGTACTACTATATATAGCTAACCCAAAAACATCGATCCCCCCGGTCTTGAAAGAACTAGATTACTATGGAAAATTATCAAATTTCAAGATAAATCTCACGAAGACAGAGATTTTAAACTTGAATTTATCCGAGGTAGAACAGAGTACCCTCGCAGCAAGTTTACCCTTTAAATGGTGTAAGGGAGAATTGAACTACTTAGAGATTAAATTAACGTCACAAAGACAGGGGCTTTACGAGGCAAACTATATCCCTCTCCTTAATAAAATCAAAGGTATAATGAAAAATATGAGGTATAAAGCAGTATCTTGGATGGACAGAGTAAATGTAATAAAAATGACTATACTCCCAATTATAAATTATACATTTCAAATGATTCCTGTTCCGGTCCCAATGTGTTTCTTTAGGAAATTAAAAGCATTGATGATGGCTTTTATATGGCCTCTGAAACGTTCATGTATACCATACAAAGTTTTAGTAAAGGGAAAAGAGGGGGGAGTAGCATTACCAGAATTCAAGAAATACTATGAGGCAATAATAATAGCCAGAGTAGCAGACTGGATATATAATCAGAAGGAAAAGGGTTGGGTAGACTTGGAAACAAGACTGAGTGGGACGTCTTTGGTAAAAATTATATGGATACCATCTTATCAGCGGAACTTAGGAGCAGACACAAGCACCTTAACGACACACACATTAAGAGTATGGGATAATATTAATAGGGCACACAACTGGACACATAATTCACCACTAATGTCACTTTTGGACACAGATTATTTTTTGCCAGGTAAAGAGGAGCGGTTGTATTTCAGTAGATGGGCAAGTAAAGAGGAAATAAAATTAGGAGAAGTTATTAAAGGGAATAGGACATACACATATAGGGAACTCACACAAGAATGGGGGCACAAACCGTTAGATAAATGGAGGCACGCTCAAATTTTACATTTTACCCAAAGCCTACCACATCCGTTACGGGGATTTGAGAATCTGAGACCACTGGAGAACTTATTGAAGGATAAAAAGTGTTTAGTTAGAAAAGTATCAAAAATGTATAAAATATTAAGACAGGAAGCGGATCTAGAATTCCCGAGATTCTTAGGGAAATGGGAAGAGGATTTAGGATCACTAAGGAATGATGAGCACAGGATAAAAATATTTAAACTGACTCACTCAGTATTAAGAGAAGTCCGCATGATAGAGATGTCCTATAAATTATTATCAAGATGCTATATGACCCCCCAAAGAATGCAGAGGTTCACAGGGGCAGAGCAGGCATTGTGTTGGAGGGAGTGTTCGGAAGAGTGCTCCCTGTTACATATTTGGTGGGATTGTCCCAAAATAACCCCTTTCTGGGACAAAATTGTAGAAATTATAAGCATGGTGACACGAAAGAAACTTAAGAAAAGCCCCTGGACATGCCTTTTTCATGATACTGAACTTGGAGTAATGCAATATAGAAACACGATAGTCCCGCATCTCCTCAATGCTGCTAAAGTGCTGATCCCTCGTTATTGGAAAACCATACAAATCCCAAAAATAACGGAATGGGTACAGAGGGTGGAGCAAACGAGGATAATGGAAGAATCGTTACATAAATTACAAGACATAGAGGAATGGGGTCACGTGGAATGGCATTAATGGCTGGCATTCTTGGAGAGGGGGGACTGCCGTGAAATAATCGAGGGATAAGGGGACAGTGAGGGGGGTGACGGGGAGTGGGGAGTGAGGGGGGCAGATCTCCCCACTCAATAAGAAATTTTTTTGTTTGTTTGTTTGTTTGCCCTAAGGTTTTGGGAGGGGGGGGGGGTATGGAAATTTATGAAAGAAAGGGAGTATAAGTAATTTCTTGAAATGTTTGTATATATGTATAAATATGAAATGGATAAATAAAGAAGGCAGGCTACTAAATGAAATGAAAAGAAAATAAAGAATTGCCACAATGATGTCAAAAAGGAGTAAGCGGAGACATGAACATTAAGCTGATTGGATTCCGCGACTATAAAGATGGCAAGAAACTGAGATGGACTGAGATGGCAAGAAAAAAAAAAAAAAAAAACTCCCACGGCAAGTCAGAGTTCAGCTAACCCCTGTAAAAATAGAAAAAAGGAATGAGACCACAGCGGCCCCAGGAATGCAATAAAAGGGAGAAGTTACAAAGTAATTTGATCAATTAAATGGTTAACTTTATTGAAGAATGCACAATAGGTTAAAAGTATCCCACATGTGCGGCACAAGGCTACACAGGTGGGACCCATTCCTCCGCGATATCTACTGACAATAATAAAACATTACAGACTGTAGAAAAAACAACTTTGTATCATTAAAAATTATCCGTTATCATTGGCAGCAAGGTGATTCCTTGCATTGAAACACCGAAATACAAGCGCTGGTACGGAGTGCCCTCTGCTGGCTGAATATCACTGGAGTGATCTGCACAGTGAACCGGACGTAATTGGATCCAGTGCTCTCCAAGCGGACAGGTGATCACTCTGCCAGATGCAAGAGATTCAACCCGACTACAGCCTGTCCCTGCCGGCTAGATCTGTCTATAGTTGATGTATGGAATATACTCTTCGGGCTAATCTTACAGCAAAGGGAAGGGGAAGAACCCTATGTGGACTGGCTCAGTTCTGGTGGCACTGGTGCTACGACACTGCAACCTCTCCCATATACTCTAGTTGTAGTGCAGGAATGAGCCCTGCTGCAAAGCATTGCATCAAAAATTGTAAATAAACGCCCCTATTAAACAGGGGCTGAAAAATTGGGCTGGTGGCACTGGTGCTGGTGCCACGACACTGCAACCTCTCCCATATACTCTAGTTGTAGTGCAGAAATGAGCCCTGCTGCAAAGCATTGCATCAAAAATTGTAATTAATGCCCCTGTTAAACAGGGGCTGAAAAATTGGGCTGGTGGCACTGGTGCTGGTGCCACGATACTGCAACCTCTCCCATATACTCTAGTTGTGGTGCAGGAATGAGCCCTGCTGCAAAGCATTGCATGAAAAATTGCAATTAAATGTTAAACTGGGCTGGTGGCATCACCCAGAACCAAAAATGTTCTTCCAACATATCAGCGGAGGAGGAAGAGGATAGACAATCAACATAACAGGACAGTCACTCAGCATCAGCATAGGCAGCCTTGAAGGGATGTGATATTTCAAAAAAAAATATTCGGTTACATCAGCTTCAGGTGCTTGGTAGCTGTGGATGATCCAAGACTGATTCATCTTTATGAAGGTCAGTCAATCAACCGAGTCGGTGGACGGGCGCACCCTGTGATCGGTAACAAAGCTACCAGCAGCACTGAAGGTGCGTTCCGAAAGAACGCTGGATGCAGGACAGGCCAGTAGCTCAATTGCATACTGTGCAAGCTCTGGCCAGTGATCCATCCTCAAGACCCAGTTAGCCAGAGGATTTTCGGTGGGAAAGGTGTCCAAGTCTGACCTTGCCCCTAGGTATTCCTGCACCATGTAAATCAGACGCTGTCGATGGTTGCTGAAACCGATCATACCTTGGGGCTGCGGACTAAAAAACTGTCTGAACGCATCGGTCAGACGGCCACCTTCTCCACCGCTTCTTCTGACCAATGCCTCAGCAACACGTTGTCCAGGACCAGGAGTTTGTAACCTGCCAGTCTCTGGGAACGCGTTGCACAGACCTTTCTGCAAGGCCTCCCGGAGATGTTTCATCCTCTGCTCCCTCTGCGATGGCAAGATAAGGTCGGCAACCTTACCCTTGTACCGTGGATCAAGGAGAGTGGCCAGCCAGTAATGGTCCCTCTCCTTGATCCGAAGAATATGAGGATCCTTCCGCAGGCTTTGCAGGATCAGGGAGGCCATGCAGCGTAGGTTAGCTGAGGCATTCGGTCCGGAGTCCTCTGGGTCACTAAGTTCAACATGATCCGCAGCTACCTCCTCCCAGCCACGTACAAGTCCACGGGTTTCTTGGGACTGTAAATCATCCCTACAAGACTGCTGCTGATGCTGAGTGCCAGCCTCCACCTCCATGCTGACACAATCATCCTCCTCCTTCTCCACCTCCTCCTCCTCCTCGTCCTCTTCCTGTGTGATGGGTGGGACAGCAGGAACACTGTCTGGATAAAGGGGGCCTTGAGAGGCAAGGAAGTCCTCCTCTTCCTGCCTCTGTTCTGCCTCAAGTGCCCTGTCCATTATTCCACGCAGCGTATGCTCACCATCCTTGTGGCCTCCTCAAACAGTGACAGGACAGTGCATGCATCCCTGATCATGCCCCACTGGCGTGGTGAGAAAAAACTGAGCTCCACTGACCCTGTCCTGGTGCCGTAGTCGCACAGGTACTCATTGATGGTCCTCTGCTGCGTGTGCAGCCACTGCAGCATGGCCAACGTTGAGTTCCACCTGGTGGGCATGTCACATATAAGGCGGTTCTTGGGCAGGTTCAACTCCTTTTGGAGCTCAGCCAGCCAAGCACAGGCATTACATGATCGGCAGAAATGCACACAGACTTTCCTGGCCTGCTTCAGGACATCCTGTAAGCCCGGGTACCTGCCCAAGAACTGCTGCACCACCAGGTTAAGGACGTGAGCTACACAGGGCACATGGGTCAGTTGTCCCTGTCGGAGGGCAGAGAGGAGGTTGGTGCCATTGTTGCAAACCACCATTCCTGGCTTAAGCTGGCATGGCGTCAACCACCTCTCAGCCTGCCCCTGCAGAGCTGACAAAATATCTACCCCAGTGTGGCTCCTGTCCCCCAAACAAACCAGCGCAAGCACGGCATGGCATCGTTTTGCCTGCGTACTTGCGTAGCCCCTTGAACGCCTACGGAGCACCGCTGGTTCTGAGGAGAGAGCACTGGAAGAGGCCATGGAGGAAGAAGAAGAGGAGGGGTGGAGGAGAGAGGTGTGTCACAACCAGTAGTAGCATTTTGGAGGCGTGGTGGCGGAACAACCTCCAACACTACTGCACCTTGTCCTGCATCCTTCACAGCTGCCAGAAGAGTGACCCAATGGGCCGTGAAAGACAGGTAATGCCCTGTCCATGCCTGCTGGACCATGAGTCAGCGGTAATATGCACCTTACCGCTGACCGCCCTGTCCAGTGAGGCAAGGACATTGCCTTCCACATGCCGGTAGAGAGCCGGAATCGCCTTCCGTGAGAAAAAGTGGCGTTTAGGGACCTGCCACTGAGGAGCCGCACATTTACAAACTCACGGAAGGGGGCCAAGTCTACCAACTGAAAAGGCAGCAGTTGAAGTGCTAGCAATTTAGCCAAGCTAGCATTCAACAGCTGGGCATGTCGATGGCTGGGGGTGAACTTCTTTCGATGGTCCAGCAGCTGGGGCAGGGAAATTTGCCTGCTATAATCGGACGTGGGTGTACTGCTAGCAGAGTGCCCAGAAGCACTTGGCTGTGACACACCTAATTCTACACCTTCATTCCTCTCAGAGCAGGTTTCAGAGAGGACTGAAGGTCTAGTGGGGTTGGAGATCCCAGCTGATGAGGAGCAAGGAGAGGTCCGCTTTGTTCTTTGGTGTGGGTCTTTGAGGTACGCTTGCCAACGAGCTGCATGGCAGGTCAACATATGTCTGGTCAAGCATGTGGTGCCCAAGCGGCTGATGTTTTGGCCACGCGAGATACGCTTGAGACATATGTTGCAAATAGCAGCGGTGCGATCTGATGCACTCGTCTCAAAAAAGCCCACACCAAAGAACTTTTAGAATAATGCAGAGAGGCAGCGCCCTGCAAAGGCAGGGCTCTGCAGTGTGATTCAGTCAGTGTGCTGCCCCTAAGCTGGCCCCCGGAGGGCATCTTGCCTCGTTGGACATGTGCCCCTCCTCCTCCTCTCTCCTACCAGGCACCCACATGGAGTCAGTGCCCTCATCATCCCCTCCCTCTTCATCTCTGGAGCAAACCTGGCAGTATGCTGCAACTTGTGGAACATGACTGCCAGATTGCTGTCCTTCTTGAGCATCCCCTCTCTGCGCTCACGCTACTGCCTTCCTCTAGCTGAGTATCATCATCAGAGCCTACAAAACACTGGGCATCCTCCTGGAGCATGTACCCAACACTGTGCTCAAAGAGTTCAGGGGACTCCTCAGGAGGATGTGGTGGGTCTAGGGAAGGAGTCACTGATGATGATGATATTGAAACGAGGGAAGACAATGTGTTGGCAGCTTCTTTGCTAGTACCCTGAGCCTGGGTGAGAGAGGATGAGGAAGATGAAGAGGGCTTGGTCATCCACTCTACCAAGTCTTCGGCATGATGCGGCTCAACATGTCCAGCTGTCGAAAATAAGGACAAGCGTGTCCCATGGCCACGTGCTGATAAAGACGATGCACCGCGTCCACGACCAGCACTGTTGTCTCTAGACACAGAGCCTGCTTGCCCTCTTTTATCGGCTCGTGCCTGTCTGCCTCTCCTTGTTGGCCTTCCAGACATGGTAATGGCCTGAAGGGAGATAGGAAAACCAGCAATTGGGTAGAGTATATTGTGCTGGAGGCACACAACACCCACTAACTCCTGCAGATGGCAGATGGCTCAATTAGAGAAGAGCTATATAGGTGGATAATGGTGTATACTGCGGTCAGGGCACACAGACAACACCCACAATCTCCTACAGCTGACTGAAAGCTCTATTACAGAAGAGCAATATAGCTAGCTATATAGGTGGATATAATGGTGTATAGTGCAGTCAGGGCACGCAGACAACACGCACAATCTCCTACAACTGACTGAAAGCTCTGTTACAGAAGAGCAATATAGCTAGCTATATAGGTGGATATAATGGTGTATAGTGCGGTCAGGGCACGCAGACAACACGCACAATCTCCTACAACTGACTGAAAGCTCTATTACAGAAGAGCAATATAGCTAGCTATATAGGTGGATATAATGGTGTATAGTGTGGTCAGGGCACGCAGACAACACACACACAATCTCCTACAACTGACTGAAAGCTCTATTACAGAAGAGCAATATAGCTAGCTATATAGGTGGATATAATGGTGTATAGTGCGGTCAGGGCACGCAGACAACACGTACAATCTCCTACAACTGACTGAAAGCGCTATTACAGAAGAGCAATATAGCTAGCTATATAGGTGGATATAATGGTGTATACTGTGGTCAGGGCACACAGACAACATGCACAATCTCCTACAACTGACTGAAAACTCTATTACAGAAGAGCAATATAGCTAGCTATATAGGTGGATATAATGGTTTATAGTGCAGTCAGGGCATGCAGACAACACGTGCAATCTCCTACAACTGACTGAAAGCTCAATTACAGAAGAGCAAGAATGCTAAATCGGCCGATAACGAACGGTGTATACTGTGTTGAAGGTACACAGAGAATACCCACTAACTCCTACAGATGCCAACACACTACACAAGGCCGCCGTGCTGGCGGCCTTATATAGTGTGGGGCGTGTACTACACAGCCTGAGCTATGATTGGCCACAGGCATCCTGCCTGTGGCCAATCGTGGCTCTCCTCGCTGCCGGCGCTGTGATTGGCCAAGCATGCAGGGTCACAGTGCATGCTTGGCCAATCATGAGCCAGCAATGCACTGTGACGGCGCAGTGCATTGTGGGCCGTGAGCGCTACACGAATTTGGCGCAAATGGCCCAAAACATTCGCTATTCACCGAACAGCCGATGTTCGAGTCGAACGTATGTTCGACTCGAACATCAAGCTCATCCCTAATCACTACTATGATTCTACTGTTTTAGCAAAGCAGCTGCATTGAGAAATTGTTCCCTATTCATTCATACTGACATGTTTATATGAGACTAATCAAGCCCTAGCTAGGGCATATATCTCTATAAGTGATTTGGGACATTTTTAAGCTGTCTTGCTATACACAGAGGACACTGCTCTATGTTACCAAGCAATAGGCTTGCAACGATCTAAGGCAGTTTCAAGCTCAGGGATATTAGGGAGGGTTTGTTTGATCAGCGTCTATTTTTAATGATACAACGTTGTTTTTTCTACAGTCTGTAATGTTTTATTATTGTCAGTAGATATTGTGGAGGAATGCGTCCCAGATTATAGACTTGTGCCGCACATGTGGGATACTTTTCAACTATTGTACATTTTTCAATAAAGTTAACCATTTAATTGATCAAATTATGTTGTAGCTTCTCCCTTTGATTGCATTCCTGGGACCGCTGTGGTCTCATTCCTTTTCTCTATTCATATAGTTTTTTTTGCTACTTGGGAGGCAGCCCGTCACATTGACAAATCGTTTGGTCTCTTATTTTGGGCATTGTATACAGGCATACCCAACTTTTAAGTACACAATGGGGTTTATTTACTAAAGTTGGAAAGTGCAAAATCCGGCTCACTTTTGCATAGAAACCAATGAGCTTCTAACTTTGGCATGTTCAATTAAGCTTTGGTAATTAAACCTGGAAACTCACTAGTTTCTATGCAGAAGTGAGCCTGATTTTGCACTTTCCAGCTTTAGTAAATAAACCCATTGTGTACTTAAAAGTGGGTATGCCTGTAAAAGTGGATTCAAATGTTTTTTATTTTATTTTCATGAAGCCCTGTAAAAAGTTTTCTGCATGAAGGCTACCCCCATTTTTTACAAGTGGGGGGCTATTTGCATATCCAGAGGGGCACTTGGAGAGTTTGCCTCTCTAATATTTGAGCACATAGGAAACCTCTTTTAACCTACAGCCTACAGGAGGTGTCTGACACCTCCTTTCATTGTTCCATCGCACCTATTGCACAAACCACTGTTGTTTTCTAGGTCTAAATTTGTTACCCACACCCCGTGGTCCTTGTCCATGTGGGGACTTCTCCCTTCTTCAGAAGAACCCCATATCCTTGGGCACTAGTGCATTCCCTATAGTTTCTGGTACCAATCAGCATTTTTTCTCTACAGAACATCTCCCTGACCTACAGTAAAGGTTGACCAGCAGCAGTTTCTGCTGTTCCCTACTCTAACAAGGACCTGGCCCCTCAGTGTCCTGCAAGGGGCACCTGCTACTCCTAGCATGCTGGACATTGTGTCTTTCCTAGAGCCCTCTCTGGGTATTCCCATTATGGAATCCTTAGACGACCTTCCCCGCAGAAGGTCAGCTTCTTTAAAATCCATTGCAGTCAGAACCCTTTTGAAGAACCTAACACCTGTAAGCTTTGACTGGATAGGTCTCTTATGTGTCTGTTCCTATTGAACAGCTTTTAGGCATCCCAACTGTTTCTGAATTCAAGCATCCATCAAAAAACAAGTTTTGTACTTTCTGTAAAATTGTTTTCTAAGGCCGCGTACACACGCGCGGACTGTTCGCCCAACTTTGTCCGTCCAACAGTTTCGGCAAACAGTCCGCTCAAACTTAGCATGGACGGACATGGCCACACACGACGGACGAACAGTTTATAGCTTTCGGCGTGAAAATCCTTTCTGAGCATGCGCGCAACTTTGTTTGACGAACAAGCCTACACACGAGCGGACTGTTCGCTGAAACAAGGTTTCAGCGGACAGTTTTACGGAATTTCCGAAAAACCTTGTCCGTCCAACTGTCCGCTGAAACTGTCCGCTGAAAGCCCACACACGAGCGGACTGTCCGCCCAAACACTGTTCAGCGGACAAAGTTGGGCGAACAGTCCGCGCGTGTGTACGCGGCCTAAAAGTTAATTTGAGGGACACAGGTCCCGTCCCTCATGTTTTTTCTTTTGTCTTTGGTACTGGTTATTTACAAAATCTAAGCATGTTGGGTCAAGGAAGGATTATACAGAGGTGGCTTACATTTTTTTCTCTTTGCCAGTGTCCCAACCTCCTGTTGGTGGCAGGATAATCTGTTTCTGAATTCCTGTGTTCTTCAATGGATTCTGCAAAAAAGTTTTTACAATAAGTAATTTGTGGTGTGTATTTCACTGGTGTTTGGTATACATACATGTGTATAATGATGAAACCTTGTAAGTATGCAATAAATAAATAAATACATATTGCATCAAATTATAGAACTGTTGCATAACTTCCTCCATTATAGAAACTATGCCTCTCTACTGCCTTGCCTTTGTTGAAACGTCTCTCTGTGGATGCAGTTACTCTGGCCTTGCTCTAAACTGTTTCTATACTGACTGCGTAAAACAATATTAACCCCTTCACTTTCTACACTGTAACTAAATTGCAGATGTCTAGTACAGATAGGTATGCACGCATTACAGAGGAAAAACAAAGCATATATGTGTTTGTTTAATTTAATTTTATTTTTCTTGTATTTTTTAACTCCTGTTATATGGAAGAGTAGTGTATTGAGATGCTTAGTTGTTTACAGTTAGTCATATGGACAGCCCAACGTAATGCTATTTTTTGAATGTCCCCCCATAAGTGTAAAAAAAGAAAGCAGGCTGCAATACTTACTTTTAATCTGGAGATGTCCAAAACAGTTGCATAGTTTCACTACAAGATGCCCTCAGTCTTCCAAGTTGAATTAATACCAACCAAAATATTATTTTGTGCTTAGTGTGAAAAAGTGTATACAGAGCAGCACCCATTAAATATCTTAATATTGGATGTCAGAATTTATATATACACATACAATGAGTGTGCATCCACACAAATAAAAGTCCACAAACATCAAATGAAAACACCTGGTTTAATTACAAATAAGAAGACTGAGGACATATTGTGAATGCAGGGAATTACAGATTATTGCATTTGCATCCACTGCGTAATGGTGCACAAAGCAGCGCTGATCTCATCATATCAGGGTAATACTGTGGGGTTTATTTACTAAAGTTGGAGAGTGCAATACCAGGCTCACTTCTGCATAGAAACCAATCAGCTTCTAACCTCAGCTTGTTGAATTAAGCTTTGCCAATTAAACCTGGACACTGCGACTTCACTCTCAACTATCCTACAACCTAAAGCCTTTGATGCACCTATTTCGGAACCCAGAGTTTCTGCAGAGGTTCGAAATTAAAGCATTCAGCTGGTGGCTAAACAAGGGGCTGTATAGAATTGGTCATTTCTTCCGGCCTCTCGGGCCAATCTCCAAAGCTTATTGTTTTAGCAAACTTGATATGCCGCCCTCAGAACTTTTCTGTTTTACCCAAATTTCCGCTTTTCTCCACAAACTGTGGAACTCTCAACTGGAGGAGCCTAAAATCACTTCTTATGAACAGTGGGGTAGTCAGACCACGGAGCGGAATCACAGTAATTTGGCTCAATTCTCAACACACCATTGGAAGACTTCCTTTATGTTGGCCTGGGAAACCGAGTTAGAGACTTAGAACAGGAACTTCTTCAAATCTTTAGTGTTGAATATATTTTTATTGAAACATTTCAAGTAAAGACAATAAACAGTAACCATCATGAGGCAAATGCAGACAGGAACAGTAACATGAGTACATTTACGGGAGGCCGGCTAACGACTATCGGCCACAGCCGGTCCCCGACGGGAAGCTTGGAAAGTAGAGAAGACGGCCTGCTCACCGATCCACGAGGCCACAGTAGTAAGAAATACATATGGGTTACTACATGAGGCAATATTTAAACAATAACATAGAAAAGATAGAAAGAAAGAGAGAAGAGAGAGGAGCAAAGTAAAAAGGAGCAAGGCGGTATAGGGGAAAGCTAAAAAGCGAGAGGGGAGGAGAGGAAAGTGGGAGGGAGGGGGGAGGTGGAAGGAATATGGGCAGGGGATGGGGAAGGGTAAGGAAGAGCCCACAGTGACCTCATGAGTTCAAGATATGGTTCATTAAAGTGTCAGAGGAAGAGAAGTGGCAAATCTTTAAAGAGAGTGCTCAACACTAGCCTAGTTAAAGCAAACTTAAAAGTTATTTCCAGGTGGTACTTAGTCCCGTCTAAACTAGCTAGTCTCTACCCTGCAACATCACCACTCTGTTTCAGAGGTTGTATCCTCAGGGGAGATCTGTTACATGTATAGTGGGAGTGTCCTAAAATTAGAGGTTTCTGGAACAAAATTTTCTCCCTGATTCAAAGGTCACTAATATCCCAGTACAGAAATCTCCACATATTGCCCTTCTTAATTTCTCAGTGGAATCTGCCTACAAGAACACGCAATGCCTTATCCCCTTCATCCTTCTGGGAGCAAAACTCACCATAGCCAAATATTGGAAGAAGCCTACAGTTTCTGTACAGTTGGTGAAAAGAAACATCTCATGGATCATGGCTCAAGAGAAGATAACAGATGTGCTTTTGGATTCCACTGAGAAGTTTGAAGCAATTTGGGAACTGTATAGTTAGTAATACATTTACCTTTTTCTTGGTGTTAGCTGAACAATAGGTATGTTTTTTTGTGATGGCTGAGCCATCTAGTTGGAGTTACCCAGGCCACAGTCTGCTCCCATTGGGGTGGCAGGTGTGACTCCTCTCGACCTATGTGTTCAAACTCATAGCTAATGTTTAGGCCTACTATGCTTGTTTTTCACTGATGGTGTGTACGGTTGTACCAATAAATATCAAAGCCAATGTTTTACAAATATCTGTTATATTTTTAGGCCATGTGGGCCAACTCATACTCTTCTTTACATATGCGCAACTTTGTACTTTTATTTTGTATACTTAATAAAAATATTGAAACATAAAAAATAAAATAAAAATAAGACACTGATTGGCTTCTATGTAGAATTGAGCCTGATTGTACACTCTCCAACTTTAGTAAATAAACCTCCTGCATCATAGAGGAGTACCAAGACCAGAAAGAGTACTCGCATGTTCCCATTAACACTGCATACCTAGGAATATTTTTTTTTAAATGTTCTTACCTTTATAGTTGTATCTTTGGAGCATGACTAAACATGGGACTCTATAAGCAGCTTGTATTGATCAGAAAAAACTTGCAAGACACAGGTTAATTATGTATTGTATCATGCATTAAAGTGATTGTAAACTTCTGAAATGAAAAATCAACAAAAATCTTTTATTTAAACTTGTCCCTTTAAGAATTAAAAAAAATAAAAATAAAAAAAGGTCCTTTTGTGCTCCCTTTGTGTCCCGGCGCAGTGCAATATTGCAAGTGGCACGTCTATGCAATCACGAGATTGCAGACGAGGAGCTTCATTTGGCCCAAAAAAACTCCCTCTGTGGCGCGGTCGATCGTGCCACAGGCTTCCGGCATGATGGACTGGCCAGGAGAGTCTCAGTTAGGACCTGAGTGGAGCTTCCGACGTCACTCAAGTAAGTGACGTTTCCACTCGGCTGCTCAGCTCAAGACCACTCTGCTGCTACTCCGCTGCTCATCAGGTAACAGCACAGAAGCCGAAACAGCAAGCACTTTTAGTCCTCATCGTTTTGGCCGGACGGCAATCCCCCCCCCCCGCTTATCTATGCACGGCCGGCTTTGTGGTAGGCGAACGGCAGCACATTATCAAAGTTTTGGTGGTTGTACAGCAGCAGCCCCCCTCCCCTCCCTCCACTTATGAACTTTAGTTTAATGTATGGTATGGTGCAGGTTGCAACACCTGCACCATACATGACATGTAAAAATGAACTCCTACACATTTATTATTGATTTTAAAGCAAATTTTTATCAAAGACAACATTTTTTAGAGCACACAGCTGCCACATGCCACTCTGCTAAATTGAATACAGCTGACCATATGATTTTAATTTTTTTGTAAGAAATGTTAAGATTGAAGGATAGACTGCCCCTAGGCAGTCAAAAAAAAAAGTAAAAAATAAAATAAAAATGTTATTTAAACATGTCCCTTTAAGAATTTTTAAAAAAAAAATTAAAGTCCTTATGTGCACTGTGTCCCGGCGCCGGGCACCGGGCGCAGTGCAATATTGGAAGCGCCACGTCTATGCAATCACAAGATTGCAGACGAGGCGCTTCATTTGGCCCAAAAAAACTCCCTCTGTAGCACGGTCGATCGCAATCTTGTGATTGCATAGACGTGGCGCTTCCAATATTGCACTGTGCCCAGCGCTGGGACACAATGCACATAAGGACCTTTTTTTAAAAAAAAAATCTTAAAGGGACATGTGGCGAATGCAGATATGTATCATTTATAGGTTGCAGAATGCAGATATGTGAAATTTACAGGTTGCTTTAGTAGAGACCGGTGTAAATGTGCAGCCTGTTATATGATGTGCAGAGCCCGGTGTATAATGTGCAGCCTGGTATAGGATGTGGATTCTATAAGGGGTGGGGCTTATGAGAAGTGGGAAGGTGCATTAAGGTGAAAAAACTTCTGTCACTGAGCAGCAACCCAGCCCCCCCGGATTACTCACCTGAGCCTGTTCATTTCCCATGGTGGAGATGAGCTCTATCTCTCTGCCTGGGGTTCTCGGCTCTTGATTTGATAGATTGATAGCAGAACAGCCATTGGCTCCCGCTGCTGTCAATCAAATCCAAAGACGCGGACGCTGGGGGGGCAGGGCCGAGTCCGGCATTCTATGGACACAAATGCTGAACTCGGGAGCATGCCCACATGGTGGTAACCCCCAGGGAGAGCATTTCTCCTAGGGGGTTTACCGATAGGGGAGAAGCCGCAAGTACCGTTGAGGGACCCCAAAAGATGATGATCGGGGCTACTCTTTGCCAAACTAACTGCACAGTGGAGGTAAGTATGATATGTTTGTTATTTAGAAAAAAACAAAGGGTTTACAACCCCTTTAAGCCGGCCATACATGGATCGAAATTAGGCTGGTTCAGCAGGGACTGGACGTATTTCGATCCATCTATGGGCACACTGGTTGTGTTGTGTACAACTAGCCGGTCAGGTTTTTCCTGAATGCTTAGTGCCGCTGGCTACAGTCAGGAACACTAATCATTGTGTTCTACTGGAGGGGAAGGCTCCCCTCCAGCAGAATGAAATAGTGCTGCGGGAAGGATTCCCCCATCAGCACTGACTGCATGGATGGGGGAAATATCCTGCATTAGATGGCTGCAATCTTGAAATTTTTCATTTAAGAGCATTCATTTCATTTTCTAATCGTTAGTGGGGTCAAATCGACTTTAGTTTTTGACCACAGTGAAAAGAAAATTCAAAGTAGCAGTATGAAACAGTGAGTGCGGGTTTTGTTTAGGAAATTCCATTCACCATAACATAGAATGTTAAAAGTAAACAAAATTTTGCAGTACTTTCGAATGGCATTTGTGTAATTATCAAATGTACACAAATGTAACATTTTTGCATAAATGTTTGTATAAATATTCTTACCAGCATTGATTAAAAATTCTATTTGTGTATAGCCAGCTTTAGTGTGGACCCTGTCTGCTCCCTCCTTTCTCTGCTATCTGCATGAGATACTACTAATGGTTTTCCAGGAAATCCTTGGCGGTAACCCCCCCTGGCACACATAAGGTGATTGACAGCCTCAGATGAGCATGTTTCCCAGTAAGGCTCCCTAGGAGGGGGGGTGTCCTTTCTCTCCACACAGGTCTCAGATTACACTCAGCTCACTCTGCTTTGTACTGTGCAGTGTGCGACATCAAATTCTCGCCCCCTGCCTCTTGAAAGCTTAGAAACAATATCTAAATGATGTGGTTTGGAAAATTGTGGAGGAGAGAAGGCTGCAGATAAATAGGTGTAACATATGTAGAAGGATATAATTCATCACTGTGTATCACCTGGGGCAAGTGACTTCAGGGGGTTTATGTAAGGGTGTGCATATCTAGTTTACAACTTAAAATGAAGATCTTCCAGTACAGTACAGAGAGGGTTAATTATGCTAAACATAAAACCCCAGCCTCCTCCTTAACATTACATAGATGGAGAAATATTCAGCTTTGCAGTTTGAAGAAAAGAGCAAATAAAATGTAATGTTTAAATATTTTTTTAAGTTACGCTATGTGAAAGGGAACAAGCAATAAATATTTGACATTAGTGTGATTCCAATTTAGACAGAAAAGGTTGAACTACACTTTAAGACATCTGGAAAAGATAAAACTAAAAACGATATAGCATAAAATACTGCCTAGAGAGTCTTCGGAGTGTCTGGAGCCTGAAGTTGGGCTTTAAAGAGAAAATAAAAGCATGCCCTGTCATTCTGCTTTTTTCTTATTAAGCATGCTCTTAGTTGGAACATATCATTGTAGGGCTGGGTTTACACTAGCAGCATATCTTGCCACTCCTCTGAAAAGCCATCTGCTGGCTCACTTAACAGAAGTGTTTTTTTGCTTCACTACAAAGCATGTGTACGTCCCTGTCTGGCTGCCTTTTTAAGCTTAAAGGGGTTGTAAAGGTTTGTTTTTTATTTTCTAAATAGGTTCCTTTAAGCTAGTGCATTGTTGGGTTACTTACCTTTTCCTTCGATTTCCCTTCTTCTTCTTTGTCTGAAATTCTCACTTCCTGTTCCTCCTCGGTAAGCTGTTCAGTAAGCTGTTCTGGCTGACTAAACACCGCTCGGATGATGGTATGAAGTTTACTGAGGAGAAACAGGACGTGAGAAATTCAGACAAAGAAAAAAACATTTAGAAGGGAAATCGAAGGAAAAGGTAAGTGAACCAACAATGCACTAGCTTAAAGGAACCTATTTAGAAAATAAAAAACAAACCTTTACAACCTTTATTTTTTATTTTATTTATTTGTTTTTAAGGTTGAACTGGATGGTCTTTTTTCAACCTGACTAACTATGTAACCCCTTTAAGAGGGAGAGGTGGGGGTGGTTTGAGAAGCAGTAAAAATGTGTCTCAACCGCATGTTTTACCCCTTCCCAACCACAAGTGTAAACAAGTCTTAACAGTGGGTGTTTTCAGTAGTATAAGCAAGGTCTATTACAGTGAATTTAACCACTTAAGGACAGAGCCACTTTTTCAGACTCAGTGTTTACATGTTTAAAACTGTTTGTTTTTTTGCTAGAAAATTACTTTGAACCCCAAACATTATATATTGTTTTTTTTCTAACACCATAGAGAATAAAATGGCGGTCATTGCAATACTTTTTTTCACACCATATTTGCACAGCGGTCTTACAAGCGCACTTTTTGGGAAAAAAATCACTTTTTTTAATAAAAAAATAAGACAACAGTAAAATTAGCCCATTTTTTTTTATATTGTGAAAGATAATGTTATGCCGAGTAAATTGATACCCAACATGTCATGCTTCAAAATTGCGCCTGCTCGTGGAATGGCGTCAAACTTTTACCCTGAAAAATCTCCATAAGCGACACTTACAAAAATTCTACAGGTTGCATGTTTTGCGTTACAGAGGAGGTCTAGGGCTAGAATTATTGCTCTTGCTCTACTGGTCGCGGAAATACCTCATATGTGTGGTTTGACTACCATTTTCTTATGTGGGCGCTACTCACATATGCGTTCGCTTCTGTGCTATGAGCTTCTCGGGACGGGGTGTTTTAAAAAAAAAATCTTATTTGTTTTACTTGATTTTATTTATTTTTACACTGTTTTAAAAAAAAATTGGATCACTTTTATTCCTATTACAAGGAATGTAAACATCCCTTGTAATAAAAAAAAGCATGACAGGTCCTCTTAAATATGAGATCTGGGGTCAAAAAGTCCTCAGATCTCATATTTGGACTTAAATGCAATAAAAGAAAAAATTGTCATTTGAAAAAATGACATTGAAATAATGTGCCTTTAAGAGGTATGGGAGAAATTGACGTTTTGATGTCGCTTCTGCCCTGCTATGGTATAGAGACAGGTGGAGGCCATCTTAGCCTCACTCATCTCCATACCACAGACAAGACAGGTCCCGATCGCCTCTGCCCCTGCCGACTGCTCCGCTAAGCAGCGGAGGGTGTGGGAGGGCGTGGGAGGGTGGCAGGGGGGGGGTGGCACCTCTCCCACTGCCGATAACGGTGATCTTGCAGTGTACCCACAGAGACCACCATTATCGTACACATGACCGGTGCCTGAAGAGATGGATATCTCGGTTGTAGCAGCAGATGCTGCCGTTACTGAGATATCCCTCTTCAAAAACTAGACGTACATCGGCGTGCATCGGTTGCAAAGTGGTTAAAAGGTTACTTGACCACAAAACATAAGGATTTATGATACTGATTCAGTGTTTAACCACTTGCTTACTGGGCACTTAAACCCCCCTCAGTCCCAGACCAATTTTCAGCTTTCAGCGCTGATGCACTTTGAATGACAATTGCGCGGGCATACAAAACTGTACCCAAATTAACCACTTCCCGACCGCCGCACGACGATGTACGTCGACAGAATGGCACGGGCAGGCATATGGGCGTACCTGTACGTCCCTGCCTTCCCGCGGGTGGGGGGCCCTATCGGGCCCCCCCCCCGGTGCCTGCGGCGGTCGGTAATCGTTCGGGAGCGATCCGGGATGAGGGGGCGGCCATTCATTCATGGCCACCCCCTCGCGATCGCTCCCGACGAATGAAATGGCAGCGTGACATCACTTCCTCTCCTGTAATGTAAACACAGGCAGAGGAAGTGATGTAATCTCTCCTCGTGTCGGTCTTTTTCGTTCCGGCACAGAGGAGAGAGGATCGGTGAGTTGCACCCAACACTACACTTACAGTAGAACATGCCAGGCACACTTTTCACCCCCCCCGATCACCCCCCAATCACCCCTGCCCCCCCAGTCACAGTGACACCAATTGCATTTTTTTTTTTTTTTTTTTGCATTGGTGTCATTTGTGACTGTAATAACTGTTAGGGCAGTTAGGGTTAGCCCCCTTTAGCTCTAGGGTGCCCCCCTAACCACCCCAATAAAGGTTTAACCCCGTGATCACCCCCCGTCGCCAGTGTCACTAATAAGCGTTTTTCTGATCGCTGTATTAGTGTCACAGGTGACGCTAGTTAGGCAGGTAAGTATTTAGGTTTGCCGCAGCTTTTTATAGCGTCAGGGACCCCCATATACTACCGCATAAAGCCCCCTGATTGCCCCCCAGTTAACCCTTTCACCAGTGATCACCATATAACTGTTACAGGTGACGCTGGTTGGTTAGTTATTTTTTTTTTGTTTCAGGGCACCCGCCATTTATTACCTAATAAAGGTTTAACCCCCTGATCAGCCGGCGGGTGATATAAGTTTGAGGGTCAGATAAGGTCTGCGTCGCCCCAGCGTCAGGTTAGTGCCAGTACCGCTAACACCCACACGCAAAGCATACACCTCCCTTAGTAATATAGTATCTGATCAGATCTATATTAGCGTTGCCAGCATTTTAGGTTTCCCAAAACGCATTGTTAGCGGGATCAGCCCAGATACCTGCTAGCACCTGCGTTTAGCCCCTCCGCCAAGCCCAGCCCAGCCCACCCAAGTGCAGTATCGATTGATCACTGTCACTTACAAAACACAACACACATAACTGCAGCGTTCGCAGAGTCAGGCTTGATCCCTGCGATCGCTAACAGTTTTTTTTCTAGCGTTTTGAAACAGTCGCTGACAGGCTAGGTGCTTTTTTACCTGTGAGTCTCACTAGTGTACCCCTAAATTTAGAGCCCAAAATGGCAAAGCGAAGGTACACTAGTGAAGAGGCCTACACGTTTCTGAGCATGACAGATAGTGAAGAGGAAGTCACTCATCTGTCAGATTCAGGCTCAGAATACGATCCTGTAGAGGACAGCGGCTCCATGACAGATAGCTCTGACGACGGAGATGAGGTCCCTGTTAAGGACAGGTGTGCCTGATCCCGAATGTATTCTGTTGTTCAGGTGCAGGAACCGCAGGTCACTCGTATGGAGCAGAGACGTACTAGAGCCGCTCATCCTTATGGTGAACTGGCAAGCACCAGCGGCCTAGTACACCCTGGACGTACATCCAGCACTGCAGTAACACGTGGTGACGTGGCGAGTCCCATAAGTGCAGTTCAAGCTGGCGAGGTGGCAAGCACAAGTAGTGTCCCGCTGCCACCAAGAAGAAGACAAAGACAGGCCCGTCGTACCCATAGTGCCCTTCCTGCAGAATTCGCCAATCCTATTTGGGTGCCCACCACTTCTGCAGAACCCGTACTTCCCCCATTCACTGGCCAACCTGGCATTAACGTGGAAACAGTTGATTTTACGACACTTGACTTTTACTCACTGTTTTTCACCGAAGATCTCTATAGATCTATTGTGGACCAAACCAATTTGTACGCTGGTCAACACATCGCCACTATTCCCCAGTCCGCCCTTGCCAGACAATGGAAACCAGTTACGGTTTCCGAATTTAAAATCTTTCTGGGCCTCTCCCTCAACATGGGCATAACCAAAAAGAGTGAGTTGCGGTCATATTGGTCCACTGACCCAATTCACCATATGCGCGTGTTCTCTGCTTCCATGTCCAGGGCACGATACGAGATGATTTTGCGGTTCATGCACTTCAGCGACAATGAACTCTGTCGTCCTCGTGGAGACCCTGAATACGATCGGCTCTACAAAATTCGGCCCCTCATAAACCACTTCAACCAACGTTTTGCAGACTTGTTTACTCCCCATCAAGTTGTCTGCGTTGATGAGTCCCTGATTAAGTTTTCTGGTCGCTTGTCATTCAAACAATACATCCCCAACAAGCGTTCCAGATACGGGGTCAAGATGTATAAGCTCTGTGACAGGGCCACAGGCTATACACGTAGTTTCATGGTTTATGAGGGTAAAGATAGTCACGTAGAGCCGGAGAACTGCCCTGACTACATAGGAAGCGCTGGCAAGATAGTGTGGGACATGGTGTCACCCTTATTCGGAAAGGGGTACCACTTGTACGTGGACAATTATTACACAAGCGTGCCACTGTTTAGTCACTTGTTTGATCAGCAGATTGGAGCATGTGGCACCGTGCGACCTAATCGCCGGGGCTTTCCCCAGCGGCTTGTAGAGTCCTGTCTTAGGCTGGGGGAGAGAGCCTGCTTGCGCAGTAATAATTTGCTCACTATGAAGTGGAGGGATAATAAGAATGTTTTCGTTCTTACCTCCCTTCATGCAGACACGACGGTCCAAATTCCTACGGCGACTGGTATTGTGGAGAAACCCCTCTGTGTCCACAAATATAACCTTAACATGGGAGGGGTGGACCTCAATGACCAGTTGTTGGCGCCGTATCTAGTTGCCCGTAAGGCCAGACGCTGGTACAAAAAAGTGTCTGTTTATTTATTCCAATTGGCTATACTGAATGCTTATGTACTACACAAAGCTTCAGGACGGACTGGATCCTTCCTTAAATTCCAGGAGGATATCGTCAGAGCCCTTCTGTATCCAGGCGGTGCTCCACCTCACGTTCCCCAACCAGATGCAGTATGCCGGCTGCATGAGAGGCATTATCCTTATGTCCTCCAGAGTACCCCTACCCAACGAGCCCCCCAAAGAAAATGTCGTGTCTGCAGAAAGCGCGGATATAGGTGTGACACCCGTCATTATTGTCCCCGCTGTCCTGACAATCCTGGTCTTTGCATTGGTGAATGTTTTGAACGCTACCATGAACTAGTTGAGTTTTAGAGTAGGGTACAGCATTGCACAGGCTAGGCACACGTTCACAGGGTCTCCCAAGATGCCATCGCATTTTGAGAGACCCAAACCGCTGGCACCGTTACAGCAGAAGTGTTAAAGTTACATTAAAAAAGTGTTTAAAAAAAAAAAAAAAAGTAAAAAAACCAAAAAACTAAAAAAAATATAAAATAAAAAAACCAAAAATAGTTGTCGTTTTATTGTTCTCTCTCTCTCTATTCTCTCTCTATTGTTCTGCTCCTTTGTACTGTATTCTATTCTGCAATGTTTTATTGTTAACCATTTTCTGTTTTCAGGTACGCCATTCAGCTGTAGCGTGGATTTATTTATCTTGACAGCAACAGCGTTTGCTCCCACGATATGTAAAGCCACGACTTCAGCGCTGTCGGAGGTGATTTCACCACCACAGTTAAAAAAGAGCATATATGCCGAAGCATGGGGGCATACGGGGTGGAGGAGCGATCTGCTCCTACCTTTTGCGGGAGGATGCCCCCATGCTTCGGCATATATATATTTTAGGCACAGATTGTGTTAAATGTGTTATTTTTTGCTATTTTTTTTTTTGTATTTGCTTTGCAGGTATGGTACGTCTTACTGTTATACTGTAATGTTACTTTGTTTTATTGTTAACCATCATTTGCTTAGCAGGTACGCCATTCAGTTGCAGCGCGGATTTATTTATCTTGACAGCAACAGCGTTTGCTCCCACGATACATAAAGCCGCGACTCCAGCACTGTCGGGGGTGATTTCACCACCACAGTTAAAAAAGAGCATATATGCCGAAGCATGGGGGCATAAGGGGTGGAGGAGCGATCTGCTCCTACCTTTTGCGGGAGGATGCCCCCATGCTTCGGCACCATTAGAAGTGGGTGGATGAAGGGAGGTATCTAATGGTGGGCATACCCACCGATCAATATTTTTTTTTCGTTCAGCCCACAGGCTGCATGAAAAAAAAATTACAATATATGCCCAACCAGTTCCAGCAACATACTGGTATGTTGCGGGACTTTGAGTGCTTATACCAGAATGATGCCTGCAGGTTTAGGTATCATCTTGGTATCATTCTTTTCAGCCAGCGGTCGGCTTTTATGTAAAAGCAATCCTAGTGGCTAATTAGCCTCTAGACTACTTTTACAAGCAGTGGGAGGGAATGCCCCCCCCCCCGCATCATCTTCCATGGGTTTCTCAGGCTCTCCTGTCCCAACAGGGAACCTGAGAATGCAGCCGGTGGTTCTGCCAGCTGACCATAGAGCTGATCAGAAACCAGAATGGCTCCAATCATCTCTATGGCCTAAGACACCGGAAGCTACAAGCATTTCATGACTTAGATTTAGCGGGATGTAAACAGCGCCATTGGGAAATTGGGAAAGCATTTTATCACACCGATCTTGGTGTGGTCAGATGCTTTGAGAACAGAGGAGAGATCTAGGGTCTGATAGACCCTAATTTTTTCAAAAAAGAGTACCTGTCACTACCTATTGCAATCATAGGGGATATTTACATTCCCTGAGATAACAATAAAAATCGTAAAAAAATATATATAAATGAAAGGAACAGTTTAAAAATAAAATAAAAAAGCAAAATAAATAATAAAAAAAAAAAAAAAAAAAACACCCCTGCCCCCCCCTGCTAAGGCGCAACGTCGAACGCAAGCGTTGGTCTGGTGTCATATGTAAACAGCAATTGCACCATGCATGTGAGGTATCACCATGAAGGTCAGATCGAGGGTACTAATTTTAGCAGTAGACGTCCTCCGTAAATCTAAAGTGGTCACCTGTAAAGGCATTTAAAGGCTTTTAAAAATGTACATAGTTTGTCGCCGCTGCACGTTTCTGCGCAATTTTAAAGCATGTCATGTTTGGTATCCATGTACTCGGCCTAAGATCATATTTTTTATTTCATCAAACATTTGGGCAATATAGTGATTTTTAGTGCATTAAAATAAAAAAAAAGTGTGTTTTTTCCCCAAAAAATGCGTTTGAAAAATCGCTGCGCAAATACCGTGTGAAAAAAAAAATTAAACACCCACCATTTTAATCGGTAGGGTTTTTGCTTTAAAAAAACACTTCATGTTTGGGGGTTCAAAGTAATTTTCTTGCAAAAAAAAAATATTTTTTCATGTAAACAAAAAGTGTCAGAAAGGGCTTTTTCTTCAAGTGGTTAGAAGAGTGGGTGATGTGTGACATAAGCTTCTAAATGTTGTGCATAAAATGCCAGGACAGTTCAAAACCTCCCCAAATGACCCCATTTTAGAAAGTAGACACCCCAAGCTATTTGCTGAGAGGCATGTCGAGTCCATGGAATATTTTATATTTTGACAAAAGTTGTGGAAAAAATACATTATTATTATTTATTTTATTTTATTTTTTTGCACAAAGTTGTCATTAAATGATATATTGCTCAAACATGCCATGGTTATATGTAAAATTACACCCCAAAATACATTCTGTTGCTTCTCCTGAGTACGGGGATACCACAAGTGTGAGACCTTTTAGGAGCCTAACCGCATACGGTACCCCAAAATCCAAGCACCAGCTTCAGGATTTCTAAGGGTGTAAATTTTTGATTTCATTCCTCACTGCCTATCACAGTTTCGGAGGCCATGGAATGCCCAGATAGCACAAAATCCCCCCAAGTGACCCCATTTTGGAAAGGAGACAACCCAAGCTATTTGCTGAGAGGTATGGTGAGTATTTTTCAGACCTTAATTTTTGTCACAAAGTTTTAAAAATTGAAAAAAAGAAAAAAAATATACATTATTTTTTTTTTCTTCATTTTCAAAAACAAATGAGAGCTGCAAAATACTCACCATGCCTCTCGGCAAATAGCTTGGGGTGTCTACTTTCCAAAATGGGGTCATTTTGGGGGGTTTTGTGCTATTTTGGCATTTTATGGCCTTCAAAACTGTGATAGGTAGTGAGGTGTGAAATCAAAAATTTACACCCTTAGAAATCCTGAAGGCGGTTCTTGGTTTTCGGGGCCCCGTACGCGACTAGGCTCCCAAAAAGTCCCACACATGTGGTATCCCCGTACTCAGGAGAAGCAGCAGAATTTATTTTGGGGTGTCATTTCACATATGCTCATGGCATGCGTGAGCAATATATCATTTAGTGACAACTTTGTGAAAAAAAAAATTAAAACAAAAAAGTTTGTAATTTTCCCGCAACTTGCGGCAAAATGTAAAATATTCCATGGACTCAACATGCCTCTCAGCAAATAGCTTGGGGTGTCTACTTTCTAAAATGGGGTCATTTGTGGGGGTTTTGTGCCATCTTGGCATTTTATGGCCTTCAAAACTGCGATAGGTAGTGAGGAGTAAAATGACATATGTATGCCCTTAGAAATCCTGAAGGCGGTGCTTGGTTTTCGGGGCCCCGTACGCGGCTAGGCTTCCAAAAAGTCGACCACATGTGGTATCCCCGTACTCAGGAGAAGCAGCAGAATGTATTTTGGGGTACAATTCCACATATAACCATGGCATGTGTGAGCAATATATCATTTAGTGACAACTTTGTGTAAAAAAAAAAATTTTTTTTTTTTTGTCATTATTCAATCGCTTGCGGCAAAAAAATAAAATATTCAATGGGCTCAACATGCCTCTTATCAATTTCCTTAGGGGTCTACTTTCCAAAATGGGGTCATTTGAGGGGGTTTTGTACTGCCCTGCCATTTTAGCACCTCAAGAAATGAGATAGGCAGTCATAAACTAAAAGCTGCATAAATTCCAGAAAATGTACCTTAGTTTGTAGATGTGACAACTTTTGCGCAAACCAATAAATATACAGTTATTGACTTTTTTTTTACCAAAGACATGTGGCTAAATACATTTTGGCCTAAATGTATGACTAAAATTGAGTTTATTGGATTTTAATAACAAAAAGTAGAAAATAGAATTTTTTTTCAAAATTTGCGTTTTTTTTACGTTTATATCGCAAAAAATAAAAATCGCAGAGTCAGTCAAATACCTTTAAAAGAAAGCTCTATTTGTGGGAAGAAAAGGACGCAAATTTCGTTTGGGTACAACATTGCATGACCGTGCAATTACCAGTTAAAGCAGCGCAGTGCCAAATTGTAAAAAGACCTCTGGTCATTTACCAGCAAAATGGTCCGGTCTGAAAGTGGTTACATTTTTATCATTTTTTTCCCACAAATAGAGCTTTCTTTTGGTGGTATTTAGTTACAGCTCGGAGTTTTATTTTTTGCTAAACAAACAAAAAAAGATGCAAAAAAAAAAAAAAAAAATCATGTTTTAATAGTTTGTTATAAAATTTTGCAAACGGGTAATTTTTTTCCTTCATTGAAGTGCGCTGATTAGGCGGCACTGATAGGCTGCACTGGTGGGCACTGATGGGCTGCATTGGTGGGCACTGATGGGCTGCATTGGTGGGCACTGATAGGCTGCATTGGTGGGCACTGATAGGCTGCACTGGTGGGCACTGATAGGCATAGTTAAGGCGGCACTAATAGGCACAGATAAGGCGGCACCGATGGGCACAGATAAGGTGGCACTGATGGGCAAAGATGGGCACAGATAAGATGGCACGGATGGGTGGCATGGATGGGTGGCACGGATGGGCACTGATAGGTACCACTGATAGATGGGACTGATGGGCACTGATAGGTGGCACTGCTGGGCACTGATAGGCGGCACTGCTGGGCACTGATAGATGACACTGATGGGCACGGATATGTGGCACTGGGGTGCAGCACCTTTGAGGCAGATTGTGGGCACTGCTGGGTGGCACTGTGAGTGGCACTGTGGGTGGCACTGCTGGGTGGCACTGTGGGCACTGCTGGGTGGCACTGTGGGCACTGCTGGGTGGCACTGACGGGGGGCACTTACTTTTATTAAATGTGGCACTGCAGGGGGCAGGTGGGCACTGGCAGGGGGCAGGTGGGCACTAGCAGGGCTGGCCGTGATCGGGACTGATGTCCCGATCACGGCCGCCGGTGATCAGCCGGTGATCGGCTTTTTTTTTTCTCCTCGCGCTGACAGGAATAATAGCCGATTACCGGCTCCGTTATATCACATGATCAGCTGTCATTGGCTGACAGCTGATCACGTGATAAGGGGTCGGGATCGACCCCTTGCACGGATCGGTGATAAGGCGAGTCTCATGGACTCGCCGATCACAGAGCGTGCCGCGCGCGCCCCTCAGGGGGCGCGCAGGCCGCTCGTACACGGGACTACGTCTATTGACGTCGTCCCGGAAAAGGAGATCCGCGCTGTAGCCGTCATTTGGCTATAGCGCGGATCTCAAGTGGTTAATATTTTCATTTTTGGCAAATACAGAATGTCGCAAGCAAATATCTGAGATGCTCATTTTCAGGAATCATAATAAATGTGTATATATCAGATTACTAGCCTGCCTTTTGAATGAACTAATGGAAAGCTGGTAAAATCAACAGCTGAAAAAAACTTTCACATTAACAAATATGTGCTCATACTAATATAATTGCAATCTTGTTATATTAATAATAGCAGTTTATTTAGGTAGATTAGAAATGCTTGCTGGTGTTCTAAAAGGACTAAATTCCACAGGCACAGAAATGAACACAACTTTTTGGAACACAGAGTACTGTACTTTACTTTTTTTGTTTGCAAACCTTACCAACATACAGTCTATTGTAATATTTATTCTATATAATGAACAGAACACAATGACTCCCAAAACAGAGAAAATACTTACGGTAATGCTTTCTGCTTATCTAGATCAGGGTTTCTCAACCCTTTTCCAGTCAAGGCACCCTTTAAAATTCTGCACAGTCTGGAGGCCCCTTATGTTACAATTTAAAAAAATGAAACTAATATGTTTCCATATTGGCACAGTATCTATACACATAAGACACCAAACATTAGAGGTGATGTATTCCTTGAAAGCAAATACACTTTTGCACACTGGTACTGACTAGTAGGGATGAGCTTCGTGTTCGAGTCAAACTCATGTTCGACTGGAACATTGCCTGTTCGCCGAACAGTGAACAATTTGGGGTGTTTGCAGCAAATTCGAAAAGCCAAGAACACCCTGTACAAGTCTATGGGAGAAATCTAAAGTGCTAATTTTAAAGGCTAATATGCAAGTTACTGTCCTAAAAAGCGTTTGGGGACCTGGGTCCTGCCCCAGGGGACATGGATCAATGCAAAAAAAACTTTTAAAAACTGCAGTTTTTTTGGAAGCAGTGATTTTAATAATGATTAAAGTGAAACAATAAAAGTGTAATATTCCTTTAAATTTCGTACCTGGGGGGTGTCTATAGTATGCCTGTGAAGAGGCACATGTTTCCCGTGCTTAGAACTGTCCTTGCGCAAAGTGTAATTTCTGCAGGAAAAAGTCTTTTAAAATCACTCGTGGCTATAACGAATTGTCGGCTCCCGTAATACAGAGAACACTCATTGAATGTCATTGATAAAAAAATAAAAAATAAAGTGTGGGGTTCCCCCAAATTCAATTACCAGGCCCTTCAGGTCTGGTATGGATATTAAGGGGAACCCTGCGTCAAATTTAAAAAAAAAATGACGTGGGGGTCCCCCTGAAAATCCATACCAGACCCTTTATCCGAGCATGCAACCTGGCAGGCCGCAGGAAAAGAGGGGGGGACGAGAGAGTGCCCCCCCTCCTGAACCGTACCAGGCCACATGCCCTCAACATTGGGAGGATGCTTTGAGGGCTGTGACCCCTCAAAGCACCATGTCCCCATGTTGATGGGGACAAGGGCCTCATCCCCACAACCCTGGCCGGTGGTTGTGGGGGTCTGCGGGCAGGGGACTTATCAGAATCTGGAAGCCCCTTTAACAAGGGGACTCCCAGATCCTGGCCCCCCCCTGTTTGAAATGGTAAGGGGATGGATTCACTGCGCTGGACTGAGAAATCACCCGTTGCTGGATCAGATCAATCTTTTTTTTATTTTTTTATTATTAATAAAGGAATTTTTCAAAAGTGTGCTTGTCTTATTTAACAATTTTTTACACTTTCTTTGTGAAATTACCATTTCAAACAGGGGGTGATCTGGGGGTCCCCTTGTTAAAGAGGGCTTCCAGATTCTGATAAGCCCCCCGCCCGCAGACCCCCACAACCACCGGACAGGGTTGAGGATGCTGGGACTGTGACATCATAATGGGCAGGGACATCATCCGGTGATGTCCCTATATAAGTCGCCACACGCCATGTGTCCTGTCATTGTGACCGGAGACAGCGACGAGGCAACATCTCCAGAAGAGAAGAACAGAAGACGGTGGCAGCGGCGACAGAAGACCGGGCCACCGCTTGCAAAAGAGCTAGAAGAAGGCGTGGTGGCTCGGCAAGAAGAACCGAAGAGGGGGACAAGACCCCCGAAGAGGGGGACAAGACCCCCGAAGTTGGAAGGAGAGGGCCGCGGCGAAGAAGAAAGCCGGGCTCCTCCGCTAGTGAAAGAGCTAGCAAAAGAGCAGAAGATAGCGGAGGAGTCCGGCGAGAAGACCCCCGAAGACGGAAGAAGACCCCCAGAGCTGTGCAATAAACTATTTTAACCCTTGTGTGTTTTATTTTTTTTATTTTTTTCACAGGTGAATGGGTAGGGGTACATTGTACCCCATACTCATTCACATAGGGTGGGGGGCCGATATCTGGGGGCCCCCTTATTAAAGGGGCTCATGGATTCTGATAAGCCCCCCATCCGCAGACCCCAACAATCAACAGCCAGGGTTGCCGGGAAGAGGCCCTTGTCCTCATCAACATGGGGACAAGGTGCTTTGGGGTTGGGGGGCCGCGCGGCCCCCCTTCCCCAAGGCACCCCCCCATGTTGAGGGCATGCAGCCTGGTACGGCTCAGGAGGGGGGGCTCGGCCCCACCCCCTTTCCTGGCCGGCCGGGTAGCGTGCTCGGATAAGGGTCTGGTATAGATCTGGGGGGGACCCCCATGCCGTTTTTTTGGCGTAGGGGGTTCCCCTTAAAATCCACACCAGACCTAAGGGCCTGGTATGCTCTCGGAGGGGGAACCCACGCCAAATTTTTTTAATAAATTTGGCGTGGAGTTCCCTTTTGAAAGCTGATAATTCTCTGAGAGTCGCCTCCGTAAAGACGGAGATCTGACTTGGAGGCAACCTCCATTGAAATCAATGGGTACCAGTCGCCTACAAGTTGGATAGAAGTAGTACAGGAACCTTTTCTGAAGTCGGAGCGACTTCAGTAGTGTGCATTAAGACGGCTCTCATTCACTTACATTGATTTTGACATGTAGCACGACTTAAGGTGACTAGGGGTGACCTGAAGTCGGATCTGAGTCGCCCCTGTGTGAACCGGCTCTAACAAGTCAGGAAAGTACAAATACCCCCCAAATGACCCCTTTTTAGAAAGCAGACATTCCAAGGTATTAAGTAAGTAGCATGGTGAGTTTTTTTAAGTTATCATTTTTTTTCCACAATCCTTTGCAAAATGAAGATTTTTTTTACAAAATTGTCATATTATCAGGTTATTTCTCACACACAGCATATGCATACAAAAAATTACACCCCAAAATACATTCTGCTACTCTTCCCAAGTGTGGCAATACCACAAGTGTGAGACTTTTACACAGCCTGACCACATACAAAGCACCAACATAGAAGTGGCACTTTCAGGCGTTCTACAAGCATAACATATTTCTAACACATAGCATGTATATAGCAAAAATGACACCCCAAAACACATTCTGCTACTCTTCCCAAGTATGGCGACACAACACAGCACCAGAGGCTGTGTAGCAGCATAATAGGAGCAATTATTGATCGGCACTGGCCACGTGACTACACTGACCTCTATGAATCATTTTGAGGCTCCTTTCTTCTGGGGCAGCATCCCAAAAAAACGAAGGCATTTTCATTGGTCAGCGCTGACCAGTGAGTGCTCTCTATACAGCCTCCAGTGCTGTTTAATGATTATTTAAAGTGCCATACCGTTATACCAGCTGGAGAGGGCGTTAGAAGATGGAATTTACACACAATGAGATTATCAGATGAATGACCATCTGTTTTTTTTTTGTTTTTTTGCATGCTAATCTCAGACCAAACCTGAAGAGTTTACTAAAGTCACGTAAATTCTCGTACAACAGAATAAAAATTTGTAAGTGATGTAATTTGTTGTAGTGTATTTTAGAATGACAACTGTACTGATTAAATAAAAATCGTACGATCTGACATCGTACGGAAAAAAAAAAATTAGGACCTACAGGATACTATCCGGAGCACAAGATGCTTGTAGTCCCATAGGTAGCCTGTTAAATTACACAATATCATCCCTTGTCAAGCCCTGCTCAGTTTGAATGACAGTAGCATCTTGCAGTAGTCTCACTGTTGTCAGAGCAGCTGCTCATGTATAATGCCATTACCCCCATTACTATAACAAAATCATTACCGCTTAATTCGGGAAGAAGGGAAGGAACCAAGCTCTTAAAGTCACAAGATCGCCAAATAGCTTGATTGGTAATTGATGACTCCATGTAACCTTAAAGTGATTGTAAAGTCTAGGTTTTTTTCCTATAAAAATAACAAACATGTTATACTTCCCTGCTCTGTTGCAGTGGATTTGCACAGAGCAGCCCGGATCCTCCTCTTCTCGGGTCCCTTGCAGGCATCCCTAGCCCCTTCCTCCTGTAGAGTGCCTTCACAGCACGCAGCTTGCTATAGGGGCACCCGAGCTGAGTCACAACTCCATTTGTCCATTTAGACACAGCCCCACATAGCTTCGCCCCCTCTATCCCCTGATTGGCTAGCTGACTTTGATTGACACCAGCCTCAGCCAATGGTGCTGCTGCTGTGTCTCAGCAAATCAGGATAGAGAATATCAGATGGCTGAGGCGCTCGTGGACATCACTGGAAAGAGAGGGACCTCAGGTAAGTACAGGGCTGGACTGGGACAAAAATTTGGCCCTGGACTTCATCCAGACCGGCCCACTTTAATTTTGCAAACACACACAAAAACAGTATATAAACTATACGCAATTGTGCAAAAAAATAAATTATTAACTGGTTCCCGACCAGCGCACGCCAATGTACGTCGGCAGAATGGCATGGGCAGGCATATTGGCGTACAGGTACATCCAATCTTCAATGCCGCCCTGCCATCGCAAGCGCGCCGCCGGTAGCGCGCTCTCGTGCCGGTCAGGACCCCCGTGAGTCCGGTCGCGGGTCCCGCGGACTCGATCGTCGCAGGCATACCCGCGATCGTCTCACGGTACGGCTGAATGGAGGAAATGCCGTGTAAACAGCATTTCTCCATTCTGCCTAGCAACTAGTGACGCTGATCTCTTCTCCATGTGATTGGAGCAGAGATCAGTGTTCACTAAATGAAAGCCCAACCCCCCCACAGTTAGCAACACACCCCTAGGAACACTTAACCCCTACACTGCCACCCACTGGTTAACCCCTTCACTGCCAGTGTCATTTACACAGGAATCACTGCATTTATATAGCAGTGATTACTGTAGAAATGACAATGGTCCCAAAAATGTGTCAAAAATGTCTGATGTGTCCGCCACAATGTCGCAGTCACAATAAAAAAATCGCTGATCACCGCCATTACTAGTAAAAAAATAAATAAAAAATTGTTAATAAATTTTGCCATTAAACTATCCCTATTTTGTAAACGCTATAACTTTTGCGCAAACCAATCAATAATCGCTTATTGCGATTTTTTTTACCAAAAATATGTAGAAGAATACGTATCGGCCTAAACTGAGGGAAAAAAATGTTTTTTTATATATTTTTGGGGGATATTTATTATAACAAAAAGTAAAAAATAATGTGTTTTTTTCAAAATTGTCGCTCTATTTTTGTTTATAGCGCAAAAAATAAAAACCGCAGAGGTGATCAAATACCACCAAAAGAAAGCTCTATTTGTGGGAAAAAAAGGACATCAATTTTGTTTGGGAGCCACGTCGCACGACCGCGCAATTGTCAGTTAAAGCGACGCAGTGCCGAATCGCAAAAAGGGGTCTGGTCTTTGACCAGCAAAATGGTCCGGTCTGTAAGTGGTTAATCAATTACCATGGACAGTGGCAGTACATTTACCCCTACCCCCTCCCCCCACCCTGCTGCATATTACAGATATCACAGACATGCCATGTAGCCTGCAGTTGATTATATTATTTAGTGCTTACTTGATGACACTGGTGAGGTGACGGATTTCTTTGTCCCTGGACCCTGACCCTGTCTGTGCTCCTGTCTGGAGTGGAGTCCTGGAGCTGTGGAGCAATGTTCTCGTTCTGGTTCCTCGTTCCTCCTCGGCGGCGCTTTCTCTTCACTCCCAGGCCAGGCGGCTAAGCTCGGGCTCCTCCCATATCCCCGGGCCGCCTCCGCCCTCCAGCCGCGTGTGACGTCTTGGCGCTGGGACAAGGAGGCTGCCAGTAATGTAAGGGGAGTGAGTGGCAGCGTCACCAGGGGGTACTTGTGTGCCGGCCCAGTTACTGTAGCGGAGCAGCAGCCGCGGCCGCCGCCGGCGTTAAATATAAAAAGCAGAATATGACTCAAACTGACAACCGGCCCAGCGGCCCACTGAGCCAATCGGCCCACCGGGAATCTCCCGGTAGTCCCGATGGCCAGTACAGGCCTGGATAAGTATTAGGGGGGCTAAGGGCAGCTGCTGCACACAGAAGGCTTTTTTATTCTAATGCATTAGGATAAAAAAAAAACTTCTGCCTTTAAAACCCTTTAAGGTAAACCTGTATTGACAGGAATAAGTGAATGTTTTTTCTGAGGTTTTTTTGGAAATGCCAGTTGCCTGGCTGCCAAGCCACTATCTTCAGTACTTGAGGTTACTTACCTGCATGCAGATCACAAAATTTGAAGTCCCTGTGTGCATACTTGCTACAGTTTGGAGATTTCTTTTAAAAGCAGGTCAGCAGTGTTAGCTCTCATATTTATTGTATAGCTTCCCTTTAATTAACACTCCAGCCTCATATCTCTGGGGCTTTGGGAGCATTGCTCAGTACAACAGGCATAACAATTACTATTGCATTTGGCTTCAACATAAAACAGCACGAAAACATATATACACAAGCGTATCGTATATTTATGTTGCATGATATTTTTTATTTATTTTTTATTATTGCTTCCTATATCAATTAATTAAAGTAACATAAGACACTGTAGCTTCTCGAAAATTGTCTAAACCTAAAACCTGAACTGACATATATTTCTCTTCATGCAAACAATTTATTTTTTGCAGAAGCAATAATTTCCAACTCTGCTGGGGAACCAGCAAATATAACATTGATGGATGTTTATTAATACTCTAATTTGCCCCTGCTTCTTGTGCCAGCAGTAGAAAAGTTATGTTGTTTAGTAGCCCACAGTCATATCCATTGCAAATAATTCCGCATACATGCTGTGTTCCATGTGATTATGTCTGAACACAAAAACAGCAGTGTGTTCATCTACAGCAAAACATTCAGCTGTATTATCACCAGAAATCTATATTGGGTGCAGCTGTATATAGATATGTTTTGTTGATTTTGTTAGTAAAAAAAAAAAAAAGTACATACAACCTCTACAGAGAGATAACTTACATATGACATGATTATGCGACTTTAAATGCAAAAAAGTTAATGTGCTCAAGTTTAACAGACTGGGAGAAAAAAAAAAAACACTGTAAGATGTGGCTACCAAAACACTATAAGATGTGGTTACCAGAAAAAAAAAATGCACCAATGGAAGACGCGCCAGACCAAAGGATAAAAGAGTCCAAACACATTTATCAGATTACATGAAAAAACATCCAGCATGTTTTGAGGGTCAAACCCCCCCCCCTCCCCTCCCTTCATTTTTTTGTCATAATGTAGAGTATACGATTTTCTATCATTTGAGCCCAGTCTTGCCACAAAGAGTTAATCCAGCTCTGAGCAATCCTCTTATTGTTCAGTGAGTGACAGGTGATTTACATATCTCGTGCACTAGCCTAAGACTTGCATTATTTTTTAATTCCCTCACACTCCTTTCTTCAGCAGCTCTGCAATGATTGGCTGTTCCACACCTCAGCATGATTTGGCATGCTGAAGTCATGTGGGGACTTTTATGGGTTTTGACTGGATGTTAGTGAGCATAGCAGAAGTTCAGTGTAAGAAATACACAGGAGAAAATGCATGTTGATAAGGGGAGTGTAGAGGTGGGCGGGGAGTCTACTGACATCACGACTCCACCCATTGAGCCCTGGAAAACAGACCCACCCACAGAATTTGCAGTTTTTCGGGTCTCATAGCAGACAGAGGGGAGACATTTGACAGATAAGTATACATGGAGGAGACATGTGTATCTAGATAACCAATATTGCAGTCATTTAGAAAGGATGAGAGTGGGTTTACATCCACTTTAAAGTGGTTGTAAACATAAGTCTCCAAAACAAGACTTCTTTCAACCATGTAATAGATAATACTGTTAAAAGCAAAATGGCATTGTGTGTACCTTTTGAAAATTCCCAGTCTGAAACACCACTGACTCTCTCTGTCTCTTTCTCTCTCCCTCTCACTGTGCCTTTTTTCTTTCTTTTTCAAATAAGCTTTATTGGCAGGACCAATTGCTTTAGGGTAATTTTGGGAGGTTGGGTATTGTAGAAAGGGAATAAGGGATGAGTCCATGTGAAGGATGTTTTTCATGTCCCTCTCAGTCTGTGACTTGCTGTCACATAATTGTGCAGCTATTTTCACCATTGGCTCCTCTTCTTCCAGTATAACGTGCAGTTCCCTCCCCTCTCTTCTATAAAATTAAAGTATTGGATAAGAGCAGAGAGCCTATGGAAGTGAACATCCCTCACTTACCTGGGGCAACATAGCAGGATGTAGACCTCATCCTCCAGGTCATCCTGGTCACTTTGCTGGTACAGTCTCCTCTCTTTGGGCTTGCACTTCTATCTGTGTCATTCTGATTAAATTTCCAGGCTGTGGGCGCTCGGTCTGTACAGGCTCAGGGTATGCCTGTCTTTTCGGTCTTGTAACACCTCCAGGTATGGGCCCAGTTTGTAGTTTCTCTACATTGCCTATTAAATAGCTAGTTGTATGGCATTTGGTATTTTCATTCTCTGACATATTTTTCTTTGGAATCATTCAATATGTCTTTTATTTGAGATTTTGTCAAGCCACATTGTTGGAAGTTTGGGATAGGCAAGGCAATAATTAACTGTTGAAGACGCCGTTCCCTGCGAGCGTTGCAACGCACGAGTTTGGGATAGGCAAGGCAATAATTAACTGTTGAAGACTGCACGGCTTAGGCTTGGGCTTGTCCTAGTTAGTCATTAAGGCTTTATGGCGATATGAGTTGGCATTGCTGTTTTTTAGATGTCTCCAGTAAGATAGTGCCCTCTGTACCATGAACAGTAAGGAAAAACTGCCCTGCTCAGACCAGCAAGCACTGTTGGAGGTGCTCTAATGAACTTAGAAGTGGTACTTGCAGAATTCCAGACTGAATATTTCTGTTGGCCTGGAGTCACATTTGGCTTGGTCTGAGTAGGTGACAAAACGTTGCTGCCTTAGGCCCCATTCACACCTGAATATAGCGTTTTCAGGCAGAACCATCTCCATTTAGAATAATAGATTTTTTTCCCCTCCAGTGTTTTGTAGCTTCAGGCTTCAAGCTACAAAACGCTCAGGTGTGAATGGAGCCTAAAAGAAGGATTGGTGTGAAGCTGCTATCAAAGGTTTTAAACCAGACTCTTATGCCACTTACACATGATCGGAACTTCGGTCGGAAAAAGCTCTGTTGGTTTTCCCGATGGAATTTCGACAAGATTTCGCCTAAGCTGTCTTGCATACACACGGTCACACCAAATTCCAAGAATGCAGTGACGTACAACACGTACGACGGGACTAGAAAAACTAAGTTGAATAGCCAGTAGCCAATAGCTTCTGTCTCGTAGTTGAATCTGAGCTTGCGTGAGTTTTTCGCACGTCGGAATTGCATACACACAATCGGAATTTCCGATAGAAACTTTTTCCTTCTAAAAAATTGAGAACCTGCTCTCAATCTTTTGCTGGCGGAAATTCAGCCAGCAAAATTCCGCTGAAAAGCTCTCATCGGTCTTTTGCTGGCTGAAATTCCAACAGTGTGTACACTGCATTACTGGTGGTTTTAGGTGGTACAGTTGTCCCCTCTTGGCATAGAAGACTCTGCATGCCTTCTAAGTTAGGGCCTCTATGTGTGACTTGAAACCTCCTGATTGGTTTATTTTTAGGCTGAGACATGTGTAGCTGTTAGTTTCACCAAGAGCGGAGCTGTTTAATGTAAAGGAAAAGCTCTTTATTTGTTTTGTGTTGTTTTTTCAGAACATCATGATTTTTATTTCCTTTGGGTTGATAGGTAGTGCCCATGTCACACTTTATTTCTCCAGCACTTCCAGGCTGTCTTGTAGGCCTCTCTCTTAGTGACAGTAGTAAGAGGTAATCCTCATACAGCAGGAACTTTACCTTGGTGCCACAAAAAGGTAGCCCAGATGCTGAGGGCGGACTCTAGAGCTGCAGCGAGATGTGAATCTTGAAGAGGGTTGGGCTGCAGCCCTCTCTTAAGCCCCATACACACTATCAGATTTTCTGCTGATTTTTTCCTTCAGATTTACCAAAACCATATAATATGAGGTCAAACCTTAGGAGTTTTAATTTGTATGCAATCAGACAGGCCCTTGTACTACATGGTTTTGGTAAATCTGAAGGAAAAAAAATCTGAAGGAAATCTGATAGGTGCCAATTGTGGCACCGGAGGGGGGGAGGAATCCGATTAGCGGAAGTTCTACTCTTGGGTGGAACTTCGCTTTAGAACACTGGGGTTCACTGATCTCAGCCTCTGCCAGATATTTGGACTATACATTGAGCTGCTGACTTGCCAATGCACAACTCAGTGTCTGAGAAATTCGCAAAGAAGTAAGTAAGCTTTCTATATTGCAGAAGAGATCCCCATCTCTAATTAAGGAGAAGTGTGAGGATATCTTTCCAATGTAAAGAAAACCCACTTGGGCAGTTGTATCAGGAACAGGTGTCAAGATTCTCACTCTAATTTATATTCTGGTGGCAGTTAACATTTTTTTTCGGTTTTTACTTTACCCTCACTTTTATTCCCAGTGATATTGATATTTAGGAAAATTAGAGAGATTGAATCTCCCTAAAGGGGACACAGACAGCAATAACAACCTTTCAGTGGTTCAACCCCCTCACTCTATCCTAATCAGGAAAAATACGTTTTGCCTTTATTTACATCTAGGCATAAGATTTACAATGGTCCTTACAGAACAGACACTGGTGAAGTGGTGTCTGCCTCCCTGCACTGTGTATTGTTCAACCTCCCTGAAAGTATTCCCGAGTGTGGATCGGGGTGGATTTTCAGTACCAAAAGGGGTAACCCCGAGCCACACTCGGGATCCCATTGCAGTATCCTGGTACATGTTACTTACCTTGTCCCTAGGATGCTGCGATGTCTCCCCGCTGTAAGCGGCTTGTCCTCCGCTCGATTCACAGGGCCGCGCTCCGTTCCCTGCTAGCGTTGCAACGCACGGGGATGGAGCACGGTGCCAAATTCAAAAAGTGAAACACACAATACATACAGTACACGGTAATCTTACAGATTACATTGCTGTATGAAATTTCACATCCCTTTTGTCCCTTGTGGTTTGTCCAGTGCCCTGCCTGCTGTTTTATATTATAAATACTGTTCTGCCTAGAAACTGGAGATTGTCCATAGCAACCAAAACTGTCAGTTTACATCAAAAGTGGTTTTAGACCAGCTAGAAAACTGCGATAATAAATTAGAATCACTCTCAGAATTGAGTGATAGTGATTTGTGGGGGAATTCTTCATCAAACACTGAAAGTAATGAATAGACACACAGAGCTGTGGCTCGGCTCAGGTGCCCCCATAGCAAGCTGCTTGCTATGGGGGCATTCAGCAGAAGGGAAGGGCCAGGAGCACCGGCAAGGGACCCCAGAAGAGAAGGATCTGGGTTTCTCTGTGCAAAGCCACTGCACAAAGCAGGTAAGTATGGCATGAGACTTTAGTATCACTTTAAGAGGGAAGCTAATGATTTCATGCTACCATTAAATAATGCAGCATAAAACAAGATATTCATCTTCCTATAAGCATAACGACACATATATAAGGGATGATCTTGACAGGAGCATGAACTGCACTGCACTGCAGTAGTTATTAATTTGGAATCACTGATCAATATGAGTATGGGAGTTGCCTATCTGTAGCACTGCCCCCATAGGGATTGTTGTGTGTAAACTTCCCTGGGCCTCCCCTGATTATCTTAATGCCAGTTACTAGGTGTTTTCACATGACCAACCATACTCTCATCCACTCGTTATCCAATAATCAATCCAGAGTATTTTTTATTTTATTTTTATTTTTGTGAAGTGGCCATAACCCTTTGCAGGGCAGCCTTAACTTTTTGGGCTTACCGGTTACCTCCGCTTGGCTTGTTCTTCCATGTCTAGGGGTTCCCAGGGTTTGCACCCAACAACTTTGAATGCTGACACCAATAAAGTCCTTTTGAAAGGTTTTAAGGCACTTCTCAGGATGCCAGCTTGTTGGCCCTCCTCCGAAGAGTCCTCCCCCGGTCACTTTCATGAGCTGTGGAGCCTCTCCAAGCCGAGAGCACACTCGGACACCTTGAATCCTCCCTCAGTTACTGTGCCTCGGAGCAGCCGGTTCCGAGACTCGGGAACAGGTGGATCCCTACCCCAGACCAGGCAGGTCTATCGGGGGTAACCAACAGAAGCATATTGCGGAGCGTCGAACACTCCGGGACTCCTCGTGGGGCTACCCTGGTCCAGGAAACAGGAACAGATCGCTAGGGCCTCACAAACGAACCTCCCGTTACACGTGACCTCAACATCTTAAGTACCCCTCGCCAGACTCCTCAGCGAGGTCCGGCACACCCACTGATTGTCTCCGAGGAAGCTGATACTCAAAACGTCCAACCAGGCCTGGTTCAGGCCTGTCATGTGCACCTCACTGTACACATGATCAAGCAGAACTCTAACACAGCCCGGCCAAACTGATGTCAAAGTTAACCTACATAATTAACCCTCAGAACCCCATTACCGTTCTGAGGCAAAAACGACATTTACACATGAATGACACTTTGTCCAAAATGTCATCCGCTACATTTGTATTTATTGTTAACAAAGAAAAATTCCCCCTGAATGGGTGGGATTTTGATTTCAATGCTTTTTTATTAAAGTTTTAATCAAAAAAAAAAGACAATAAACCACATTTACATCATGTAGTGTGACAATATTACATAGATGGGTTAAGGTCTAAAGAGATGAGATTACATAGCTTATCCAGACTATTCTATATTTGTACATAGTAAGTGGAACATAAAATACTCGATGCGGGTAGGCCTTCCCTCCAGATACCCCAAACGGGATCATGCTGTATCTAGAGGTATAGGCACCCCCGTCTTATAGCATCAGCGAGGAGTTTAATACAAGCTGGATAGGTTATACATTTGGAAGTACCGTCTAGTATCCAGTGCGCTAAAAGAAACATAGTACTAACTGGGTTGTGGATAAACAATAAACGAGAAAAACCTGAACAAATAGGTATTGAAAAATGCATCTAGAGGATTTGATTGTGAAGGCTTATCTAATTGGGACTTCCTGTTGCATTGTGTCAACGCGAAAAAGAGCAGGAGATATACAAAAAAAAAGGGGGGGGGGGGAGAAGCAGGATCTATGCAGTATACTGAACCATAATGCCTATAGTGTGGATGAGATGAGTCAGATGGATAAGGGACGGGGCTTGGCGAACCAAGCATCCCATGCTTCCCACCGGCTTGCTATTTTAGCTAGGGATCCTTCTGCTGCAGCATATATGCGTTCATAGGCACCATGTGTATGTACCAGACGTACTATTTCCGCACATGAGATCTGTTCTGAGGATTTCCAGTTGCGGGCTATCACTAGTCTAGTCACCAAGAGAATCTGTGTGATTATACAATGGAGTTTGTGTGGGTAGTTTTCTATGCCTATAGACAGAATTGCCATTTCAGGGGATGGATTAATAGGGATAGGTGTGACCTCTGCAAGAATGGGTGGGATTTTAAATGACCATCAACACCAGACAGAGGTGCACAAAATTATACAAAATGTTATTTTTAATTACAAAATTTACATAGTATCACCAGAGACACAAAAACATGTCCTCATGGTCTATTGACAAATGGACAATCACATAAACAGAACAGAAATTTAATTAATGAATGATTAAAATGCTTTTCCTATATCACCCACACCCGACGCGTTTCCAGTTGCTGGTATCTCAGAACTTTCATCAGGGGGGAAAATACTCGATGATATATTAATACAATAATCTACAATATAAAGAACCAAATTAAAAACATATAAAATTTATATACCAGGCAGAAAAAAAAAAAAAAACACCACCCTCATGGCTAAACAAACGGGCCAACTAAAATCATTACCTAATGAGATGTATACTCGAAGATCAGGGTGCATGTCGCTTTAGAATATGAATATATCTGAAGGCTGGTTTAAATAAAAGTAAAGTATTTATGCAGATGCAGAGTGTCCTGCATGTTCCTTCCAAATGCGTTTTGCCTGAAATGATGGATAAAGAGATATATAGGATTCTAGATTACTATTGTACCTAATTTCAAACCTTTTTATAAACGTGTGTTCCTAAATAGAAGATGAACTATACAAACGGATGCTAAGAAGTGAAAGGGTATCACCGTAATCCGAGAAAGTGGGAACCAATGATGTATGAAGATATACAGTAACTACCATGAATATAGTGCCACTTCCACACCTCAAAGGAAAAAGCAGAAGACATGAAAAAAACCACCAGTGACATCTAGATTGAGAACCATAGCTAGAATATAATGTGGCATAGAGAGGTGTACCTATCAACCTATAGTGCCACTAATATCGAGTGTGTGTAAAAGACAAAAGCATATGGTCCCATACTTACTGATTACCCAACGGGGAGGGGGGTTTTTCTTATTTAGTCCTTAAACGGAAACATAATAGCTGCCCGGGTGCCTCAAGTCCGCTTGTATGTGTATATAAGGCTCAATTAAAACATGTGTGACTTGCACCCAGAGTTGCCTTGTCCCACCCCCGAGGAATGAACACAGGAGAGAAACTGGAAGGTAAGGTCCAACCACCTATTTCCTATAAAACAGATTCAATGGTTCGTTTTGTCCCCAATTGCATATAGTATCCTTTATACAACCAGACTGTGAAATGAGAATACTTACAAGCAGCAAAACATTCCTCTGTGTGGGGCATGTAGGTGACACTCCAATGCCCTAACAGCTGGTGTGCTTTAAATATAAATTGATCGCCATCTGATTGGTTAGTCCTGATTGTGTGTGAGGGAGGATGTATGTTATTTAAGTAAAGCGGCCGCCCCTCGTGTTGTAGAGCAATCAGCATGCTCAATGTTTTTCCATGCCTACACAGTTTAGCCAATCAGAATAAACAAGGGCATAAAGCCCAACATGGCCACATCCCACCCTAAGTCACAGCGTGTATTACGTAGGCCGCGCCAGTACTTCACACGCCCGCGGCGTGTACTGGAACGCGGCATTACCCTACGGAAATGACGTCACTCCATAGGGACGAATGGGGTTTCCCTCACGCGTCCAGTGGAAGTGACGTCATGACTTATGCAATCATGGCCAAGGTTGGAACGCAACGGCGGCCAGTGCTGGAGCACATCGGCATAACCATCATAAGCGGAAATGACGTTCAGACACGAGGGACACAGATGAAGAGGATGCACAAACGGAACAAACACCTCCCAAAAACAGAGTAAAATCCACAAATGGGAATGAATTAAGACTAAAACACGCAATTGTGTATAAACTAATAGTAAACTAAATTAAAGAAAAGACAAAAAAGAAAAGAATATAGAAAAAAATATAAAGAACAGGCTGCTGGGCATGGATAGGCAATGGGTAAGATGTCGAAACACACAAATATAAAGAAAAATGCCAATTCGTTGTTTCAGTGTCGAGAGCCGCAGATAGCCATAAGGAGAAAAAAAAAATATATAAATCACCTGTCCCCTCAACCACATCAATTACCATGCACCCCCCACAGGGTATCATATATTGGTAACAAAAATATTCACATAGTCAGGAATCTGATTAATATGATGGATCATATGCCTTCCAGACCATCCAACATGCCCAAGGAAAACCCATCCAGAAACGGTCTAAAGCTGACACATTCATTGAGACCTGGTGGGCTAGTAGCGCACAGGTCCATTATCCATCTAGTTTCTCTTTGTAGTAAAATTTTATCCCAATCACCTCCTCCGGGGTTGGGATGAATCCGATCTAACACCGTAAATTTGATCTTGGGAAAGTTGCCCAAGTGTACATCACGTGCATGTCGGCCCAGTGTTAGGTCCGGATTACACGTGCGTACACTTAATATATGTCTGCCAATTCTCTTACAGAGTGGTTATTTGGTTTTACCCACATAGAAAGATCCGCAGTCACAAGTTAAAAGATAAACTACCCCGTATGTCCATCAGTTTGCAAAGTGTGAAGGCCTGAGGATCTTTCCATTGGGCAATATGACTTTCTGCTCTGTGTTCATGAATTGACATTGGGGACAGCCCCCACATTTGAAAGTGCCATGTCGCTTACAGGGATCATCCCTAAGAACTTGGATGGGAGAAGGGAATAGTGGGATACTCCAACCAGAACTATTTACAGATGAGGACAACCAGGGCTTTTTTTCTTAAACAATAGGTGCTGGAACTCAACCACGACCCCCCAAAACCCTTCCCCCCACACACACCCTCCAAATCACATCAAATAGTGGGTGTGGTGATATTTCACAAACAGTAGAAGGGTCTTAAAGGGACATTAAATATCAGGATTGCATTATCTACAGAGTGCAGAGTTCATGGGGGTTACACACAGAGTGCAGAGCTGTTACTTGTAAACACAGAAACCAGACTTCTGTGTTTTGAGGTGGTGATTGTGGTGGTGAATGTGGTGAGCAGGCACTAAAGGGTCTGAGCCAGAGGTGGTGGAACTGAGTTCCACCAAGTTCCCCCTGAAAAAAAGCCCTGAGGACAACTCTCACCTAGCCTCACCAGGTTAAATGTGATAGCAGACTCTCTGCTATACCATACTGCACTCGTATCGGAGAAATAAGTAATTTGCTTGCTCTGACAGCAGACTTGATGAAACTGTTTTATCTTCAGGACACTCATTAGCATCCCCTTTCACTGACACCCATCCACTGACTCTACTAGCTGAAGGGATAGAGATCAAAGGACAGGCCCCATGACACAGATCCGTACTCACAGTAGGCAGAAACAGATCCTTCCTGGTGTGTCGCTCTTCTATTCATCTTTGCAAGACATCTGGGTTGCAGCTTGGCCCTCAGGCTCTCAACCACCTGAGGCCGCATAGCAGCTTGTGCAGAGGTGGGGCAGCTGCCCCCTCCCTCCGGGACCCCCTTCTCCAGCCGAAGACACCGAGCACATGTGCCCTTGGCATATATATAGTCACCCAGCATGCACTGAGGCACCTTCCTCTGCCAATGGCCAGGTCTGTAACTATGCCTGTGCTTTCATTTGTCAGGTTTCCTACCACTGTCCACTATGCCCTGTCTTATTGGATCAGTGTGATACATTCAGACAACATGAGCAGCACCTGAGCACCATGAGCCGACCCTATCAATCTCTGCTCCCTGGTAGGCAGAAAGCATCTAAATTTACCTGGCAGCCTTCCTAGTAAACATAAAGACCCAAAAACAATACTTTCTTCTAGCACCTACCTAAGAGGGTGCTACATAGCTATAACATTTACAGTACAGTAATGTGACTTTATCCGCCTTCAGTTCCCTACATATATTCAACTACACATGCAACCACACAAAATGCTGATCTCTAAAACAAGACTACTTAACTCAGGATTCTGCCACCCACATATCCCAGTGCAAGTTGCAATAAATGTAAAGTGCTCCCCTGGTCAGAACAAGTAAAGAGCATCACAGTTGGACAAGCAGTGGAGACAGAAAATCACAATCAAATCAAAATCAATCAAAAGTAAGTTGTCAGTGTTATTCTGTATTTCACAGGACTGGTCTCATTTTAGTGTGGCAGGTTATGTATGAAGCCCTCTTTTGCAGGTTATAAGAAATGGCCTTCTGCAAGCAGGATAGTGTGCTAAATCTGTACCTAAATAAGAGAACCAGATCCTTTGTTAAGTGGAAAAGAGGGTTTGATAATAAAGTTGGCAGTGCCTCCACCCAGTACAGGGCCTTTGTGAACAGAGGTTATTCCTGGAAAATTAACCAATATTCTAAATAAAAGTAACTGGAAGCAGAAAAATGACTGTGACCAGGATATAACATTTACCATAAGTATATACAGTAGATGTATTCCAGTATGGAAATACAAGTGTTATATAAGAGAAGATTAACAATAGCACATACAGTACATGCGATGTACCAACCGGTCATATTATCAGAAAAAGGTCCTGATGGATTTGTGCACATATACCCAGGTATATTAGTTATTCTGAAAGATACCGCCAGATGAATGTTGCAGAAAAGTTCAGTTGCCCCTGAGGATGATTAGGATGTGGCATCCATCTTTGTGTTAGAAAGCTAAAGACAAGATCAGCAGTAATCAGGAGATCCTCAAACCATTGTCTAACCAGCTTTGAATAAAAGAAGGAAGGAAGGGGTCAAGCACTACCTATGTGCAGTATCACAATGGGTTTATTAGAACAACAGTTAAAAACACTTACAAGTTTTTAGATAAAACAAGCTTATTGTGTGTTGGCTCGTCCATCAAAGGTCCTCCATCCTCAATCCTGCATGGTCTGCTGGATTCATGCTCCCTGGGAAGCAATTGAGGAGGAATGGACATTCTTGTAATGCACAGGAAGTCCACACCGACCTGTGTGCAACGCTCGGGCGGACATAATGTCACCAGGAGAGGAAGAAGTTGCTAGGAAAGAACAGGCTACGCGCCTTCTCCTTTTGAAGGCCTGGAGTGGTAATGCAGGCTACTGCTATATATATAGGGAGAAGTATGCAACATATTTGTTGTGGAACTAGAGGGACCAGTACTGCCGGTCAAAGGGCGCATGACACAGCAGCCAGAAGTAAATGCAAAACATGATACAGCAATAACAGTAAAATTACAATAAAATTACAATTAAATGTAAGAACAATAAAAATGCAGTACTAACAAGGACATGGTGAATATGACAGTTCAGATTTTAACTAAAGATGAAATAGGATGTAAACCCTTGGAGCAGAATGACCAGGGTGCTAAAGGGACCCACAGCTGTAACAGAGGCACCGCTGCCCAGAAATCACCCAGAATATTCCTAAAAGCACCGCCAAGGCTATGGGATGACCCACAAGCAGAAAGGAGAGGCACAGCTGAAGAAATTACACGATTTCTTCCCACCGAAAGACCGAAACTCCATCCAAGATGGCGCAGACTCCAGAAGCACCTCCCCTTCCTCCACAGGCAGCTCGCGGTTATCTAGCCCAGCACTGCAGACAAGCCCTGCACATACCTCTTTGGGGGCTTTGACTCCCATCTCCCGCAGCCCTGCTAAGTCCAAACCTCATCTAGAAGATGACACTCACCAGAGAAATACAATCCAGGACAGCATGGAAGACACGAGGGAGCTGGTGGATCCCTTCATAGCATTCCCTACAACAGGTAAGCCTGTTTCTGATACTACCCTCAAGGACATGCTAGTTTCCCTCTGCAGTTCCATGCACACCGATATGATGCAATGTGTCACTAACTTTAAATCTGAGCTGGGGGCGATGGGAGGAAGAGTAACCCACATAGAGAAAAAAATGGGAGAGTTTGCTGAATCCCATAATACATTAATAGATGCCCACAATGACCATGACGAAGAGCTAGCATGGCTCAGGTCAAAGGTCACCGACCTCGAGGATAGGTCAAGACGTAATAACGTTAAGATCAGATGAGTCCCAGAGACAGTTCTACCTGCACAACTTCAACAATATGCTCTTAACCTCATTACGACATTTCTGCCCCCCATTATGGATTTGGATTTACATGTGGATCGTATCCATAGGCTGCCAAAACCGTCACACTTACCCGACAACATCCCATGAGATGTCCTGATGTGGGTTCACTATTATCAAATAAAGGAACAACTGATGTCTGCCTTTCGAAAAACCCAGCAGCCTCCAGAAAGATTTGCGCATATTGAACTGTTTGCAGACCTTTCGCAATATACAATGCAAAAGCGTAAATTTCTCCTACCGGTAACTAAAGCCTTTCGTAACCACAACATACCGTACCGCTGGGGTTACCCGGTCAAACTGACGGACATAATTCCTACTCCCAGAATTGACCTGATTTTGGTGGACAAAACGCTCTTACAAGCAGTGTCCTCCTCCACCATACACGACATCACATGGTCCGACCATGCCCCTGTTTCTGTCACGGTGGTGGAGGGGCACACTCTGAGCCCTGCCTACATATGGAGAGCTAATTCTCGAGTTTTCCAAAACTCCTCGCATGTTAGACATCTCGAAAAAAGCTCATCTGATTTTTTCGATGTGAACACTAATTCTGTAACTGACCCCACTATACTTTGGTGTGCCCATAAGGCATTTATAAGAGGTTTAATCCTCCAAATATGTGCAAGAGAGAAGAGGCGGAGGACACAAAAGCTGGAACTACTTATCAAAGAAATAAAAACACTAGAGACACTTAACAAGACCAACTCTAATTCACAATCAGCCCAAAAGCTATGACAACTCCGCTCTGATCTCAGACTCCTACTTATAGAACAATACGACAAACATGTACAATATTTAAAATGATCCCACTACTCCTCAGATAACCATGCTGGCAAATTCTTAGCTCAAAGGCTTAAAACTACCAGGACAAAATCAAAATTGCTTACCTACTACACCCCACGGGTAGTGGCAAAATATTTAATCCTAAAGAAATAGCAAATTCTTTTGCCAATTATTATTCGTCACTCTATAATCTAGCCAAAGATACCGACACCCCTCAACCAAATGAGAAGAGTATACAATCCTTCTTAGCAAACATCAAAATCCCCTCTCTTTTACAAACACAACTTGAGTCCCTTAAAGTGGTTGTACACCCTTACAACCAACTTTGACCTACAGGTAAGCCTAGATTAAGGCTTACCTGTAGGTCCAAGAAATATCTCCTAAACCTACACGGTTCAAGAGATATTTGCCGAAAGACAGGCACCGCTGTCTACGGCGCACGCGGCGCACGCTTTACCTTTGCAGGGAATGAAAGAGGAAGTAAACCCATCAGGGTTTACTTCCTCTTTAATATTCCTATATCGGAGACTGAGATCAGGAAAGAAATACGTAACCTCCCCATGGGCAAATCTCCAGGTCCTGACTATTACAAAGTATTAAAAACAAATTTAGATCCAACCTTACAAACAGCCTACACAGCTGCAATGTCCTCTGCCTCGTTTCCCTCTGAAATGCTGAAGGCTTTTGTGGTAACTATCCCAAAACCAGGTAAGGAACCCACAACCCCTTCCAATTTTAGACCGATATCTCTGCTCAATACCGATGTCAAACTGTATGCAAAAATTATAGCTCCTAGATTGCTCCCTATTCTCCCCTCCCTCATAAAATCTGATCAATCCGACTTCACGCCGGGCAGACAAGCCTCTGACGCCACAAGGAGAGTCCTTAATATTATGCAATATGCTCAGTCCTGTCGGGCGCCTTCTCTGCTCCTTAATGAATTTAGCAAAATCTCTTTTTATGAAGTTAACTTCACAAAATCCACTATTTTAGGAATGGGCATTCCACCCCCAGCTAAATCTTACCTGCAAAAAAAACTTTCCCTATACCTGGAGTAATACTAGCATTATATACTTAGGTATAAAATTAACAAAGAACCTACAAAACCTAGCAGAAGCTAACGATGTACCCCTGATTGACAAGCTTTCCAAAGAAACCAAAAGATTATCCAACATTGAACTCACGTGGACGGGACGCCTAGCTTCATTCAAAATGTTGCTATTACCACACATTTTATATCTTTTTAGAACCTTAACAGTACCAATACATAAAACACACATTAAGGCTTTAAATGCTCTAATGTCTACATATATTTGGAAATCTAAAAGACCAAGATGTTCAAAAACCCTCCTAGTCAAAAATAGACTCGCAGGAGGCATGGGACTAGTTGACATTAAGGACTACTTTCACGCAACTATTCTCACACAGCTCGCAAGGTGGTTTGATTCTTCCCCGGACTCCCTGTGGTGTAATATAGAACAAGCCCTAAGTCCCATTAACAGTCTGAAAGAACTACTTTTCATAGATATCTGGAGGCTGCTGCCCCTACGAGATCTCCCTTTTTCCATCCAGGCCTCATTGATAGCTTAGAGGGAATTGGTCAAGATTCCAATCCACACTTCTGATCTAATGGATATCTCTGTCCCTTTAACAACTCTAACTCACGCCATTCCGAACCTCAATGTCATATAATGGTATACATACACACACATACATACTGCACTTCTCTAGAGACTATGTCACAGGGTCATTTAAAAAATGATAGGCAGAGGAAGAGGCAGGCCCTCCCACAGGGGTGGTAAGGGTAGGGCAGGAGCAACAGGCTTGAGCCAAAGTGGCAAATTTCAGAAGGTGCGTTCGATTACGTCAAAGGACGCACCAGACTTGGTTGAGTGGCTCACTCAGCCTTAGGCCGCGTACACACGAGAGGATTGTCCGTCCAACTTAGTCCGCTGAAACGTGTTTCAGGGGACAGTCCGCTCGTGTGTGGGCTTCAGCTGACTTTTTCAGTGGACAGTCTGGCGGACTAAGTCTTTCGGAATTTCCGTAATACAGTCCGTCCAACTTTGGTTTCAGCGGACAGTCCGCTCGTGAGTAGGCTAGTTGGACGGACTAAGTATGGCGCATGCTCAGAAAGGATTTACACGGCCGAAGGTTGCATTGCAGTGTATTGGACGTCGTATTTCTAGTCCCGTCGTACGTGCTGTACACGTCATCGCGCAAGCTTTCAACGGACTGTCTGTTCATCGTGTGTGGTCAAGTCCGTTCATTCAAAAGTAGGACGGACTGTCTGTCGGATTGTCTGACGGACTTAGTTGGACGGACAATCCTCTCGTGTGTACGCGGCCTTACTCTTCTGCACCCTCCTCATCCTCTCGATCTGCACCCTCTTCACTCTCTGCTGTGTTCACCCCCAAAGTCACTACCACCAACACCACCACCACCATATACCCTCCGCTTGAGTCACAGGAATTATTTTCCGATCCATCACAAGACATTGCCGATGTGCAGCCATTTATGGCATTGGATCAGGAGGTAACAACAACTGCCACTCAGCAGTCTGATGACAGTACCCAGATCAGCCCAAGGAGGTTGGTCCCCGGTGTTACTGCCTACTCCGAGATCTCTAATTATAGCGGTGGGGAAGGTGACGTTGATGATGACGTGTCTAGGGATGTCAAGTGGGTGCCCACAAGAGAGGAAGAGGAGGGGAGTTCAGAGGGAGATATGGACCAGCAGATAGGGAGGAGAAGCAGGCGGAAATTAGATTGCACAGGAGGGACAAAGCAGACTGCTAATGTATCAGGAGGGAGGAAACAACCATGTATGGTCACATTTGACGCACCCAGGAAACTGAAACATGGCTCCGCAGTGTGGTTTTTTTTTTTAACGTGTCCGCTGCTGACAATAGTGTTGCCATCTGCAGCCTTTGCAGTCAACGCATAAGTCGCGGTAACCCCAACACTCACCTAGGGGTGACCGCCTTAAGAAGGCACATGAGCTGCCATCACTGAGCCCAGTGGGAGCAACGGAATCCACAAAGCCACACTCCAGGCTCTCACCATCCAGCCTCTTCTAGTTCTACTTCTCCTTCTCCTCTCTCCTCAGAATTGTCCTCCACTCCACCTTCCATCATGTCGTCCTCACGTTTTTCTGGAAAAAGGCAGGCTTCCGTGGGCCAAATGTTCGAGTGTAAAAAAATGATGACGCTGGATAACCCTCTTGGCCAACGGTTGACGGCTGGCTTGTCAGAAATTATAGCATGCCAACTACTGCCATACAAACTGGTGGACTCAGAGACCTTTTGAAAATTTGTGGCCATTGGAACACCACAATGAAAGGTCCCACGAAGGAAGTATTTCTCACAAAAGGGCATCCCAGAGCTATATGGCTATGTTCAGCGGCAAGTGAATGTATCTCTGGCACTGTTGTGCCTGGAAGCCAAGAACCACACTGGCCCTGCACTCCTTTCAGCTTTGCGTTCACATTCAGATCAGTGAATAACACCGCTCCATTTGACAGTTGGTAAAGTGGTGTGACAACGGTGCCAATCTGCTTAGTGCATTGAAACAGGGCAAAATTACACACGTGCCATGCATGGTACACATCTTAAACTTGGTCGTGCAGCGATTCATTGTCAAATACCCTGGGGTCCAGGACATCTTGTGGCAGGCAAGGAAAATCTCAGCCCATTTCAGAAGATCTTACACAGCCATGGCTCACCTTGCTGACATTCAGCGGCGACACAATCTGCTGGTCAGACGTCTTATTTGCGATTGCCCGACGCAATGGAACTCAACCTTCTATATGCTTGATAACTGCACATTTCTGCTGGAGCAGCCTAACAACTACCTGTACGAACTTTGTGGCAGAACAGGTTCTGGGGAGCTTGGTTTTTTTTCACCGCACCAGTGGCCGCTCATGCGTGACGCATGCAGACTTCTGCGGCCATTTGAGGAGATCACCAAACTGGTCAGTCGCAGCCATGGCGCCATCAGTGACATGGTACCTTATGCCTTCTTTATGGAGCGTGCATTGCGTTGTGTCATTGATAAAGCCATGGGAGGAGCAGGAGCATGAAGATGAGGAAGTCACAATGTTGGATGAATTCCCAGGGGGGGCTACTCTATCTGAGACAAGTCAACAACAGGAGTCTGAAGAGGAGTCAGAGGAGTATGGTGCCGGGGTGGATGAGGAGGAGCAAGAAGAGCATGCTTTAAACCTTTCTGGGATCCCTGTTGTTGTCCGTGGATGGGGGGGAGGAGAACGAGGAGGACGACATTATCCTGGATGATGAGCAGGAGCTAGGCCACCACACCGCTTATAGTTTAGTGCAAATGGGGGCCTTCATGCTCCAGTGTTTTAACAGGGACCCCCATATAAAAAGCATAAGGGTCAAGGACCAGTACTGGGTGGCAACATACTTAGACCCCTGGTACAAACACAAAATGGTGGAAATGTTACCACCATCACAGCTGGCAGAGGAGGAATTCCCACTCCCAGAGAAAGAGTCGCGGGTACCAATCCAACAGTGCCTGCAAGAAGAGGGCAGTTTGAAGATGTGTTGGTGACTTCTGATATGAGATCATTCTTTCAGCCAACCCATCGACAGGTGTCATCCGATTCCAGCATCAGGGAACGCCGATGTGGATGCTCTGAGAAGTGATGAACTCCTGGACTACTGGGTAGGCAGGCTTGACCTCTGGCCAGAGCTTGCCCAATTTGCAATGCGCAGCAGGGGGGGATTGTGACCGATAAGCATACTCGCCTAGCTCACGACAGTGTTGACTATCTCACATTTATAAAAATGAATGAGGCATGGATCTCGGAGGAATTCAACACATGTGACCAGTAGACCATGTATATGCATAACTCTATAAATGATTTATATAATCTAGCACACGGACCTTTTTTTTACCTTTGGCTCACTTGTAAAAAAAAAAAAAGCACACCGTACTATATGCCCGTACCCTCCTGTTTGAAGAGGTTGAACGGTGTCATATTTTTGGGTATTGCAGCGAGTTGCTGGTATCAGTGCTCTCTATCACGGTGATGGTGTGGTATCGGTGCTCTCTATCACAGTGCTGGTGTGGTGTCAGTGCTCTCTATCACGGTGCTGGTGTCAGTGCTCTCTATCACGGAGCTGGTGTCAGTGCTCTCTATCACGGAGCTGGTGTGGTGTCAGTGCTCTCGATCCCTGTGCTGGTGTCAGTGCTCTCTATCACAGTGCTGGTGTCAGTGCTCTCTATCACAGTGCTGGTGTAGTGTCAGTGCTCTCTATCTTGGTGTGGGTGTCAGTGCTCTCTATCACGGTGCTGGTGTCAGTGCTCTCTATCACAGTGCTGGTGTCAGTGCTCTCTATCACAGTGCTGGTGTCAGTGCTCTCTATCACAGTGCTGGTGTCAGTGCTCTCTATCACAGTGCTGGTGTCAGTGCTCTCTATCACAGTGCTAGTGTCAGTGCTCTCTATCACAGTGCTAGTGTCAGTGCTCTCTATCACAGTGCTGGTGTCAGTGCCCTCTATCACAGTGCTGGTGTGGTGTCAGTGCCCTCTATCTCGGTGCGGGTGGCAGTGCTCTCTATTTCGGTGCTGGTGTGGTGTCAGTGCTCTCGATCCCTGTGCTGGTGTCAGTGCTCTCTATCACAGTGCTGGTGTCAGTGCTCTCTATCTCGGTGCTGGCGTCAGTGCTCTCTATCTCGGTGCTGGCGTCAGTGCTCTCTATCTCGGTGCTGGCGTCAGTGCTCTCTATCTCGGTGCTGGCGTCAGTGCTCTCTATCTCGGTGCTGGCGTCAGTGCTCTCTATCTCGGTGCTGGCGTCAGTGCTCTCTATCTCGGTGCTGGCGTCAGTGCTCTCTATCTCGGTGCTGGCGTCAGTGCTCTCTATCGCGGTGCTGGCGTCAGTGCTCTCTATCGCGGTGCTGGCGTCAGTGCTCTCTATCTCGGTGCTGGCGTCAGTGCTCAGTCTCTATCGCGGTGCTGGTGTCAGTGCTCAGTCTCTATCGCGGTGCTGGTGTCAGTGCTCAGTCTCTATCGCGGTGCTGGTGTCAGTGCTCAGTCTCTATCGCGGTGCTGGTGTCAGTGCTCAGTCTCTATCGCGGTGCTGGTGTCAGTGTTCTATCTCAGTGCTGGTGTCAGCGAGGGAGATAGCAGTGGAGAAGCCAATCAGCAGGCAGTGCCAGCACCATGGCTGAGGATCAGCACTGGACTGGCACCTCCGGACCACCGCAGTGGAGCCCTGCATAGGTGGGGGTAAGGGCCTGGACAGAGGGAGGGGTCAGGGGCTCAAGCACAGGTTGGCACACTGGCACAGGACTGTGCTGCCCTGACTGTGGCACAGATCGTCTCCTGCACCCCCTTCATAACGTGGCCTGACATTGCCTCTCCTCCATTGCCTTCATGCACTCCTGAATTGACAAAATTTCACAGATAAAAAAAGAATGCTTGTCGTTGTCGATCCCAGATTCACTTAATACTTCTGGTCTGTCAGTGTCCATGTTGTGGGACTATGTGTGCACAGCTAGTAAGTATTTTGTGGCTGAAAATATGACCTGGAATGGGGTCCGCCGCGAACCGAACATTTGGGCATGTTTGCGGATTGCGTTCGTCCATCACTACTCATCGATACCCAAGTCCACTATGCCTGTGAATCCCTATTAGCCGGTAGAAGTGGGAATACAAAACAGTTTGAAAAACACTGAAAAATATGGACAATATGGTTCAAAAGTGATTAATGAATTATATGTCTCTATGTTAACACCTCTTCCTCTGGAAACGTTATCTCTATATGAAGATCGGACCACAGATATACCTGTCTATTCCTATCTCCACTTCCCTTCCCCTCCTTCCTCTCAAATTCTGTTACACTGATATAATATTTTACATTTTTACCCCCATTGGGTTTGTCTGTCAGTATTGCTTAGTTAAAGTGGAAGTAAACCCATGGATTTAAACAGTTAAAAAAAAAGGCATGCCAGGAATGCTAACTGCACATTGGCTGTGCTCTCAGCCAAACTATCAAACCATCCAATGGCTGGTGTCATAACGAATCAAATGTGCAGCACCATAGCAGTTGAAGATTAAACAGAGGAAAAGATGGCAGCTTCCTTGGCTGAAAACGATAGGGGAGTTAACTTCCACTTTAACCAACACCGATAGAATACATTATACGTTCCTCGTGATATATTGCAGTTTATCTTGTAATGAGTATACCTGAATTAATGATTCATTGTACTGAAGGAATACTGTTTCTCATCTGTATCTTGTATAACCCAATAAAAACAATTTAAACAAAAAAATAAAATAAAAATAAAGATAAAAAAGGGGGGGCATGGCTTGAAAGGGACCCGGGATGGCTGCCTGAAAAGAGAGCTCCCGCACCAAGAGGACAAAAAGCTCCTTAAATAGAGGATCCAGAGACGCACCAACCATGGGCAGGTCTAACAGAAGCACCTCGACCCCCCTCACTGTAAAAGACCCCGGGGGCACAACTCGGCAACAACATGTTACGCTCCCATCCGGCAGATCAGCATGAGGAGACGCAGGCCTCGCAGGCCTCACAGGACTCGCATCCCCGGACTCACGTAGATACGCCGTGGACCGGACATCGGAGAGCCCCGCGGCGCCTAGCCTCCTAGATCTTCAAAGAGATCTGCAGAATGTGGCCCTGGATATTAAACACACCCTGACTTCTGCCTTTGCTGAATTAAAGACGGAGATACACGCTATGAATCACCGCCTAGCAGCAGTAGAAGATGCCTCCCAGCTACAAGCAGTAGCCATCAGGCAAGTACAAAAATCTTATGATTTGCAACTTCCCCACATATATGAGCTCCACCGCCAAGTGGAAGATTTAGACAACAGGGGCCGCAGACACAACCTTAGACTGAGAGGGGTTCCTGAGGGAGTAGATGCAGCCACCATGCCACAAACAGTATGTGCCATTTTTAACAACTTGCTGGATCGGCCTGCTGACATTCCAATTGAGATGGAACGCATCCACCGCACGCTAAGACCCCCCCCCCCCCCCGGGACTCTGAACCCCCCAGAGACATTATCTGTTGTATTGTCAACTTCCCCCTTAAGGAGGAAATTCTCAGGAAGGCGAGAGAACGGGGACGTATTTTATTTAATGGGTCAGAAGTTAAACTCTTCCAGGATCTCTCACAAATCACTCTGCAGAACAGGAGCACGCTGCACCCCCTGCTGGACATACTGCGCACACATAACATCCAGTATAGGTGAAAGTTCCCATTTTGCCTATCAGCCACTTCCAGGGGCCGCACCGCAATGCTCAGAACCCCAGAAGATTTGCCCACGTTTTGCGAACAGCTGGTGGATATTCCAGAGTGGTGTGCCTTTTACTTTCCTACTGAGCCATGGAAATCAGTGGCCCACAATGCATCACCTAAGAGTCAGCGACCAAGCTCCATATGCCGCAGATTGGACCCCACCTCCCCTGGAGACTGCCAGTCCAGAAGGGATCTCCCCTCACGCAGCGCAAACCTTGCCGCCACCCCAAGACGGGACCACCGGGACATCTAGTCCATCATGACTTTTTTCTTTTCACATCTCCGCCTGAAGACAACAGCATATTCTTCCAGTTTCATCCCAACAGATACCTGATTTGGGTGCTGTCTATTTCCCCCCCTCTCCTCCCCCCCTTTTTTTTGTCTTTTCCCCTATTTTTGTCACCCTTTCCCTTTGTATTTTTTCTCTCTCTCCAACCTGCTCTAGGCCCAAAGAGCCAAGGAATCTCAACATCTTGCAAGGATGGCTTTCCTAGAAGACTCCTCTGAAACTACCACTCCAGACATCTTACCCCACTTGGAACCAGGTACTGTTACTGCTCATGCACCTGCCTAGCCACAGGCTAGGTACTTATAATAGGAACCAACCACCACAGCAGGACTGTGCCTCTACCCACCTTGCTTTCAGGACTGTCCCAGTAGCAGTATTCATAGCCCCCACTTTCCGCATCCCCCCCCCTTTTTTTTATTTTTTTCATGGTAGTACTGCATAGCTGTCGTGTTACTCTTCAAACGATAAGTTGAACAAATATGTTACCGTTATGTTAGGTTACTTGTTCACGCTTCTTTTCTCTCACCATATTTATGGGGCCTGAAACAGGCATATGTTATGTTATTTGTGCTTATTTATGCTTGCTTTCATATTGCAATAGAGCCTCAACACTGAAATCTACATGTGATTCCTATTCTGCCGCACATGACATGTCCACACGGCGGACTCCCTCCAATCCCCTGTACTCAGTGGGCCCTCGCCTCCTGTTTTTGAGTGCCAATTCGCTCACTACACATACTCAGGATAACTCTATGCACAGTGGGTGAAAGCTGGACCCTGCACCCTGCACTGCAGACTAGTCCCCATGCCAACGCATATTACTTAGTACTGCCCTGTACAGTACACACATTCCTCTGTCACATCTATTTACTCTACTCGTCTTCCTCGGTGCTACTTCCCCTGATCCTCCCCAAGCTCACTGACTCCACACAGCTGGTCATTTCGACCCGAGCTGACAGTCCGGTTCTCCCCCATTAGGTGGATAGGCATGCCTACGATCACCTCCGGTACAAATCCCTGTCAGAAATTTAGTTGGATTTCTGAGTACTCTCCCCCCCCCCTCCTCTTTCCTCTCCCCCTTCTTGTCCTCTTCTCTACATTTACCCCCCTTCCCTCTCCCCTCCTCCGCTGCCTATACCGCTCCTCTTCCCCCCCCCCTCTACAAGCGGGGCCACTCCTGTTCCTATTCCCCCATTGTCGGGATATAAAGTCAACCCTTACTAAATATAAAATTCTCATAGCATAGATACTTCTCCTCATGGTCATACTCCCAAGACCTTACAGATAAGCACAATGCGGAAAGATTCGAACGCGCAGACACAGCTTTCACTGAAATGCCTTTCTCTCAATGTGAAAGGCTTAAACCTTCCGGAAAAAAGATCACAAGTTCTCTCGGCCCTGTCTAAACATAAAGCTCACTTCCTCATGTTACAGGAAACACATTTTCGTTCGGATGCAATCCCTAGACTGACGAACCACATATACAAGCGAGCGCTTCACTCCACCAATCCAGTCTCCAAGACTAAGGGGGTCTCTATCCTTATTTCCAAATTCGCTGACTTTCAACTAATTGACTCCTTGAGTGACCAGGATGGTAGATATATCTTTATCAAGGGCACGTACACAACCAAACCTATTACGGTGGCCAATATCTACTGTCCGAACGAACACCAAGTGACCTTTTTAAAAAAAAAAACTGTGATCTTTTGTCCTGATTTAAGGAGGGAATTCTAATCCTAGGGGTGACTTCAATGTCCCACTCAATCCGATCCTGGATTCCTCTACAGGCACCTCGGCACTCCCCTACCGCACATTAAGACAGATTAAACTTCAACTACAGAATTTGACTCTCCACGACACATGGCACACCATGTTCCCGACGGACAAGGACTACACCTTCTACTCCCACCCACATCAGAAGTACTCAAGAATAGATTACATATTCCTTTCCCAGACCGACCTCTCACTCCTCTCACAAGCTACGATAGAACCTGATCTGACCACCATCCCATCACATTGACCCTTACCTTCCCCGACTCTAAAAAAATAACCAAGACTTGGAGGATGAACCCATCCCTCCTAAAAGACCCAGTAAATCAGCAACACATAGACGCCAGAATCTGCCTATACTTCCAGGAAAATACGTCCCCAGACGTTTCACCCATCTCACTTTGGGAAGCACATAAATGTGTCTTAAGGGGAGAGCTCATCTCCATGACTGCAAAGGCTAAAAGACAACACCAAGAAAGGATTACGTCCCTTATTAACACAATCAATAGACTTGAAACAGCGCATAAGCAATAGGCCTCGCAAGCCACATTGCAAGACCTCTTATACATACGTTCCCCTCTGATGGACGAATTGGGGAAGCGCACTAGACATAGATATGTCCTTCAGCAAAAAATGTTCTACAAGCACGGCAATAAAAGTGGGAGGCTATTGGCCCGCACGATTCAAACTGCCAAGACTTCATCCTTAATTCACACTCTCCGAGACAGCCAGGGTTCGCTCCTCTCTAAAAATGAAGACATAGCAGCACACTTTGAAAAATTCTACTCTGCACTCTACAATCTACTGGATGACAATGTAGGGCCCCCTGATGCACCTGACCGACTCTCGCGAATTAGAGACTTCTTAGCCCAATATAGCCCCAATCCAATCACCCCGCAACAAACCGCGACCTTAGACCTACCACTCCCCCCCCCCCCGAGGAATTGTCCCTCGCTATGAAACAAATGAAGCCGGGCAAATGCCCAGGGCCTGACGGCTTCCCCCTTACCTCTACTACAAGAGTTTCTCTGACATACTCTCTCCGCAACTACTGACAACTCTGAACTCCCTCACGAACCCCTCTACCCCTGCAGGTGATATGTTAGGAGCCCACATAGCCGTCATCCCCAAAGAGGGCAAATACCCTTCCCAGGTCTCTAACTACAGGCCCATTTCTCTACTGAACGTAGATATCAAACTCTACGCAAAGATGATCGCGAATAGAGACTCACCCCTTGTCCCTGGCCTCATTTCCCCTGACCAGGTGGGCTTTGTCCCAGGGACAACACTATTCGAACTCTAAATATCCAACACTGGCTTACCACAAGTGGGACAGAGGGATTCTTTCTTTCACTTGACGCAGAGAAGGCGTTTGACAGGGTGGCCTGGGACTATATGTGGGAGGCATTGAGGGCCATTGGCCTTCCCTCCCGTATGCTTGCCTATATCAACGCTCTGTCTACCAACCCTTCTGCAAGGGTGAAAGCCAACGGCCTCCTGTCAAATGCCTTTCCCATAAGTAATGGCACTCGGCAAGGATGCCCACTTTCCCCCCTGATATTTGTCCTAACGTTAGAACCTCTTCTCAATAGACTACGAGCCAATACAGACGTCCAAGGGATCTTCATTAAACGCAAAGAATACAAAGTAGCCGCAATCACGGATGATATTTTACTAACACTACAGTCGCCTCGGACATCTTTGCCTAACCTCTTAAAAGACATCAAGAATTTTGGATTCCTATCCAATCTCAAAATCAATTATTCCAAATCCCACGCACTTAACATTTCTCTACCACCACATGAGGTATCCCACTGCCAGGACTCCTTTCCCTTTCAGTGGAAAGAGAAGCAATCACCTACATTGGCATTCAAATCACCAAAACAACAGCTAAACTCTACGCCCACAACTTCCTGACAGCTCTAGCTAGACTCCAAACGGATCTGAAAAATTGGGCCAACCTTAATGTATCATGGTTTGGCCGCTCTGCCCTAATAAAAATGATAGTCCTCCCACATATTTTGTACCTTCTGCAGACAATCCCAATCCATATAACCCCGTCTTTCTTTCTGTCATAAGAAGCTATGCACAATGTTAATTTGGAAGAGCAATGCTCCACGTATCAAATACTCTCGCCTGACGCACCCTAAAACCAATGGCAGCATTGCCCTACCTGATCTCTACCACTACTACCTAGCATGCCATCTGACGAGACTGATGGATTGGAAAGCCCATAGGAAAGGGAAGACTTGGGTGGCATTAGAAAGCTCTTTTTCGAGTTACCCCTTACACACCCTCCCCTGGCTCTCGCCGACCCACTGGTCCCACTCCGTCAAGACACACCCGCTCATCCACACCTCCTTGCTAGCCTTCAAGAAAGCGGTAGCCTCTCACCACATAACCTCACATATAGGCCCACTGACCCCCCTGAGGGGGAACCCAGACTTCTCTCCTGGGGAGTCGACCACATTCCTAACACAGGAATGGCCACACAATGACGTTTTAGCACAGCAATTCTTTCATAAAGGACGACTGAGATCCTATGACGCCCTCAAATCTATATCACGCATGAAGGAGTTTCCCTTCTGGACCTATAGACAACTGAGGCATTTCTTTACTTCCAAGTACCAAACTGACATTTGGACAAGACAACTCACCCCATTCGAATCCCTCCACTCCCAGACCACACCACAAAGACACATCATATCCTTGATCTATTCTATCCTCCAAGACGAAGCCCACTCCCCACAGACTGATTCCTCAAGAACATCATGGGGTAGAGACCTGCAAATTTCATTTACAGGTGAGGATTGGGGTACAATTTCCACGTATGCACATAAAGGGTCACTGAACGTAGCCATTCAAGAAAACGGCTACAAGATAATCACTAAATGGTACAGGACCCCATCCCGCTTACACAAATTCTCTCCCTCAATTCCAAATGTCTGTTGGAGGTGTAACAAAGAAGAGGGCTCTATGCTCCACATATGGTGGGAATGCACCATGCTCCAACCATTCTGGAAGGAGGTACACTCCATAATAACACAAGTCACCACATACACCCTAGATTTCACTGCTGCTCAGTATCTCCTCCATCACACCTCTTTGACCAAACGATCCTATCATAAATCCCTGGCCATGCAAATGGTCAATGCGGCAAGATTGTGCACTCATTTGGCACTCAAACAAGATCCCAACCATCAGAGAGTGGTTGACGAGGATCGCTAAAATTGAGGAGATAGAAGAGCTGATCTATACTGATCTATACCTCTCAGGACCGCACGCAGAAATTTTCCGCCACATGGGCCTGCTGGACACATTTCAAGTCCACGGAAAGATATAAATCTTACTTCCCGCATTGACAGTGACTAACATGAGCCACCCGTGTTGGACCCGGATTTGACCTGAATGTTGTGGCGGGGTCGGGAAGAGGAGCGGCCCCCTTACTCCCCGTACTCCCTCACCTCCCCCCCTTTTCCTACTCCACTGCTCCTCTATGGTCCTCCCATGGACCTTCTTGGTCCTCCCTTCCCCATTGTCTTCCCCTCCCTTACTCATTTCTACCCCTTTCTTTATACTCCCCATAGGTACACTCCATTCCATTGGCACACTACCCAACAAAGACGCCCCTCACCCCGGAAAGTAACAATTCTGGGTGGCATTTAACATCTATTATAACCTACGCGCAAGTTTCATGATCCTTTCGAGGCCATGAGAGGACCTGGTGTTTGTGGTCCCCATGGGCATTATCTACTTTTGATTCAACTTGCTATTACTAGATCGGAGCCTCTCAAGAACGCATAATTGTTGGTAGTACATACACTATTTCTTTCTGTTTACTGGTTACTTATGCTCAGTATATTTTGTATTTCCCTTCTCCATGTCTAGTAATTTGATCACATCTTTCTGTATACTTCGTCAATGTACCACACAGTCATGGATGCTACTTTTTTGTACCCGTTTGTTATGCCATGTATATATGATTTACGAATAAAAACCTTTTTGTGGAAAAATAAATAAATAAAGATAAAAAATTTAAATGGAAATAAAAATATAAATGAAAATAATAAAACTAATAGGAGATTGTAGAAGAAGTGAATAAGTTTATTACAACCTTTGTTTCAAGATTGTTGCCATAGGACGGTGGTCATCAACCCTGTCTCAGGGCCCACTAACAGGCCAGGTATTATGTATTACCTTGGGGAGATGCAGACTAGAATACTGCAATCACTGAGCAGCAAATGATATCACCTGTGATGTATTTCAGTTATCTTGCAAACCTGGCCTGTTAGTGGGCCCTGAGGACAAGGTTGATGACCACTGCCATAGGAGACAGAGGTCCTACTCATGCAGATGTGGTGTCTTGCTGGATGCCTTTCTCTCCGTGGCTGTCTAACTATAGAAGTCTGAGTCTAAATTAACATTTCAACTACTAAAGGGTGTTCTGGCCCTAACCCTCTCTCCCACAGTTCTGTTTAAGAGACAATAAATCTCTTTGCATTCAAGATGTGTCTGACACCCACTAAGCTACCTTGCATTGCACCCACCATGCCTCGTAACACACTCTACAAGGATGTCAGCTGTCCCTAACTCTGGAGGTCACCATTAAGCCTGAAGAGGCCCTGGACTTGGCTACACATATAAAACGGGTTAACCTACTATATACTGGAAGGTGACCACTTTTCACGTACCTTGTGGCAGAGCCTGACATGTACAGGCAGACCTCTTGTACAAGAGCGTGTTGAACTAAGAGCAGCCAGCAAACCCTATCCGTCTCCTGTCCTGATTGGCCTGGAGGAGAAGCTGGAAGACAATAGTGAATATTAATTCACTAGTGTCACAAGTGGGTGGGTTTGAGTCCGGTGCCCCGCATGCATCCATGCATGTAAACTAGTGGGGGCACGCCTGTGCCCTTTATGGACGGACCGCTCCTGGGTAAGAGTGCAACAGTGTAAATTTTCTGTCCCCTCAAAATAACTGAACACACAGCCATTAACCACTTCCCGCCCGCCCGCCCTATAGGGAATTGACGGTGGCAAAGTGGTTGCATAATCCTGACCGGACGTCATAGGACGTGATCAGGATTATGAGCCGCTGCGCGCCCCCGGGGGCGCGCATCGCGGCGATCGTTGTTGCGGGGTGTCAGTCTGACACCCGGCAACTACGATCTCGGTAAAGAGTCTCCAACGGAGACTCTTTACCACATGATCAGCCGTGTCCAATCACGGCTGATCACAGTGTAAATGGGAAGAGCCGGTGATCGGCTTTTCCTCACTTGCGTCTGTCAGACGCGAGTAGAGGAGAGCCAATCGGCTGCTCCTCTGACAGGGGGGGTCTGTGCTGATCGATTATCAGCACAGCCCCCCCGAGGATGCCCACACTGGACCACCAGGGATGCCACCAGACCACCAGGGATGCCCAGAAAAAGGTAATCCTCCCTAGACCACCAGGGATGCCAGTCAGCACAATGGATGCCAATAAGTGCCCATAATGGATGCCAATCAGTGCCCACAATGGGCAACACTGATTGGCATGCATTATTGTTTGGCACTGATTGGCATCCATTAGTACAGTATAACACCAATGCCGCCTATGAGTGCCCACCTGTGCCGTCTATGATTGCCCACCTGTGCCGCCTATCAGTGCCCACCTGTGCCACCTATCAGTGCCCACCTGTGTCACCTATCAGTGCCCACCCATGCCCATCTGTGCCGCCTATACATGCCCATCTGTGCCGTCCATCCATGCCAATCCGTGCCAGCTATCAGTGCCAATTTGTGCCACCTATCAGTGTCCATCCGTGTCGCCCATCCGTGTCGCCCATCAGTGCTGCCTATCAGTGCCGCCTATCAGTACCACATATCAGTGTCCATCAATGCCACCTCATCAGTGCCACTTCATTGGTGCCACATCATTGGTGCCCATCAGTGCCGCCTTATCAGTGCCCATCAGTGTAGCCCCATCAGTGCCCATCAGTGAAGGAGAAAACGTACTTATTTACAAAGTTTTGAAACTGAAACAAAAAAAACATTTTTTTTTTCAAAATTTTCGGTATTATTTTATTTGTTTAGCAAAAAATAAAAACCGCTGAGGTGATCAAATACCACCAAAACAAAGCTCTATTTGTGGGAAAAAAATGATAACAAATTTCATTTGGGTACAGTGTAGCATGACCGCGCAATTGTCATTCAAAGTGCGTTAGCGCTGAAAGCTCAAAATTGGTCTGGGCAGGAAGGGGTTTAAGTGCCTTGTATTGAAGTGGTTAAAGTCTAAACTGCTGGCAACAAAAGTGAGTTCACCTCTAAGTGAAAATGTCCAAATTGGGCCCAATTAGCCATTTTTCCTCACCGTTGTCATGTGACTCCTTAGTGTTACAAGGTTTCAGATGTGAATGGGGAGCAGGGGTGTTAAATTTGGTATTATCGCTCTCACTCTCTCATGCTGGTCACTGGAAGTTCAACATGGCACCTCATGGCAAAGAGCACTCTGAGGATCTGAAAAAAAGCATTGTTGCTCTGCATAAAGATGGCATAGGCTATAAGAAGATTGCCAAGACCATGAAACTGATCTTCAGCATGGTGGCTAAGACCATACAGCAGTTTAACAGGACTCAGAACAGGCCTCGCCATGGTCGATCAAAGAAGTACACGTGCTCAACGCCATATCCAAAGGTTATGCATATGCGTATTTGCCCCTGCCTAGGAGCTTCGACTGCACTACATTCCTGATACCACTACACATATAAAGAACCACAAACCTAGCTATCTGACACTGTATATGTGAGATAATAACAATAGCACAGTCTAATACAAGGATTTAGATCAGCACACAGGCTGGGATCCTTAACTAATAGTCTCTGCTTCCGGGTTGAGTGAAAATATAGCAGCACCTGTGTGTATAATATTTGAAAAATTCAGAAAATACAATGTACTCCTGATCCCAGCACTCCAATGAACTTGACTTACCCTTCAGCAGCTGTTATCAATACACATCAAAACTATTAAAATCCAAATGCCTAATTAAAAACCAAACACTAACAGCGCTGTTAGTGTTTGGTTTTTAATCAGGCATTTGGATTTTAATACCTGTGTGTATAAAATGATGTGACTCAGTTTTCTGTGCATTTCCTGCATTAAGGTAATAAAATCTCCTATGCTCAGACCCCCCTAAATACTTACCTGAGCCACAATTTTTATCCAGTGCTGTGCCCGAAAGAAGGATCGCTGCTCTCTTTCTCCTCACAGGACATAGAGGCAGCATTGGGAGCCATTGGCTGTCAGTCAAGTGCTTGCTATGGGGGCAGACACTGAAAAGAAAGAGCAGACAGCACCAGCAGGGGATACGAGAAGAGGAGGTAATTATAACATGTTTCTTATTTTAATTATTATATTATTCCATGAAGAAACATCACGTTTCAAATGTAAACCCTTTTTCAAGGAGAGGAGAGCTCAGCTTGTCTGCAAGGGTTAAAAGCACTAACAGCACTAACTGTTTACAGAAGGATCTTGTAATCAAATATAGCAATTCTTGATAGAGCAGTTTTTGTACAATAATCTGGATGTCCTTTTGAATTGTGTGATGAAACAAAGAAGGAGATTTGCTATTCAAATTGCAAAGTCCCCTGTGTGGAATCCATCTTTGTGTATAAGCAGGAATTGTGCATTTACAGAATATTACGTTTTTTTGTTTTTTGCTGACAGACATTCTCAGAGCATTTCTTATTTACACATTCATTCTTGCAAAAGGCCCATTTTAATTTAGCGCTCATCCATGAAGGAGCTATGGAAATATTGGGTCCCCTGTTCCTGTGCCCATGACTCTCCAAACAGCACCAGGCCATCTGACGCCCCTGGCTAGGTCGGCAATATTTATTGGCAATTTACACTATATTACTAAAAATGATGGGACCCCTGTCTTTACATGCATATGAACTTTAACCACTTGGTGGCCCCCTGCCGCCTGCAGTATGGAACTCCTGTGTGAATCACCGTAGCTGTACGGCGGGCACCTTAAGGAACATAGGGAGCGCACACCCGCGCGTGACGTAGGCTATAGACGATGGCCGCCGGCTACCCACAATTGCTCCTGAGAAGGTCAGAACAGAGATCTGTCAATGTAAACAGACAGATCTCCATTCTGTCAGGGGAGTAGAAACAGATTGGCTCTTCCTAGTACTTAGGAACAGTGATTGGTCTCCTCCTCTAGTCAGTCCCATCCCCCCACAGTTAGAAACACAGAGGGAACACATTTAACCCTTTGATCGCCCCCCCAGTGTTAACCTCTTCCCTGCCAATGACATTTATACAGTAATCAGTGGCTATTTTTAGCTCTGATCGCTGTATAAATGTTATTGGTCCCAAAATAGTGTCAAACGTGTCAGATCTGTCCACCGCTATGTCACAGTCCCAATAAAAATCACAGATCGCTGCCATTACTAGTAAAAAAAAATTATTTTTTTTTAATGAGTTTTTGGGGAATATTTATTATAGCAAAAAGTAAAAAAAAAAAAAAAAAAAAAAAAATCGCTTTTTTTCAAAATCTGGCCTTTTTTGTTTATAGTGCAAAAAATAAAGAACGCAGAGGTGATCAAATACCACCAAAATAAAGCTCTATTTGTGGGAAAAAAAGGACGTCAAGTTTGTTTGGGTACAGCGTCGCACGACCGCGCAATTTTCAGTTAAAACTGCACAGTGCCATATCGCGAAAAATGGTATGGTCAGGAAGTGGGTAAATGCTTCCGGGTCTGAAGTGGTTAATGGCATCCCAGTCTTAGTCTGTAGGGTTCAATATTGAGTTGGCCCACCCTTTGCAGCTATAACAGCTTCAACTCTCCTGGGAAGGCTGTCCACAAGGTTTAGGAGTGTGTTTATGGGAATATTTGACCATTCTTCCAGATGTGCATTTGTGAGGTCAGGCACTGATGTGGACAAGAAGGCCTGGCTCACAGTCTCTGCTCTAATTCAGCCAAAAGGTGTTCTATCTGGTTGAGGTCAGGACTCTGTGCATGTCTTTATGGACCTTGCATTGTGCACTGGTGCGCAGTCATGTTGGAACAGGAAGGGGCCATCCCCAAACTGTTCCCACAAAGTTGGGGGCATGAAATTGTCCAAAACGTCTTGGTATACTAAGTAAACAATAAATGGTGTTGCGCTCCACACAAAATTGATTAAATCTAATAACAAAATTGATAAATAATCGCATAAAATCTTAAAGACGCACTCATGCGATTAAAATTACTTTACAGGAAATGTTCTCTCCAGCAAAAGAGACCAATAGAGGCACATGCTCAGTTTGGTCTCTATTGCTGGAGAGAACATTTCCTGTTTGATCGAAAGTAGTCAGGTCACAGCCAACCAGCGCTGGCCAGACAAGGGGTCGGGGGTCAGTCAGTGTCAGAAGATAAGCCAGAGGAGAGTGAAATCAGGAACATTTAATGCTCAACCAGGAACTTCTATATATCAGGAGACAACTGTATACCAATCGTCAGAAAAGTGTAAAAAATAAAAACCACAGAGGTGATCGAATACCACCAGAGGAAGGCTCCATTTTATCTGGAGGAAAAGTTTTGGGGGCGCCTACACTGCATTTAGGATATACACCGCAAATCATTGGAGTGTTCCTATACCTACTGAGGACATACATCCCAATTGAGGATACACCTGCTATATTGGAGCATATTGCTGTCTAACTGACAGCAGTGAGGTAAGGTACCCACTGCACTCAGTGTGTGAGCACCCACGTTTGAGGAGCTGCAAGATCACTGGTGGAACTATCCCGGGGTTGTTCACAGGATTAACCCTTCACATAGCACAGCGTGGATTCACTTTATTTTTTGCATGAACTGAATTACTAGTCCTTTATGTTAATTAAGAGACACTTTTAGGAACCCCCTCTTTTTGGATTATTGTCTTTTTACTTTTTGATATATTTTTTTACATATTTTTTTATATTCTTTTATTGTGTATTTATTTTTCTCTTACACAAGTTTTCTGTACACACGTTGGCACTTGGATGCACTTTCATGGACTGTCACACATTTGTTTGATGTCACGATTCTTTTGAAGTGTTATTATCAGGATTTGCGTTTTTATCTGTATTACTTCACTTGCACTTTATTATGATTGTATAGATCATTTAGATCTCTCTTTTATGAATAACACTAGGAACAAGTTTTATTCTGAACACCCTATTAATCACTTGGTATAAATTTTAGCACAAAAGTTTGTAGTTATAATTTAAAGTAATTTTAATCGCATGAGTGCGTCTTTAAGATTTTATGCGATTATTTATCAATTTTGTTATTAGATTTAATTAATTTTGTGTGGAGCGCAACACCATTTATTGTTTACTTACTATCACTTGAGGGGAGGGTTTGCCCCTCTGCCGGTGTTTTTGCTGCAACCATACCAGTCTTCTTGAATTTACCATTGTAGCGCGAGGATAACCCATTATTACCAGTCTTGGTATACTGATGCCTTAAGAGTTCCCTTCACTGGAAATAAGGGGCCAAGCCCAACCTCTGAAAAACCACCTCACATTATAATCTCCCCTCCACCAAATTATTTGGACCAGTGCACAAAACAAGGTCCATAAAGACATGGATGAGAGAGTTTGGGGTGGAAGAACTTGACCTGACCTTAATCCGATTGAACACCTTCGGGATGAATTAGAGCGGAGACTGTAAGCCAGGCCTTCTCATCCACATCAGTGCCTGACCCCACAAATGCATGGAAGAATGGTCAAACATTCCCCTAGACACACTCCTAAACCTTGTGGGCAACCTTCCCTGAAGAGTTGAAGCTGTTATAGCTGCAAACGGTGGGCCAACTTAATATTGAACCCTACGGACTAAGACTGGGATGCCATTAAAGTTCATGTGCTTGTAAAGGCAGGCGTCCCAATCCTTTTGGTAATATAATGTGTATACAGTGCCTTGAAAAAGTATTCATACCCCTTGACATTTTCCACATTTTGTCATGTAACAACCAAAGATGTAAATGTATTTTATTGGAATTTTAAGTGATAGACCAACACAAAGTGGCAAATAATTGTCAAGTGGAAGGAAAATGGTATTCAAATTTTTTTACAAATAAATACCTGAAAAGTGAAAATTTGTATTCAGTCTCCCTTAGTCAATACTTTGTAGAATCACCTTTCACTGCAATTACGGCTGCAAGTCGTTTTGGGTATGTCTCTACCAGCTTTGCACATCTAGAGAGTGACATTTTTGCAAAATAGCTCAAGCTCTGTCAAATTGGATGGAGAGCTTCTGTGAACAGCAATTTTCAAGTCTTGCCACAGATTCTCAATTGTATTTAGGTCTAGACTTTGACTGGGCCATTCTAAGGCCGCGTACACACGCGGGGACTGTTCGCCCAACTTTGTCCGCCAAACAGTTTCAGCGGACAGTCCGCTCAAAATTAGCATGGACGGACTTGCCCACACACGACGAACGAACAGTCCGCTGAAACCGTGCGCGATGACGTGAACGGCACGTACGACGGGACGAAAAATACGACGTCCTATACACTGCAATGCAAACTTCGGCGTGTAAATCCTTTCTGAGCATGCGCGGAACTTAGTTTGACGAACAAGCCTACACACGAGGGGACTGTTCGCTGAAACAGAGTTTCAGCGGACAGTTTTTCGGAATTTCTTTGTTCAGCAGACTGTCCGCTGAAACTGTCCGCTGAAAGCCCACACACGAGCGGACTGTCCGCCGAAACACTGTTCAGCGGACAAAGTTGAGCGAACAGTCCCCGCGTGTGTACGCGGCCTAACACATGCATATGCTTTGATCATTCCATTGTAAATCATTCCATTGTAGCTTTGGCTGTATGTTTAGGGTCGTTGTCCTGCTGCACCCCATACTACGAGGCTTATATGTTTGTGATGTTTAGAGGTGTCAAAAAAAGGGGGAAATACCTTATTACATGCTCCAGCAGGGTCCCTCTATCTGGTCCAGTGCTGCCCCATCATGTAAAATGTGGGGTAATAGCCCTGTAATGTACACGGTGATACCAAGGAAACACCCACAGACCATATTGGAAAGATGAGGGTAATGACAGAACTGGCCAGAGTGAGATATAGAATAATAATAATAATGCCTGTTCTTCTACTACCCATCCATAACTACATAGGGGAAGGTGGAATATATATTTTTTTTTCAAATTTCTAGAGTTGGGCTTTAAAAAGCCTTAGCCTGTTTATAAAGGTAAATCCTAAAATGTTTAATTTTGCCCTGCTTTACAAAAATAGATGAGAAAATTCCGTAAAAGTCATGTCTCTATGTGGTAATTAGGAACAGTACTCTTGTATTTGTTAGGCAGTAGTAGCATGTCAACCGTGTTAAATATGTCAATATAACTGAAGGTCTAAAATGAAGGTTACAAAGGCTCTTGGCCTTGACATCCAATTAGCCTTTCAACTAAAAGACATCTGAATCTTAATATTGATAGGAACAAAAATTGAAAGGATATCTCTTTTTGGGGGGCTAGTAACATCCCTTTAATAGAATCTGACACAGTTCATCCAAATTCTTTTATTTTAAGTAATGACTTAAACCTTTTTTTTTTTTCATTTTTAGTACTGTTATCAGAATTGATTTTTTATTTCTCTGCTCCCTCAAGTCTGTTCCATCTAGAAGCACAAACAGACAGACACAAAAAGAGATTATTGGCCATAGCTCATTTCCTAATTCCCTAGCGAAAAGAGTTATTTATAGCTCCCAAATATGACCATCATTTCCAACTATAATCATATTATAAGCAGTGACCTCTTCATATGAGTCTTTGCTAGTTCTCATTTTGCGTCTGTGTCTACAAAATGAAAGGGCAAAAGCTACCTACCCACGCACACTATTCAACAGACTAAATCACTGGAATTATTCATTGCTCCATAGTACTAATGCAGTTTTTCCAACTTGTCTTTTTCTATGAGGAATATGCAAAATTGAAAAAAAAATCTATAAATAAATTGAAATGCTTGAAAAATGCTCTTCTCTGTCTCCATATCCACATATCAACTGTTAGCAGTTGGCCTTGATTTCTTGCATGATTTTCCAAGAATTTCACCAATGTCACCATCAGTCATTTTTTTCTAAAGCAGAACTCCAGCTATACCTTCTATTTTGCACTGTTGTATAGGCTTCTCTCCTGTACGTAAAAAGTGTATTATGTTTTCACTGCACAGCGTGAGCTTCTCGCAGTATGCATTAAAGAGGAAGTAAACCCTGATGAGTTTACTTTCTCTTTGATTCCCTGCAAAGGTAAAGCATAATGGACTACTATGCATCGCCTGTCCCTTGTAGTCCGGCGCATCCATTTTCTCTGCCTGTCTTTCGGCCTAGACGGTTTAGGAGATATTTCTTGGACCTACAGGTAAGCCTTAATCTAGGCTTACCTGTAGGTCAAAGTTGGTTGTAAGGGTTTACAACCACTTTGAAGGTTATGGCAATTCAGATAGCGCTTATTTCCTGGCAGACTAATTTTCATCATAATCTTAATTTTTTTTCCCCCAGTCTTATTGTTGTTGTTCCTCCATTTCTTTTACTGAAATTCAATTCTTTCAATCATACAGACTCCGTCATCACATTTGGGGTACCATCTACGGCAGTCTGCAAACAAATGTATTCTGTCTAGGAAGGTCTACCACTGCAGACTGGCATCCACCCAATAAGGCTTTTGATATCTGAAGAACTCCTCCCAAGCTTGCATCAGTGCTGAGTGCTTGTGAGAGGAGCAGTGAGGGTAGGTGCTTTTCGAGAAACTATGAACACCACCTCACCCCTAAAACCAGCTATAGCCTGCATATAGAAACTGGGTCTGGGTCTAAAATAAGGTAAGTATTCAAACAAAATAATAATTAGCATGTTGATAGGGGTGCAAGCCAAGGAAGGCAAAATGTAAGCAGATTAAACTTTGGCTTTAAACAATCAGTTCAGGAACATTCATGCTTTTGTGATCTTTGATAGCAGGATAGGCATTTATAGCACATTATCTTGAGGGATCAGTAGCAGTTGACTGATTAATTATTCCTATGAGAACAATTGGTCAGGGATGTCATACAGTACAACATAATGACTTTGCCTAGTGTAAAATAAATGGACTGAATTAATTAATGATCATTTTATGTCTTTGGGCTTCTCAGAAACAGACTTCCAAAACTAAGAGAAATGATCATAGTTGTATTAAAAAAATCACTCATACTCCAGGATTACATGTCATAATATATCCAGTCTACTCACTGACAAGTTAAAATTAAATCACTATGATCAGCTATGGGTCCCATATTCAAACACATTGCTTGTGGTATACCCCCCCACCAAAATAGTCATACATACTAATTCATTTGTTCAATAGGTTAGTCAACTTTTTATTTGAATATTTTTTTTGAATATTTTTCAGCTATATATTACATTATGTTATTATGTTCCTAGTAACATCAATACAGATTGTTCCATGTTTACATATGTAGAAACAATTTCAACATGATATTAGAAATCAGAGAAAGTAAACAGTACACTTCTTGCTGCTAGCTCATACTGAAGTTAAACAATATGCCCCTCGTACATTAAAGCGGTTGTATACCCCTTTTTAACATTTTTACCTACAGGTAAGTCTATAAAAAGGCTTACCCGTAGGTAAAATGAATATCTCCTAAACCATGTAGTCACCCTGCATGTAGCCACTCATTTCGTACGAATCTCAAATTCGTACGAATTTCCCTAAATTCGTACGTTCGGGAGGATCTGAAATATGAATTGCCATGCGTCTGAATTTTGTACGAAATACAAACTTTTGTTTACGAATCCCCAGGAGGAAGTCAGCACAGCACAGGGATGGTGGGAGCCCCTCATCTAACGAAAATTCATATTTCGAATAGGAAATTCTTCAACGGAATTTCGGATAAAAACCAAACTTCCATCAGCATTGACTGTCATATTGAGGTATATTTTTGCCTTTAAAATCATCGTAACGAACTTTCGTACAAGTTAACGAACCTAACAACAATTCATATTTCGTACGAATTAAAATTGAATTTCGGACATGAAATACGAAGTACGAATTCATTTTAATACGAACCGTAACGGAACAGAACGAAACTAATTTATTGACAGCACCCATGTCTAGTCAGTGGCGCATGCACAGTGAAGGTCTGGAGAAGGTCTAGTGTATCGTGCTGGAAATAGCCGGAACTCAGGACTCTCATTAGTGGGAGTGACATCATCACAGTTCCGGGCCACTCACAGCGCCAGAGCCGCGAACCTGGAAGAAACGCAGAGGGGAAAATATCAGTTCCCTCGGCGGTGACCGGGATGTGATGCAGATGCTTCATTCTAAGGTAAGTATTTCATCATGTGAAATACAAATAATTATTGCGCCTTCCCTAAAAAACAGAATTAAAACCTGAAAGAAAAGCAGCTACATAGAATATGACAAAAATTCAAACAGTGATAGTGGTAAATATGTAGCGCTAAGCCATCCAAACTGTGATACAAATAAAAATCACAGACTGGTGAGTGAAATTAATCAAACTACTAGTGAAAAACGTCCACATATAAACTAGTGAAACATAAAATGTCCATCAACAAGTGAATTGTAAACAGGATGTCACACAACCATAAGGACCATCGAGCTGTAAACGTCTTCAAAATGGATGATAAGGTTAATACACGCTTACCAAAGATGTTGGACTCGACTGCCGTAAGACAACAAGTCAATCAGGCATGAATACACCCACGGGACGGGCAAGCAGTGACTGTACATCAGATGTCAGGAGATTTTAAAATACACCTCACTCTTTCTCTATACGATGTTAACCATGGAATGGATGCTGCAGCCGGTCCCAGTCATAAGGATGGTTCCAACCGCCAGAGGTACCACAACAGGGAATTAGATGATGGCAAATAGAAGATGACACAAACACACCCTTATAGGGATACTGGAACCAAATGATGGAACCCAACAACACTTTCATCAGTAAAACATAAAAAAGAAAAGGAAAAAGCGGGGCTCCGATGGTGCAGGTCAAAAAACGGTTTTAATTGATAAAAACCAGCATACAAAAAAGTGATCACATGTAGTAAAACAAGTATTTCATCATGAGCTAATAAGTGGTGCATACTAGCTCATTATGCCTTTGCCATACATTTTTTTTGTTTTTGTTTTTTTGTTTTCGGGTATACAACCGCTTTAACTGCTTTAGCTCCGGAAGATTTTACCCCTTCCTGACCAGAGCACTTTTTGCGATTCGGCACTGCGTCGCTTTTACTGACAATTGCGCGGTCGTGTGACGTTGCAACCAAAAAAATTTGACACCCTTTTTTTCCCACAAATAGAGCTTTCTTTTGGTGATATTTGATCACCTCTGCGTTTTTTATTTTTTGTGCTATAAACAAGAGTGACAATTTTGAAAAAAATGCATTATTTTCTACTTCTTGCTATAATAAACATCCCCCAAAAATATATAAAAAAAATATTTTTTCCTCAGTTTAGGCCGATATGTATTCTTCTACATATTTTTGGGGAAAAAAAAAATTGCAATGAGCTTATATTGATTGGTTTGCGCAAAAATTAGAGTGTCTACAAAATAGGGGATAGTTTTATGGCATTTTTTTTTTATTAGTAACGGTGGCAATCTGTGATTTTTATCGTAACTGAACCATTATGGCAGACACATCGGACACTTTTGACACTATTTTGGGACCATTGTCATTTATACAGCGATCAGTGCTATAAAATGCACTGATTACTGTGTAAATGACACTGGCAGTGAAGGGGTTAACCACTAGGGAGTGATCAAGGGGTTAAGTGTGTCCTAGGGAGTGATTCTAACTGTAGGGGTGGGCTTCAAGTCACATGACAGCATTCACGGCTCCCAATGACACAAGCCAGAACCGGGAAATGCCTTGTTTACATAGGCACTTCCCCATTCTGAGGCTCTGTGACACAATCACTGGGAGACTGGCGGACATTGAGTCCGCCGGTCCCACAAGCATGGTCACGCTATACATGTCACGTGCCTGCTATCCCCGGATCTTAAAGGGGACGTACAGGTACGCACATTTGCCCCCCTCTGCCATTATGCCGATGTGTATCAGCATGCAGTGGTCGGCAAGTGGTTAAAGTTGCCAGGATCTTCTCAATGCTGTCAACTTTATCTATATAATAAAATATATGTAGCCCTACCCCATAGAAGCCACTAGATAGGATGGCTCCTCTTTTCTTTGGCTCGACTTTCTCAAGAACTTCATCCCCTCTGACACACCAGTTTGAGTGTACAAACATAAAATATCACAGGAAATTACTGAAAGTAATACTTAGCACCCAATAGAGGTGTTATATCAAAGAAAACACAGGTACCAAACCAGGCAGTAAAGGCGCACTTAATATATTCTCACCCAATTTCATTGTTAACTAGGCCAGCATCAAATGGATTGACAATGGTAACAACACAATTTAGCATACAATGTGATTAACAGTAAGAACTAGGCTTCCGATGGCTTCCTGGCCAGCATAAACATTAGCAAGGCCACCTCTAATGTTGCCACCTAATCTACCCAGTGCTGGAACTACACTGCCAGAGTACACTTATGGTGACAATGCTAGTCCTTGACCAACTGTGTATGCTCTGCCCAAAAGCAAAGCAGTATAGTAGAGGAGGGGGCAGAAGAACAAAGAGAGCTTGCCGAATAAACACTATGGGGGGCAGTCCCCTGAGATGTTGTTCTGCCAGCTATTTTTGGGGGCCCTTTAACTACTTACAGACCGGACCATTTTGCTGGTCAAAGACCAGACCACTTTTTGCGATTCTGCACTGCGTCGCTTTAACTGACAATTGCGCGGTTGTGTGACGTGGCTCCCAAACAAAATTGCGCTATAAACAAAAATAGAGCGACAATTTTGAAAAAAAACGCATTATTTTTTACTTTTTGTTATAATAAATATCCCCAAAAATATATTAAAAAAAACATTTTTTTCCCTCAGTTTAGGCCGATATGTATTCTTCTACATATTTTTGGTAAAAATAAAATAAAAATCACAATAAGCGATTATTGATTGCTTTGTGCAAAAGTTATAGCGTTTACAAAATAGGGATAGTTTTATGGCATTTTTATTAATAATTTTTTATTATATTTTTTTTTACTAGTAATGGCGGCGATCAGCGATTTTTATTGAGACTGCGTCATTGTGGCGGACACATCGGACATTTTTGACACATTTTTGGGACCATTGTCATTTATACAGTAATCACTGCTATATAAATGCAGTGATTGCTGTGTAAATGCCACTGGCAGTGAAGGGGTTAACCAGTGGGTGGCAGTGTAGGGGTTAAGTGTTTCTAGGGGTGTGTTACTAACTGTGGGGGGGTTGGGCTTTAATTTAGTAAACACTGATCTCTGCTCCAATCACATGGAGCAGAGATCAGTGTCACTAGTTGCTAGGCAGAATGGAGAAATGCTGTTTACAACGGCATTTCTTCATTCGGCCGCTCTGTGAGACGATCGCGGGTATGCCCGTGGCGATCGAGTCCACGGGTCCCGCGACCAGACTCACGGGGTCCCGACCAGCGTGGTAGGGCGGCAAATTTAAAAGGACGTACAGGTACGCCCATTTGTCTGCCCGTGCCATTCTGCCGACGTACATCGGCGTGCGCTGGTCGGGAACTGGTTAAAGAGGAACTATAGTCTGCTCACATAATTTGTAAAAAAAAAACATCTTTGCCATTCTGAAGCTTCCCTCCAACTACTTTGCATATTATTTTATATATACTGTGATTCTGTACTTGCCAAGTATGCTGCAGAAATCTCCCTCCACTGAGTCTGGCTGCAATCATTTTAACTGTGGGTATACCTTATAAGGGGTATAAAGTATTTACTGGCAGAAAAAAAAATGTTTTACTATCCAAAGTTAAAACAACAAGGACAGAAGTTTTAATAGAGTACCTTCTTCCTCAGAGCCTAGACATTCTGGGATAATGCACAAGGCTGGTGCACCCTCTTCTTTTTATCTTTTTTTGCTTGGAATTAGCCCTCCCCTTGATAGCCAGAGGAGAATGGTTAGGCAAAAGGCAATGTCTCTTTCTTCTTAGTGCTGTAGGCCAGCATCTGTCTCCATACAGATAGGTGGGGAAAAATAATTAAGTTCAGTAAGATGTCTCCTTGCACTACACATTATATCATATATCTATATAACACCACGTCTGAGTAGAAGTTGAAGAGTAGGAGGAGGATTGAGGAGAAAAGAAATAGTGAAGGAAGAGATTGAGTGAAGTTGGGTAAGAAGTTGGGGGGGGGTAGATTTAGTCTTGCAATGACCAGTAAGTAATCTCATCTATGCCAAACATGTAAATTAGCGTTGGTTGGATTGATCTACCTTATCAGAGGCCAGTATTTCCAGGTATTCTGTCAAGCATGTAAAAACATTCCAAGGGAACCACTTCCTATGGAAAGAGTCTTCCTTCCCTCTAAGGGTTGAGGAGAGATCTTCCATAATTTTAGTGTTGTGTATTCAGGCAAACCACTATTTTAAGGTTTGGGGTTCTTATCTACACCCATTAGCTAGAACACAAGATTTTGCCTTGTTTACCAGGTTGTGGATTGTAAGGATGTGGCCCTTAAACATTGACATCAGTTTGCCCTTTGCTATGACTTAATTTAGAGTGCTTCTTTAACAAAGGGTTGTAGCTTACAGTTTAAAATTATGCAACAATGTTCTATAGAAAAAGAAGAACTTGCTATGTTGTGTGATAACTTGGCAATACATCCAGAATCTAAGCTTGAGAAGTATAACCACAGACAGTCTGGTAATACGCCTATAACACTTCTATAGGTAAAAGGAACTAAAGTATTTATGCAATATTCGAAATACTTTAAGAGATGTGTATGGACTAATTGTAATAATATTCCCAAACCACTGTGACTGATAAGCTTTGATGTGCTTTGACATGCTCTGCCATTTCAGTATACAAGATAGCTTAAATCTGCAACTATAAAAGAATGCTTAGTAAAATGCTTGCACAAGCATTTTTCTCTATATACATCATTGTGGGTTGGTTTGTCTTTTCCTGTTCTCTGTTCTGTAGGCCATGGGATAGGATGCATGGCATATGACTCATAACCAGATGGCCTGTTGACCCGAGTTAACTCATGATAATATATCTTAAAGTGTCACTGATTTGTATAACCATATAACTATGTATTTCTATACAAATATATACTTTACTAACCACTTTCACCTCACCCCTTTCTAATGTTATGTTAAACCATATATAAGCTGTAAAACACCTAATAGAGGCAGACAGTTTGTGAATGCACAACCTGCTTCCGTTTCATTCCGCGTCTCCAGATATCTGAGGGCCCCGTTGGTGTACCTAATAGATGGGTGGTCATCCAGAATACCTACTATTTCCTTTCACTAATGAGTGGGTGATAAGCTATGGGTGAACATTCTCTATTGGTTTAATGGAAACATTGACTGGTCATATCCTGTTTTGTATACTGTACTTAGGATACTGAACCAGGAAATAAAGATGAGTAATGCATCATTCTATGTCTGTGTTTGACATGCATTGCTCCCACAGGGCTTTGTATGTGTGTGTCTGAATGTGTGGAACGGAGAGTGCCGGAAAAGGTTAGTATAGATTATATAGATCGATAATATAGAAAGGAATAGATCCCTTAGATAGATAGCTACCATTAACTTGTTACAAATCTGGGATAACCTTTAAGTTAGTATAGGAGTAATATAAAGGGAGTATATCCTTACAATGCATGTAAAATAGCTTGCCAATAAAAATTGTAAAATCTTGTACATCATATATAAGCATATAAATATCTGTAACATTCCTATCATAAATATGTTAACATTCATCTGAAAATTACATCAGTGATTCAGTGGTAGACTGGTAGCATTAATTGTTATGCATTTCACAGATTAACTTTTCTTGAGACAATGAAGGAATGATATATATTATTATAATATTAAATATTTTTACATAGGTAACATTAAAGGGATTGTAAAGTCATTATTTTTATTTTATTTTTTTAATACCAAACATGTTATACTTACCTCCACTGTGCAGCTCGTTTTGCACAGAGTGGCCTCGAACCTGCTCTTCTGGGGTCCCTCGGTGGCTGTCTCTGCTTCCTCCCGCAGGTACTTCTCACGTTCATGCAAGCTCCCCCGCATGGTGAGAAGCACCTGCGGGCATGCTCCGATGATATAGCTGTATATAGCTATAACCGCTGGCTGCATCACACGGCCCCACCCCAGCGCGCCGCATCATTGGACGTGATTGACAGTAGTGCGAGCCAATGGCTGCGCTGCTTTCAATCCATCCACTCCAGCCAATCAGCGGCCAGGCTGAGCGGCGAAGAGGACGTCGGGGATGAGCGCAGGACTTTCGAGGGGTCAGGTAAGTAAAATGGGGGGACTGGGGGCGCCAGCACTGTGAGATGTTTTTTCACCTTAATGCATTTACCTTTACAACCCCTTTAAGGCATGTGTGTTTAAGCATTTCCATACAATCCCACACTTGTGTATACTGTATGTAGCCTTGTGAAAGTATTCGGCCCCCTTGAACTTTTAAACCTTTTGCCACATTTCAGGCTTCAAGATATGACATTTTTATTTTTTGTGAAGAATCACCAACAAGTGGGACACAATTGTGAAGTGGAACGAAATCTATTGGATTTTTGAAACTTTTTTAACTAATAAAAAAATGAAAAGTGGGGCGTGCAAAATTATTCGGCCCCCTTGCGTTAATACTTTGTAGAGCCACCTTTTGCTGCGATTACAGCTGCAAGTCGCTTGGGGTATGTCTCTATCAGTTTTGCACATCGAGAGACTGAAATTCTTGCCCATTCTTCCTTGCAAAACAGCTCGAGCTTAGTGAGATTGGATGGAGAGCGTTTGTGAACAGCAGTTTTCAGCTCTTTCCACAGATTCTCGATTGGATTCAGGTCTAGACTTTGACTTGGCCATTCTAACACCTGGATACATTTATTTGTGAACCATTCCTTTGTAGATTTTGCTGTATGTTTGGGATCATTGTCTTGTTGGAAGATAAATCTCCGTCCCAGTTTCAGGTCTTTTGCAGACTTTCATCCAGAATGGTCCTGTATTTGGCTGCATCCATCTTCCCCTCAATTTTAACCATCTTCCCTGTCCCTGCTGAAGAAAAGCAGGCCCAAACCATGATGCTGCCACCACCATGTTTGACAGTGGGGATGGTGTATTGAGGGTGATGAGCTGTGTTGCTTTTATGCCAAACATATCGCTTTGCATTGTGGGCAAAAAGTTCGATTTTGGTTTCATCTGACCAGAGCACCTTCTTCCACATGTTTGGTGTGTCTCCCAGGTGGCTTGTGGCATACTTTAGACGAGACTTTTTATGGATATCTTTGAGAAATGGCTTTCTTCTTGCCACTCTTCCATAAAGGCCAGATTTGTGCAGTGTACGACTGATTGTTGTCCTATGGACAGACTCTCCCACCTCAGCTGTAGTTCTCTGCAGTTCATCCAGAGTGATCATGGGCCTCTTTGCTGCATCTCTGATCAGTCTTCTCCTTGTCTGAGCTGAAAGTTTAGAGTGATGGCCAGGTCTTGGTAGATTTGCAGTGGTCTGATACTCCTTCCATTTCAAAATGATCGCTTGCACAGTGCTCCTTGAGATGTTTAAAGCTTGGGAAATCTTTTTGTATCCAAATCCGGCTTTAAACTTCTCCACAACAGTATTATGGACCTGCCTGGTGTGTTCCTTGGTCTTCATGATGCTCTCTGCGCTTTCAACAGAACCCTGAGACTATCACAGAGCAGGTGCATTTATACAGAGACTTGATTACACACAGGTGGATTCTATTTATCACCATCAGTCATTTAGGACAACATTGGATCATTCAGAGATCCTCGCTGAACTTCTGGAGTGAGTTTGCTGCACTGAAAGTAAAGGGGCCGAATAATTTTGCACGCACCACTTTTCAGTTTTTTATTTGCTAAAAAAAGTTTAAAATATCCAATAGATTTCGTTCCACTTCACAATTGTGTCCCACTTGTTGGTGATTCTTCACAAAAAATAAAAATAGTATATCTTTATGTTTGAAGCCTGAAATGTGGCAAAAGGTTGAAAAGTTCAAGGGGGCATCCTGGGTCCGCTGCCCTGCTGTTCTAACCCACTTCATCCACCCACCAAACTGGGAGAAAGAAGGGGGGGGGGGGAGAGGAAAATGACTTCACTGGGGCATCGATTGCTGACTTGCAAGAATTTACAGTATCTGGAGTTTATCCAGGGGAACCAGTGGAACAGAAGAGGAGGTTCTTGGCACACCCTAGGTGGCCGCACCTAAAAATAATGAAATATAAAATAAGTGTTCCACATAAAGATATTCTAAGTGAATATATAAATGTTGTGTTACAATAATATACTATTATATAAGTGCGTATATAAATAAGAAATAGAAAGTGGAAGAAAGTAATGCTTAGTTGCCCAAATAATATATGTTTATACAAAAGCAATTTAGTAAAAAAGTGTGGAGTCACCAGTATGATGATTATCGTTATTGTGAAGTGGTGTTACTATTATTCGTAAATGATTAACAAGTAGTGCAAGCAAACCAAAATGTGTAGGTTGTGGATGAAAAAAAATTAAAAAGACTAAAAAAACTGACATAGGAATGTGCTTAAACGACTGACCCCATCTGCGCATGGTGATGTGACTGTGATAGCATTAGTGATAGAAAGTGCAGTAAAAACTAAGAAGATATTAGTAGCATTAATGATTGATAATATAATACCTGTGTACTCTATCTGCTGCACTTGTTTTGTAGCCTGCAGATGAGTAAGTTAGCCCCTTATGGCAAGTAAAAAATGAGAGAGCCCCCAGTACCGCAGCAGCCCTACAACTAAATATAAAATAATATAGTTACTCAGCTTCACATTATATTAACGGAGAAAAACAAAGGAAGAGGCAATATCTCTCTTCAACATCCTCCATACCTGTTTCAATGATCTGTATCGTATGGTGTTCCAGGAATCAAATGAATGAGTCCTGACTACTACACTCTATTTATATCACTTGCTTAATTGTTCGATTGAGTATAGGTGTGGTTCTCCTCCTTCCTAAAGGTGTGCCTATTCTCCGCCCCTCCACTGCTCCCCTCAGCGCCCAGAGCCATAATTATGGCTCCTATCAGTTCCTCTGCGTTCCGTAAGGCAAACAATGCCCCGGAATCACCGTTGTCTCCGACACAACCAGCGTGGCGTCACAATGATGCGCGCGCGCATGCGCAATGCAATACTCCCCATGAAAACCCGGGGAGAACTTGCGCAAGCGCACAGCACAACCCGCCACATGCGGCGGCGATCGCAGAATGCCGCCGGCACGGGACTTACTTCCCGCAGCCAAACATAGCTGAGGGAATCGGGGGATAGGAAGCAACAATGAAGTGCTCCCTTCTCCCCTCCCCATGCCGGGAAGTCAGCGAAACCCCCGATATAGTCAGACCTCAATAATTTCAGCAGATCCTTGATGCCCAGGAGGAATCACATTAAGTGACAATGCACCAATAAATATAATACATATGTTGCTAGTAATGCAAAATATTGTCAGAGTAATGGATACCACAACTGTTGTTTCACTGCTTCCATGGTATTTTTATGATAATAATTCAATTATGATCCTGGGAAAAAGGGGAGACGGGAGAGAGAAGAACAAAAACAGAAAAGGGGAGAGGGGGAAACAGAGGGAAAACAGAGGGATAATAGCGGAGCCCACACGGTGGCTCCATGTTGAGATTCAACCAAAGAATATATTTCTTTGCATTCACTAGTATTGTTTCATTTTTCTTTTTAATCCCTCATCTTGATGCCTTAGCTTGTTTTTCTTGAGGTATAACCTTTTAGGAAAGGTGCGAGTTTCTACCTGGTCACCTTGTTCGAAATCAGTCTCGTAACCAAACATAAGATGGGTCCATTCATCCCCCTGAAAAGCACTCATCATAGATGAGGCAGGTTAACAACAATGGGGTAAATTAGAATACAGTAGTTACAAAAAAGATATGATGATTATACAAAATTTGTTATACAATCGTTACACATGACCATCTCCCTCCCCCCGTCCCTTCTCCCCCTCTCCCCTCCTCGCCCCCCCCCCCCCCCCCTCAAATACCAGAGACCATATCCAAGCTCATATGCACAAAGAATGGGCAAATGGTGTTTAACCACCAGTAATTACTAAATGTAAGAAAAAAGAAAGTGCATAGAAATAAATAACGAGCTGGCTGCACACCCCTCAATATTCTAGAGAGAATGAAAGGATAGGTTCCCCTTGGGGTTTTCAGGCAGCGACAAGAAGCAGAAATACATTTGTGAAAATATATTTATTTTATTAGTTCAAAGGCTTAATCGCCGTCATAAAATTAAAAAAGTCTCTGGTTGAACAGTAACGGTTTGGTGGAACTGGTAAATATTACTGAAATAAGGTATAATAATTAGCTAATTTTTAGGCAAAAACTTTTCTATTGAAAGTCTTTTTTTCTTTTGACTATTTGCAGAATATATGATATAATCACCCCTTCTGCTTGGGTTCTGTACCCCCCTTGAAGAAGACCCTGACTCCCTGAAGGTCGAAATGCATTGGGGTAGCATGGGTGCTATTTGTAGCTTTTGAAATATTGATGTATTTGTAAATTGTTCCTGTAACTATCTCTGTACCAAATGTCGCATATATCTTTTATCCTTCGATATGCTGTAATAACATATACCAGAGTCCGTATTTTAAACGGCGATTAAGCCTTTGAACTAATAAAATAAATATAATTTTACAAATTTATTTCTGCTTCTTGTCGCTGCCTGAAAACCCCAAGGGGAACCTGTCCTTTCATGCAGACACATATTAACACATTGGGTTGACTGCAGAGTACACAGAGGAGATGTGGCAGACTCTTAGCCAGACCTGCAAAATGTATTGTCTAAAGGACCAAATAAGTTCATACCCCTAACACTAATTATTAAATACAAATTATATCCCCCTATGTTTACCTCAGACTGGACTAATCAAGAGTGCTCTATGTTGGAAGGTGATCTGAGCAGGAGAGGATATTGGCTGGATTTAAGTGCCTTAAAAAAAATACAGGTCACCATAATGCTCATCAGCATTGCCCTTTCCATAATTATTCCATAGTTTCATTGTAAGGAATCGCATACAGTATGGCTTTCCATACATGATCCAGCTGGCTGGTCGAAAAAAGAAGCACATGTATTCTCACATCCACACAAGCAAGGTGGATGGAGGAATTCTCCATGATGTGGTATTGTATTCTGACAGTGGGGACTCCTCCACTGTTAGAATAGACTGATCAGCACTGCAGCAACTGGTCAAATGAAAATTTTCCAATGTTCCAGTTTGACAGAAGTTGATGATTGGATTGACTTCTGCAGATCGAGGACGGCCATAGATTGAGTGAAATTTGACTGGTCCCTGCTGAACCAGCCAAGTTTCAATCCATATATGGTCAGCTTTACTGTGAAATTCACTTCAGTGAGGTTTACAGATATCTTAAGATTGACTAGATTGCCTTGATTGTCCAGTTTATCCAAATACAATGGATCCAGTTTGCATTTTTATAGAGTATTACAATCGCTAGATTAGCTATATACTCAAACTCAGAGCATAAATTAGGGAAAATAGGACCACTTCCATTGATCTAATCTTTTCGGGCACTCAACACCTGATTTACAGCGACGGGGGGTGTTTTTGAAGAAGTTGATTAGAGCCATAGGCTCTAATAGGCTTCAAAAATGGTAAGTTCACTCAGCTGTGTTAGGAAAGCGAATGAATAGTGATAATGAATATTCACTTTCCTAACACTGAAGGTGCTTGGGTCTGTTACCTGTCACCTAATTGGCTGAAATGACATGCTCCGCTATTGGATGCCTATCAGGAGGAGAGGGCGGGAGCTGGGAGATGAGGATGGCAGGAGACGCTGGCATGAAAGACCCCTCTCGTCACCATCACCCGCTGCCCCACCAAGATAGGGTAAGTGGCGGGCAGACGGCGACTGGGCGGGGGGGTCACACTGTGCCTTTGATGGCACAGTGGAAGCATTTAATGGAAACACTGGCAGCATTTGATGGGCACACTGGCAGAATTTAATTGGCGCAGTGGCAGAATTTGATGGGCACACTGGCAGCATTTGATGGGCACACTAGCAGCATTTGATGGGCACACTGGCAGCATTTGATTGGCACAGTAGCTGCATTTTTACGTTCAATATTTTTTATTGAGTAGTACAAGAACATAGTACATAAAGAAACGTACATTACATAAACAATGTTAACAATGTATTTAGTTAAACAGGTGTGGTAATCCGAAGAATATACGCACGTTGTTATCATTTATCGGAAACGAGATATAAGAATATCATATTAGGATCCAAATGTCCGTAGGATGGTCTCCCACTCCAGGCACCCCAAATGGGAACACACTGTACCCAAGAGTGCGGAAACCACCCCCGAACTTGAATAGATTTTATTGTCATTACTGTAATATTCCTGAACATAGCTCCACACATTTATATAAAAAAGTAACGGTGTGAAAGTGAATAACAGGAAACAACTAAATCGAAATCGGAGGGGTTGTATAGAGCTGGTTGAACATTAACAAGTAACAAGCCCTCAGCTAGTAAATGGGTTACAACTCAGGGAGGGGGAAAAGAAAAAAAAAAATTGGGGGGGGGGGGAGGAGGAGAGACAAGTGGGAACATACTCGAAGTGTGCTTATCCTTTTCTCTTTGTCAAATAAATATAGGTTTGGTTGTTGTAAACCAATCTAACCAGGCCTCCCAGTGGTGAGTTACCTGAAGTAGGGAACCCATCGCTGATGCATACATGCGTTCATACAGGCCATGAAGATGGGTTGCTCTTATAACTTCTGTGTGGGACGGTGGATCGTGAGATTTCCAGCTACGTGCTATGATCAATCTGGCTGCCAGACATATATGGGTTACTATACATTGGAGATTATGCGGGTAGTTTTCAATGCCAATGTTAAGAAGTGCTAGTTCCGGGGCTGGAGGAGATGCAATGTGTGTGACTCCTGAGATGATGTTAAAAATCTCCGACCAGAATGGGGATATTTTAGGGCAGGTCCAGAGGCTGTGGTAGAGGGTACCTGGAAGACCACAGAGCCTCCAACAGGAGGCGTCTGTGCTAGGGCTGAATCTGTGGATCTGTGTAGGTGTGGTGTACCAGCGAAGGTTCAGTTTGTACGTAAGTTCCCAAAGGTTGGCTGATTTGGTTGCCTTGTGAGTGGTTATTAGCGCATGGTGCCATTGTTGTGGAGAGTAAGAAGTGCCTATATCATGTTCCCATTTTAGTATAGGAGGTAGTTTCTCGAAGGTGTTTTTACCTCTTAACAAGGTGTAGAAGAGTGAGATCCCTTTAGCTGAGGTCTTACTGCCTGACAAGTATTGCCAAGCTGCCTTTTGAAGTTTGCGGCGGAGAAATGGAGTACGGAGTAAGCAATGAGATATTTGAGCATATTTAAAGTAATCTGTAATAGATAGCGAAAATTTGTACTGTAAGGAGGTGAAAGGGATTATGTATTCATTAGTATATAAGTCAGCGATGAGAGTAATGCCCTTTGCTTTCCAAGATGAGAGTTGTATGTCTGGAATCAGCAGAGACAACGTATCTATGGAGAGGGGGATTTCGTCGATAAGACCCGTGGTAGGCGAGTGCAAGAACAGGTAAGCAAAGGCCGCCGATGTCGCTTTTATGGTTGGAGATAGGTGTTGACAGCTTTTCGAGATTTTGGGTGTAGACAGTAGCCAATTTTTAAGGTTGTTACCTAGAACTTGGGAGGATTCTATGTGACTCCAGTGGTTGAATTCATCAGGAGTGAACCATGCTTTATGTTGGGCTAGGATGGCTGCATTGTAGTAGTCTCTAATATTAACATATCCCATGCCGCCCACTCTTCTATGTTTCATGAGGAGATGTTGTGCTATTCTATTTTTTTTACCTTGCCATATGAAATTTCTAAGCATGGATTGGACCCGTGTGAAAAAGAATGTCGGAATAGGTATAGGTATAGCTCTAAAAAGGTATAGCAACTGGGGAAGGGTAAGCATCTTAAAAGCTGCAAGTCTACCCGAGCTGGAGAGCGTAATTTTGGAGATACGTTCCAGGTCTTTAGGGAGTGTGGCTAGAAAGGGGATGAAGTTTGATTTATACAGAGCTGCGGTGGTATCAGTGAGGGTAATACCTAGGTAGGTGAGGGATTTTGTGGACCAAGCATATTGACAATGGTTACGTATGTGTTGCTGTTGTTGATGTGGCATCGCTATAGGTAGTATATAAGATTTGTTCACATTAACCTTATAATAGGATACACAACTAAATTCATCCAATAACGACTGTACCGAAGCCAGGGAAGAAGAGGGTTCGGACAAGGAGAATATTATATCATCAGCAAATAGACTGATTTTATGCTCCATATCTCCAATCTTGATGCCTGAAATTAGCTTTTGGGATCTAACCTTAGCAGCTAGAGGTTCGATTAGAAGATCAAAGATTAGGGGTCAAAGGGGGCAGCCCTGACATGTACCATTTGTAATCTTAAACTCAGTCGAAAGCATGGACGAGCAATAAACTTGAGCTGAAGGGGAGGAATATAATGCTAAGATTGCTGATAGAATATGACCTTGGAAACCAAATTTTATTAGGGTATGTTTTAGATAATGCCAGTGAACCCTGTCAAATGCCTTCTCCGCATCCAAAGAGAGAAGCAGAGAAGGCATTCGATGGGTCGCTGCATGATGAATGATGTTAATCATTCTGCGAGTCGCGTCCGAGGTCTGGCGACCTTTAATAAAGCCTGATTGATCAGGATGAATCAGTGTCGGCATCAAGTCAGTCAGTCTATTTGCCAGTACTTTGGCATAAAGTTTTACATCATGGTTGAGTAGTGAAATGGGACGGAAATTTTGCGGTAGGGTGGGCTCCTTCCCTGGCTTTGGCAACGTAATAATCAAGGCCTTCAACATTTCCTGAGGGAAGGAAGCTGAGGAGGCAGCAGAATTGAACAACGGGGTAATATGTTTGATGAGTATGTGGCTAAATTGTTTGTAGTATTCGCCCACAAAACCGTCAGGGCCTGGTGCTTTGTTGTTGGGCAGTGAATGTATGGCGCATCTAATTTCTTCCTCTGTGAAAGGTGCATTAAGTTCATCTAGTTGAAGAGGAGTCAAACTAGGTAGATTAATTGAGTCCAAAAATGTCTCAATTTGCATGGGTGTGGGTTGGGATTGAGCTGGGACTTCTCTTAAATTATAGAGAGTACTGTAATAAGCACTAATACGCACTAATAAGCATTGGCAATGTCTTGCGGATTAGTTAATTTATTATTAGACTTTGGATTATATATGTAGGGGATGGGGGATTTAAAAGCATGACCTTTAATTCGGTGGGAAAGTAATTTACCTGGTTTGTTGTCTTCAGCATAGAACCTCCTTCTCGTCCGTTTCTGATATTTATCATGGGTTTCTAATATCAAAGCTCTGAGGTCTAGTCTAAGTGCTATCAATTTAGATTTATGGGATAGAGTAGGATGTTGTTTGTTAAGTGTGTCAGTGGATTGGATATCTGCTAAGATCTGGTCCATTCGCTGCCTCCTTTGCTTCCTATCTCTAGCCCCCAGTTGTATAAAGAGTCCCCGCATAAAAGCCTTATGCGCAGACCATAGAACATGTGGGTCGTCAACTGAGTCTTTGTTGATTTCGAAGTACGACTGAAGATTGTCCTGTAATGTCTGGGCATATGGCAAGGATTGTAGTATTCTGGAGTTTAAACGCCAGAGGTAATTCGGAGCATTGCGATGAGTGTCTTCTATGGTTATACTCACGGGAGAATGGTCAGACCAAGAGGTTAGATGAATAGTAGAGGAGGAGATTCTTTGTAAGGTCCACTGGTCCGTTAGGAAAAGATCAATGCGAGAATATGAGTTGTGACATGGAGAAAAAAAAGTAAAATCCTTTTCATCAGCGTGTGTACATCTCCAAACATCGTACAAACCCAAATTATGTAGGAGGGGGTTTAGTGCAGGGCGTCCACGTTTGGTGCGGGAGGACGAGTCTAGGGCCGCGTACACACGCGGGGACTGTTCGCCCAACTTTGTCCGCTGAACAGTGTTTCGGCGGACAGTCCGCCCGTGTGTGGGCTTTCAGCGGACAGTTTCAGCGAACAGTCTGCTGAACAAAGTTTTTCGGAAATTCCGAAAAACTGTCCGCTGAAACTTGGTTTCAGCGAACAGTCCCCTCGTGTGTAGGCTTGTTCGTCAAACTAAGTTCCGCGCATGCTCAGAAAGGATTTACATGCCGAAAGTTGTAATGCAGTGTATAGGACGTCGTATTTTCCGTCCCGTCGTACGTGCCGTTCACGTCATCGCGCACGGTTTCAGCAAACTGTTCGTTCGTCGTGTGTGGGCAAGTCCGTCCATGCTAATTTTGAGCGGACTGTTCGCTGAAACTGTTTGACGGACAAAGTTGAGCGAACAGTCCCCGCGTGTGTACGCGGCCTAGGTCTGGGTCAGGGGTACAATTGAAATCGCCACACCAGACGACTGTACCATGTTGTAATTTCGTTACCTTCTTGTGAAGTTCCCTAAGGAACCGGAGCTGGTGATGGTTTGGTACATAAACATTGACAATGGTATAAGGGGCATTATTGAGATGGCATTTTAAGATTATATAACGTCCGTCCGGATCTGAGATGCAGTCATCAAGTTGAAAGGGCAAGGAGTTTTTAATAGCAATTAGGACCTCCTTTTTTTTCTGGGTTGCGTTGGCTGTGAAGACAGCGTTAAAGTGTTTATTAGTACAGGAGGGAGGGTTACCGGCAAGGAAGTGCGTTTCTTGTGCGCAGATGAGATCACATTTGGTTTGTTTGGCCAAAGCCCAGAAAGAGGCCCTTTTGGCAGGGTGGTTCAGGCCCTTGGTATTGATGGTAATAAGTTTTATAGTCATAGTGGAATTATGAAGGATAGGAGAAGCAAAGTCAGTTACCTTCGGCTCCGACTAGGAGGTAGGTGGTAATGATGGGCTTGGTGACTTGGTGGTCTTTTAGGTGGTAAAAGTCGCCTGGAAGAGGGTATCCTCTGTGGTTTGCTCAGTGCACCGTGGATGCTGAGGGGATAAAGTCCGGTTGAGAACTGCGCACTGCGCAGCGGGTGATGTTCCCTATACAAGATAGAGGGGAGGAAAGAAGACAAAACAAACAACTACTAATAAAAAAATAAATTGTGCTCCCAAATTGAAGCTGCTGACCCAACAGGGAGATATCTATGTAGTCGGGTGGGAGAGGGGAACAAAAAAAAAAAAAACGATAGTAGAACCGAAACGGTTCGTAGGGTCTGTCCACGACACAAAAGTGTCTAGAGGCCCTAGACGGGGGTAAAAGTCTAGTGAGACTGAGTGTGAGCAGGAAACACAATCATTCGGCTATTAGCATTGAGGTGCCCCAGCCATTCAGGTATGCGGGGTATTCCTGTTGCTCCTCTGTGGAAGTGGACGTGTCGAAATGTTGCCAGTGGTACTTTGGTCCATAGGTGACACTTCATTACTGGATGGAATAATATTCCATTCCTGCAGCAATTGCAGACCCTGCTGTATGGATGACACCACATGTTTCGAACCTGCATAAGTGATGGAAATTTTGGCGGGTGCAATCCACTGGAACAGAATTTGGTTGTTGCGTAGGGTTTTAGTTATGTTATTAAGCTGCCTGCGCCTGCTCAAGGTATGTTGAGATAAATCAGCAAATATCTGGAGGTGAGCATATGGGTCAGGAAGTGCTGCCATAGCCCTCACCTTTTGCATGAACTGCTCTTTGATGTGAAAAAAATGCACCCTGAGAATAACATCTCTGGGTAAAGAGTCAGGCAAAAACGCAGGCTTCGGTAGTCGGTGAATGCGATCTACAAGTAACTCCATGTTTTTTGCTTCAGGGAGAACTGATTTGATTAGACCTTTTGCAAACGCGGGTAATTCATTATTTTGCACAGTTTCTGGCACCCCTCTAATTTTGAAATTGTTGCGTCTAGCTCTGTCCTCTAAGTTCGCCAGTTTGTCAGTAAGCCATTTAGTTTCCTGGGCCTGTGCTGCTTGTGCGTCAATTATATCATTGATCACGCTGGCCAGAGTACCTGCATTAGATTCCAAATGAGCTATTTTGTCATCCATCACTCCTAGTTTGGTACCAAAGCCTTGCATAAAGGAAAGCATATCTGCCTGTAAGGAGCTCCTGAGGGACATGAGCATTTCTTTGAGAGTAGTATCCATAACAGCCTGCCCTATGGTGGGGAAAGAGGCTATGGCGTCTGGCTGAGGGCTTTGCTGTGGTAAAACATAAGGCGTCCCCCCTGTGTTTTCTCTCTCCCTGTTAGCCCCTGTTTCGAGTAGTTGGCGTCCCAGGGGGGGAGTGAAGATGATCCCCAGAATTACAGGCGCTTACCAGTTCAGTGCCCGACAAGCAGGAGATTCCCTTTCCATGTGAAGAAGCTGCGGCCTCCGCCTGTGTATCATGTTCGTTCGTTCCGGCGCCATTTTGGCTGCGGCGCGCGGACGGCTGATACATAAAGGCCGTCAGTTTGCGGGGTAGCCTAGTGTCCTTTCATTTCAGGGACATTGCCCTCGGGTGTAGCGAACGAAAGTACCGATCGGTTTGGGTCCGTTGGCGGCTGGGTTGTGCTGACAGACACTGAAGTAAGCCGAGGATGTGAGGAGCTCAAAGCCTAAGCGGCCATTCCAGTCATGTGCCGGCCACGCCCCAGTACCTGCGTTTTATGGTACAGTGGTTGAATTTAATGACACAGCGGCAGCATTTGATGGCACAGCGGCAGCATTTGATGGGCACAGTGGCTCATTAAATGGCACAGTGGCTACAACTGATGTTTTTTTTCCAGAATTTTTCTGTTTATTTGTGCCCCCCAAAACATTTTGAGCCACCACTGTGCACACATAATTTTTATACAGGAATTTGAGGCAATCCTTTTTTAAGAATAGTTATAGCTAGGCTTTTCTTCCCCTTTAAGTTAACTGGTACATAACATAACATCAAAATCTGGCGTGGTCACAAAGGTTTTGAGGACCCCTGAATGTAAAAAAGGTTAATGTAATCCATTTAGCCTTTTTCAGCAAAGCGCGTAGAGGAGGAAATCAAACAGTAGTTCACTATTCTGTTTGTTAACCTCTGTGTAATAGCAGAACATTATATATTACTGTGAGGCAATGATTGTACTCCTTTCCATCCACATAAGGCAAACAAGGAGGATGACAGATTGCAGCTGACATCTCAGAGAAACTGTAAATGACCAATCCACACAGTGAAGACTAAAGAAGTGTTTGCCCAAGGACAGAAACAGATTCAGACATTGAAACGTTGTCCTTAGCCTGCCTATAGCATTATGCAGGGAAATGGAAATGTGTTGACAAGGATGGCTAACCCCTGATTTGATACGACTGCGTAGTCATATGTTATGTCTACATTGTATAAGCAAATAAAAAGAAATGATGAGAATTGTTGATGTTCTGCAGCCTGAAGTCTTGCAGATCTACCTGTAAAGCTTTTTTATTATAGAATAATTATCAGCTACTTTTGGAAAAAATTATAGTGCTGCATTGTAAGATTTAGAGCATGTATAGCAGCTTAAAGTGGTTGTATAGTCATTTTAATAAGTTTAACCTACAGGTAAGCCTATAATAAGGCATACCTGTAGGTAAAAAAAAATCTCCTAAACCTGTACGGTTTAGGAGACATTATCCTCGCAATGTGCCGCTGACTGCAGCGGCGCATGCGCACAGGGGGTTCTCGACTGAAAGTCCGGATCCTGCCGGAAATAAATCTCCCACGCGCGGAAGACATGCAGAGGGAACATGTCAGCTCCCTTGGCGTGGATCGGGCCAGATGTCGGGGCCTCGTTCAAAGGTAATTATTTCATAACGAGCTAGTATGCGGTGCATACTAGCTCATTATGCCTTTTCCTTTGCAGGTCAAAAAAAAAAAAAAACTTCAGCGGGTTTACTCCCGCTTTAAGAAATATATTTATTTTGCTTACTATTGAATCTATAAAATAGTAGTTCACGGGTACTACTATCATAAGGGATGTCTAAATAAAGTGATTGTAAACATTCTTTTCTTTTTTTTTTTATCCACTTCTGCTCCGAAAGGTTTTACCCCTTCATGGCCAGGCCATTCTATTCTATTTAACACTGCGCTACTTTAACTGGTAATTGCATGGTCATGCAACACTGTATTCAGCTGAAATTTTTATCATTTTTTTTTTTACACAAATATAGCTTTCTCATAGAGGTATTTTATTACCACTGTTTTTTTTTTTTGCAATATACATGAATAAAGCCTGAAAATTTTGAAAAAAAAAACAATATTTTTTAACTTTCTGCTATAAAACATATCCAAAGAAAAAATTGAAAATCTAGCTTCTTCATAAACTTAGGCCAAAATTTAAAAATACCAATAAGTGTATATTAAATGGTTTCTGTGAAAGTTATAGCATCTGCAAACTATGGTATTTATACTGGATTTTTTTTTATATATATATACCCTGTGGCGAGGCGACCCAGTGTCACTGTGTATATTAGCATTTTCAGCCTGGTTTTTACAAAGACAGGAATGCTGATTGCACACCTGTGGGCTGGGATTATATTCTTCCCAGGATTAGAGCTCAGAGCTCCCACTTGGAGACAGCTCCATCCAGGCAGACAGGAAGTCTGGCCGAGAAGTCAGGAGGACTCCGCACTAAAGTGTGTGTATGAGAGTCAGGGGGACACCCATGTTCCCTAGGAGAGGGAGGCCACAGCTGGCAGCTTCAGCATATGCTCTGAGGAGCAACCCAAAGGCCTAGGCGTGAGGCCTGAAGCAGCGGTGCTGTAAGAGGGTAAGCCAGAAGGCTGAAGGTTTGAACTATATAGTAATGGTGGAACTCCCTGTGAGAGAAATTGTTGTTATTTTCTTTTAACTTTGCTTTTCTTTTTAAATAAAAGTGGGCTGCTAAGCCTTCAAAATACAGTCTGGACTGACACGTGTCACTGAACTCGCATGCACCACTAGAGCGTAATCACCCCGGAATTTCACAACCCGTAACGGAGGTGATTCACAACTTCTGACACTAACTTACACTGGCTGGGAGGTACACTGACTGACTACTGACTAACTGACATAACTAGTGACACTAATACAGTGTTTAGTGAAAAAACTATACACTGTCACTGACACTGGCTGGGAAGGGGTTAACATCTAGTGGCGATCAAAGGGTTAACTATGTGCCTAAGAATGTGTAATGTGTGCTGATTTTACTAAATATCTGTTTGTTCCTTCTCTGTGCTTTGCAGGGAGAAGAAACAAACATATTGTCCCATCTGTAGAGAGCCCTCTGTTATTTGTTGTGGGCTGTGAGTGGACAAAGCTAGTCAGCAGGTTTCGGCCATGAATCGACCTGCTGACAAATTCCTGCTGTGCCTAATCACAGCGAGAGTCAGCAGGGGTTGTGTATGCAGGTGCGCTGAACCCGGAAGAAGAAAGCAATGTACAGGTACATAAACATGTTATACTTACCTGCTCTGAACAATGGTTTTGCACAGAGAAGCCTTTAACCTCCTCTTCTGGGGTCCCCAGGTGGCACTCGAGCTCTTTCTTTTCTCTCTTTGCCACCATAGGAAGCCAATTCCTATGATAGCACAGGTGCAGGCTCAATCCCAAGCCTGGCTGTACATGTCTATTGACACACACAGTCTGGCTTTGCCCCATCCTTCGTAACTGGATTTGATTGACAGCAGCAGGAACCAATGGCTCCCACTGCTCTCACTGAGTCCAGTGTGGAAGGAGTGAGAGAGCAACGCTGCTGCTCTTGGGCACAGCTCTGGATCGAGTCTGGGTTCAGGTAAGTATTTAGGGGGCTAGCGGGAGCTGTATATAAAATGATTTTTACCCTAATGGAGAGAATGCACATACAAAGATTTTTTACCTTAATGCAGAGGTGATTGTAGCCATACTAGTTCACTTGCGAAAAAAAACAATTAAGTACCGCCCGTAATACTTTTTGTTATTGCACTAACATACATTTTCCAGGACAAGCTTTTTGGGGTAGGTCCCAGCAGTACGGACTTACAAACGTTTTAGCAGAAAAAAAAAACAATTGCTGAGGAAAAAAAAATATACAAACACCCACAAACAAATTTACATGGCAAAGGTAATAAAACTAGCATAGTTGGAGGGATAAGACAGAGGGAGAGCTAAAGACTGGGGGGGGGGGGAGGGGGTGACAGTCACAGAGGCAATCTTAAATAGAGTTGCCACCTGTCCGGGATTCACCAGGACGGTCTGGGTTTTGAAATATGTGTCCGGGTTTCAGGTGGACTGAAACCCTGACACATTATTCAGACCGAGCAGCGGCTCTCCAAGTAACCAAGCAAGTCGCAGACAAATCTGTTGCCAAACATGAGCTGTGGGGGTGACTGGCTGGGGGCACGTTCAAGTTGGCAACACCTACATTTTGCTATGGGGTAATACAGGTGTGCATTACTACTCTTCTTGTGGTACCCAAAGGTGTCACAGGCCACCAAAGTGTTCAGGTTTGACTTGAAGAAAAGGTCGCAACCCTAGTCGTAAATCTGTTGGATAATGAGTAAGGAAACCCATATCTAACTGTAGGCCATTCTCTTTTGTGTCAAATAGAAGGTCTTCTATAGTGTGAAATAGTGAGAAATTATGTCCCACAGGTGTGAATTGCAAAAGATGTAGCAAAGGACCTTACGTATAGGCATACCATCAAGGAACATGCACACCTGCGGGACATCATTTCTCTCAACCCGACCTCATTATAGAAGACCTCAATGTTTTAGTTTCCTAAAGAGAATTTAAAAACTATCCAGGAAAGGAAAACTTTTGAACTAAAAATTGTACTTCTATTTGACACAAAAGATAAGGGCCTAAATAGATATGAGTTTCCTTAACCATTATCCAACAGTTTAACAACCTCGTCTGTTACTGTCAAGCCCCCCAGTCTATAGCTCTCCCTCTGTCTTACCTCACAAACTATACTAGTTTTTTTTTTTTTTTTTTTCCAAAAAAAGTTTTATTGACAAAAGGTATGAACAGTTACAGCATGAAAAGCCGACATAAAGTACCTCAGGTACTCAATAAGTCATTCAAACGTGACAGATCTATGAGGAGGGTAAATACCCTAAAATGGTACAATACATTAAAACAACTTGACTAGCTTTAAATTCTTAAAAGGTTCTACAGAAATATAGACCCCAAGGAGTGGAACAGCAGTGTAACCCAATAATGATGACAATAGGTGTTCACATTCTCAAATATTTTCTTAACAAAAGGACACCAATAGACAAGTTATTAGACAGGGGAGAATGAATTAGGGATAAGCCCTAAAGAATGGTATAAGGTAATATATAAGTGCAAGGCCCTAGGAGAGTAATGAGGAATATTCCGATGAATTTCGGAAATGCTGCCAGCAAGCCCAAATTTTCCAGAAACTTAGTGGAGAATCTTTCGATTGGTGTATTAGTTCTTCCATCTCAGCCACCTTAGAAATGCGATGGAACCAATCTGAGATGGAAGGTGGGGTACTGGATTTCCATAGGACTGGGATGCACATTCTCGCGGCATTAATGAGGTGTTGCGCCAGTGATCCTCGATATTTTGATCTCGAGATCGAGGAATGGTGAAGAAGGAGTTGTGCAGGAGTAAAATTAACGGGTAGGGTAGTGATCTTACAGATGAGACGGTGTACCTCCGTCCAGAAGGGTTGGATACGGGGACATGACCACCAAATGTGGAGGAGAGTTCCCTCTTCCTGGGAGCATCTCCAGCATGTAGAGGGTACTTGGGGGAAAAATTTGTGTAACTGGGAAGGAGTTTTATACCATTTAGCAGCAATTTTGAAACCATTTTCTTGAACTGACACATTGACAGATCCCTTGTGTATATGGGAGAATATGGTTTCCCACTCTTCTTCTGACCAATGCAGGTCCAGGTCTGATTCCCAACTGCTGGAGGATTTAAGAGATTTGGGATTACATTCCGTGAAGAAGAGGGTGTAGATTTTAGATATGAGGTGTCTTTGAGGTTCTATCGTGTCGCAGAGAGATTCAAAAGGAGTGAGTGATCTAACAAAGTCTGGTTGATGCTGGTGTGATATTAGGAAGTGTCTAATTTGGAAGTATACCCATTGAGGAATAGGTCGTCTGGAGTCTAAACACGGTACAGATGCACGCGGTAAAAGATTCCCATTGGTGAAAAAGTGCTGTGCTAGTATCTCTGAGTGTGGCCATATGGAACAGAGAAAGGACTCAGACTGACCAATCGGAAAGTCTGGATTATGTCTGATAGGTGTTAGTGGGCTGCGGTGTGACGAGATACGCTGTGTTTGGCACACTAAGCGAAACACATGTAAGGTAGGTGCAACTAACGGGTGCTGTTTGCAGATCGTGGGGATGTGTTTCTGGTCCAGCCAGGGTAGATATCTCGTCGGAATAGGTGCAAGTGTATTCTCCAGATGTACCCAAGCTTTAGTAGTGCTATGTACTTTCCAATCTACAATTCTGGATAGATGACAAGCCCAATAATATTTCCTCATATCTGGTAAGCCTATACCACCTTTTGCTTTAGGTATTGTTGGTCTGTCGTGGCTTAATCTGGGCCTTTTTCCGTTCCACAGGAAATGAGTGCAAATCGATTTGTATGAGTTAAAAAAGGCCACGGGGAGCCTAATGGGGATCGTTTGTAGCAAGTAAAGTAATCTGGGTAAAATATTCATCTTGACGATCGAGGCTCTGCCAAACCAAGAAAAGATTCCCGAGGACCATTTTTTAAGATCAGTTTGAATGGTCTGGAGTAGAGGGAGATAATTATACGTATAAAGGTTCTTAAGGTCGGAAGGTAGTTTAATGCCCAGGTACGTGATAGCTGAGCTGTTCCATTTAAAAGGGAAATTTCTTTGACATTGCTCCACCGCAGGTTCGCCAAGGGATATATTAAGCGCTTCAGATTTGCTAAAGTTTATCTGTAAATTGGAGATACGTTTGAATGAGTCTAGATCTTTCAGGAGGTTGGGTAATGTAATATATGGTTCTGTGAGGAACAATAGGATGTCATCAGCAAAAGCTGCTATCTTTTGGACTGTACCTGCCATTGACACACCTCTTATATCACTATTTGCCCGAATACGATTGAGTAAGGGCTCTAACGTGAGAACAAATAGAATGGGCGAGAGCGGGCATCCCTGACGAGTCCCGTTGGACACGGAGAAGGCGTCCGACAGGTGGCCATTCACCCTTACATGGGCTTTCGGCGAGGCGTATAGTGCCATAACATGGGAAATAAATTTGTTAGGTAGACCTATAATCTGTAAAGTTTCTTGCATATAATCCCAGGCCACTCTGTCAAACGCCTTCTCCGCATCCAAGGAGAGGAGGAATCCGTGAGTTTTGGAAGAGGAAAGCCAATTATGTATATTAATTGCTTTAATTGTGTTGTCTCTTGCCTCCCTCCCCGGGACAAAGCCCACCTGATCCAGGGAGACCAGTCCCGGCAAGAGGGGCAAGAGACGATTAGATAGAATTTTAGCGTAAATTTTAAGGTCCACATTTAGTAGGGAAATGGGTCTATAGTTCGAAACTAGGGAATCGTCTTTATTCGGTTTGGGAATGACCGTGATGTGCGCTGTAAGCAGATCTCGAGGAGGGGGATTTTCGGTGGAAAAAGAATTAAAAGCCGCTAGAAAGCGAGGTTTCAAGATGTCAATAAATGATTTGTAGTACCCAGATGTTAACCCATCTGGACCAGGGCTTTTGCCTGGTTTTAGGCTTTTGAGGGCTATATCCAGTTCGAGTGAGGATATTGGTGCTTCAAGACTAGTGGCTGTTTCGGGAGTTATAGGATTAGGGCCATATTGGTGTAAGAATTCTCTAATCAGTTGTGTGCGTTGTGCGTTCGGTGAAAAATGATGGGCATCATTCAGGTTGTATAGGTTTTTGTAGAATTGAACAAATTGCTCAGCAATTTGATGATTAGAGGAGATCGTGTTTCCTGCTTTGTCTATCAATTGGTGGATAGTGTTTGTAGCTTTCTGTTTGCGGAGCGCTCTGGCTAAAAGTTTGCCCGATTTATAAAAGGTTTTGCGTGAAAGTATGTAGTTTCTTTTAGTTCGTGTGGTTATGTAGTTTAATAACTCTTGTCTGGCCTCTATAAGTTCGGTAATAGAATTCTCTACCTGGGATAATTTATGCGCTTTTTCCAGGGTTTTAATTTTGTTAGTGAGGTACAAAAAACAAAAAACAAAAAAAAAACCTTTACCCTTTACAACCAATTTGAGGCTGAAACTCCAGTTAAACAGCTAATTACACAGATAGGATCTTCATATAAGACGTGTTACAAGTCAAAGGATACTGTATGTATTTTTTTTTCATTTAAGTCTTTCAAAAAATACAGCAAAAAGTCAGAGCAAAAAAAAAAATGTACCCCCCCCCCCCCCAAAAAAAACAAACAAAAAAAAAACAGTAAGCCAAGATCCTTGTTGCACATAGTAAGAAAGTACATGGTATGATATTGAACAGTATAGCAAAATACAGGATGGTGTCTTGGTTAGACCTATGAAGCATAAATAGCCAGCGGCATGGGGTAGGCCTTCCTGGTGATCATAAAAGATATCCATAGGATGTTTCTCAAAAGGGTCTTGAACATGTGCCTCTCATGGCAATGGACTTTCGGGTCATACCATACCATAGTAGGATCTGTACTTCTGTTCATGCAGTCCTAAAAGTTCCCCAGCTCTGCCACACAGCACAGTCTGGCCTGGCAGTGCAGAATACCTGATTTTTTAAGGAGCATGTAAAGTAATAATAAGCCTGCGGAATTTTTTATTTCAACCCAATGCGCACAAAAAATTAATATTTACCAGAAACTATTTGTTAACATTCTTATCCCAGCACTTACAGTTTTACAACTTTCAATCCTGCTGGCTCCTGGTCTCTTAATGCTGCTTCCCTGAACTTCTGGTCTTCCTAGTAAAGCATTAACAGTGGGCAGTGCAGTCTCCAATCAGTATGTTAGCTTGGAGAAGGAATGAGGGAGGAGGAAAAAGAACAGGGAAGTGCTTTGCAATCCTGGGATAAAGACTTGTGTGAAAGTGTGTTTCTATTGTTGCACACAGAGTAGGTAGACACAACACTAGTCCCTGCATATAAGGGTGAATTCATAGGATACAGCAAGAAAGGAACCACTGTAAACAGGAAACCTGGGGCAGCGGTCATAACACAGCTTAAACCGCTTGCCAACCACACTATAGCCCAAAGACAGCTGCAGTGCAGTCACTTATTTCGGGGGAGGGCATCCATGGACATCCTCCCAGAACCCCGCCCCCTGTGCACCCATGGCCTTTGAACATAGCTGATCACAGATCGGGATAAAGGGCCAATCAGCGGGCCCTTTACCATGTGATCAGTTTGTCCACTCACAGCTGATTACATGTAATTAGACTTAATGTTATAAATACTAAAACAGCGCTAATAATTACGGCTGGACATGGTAACAGCACCCTCTGGGTGATTTATATTTTGCTTGTTGATGATTTATCTGATGTACGTAGCTAGTATTAAGGGGGCTTCTGCTTTATGGGGAATTGTATCATAAATAAACAGAATTACACTATATAGTACTATTCTTGTATTTTATGGTATGTGTTTGAGACCCTGCAACGGTCGCTTTCTGGGTTGGTGAGGACCAGTGATGAAAGCAGCTGATATATACCAAACCTAATGCCCCGTACACACGTTCCGATTATCGGACCAAAAAAGTCACTTTCGGACAGATCGTTCGATAATCTGATCGTTAGTATGCAGCTTTCGACAGCCGATCACGACAGTCTGTCCAAGCAAATCTGAAGGGACAAACAGGAAAACTTTGGTCGGATGACAGCCCATCGTATGACAATCGTGTAGCCAGTACAGTATGCATCCGATAAAAGTAATTCAAACACCACGCATGATCGGAAACACGAAAATAAACCAGAACGACACACAGGTCACACGTATTTGACATCATTTAAAATACGTAGCTACGCACGACGGAAGATTTTTCCAGAATCGTACGACAAAAATCTTACACACATTTTGCACTGTTGTATTCGATCTTAGTTGTATACAACAAAATGTGAAAGATCTGTCTTACGATAATTGGAACGTGTGTACGGGGCATAAGGCTTGCATTAGAGGCATCTGGTGAGTTTGAACCCCTGGGGGAGTGTGTTGCACATGGTGGAATATGGATCTCTTTATTCTCTGGTGGAAGGCACGCTTGGATAACAACTATAGATTACCTTTAACATCTTGGACATTTTTAACTGTCCCTAACACCCTGAATGCTTGTAATGCCTTGTCATGTTCTACCTTAACCGGCTGCTACATATTAATTTATAACTAGGGCGTTTTCCACTGGTTTATAATATTACCATTTTATTCATTTCATTATTAGTGCTGTTTTAGTATTGATAACATTCAGTGTTTTGACTGTTTTTATATTTATACTACCTGTTGCCATTGTACTTGTTTTTATACTTATTGAGTATTTTTTATAAGATGTTTTAAAAAATACTATTATTTTATACTCTTATTTTATCAGTACATTGTTCACACTGATAATAAGGGCAATCGGTGTAGCTTATCAGTGCCTCCTCATTAGTGCCCATCAGTCCCCCCTATCAGTACCACCTCATCAGTACAGCCTCATCAATGCCCATCAGTGCCACCTCTTCAGTGCCCATCAGTTTGGCCTCATCACTGCTACCTCATCAATGCAGCCTCATCAGCGCACATCAGGGAAGAAGAAAAATTACTTGTATTCAAAATGTTATAACAGAAACTAAGAAAATGTTTTTCTTCATGAAAATGTTCCCTCTGTTTTTATTTGTTTAGCAAAAAATAAAAAATAAAAACTCAGTGGTCAATAAATACCACCAAAAGAAAACTCTATCTGTCTCACAAAAATTATAAAAATGTCATGTGGGTACAGTGTTGAATGAGCATTCATAGTGCGACAACACTGAAAGCTGAAAATCGGCCTGGGCAGGAAGAGGGTAAAAGTGCCCAATATTCAAGTGGTTAAAAGATAAAGAAGTTGCATACTCAGTAAGTGATCAAATAAGTTGCTGAAAAGTTTATAAAAACCGAGGGTTTAATATCACTTTAAAAGTCGTGTTCTTCCCCCAGAAGACTGATGAACTCTTCTTCCTTCACTTTGCCCTCCCCTCCAATCAGAATGCCACTTGCACTGCAAAATAATTAGCTCGCTCATGGTACTTCTGCTCTCTATTCTCGTATAACTGAAAGGTAGGTTGCAGTTTGAGTATCCGTTAGCAGGTGTCTCCCAGCAACCAGCAGTCTCCAGTAATCACTTTCCATCTTTTGCTGGTTGCTGGGAGGGTATTTAGGTCTTCCCCTTCTAGTGCCTAAAGCTTCAGTGTTTTTGTGTTTTTGGTGCCATTTATCCTGTTCCTGCCCTGTTTGCTGTACCCTGTATCCTGCTGCCCTGTGCCTGCTTTCCCTTGTTTATGATCCCAGTTTTAATTTCCACCTCCCATCCGCTCTCTGCACCTCCAGTTTTCCCTGCTTTTCTGTGTTGCCTATTTTGTATACATTGTATAAAGTTAGTTGGAGGTAGCTTTCTGTTTGTTATATTTATTAGTTAGGTACTCTGTCACTGGGTTTTTTGTTATTTTTATGTTTGCTGATGGATTTTGTTTCATTGTAAATAAATTTCACTTGAAGAGGAAGTAAAGTCCCATGCATTGTTTGTACCTATAGGTAAGTCTATAACAAGGCTTACCTATAGATACCGTAAATATCATCTAAACGTGCATCGTTTATGAGATACCGTATTTATCAGCGTATAACAGGCACATTCATTTTAAGAGAGAAGTTTCCGAAAAAAACGTACATTTTAAATAAGGAACTTTGAAGCAAAATAAGGGTCAGTGCCATCTGCAGCCTTATGCCGCGTACACACGATCAAACAATCCGGTGGAAAAGTCCGGCAAACTCAAGTCTGCCAAACAACCCCCCCGTGTGTAGCCTCCAGCATACTTTTTTGACCCGACAGTACGGCGGACTTTTTTTCCAAAATTCTGTCCGTCAGACTCGCATTTCGGCGGACAATCCGGCCGTGTGTATGCAAGTCTGCCGTACTTTAGAAATGAGCGGACTTTTCCCGCCCGGAGAAAAGTCTGCTCATTTCGAGCGGGTCTCCAGGTAGGCGGGGCCCGCGAAGGAGACGTCGCTGGCCCCGCCGCCTGGTATGGACTTTGGGTCCCCCAAAGTCCACAACAGACCCTGGTCCGAGCACGCTACCTGGCCGGCCAGGAAAGGGGGGGGCGAGCGAGCGCCCCCCCTCCTGAGCCGTACCAGGCCGCGTGCCCTCAACATGGGGGGGGGCCTTGGGGAAGGGGGGGCCCCGTGGCCCTTCCACCCCAAAGCACCTTGTCCCCATGTTGATGAGGACAAGGGCCTCTTCCCGACAACCCTGGCCGTTGGTTGTCGGGGTCTGCGGGCGAGGGGCTTATCGGAATCCGGGAGCCCCCTTTAATAAGGGGGCCCCCGGATACCGGCCCCCCACCATATGTGAATGAGTATGGGGTACAATGTACCCCTACCCATTCACCTGTAAAATAAAAGTACAAAAAAAAACACAACACACAAGATAAAATAATTTATTGCACAGCTCCGGGGGTCTTCCGTCTTCCGGGGTCTTCTCGTCGGACTCATCCGCTATCTTCTTATAGCTCTTTTGCTAGCGGAGGAGTCCGGCTTTCTTCCTCGACGCCGGCCTCTTCTCCCGACTTCGGGGGGTCTTGTCCCCCTCTTCGGTTCTTCTGCCGCCGCCGCCTTCCGTTCTTCTTCTTCTTCTTCTTCTTCTTCTTCTTCTTCTTCTTCTTCTCCTTCTCCTTCTCCTTCTCCTTCTCCTTCTCCTGGAGATGTTGACTCGACGCTCTCTCCGGCCGCCACAATGCCAGGGACGCGCTGCGCGGCCACTTATATAGGGACAAGGGGCGGTGTCACATGGCTTTATGTCACATGGGTTGGTGTCACATGGTGACCCCACCCCCTTACGATGTCACAGTCCCCATGTGACATCAACCCATGTGACCAACCCATGTGACATAAAGCCATGTGACACCGCCCCTTGTCCCTATATAAGTGGCCGCGCAGCGCGTCCCTGGCATTGTGGCCGGAGAGAGCGTCGAGTCAACATCTTCCCTAGACAATGAGGTATCCCAGTTAGTTCTCACCAAATCAAAGCTAGAGACCAATGGATTTGGTTCAGTGTTTTACTTCCACGTATAAACACTGATTGATCTTTAAGGATATAGGTATCCAGACACGAAGCTAAACATTTTATGTAAATTTTCAAATCACAATTAATTAACCACTTCAGCCCCAGAAGGATTTACCCCCTTCCTGACCAGAGCATTTTTTTTTGCGATTTGGCAATGCGTCGCTTTAGCTGACAATTGCACAGTCGCACAACACTGTAACCAAAGAACTTCAACTAGACACAGATGGGATGAAAATTGATGTGTGGAGATACATCCAGTTGAAATGCTTTGTGGAGAAGCTTCCAAAACCAATAAGATCAGGTGAAGAGCTCTCATCTTTGGAGAGCTGGATTATGAAAGGTAATCCTAACAACAAAATAACACGCCTATATAAAATCCTCTCCAAGGGAGAGGGGTTGGATGTTCCCACATACATCAAGAGATGGGAGAGGGAAATAGGTAGTAATTGCACTTCACAGAGGGTAGTTAAAATATTGAAACTTACTCATGGATCAGCGATAGACACTAAGATGGCAGAAACACATTACAAATGCCTAGCTAGATGGTATTACACACCTCAGAGACTTAAGCATTTTCAACAAGAAAGAACTTCAGAATGTTGGAGAGGTTGCGGAGACAAAGGTACAATGTACGACATTTGGTGGGATTGCCCCACCATAAAAAAATTCTGGAGGGAGATATTAGACCTTATCGATTTAATTACGAAGGAAAAAATCCCAGAGGACCCATGGATATGCTTATTCCATGGGACCGATAAACGTGCCAAAAAATGTAATTCCCAAAAAAATGGCAAGAAGTAGAAAGACCTAAAACATGCAATTAGATATTCGAAGTAAACAGGATACAAAAACTAGAGAAGGAAGAGGGATGGGAGGAAGAGCAGATAAGAGAGGCAGAATGTAAAGACAAATGGGAAGAATGGGACCTATTTAAAAACACTTGGAGATACATGATTGAGATAACCAAATAAAGCAATAGGTAAGGATGGGGAAGGTTAGGAGATAGGAAGAACATCAAAAGAAATAAGTTGTAGACAACAGAGAAGAGTCAATGCTTATACCAATATTAATCATAGTTTTTGGTGTCGGGGAGGGAGGGGGAGGGTCAAATTGAAGTCTGAGCTTTTGTTATATACGATATGTATTCATGTCTGATGTAAAAAAAAAAAAAAAAACACTGTACCCAAAGAAAATGTATGTCCCTTTTCCCCCACAAATAGAGCTTTCTTTTGATGGTATTTAATCACCTCTGCGCTATAAACAAAAAAAAGCATAAATTTAGAAACAAAAGCAATTTTTTTACTTTTTGCTATCATAAATATCCCTAAGAAATATATATAAAAAAAACAAAAACAAATTTCTTCCACAGTTTAGGCCGATATGTATTTTTCTACATATTTTTGGTAAAAAAAAATGAAATAAATGTATATTGATTAGTTTGCGCAAAAGATATAGGGGGTTATTTACTAATGGAAAATACACTTTTCACTGCAAATCCACTTGAAAGTACACTTGGAAGTAAAGTCGTTGTAGAGCCGAGGATGATGCAAGGAAAATTAAAAACAACATTTTAGCTTGCACATGATTGGATGAAAAAATCAGCAGAGCTTCCACTCATTTCAGATCTACCCCTTAGATTTAGAGAGACTGCATTTCCAAGTAGACATGTGCAAAAGGAAAAAAATTGTTTAGTTTCGTTTTAATTGGATAATTAATTAATTTCGTTTAGATATATTCGTTAAATTTGTTAAATTAGTTTTTTGTATTTCGTTTAGTTTTCTGCCGAATTCGAAAAATCTGTCACATTCGAAAATATTTCAACCAAATTCGAAAATATTTCTACCGAATTCGAAATGATTTCAACATGATTCGAAATTATTTCAACCGCATTCGAAACTATTTCAACTGGATTCAAAAATATTTTGCGAACCGACTTTAGGGCCATGTATCTCGGGGTCACTTGATGCTAGAAACCATTTTTTTTTAACTAGTATTGGCTGTGATCTGCGATTTTTATCATGCCTGCAACATTGTGGCGGACAGATCAGACACTTTTAACACTATTTTGGGACCAGTAATATTTATACAGAGATCAGGGCTAAAAATAGAAACTGATTACTGTAAAAATGACACTGGCGGGGAGGGGTTAAACACTAGGGGGCGATCAAGGGGTGAAGTGTGTTCCCTGAATGTGTTGTAACTGTAGGGGGGGTGGGCTCACTACAACGTGTCAGAGATCACTGCTCCCGATGAAAGGGAGCAGTAGATCCCTGTCATGTTGCTAGGTAGAACAGGAAAATGCCTTGTTTACAAAGGCATCTCCCTGTTCTGCCTCTCCTCACCACAATCACGGGCCACCGGTGAACATCGAGTTTGTGGGACCCACGGGCACACTCACGCTGCACGTGCCTGCTAGGTGGGAATTTCAAAGGGACTTACGGGTACGCCCTTTTGCCTGCCTGCCTGTGCCATTCTGCCAACGTAAATCTGAGTGCAGAGGTCGGCATGTGGTTAAGGAGATCTGTAGTGTCTTTATTAGGTTTAGGAATTACATTTATATATGCCTTATTCTCATCATAGGGTACTGAATAGGGATGAGCCGAACACCCCCCGGTTTGGTTCGCACCAGAACTTGCGAACGACCCCCGCGTTCGGTACGAACGTTAGAACCCCATTGAAGTCTATGGGACTCGAACGTTCGAATTGGAAAGTGCTAATTTTAACGGCTAATATGCAAGATAGTGTCCTAAAAAGGGTTTGGCGACCTGCCTCCTGCCTCAGGGGACATGGGTCACTGCAAAAAAAAGTTTTAAAAACTACCGTTTTGGTGGGAGTACTGATTTTAATGACGATTAAAGTGAAAAAAAAAAAGTGAAATATTCCTTTAAATATGGTGCCTGGTGGGTGCCTGTAGTATGCCTGTGAAGTGCCACGTGTTTCCCGTGTTTAGAACAGTCCCTGCACAAAATGACATTAAGCGGAAATAACACCATTTAAAACTGCTTGCGGTTTTAATGTTATATCTGGTTCCTGCAATATGGTTGAAAATCATTGAGAAACATGGCATGGGTAGCCCTCCCTGCCCATTACCAGCCTATTTGGGTCTTGTACGCATATTAAGGGGAACCCTGTACCCATATTAAAAAAAGGAAATGCGTGTGGCCCCCAGGCCCTATATACTCAGAACAGCAGTATACAGGCGGTGCAAACAAGACTGGGACTGTGTAGGTTTGTTGTGTTAAGTTGAATCTGTTTGTAATTTTCAACTGGTACATTTTTAAAGTGTAGCTCCAGTCAAAAAAAATATTTTTAGCTTTTTGGAAAACATAGGGAAGGGTTATCACCCCTGTATAATTTGTTTTGTCGTCCATCTTTTTTCATCTCACTTGCTGTTGTCTCCTTCCGTTTGCAAGTAGGAGATGTTTGTAAGTTGGATGTTTGAAAGTAGGGGCCTGCCCTATATGCTCTGCAGAAATGGCGGAACAAGGTGTTGGTTTTGCAACAACATTGTAAGCCCTCAAAGTGACTCTTGGTGGGCGCTGGAGCGCCCTGCTGTGAACGATTATATCAAGAATTGTAATTACATGCCATTGTTGAACAGTGGTAGAAAAATTGACCTTTGGTGGTTGTGGTGCTGGTGCCACAACACTATAAGTCCTCACAGTTACTCTGGGTGGGCACAGGAAGGGGCCCTCCTGTGAAATATTATATCAAGAATTGTAATTACATGTCCCTGTTAAACAGGGGCAGAAAAATTGGGCCTTAGGCACTGGTGCCATCACACTGCAACCTCTGCCATACACTATAGTTTTATTGCAGGAATTAGCCCTGCTGCAAAGCATTGCATCAAAAATTGTACTTAAACGCCCCTGTTAAACAGGGGCAGAAAAATTGGGCCTTAGGCACTGGTGCCATCACACTGCAACCTCTGCCATATACTCTAGTTTTATTGCAGGAATTAGCCCTGCTGCAAAGCATTGCATCAAAAATTGTACTTAAACGCCCCTGTTAAACAGGGGCAGAAAAATTGGGCCTTAGGCACTGGTGCCATCACACTGCAACCTCTGCCATATACTCTAGTTTTTTTGCAGGAATTAGCCCTGCTGCAAAGCATTGCATCAAAAATTTTACTTAAACGCCCCTGTTAAACAGGGGCAGAAAAATTGGGCCTTAGGCACTGGTGCCATCACACTGCAACCTCTGCCATACACTCTAGTTTTATTGCAGGAATTAGCCCTGCTGCAAAGCATTGCATCAAAAATTGTACTTAAACGCCCCTGTTAAACAGGGGCAGAAAAATTGGGCCTTAGGCACTGGTGCCATCACACTGCAACCTCTGCCATACACTCTAGTTTTTTTGCAGGAATTAGCCCTGCTGCAAAGCATTGCATCAAAAATTTTACTTAAACGCCCCTGTTAAACAGGGGCAGAAAAATTGGGCCTTAGGCACTGGTGCCATCACACTGCAACCTCTGCCATACACTCTAGTTTTATTGCAGGAATTAGCCCTGCTGCAAAGCATTGCATCAAAAATTGTACTTAAACGCCCCTGTTAAACAGGGGCAGAAAAATTGGGCCTTAGGCACTGGTGCCATCACACTGCAACCTCTGCCATACACTCTAGTTTTTTTGCAGGAATTAGCCCTGCTGCAAAGCATTGCATCAAAAATTTTACTTAAACGCCCCTGTTAACAGGGGCAGAAAAATTGGGCCTTAGGCACTGGTGCCATCACACTGCAACCTCTGCCATACACTCTAGTTTTTTTGCAGGAATTAGCCCTGCTGCAAAGCATTGCATCAAAAATTGTACTTAAACCCCCCTGTTAAACAGGGGCAGAAAAATTGGGCTGCTGGCATCACCCAGAACCAAAAATGTTCTTCCAACATATCAGCGGAGGAGGAAGAGGATAGACAATCAACATAACAGGACAGTCACTCAGCATCAGCATAGGCAGTCTTGAAGGGATGTGGTATTTCAAAAAAAATTATTCGGTTACATCAGCTTCAGGTGCTTGGTAGCTGTGGGTGATCCAAGACTGATTCATCTTGATGAAGGTCAGTCGATCAACTGATTCGGTGGACAGGCGCACCCTGTGATCGGTAACGAAGCCACCAGCAGCACTGAAGGTGCGTTCCGAAAGAACGCTGAATGCAGGACAGGCCAGTAGCTCAATTGCATACTGTGCAAGCTCTGGCCAGTGATCCATCCTCAAGACCCAGTAAGCCAGAGGATTTTCAGTGGGAAAGGTGTCCAAGTCTGACCTTGCCCCTAGGTATTCCTGCACCATGTAAATTAGACGCTGGCGATGGGTGCTGGAACCAATCATACCTTGGGGCTGCGGACTAAAAAATTGTCTGAAAGCATCAGTCAGACGGCCACCTTCTCCACCGCTCCTTCTGACTGATGCCTCAGCAACACGTTGTCCAGGACCAGGAGTTTGTGACCTCCCAGTCTCTGGGAACGCGTTGCACAGAGCTTTCTGCAAGGCCTCCCGGAGATGTCTCATCCTCTGCTCCCTCTGCGATGGCAAGATAAGGTCGGCAACCTTACCCTTGTACCGTGGATCAAGGAGAGTGGCCAGCCAGTAATGGTCCCTCTCCTTGATCCGAAGAATACGAGGATCCATCCGCAGGCTTTGCAGGATCAGGGAGGCCATGCAGCGTAGGTTAGCTGAGGCATTTGGTCCGGAGTCCTCTGGGTCACTAAGGACAACATGATCCGCAGCTACCTCCTCCCAGCCACGTACAAGTCCACGTGTTTCTTGGGACTGTAAATCATCCCTATAAGACTGCTGCTGCTGATGCTGAGTGCCAGCCTCCACCTCCATGCTGACACAATCATCCTCCTCCTCCTCTTCCTCCTCCTCACCCTCTTCCTGTGTGATGGGTGGCACAGCAGGAACACTGTCTGGATAAAGGGGGCCTTGAGAGGCAAGGAAGTCCTCCTCTTCCTGCCTCTGTTCTGCCTCAAGTGCCCTGTCCATTATTCCACGCAGCGTATGCTCCAAGAGGTGGACAAGAGGTATAGTGTCACTGATGCATGCACTGTCACTGCTCACCATCCTTGTGGCCTCCTCAAACGGTGACAGGACAGTGCATGCATCCCTGATCATGCCCCACTGGCGTGGTGAGAAAAAACCAAGCTCTCCTGACCCTGTCCTGGTGCCGTAGTCGCACAGGTACTCATTGATGGCCCTCTGCTGCGTGTGCAGCCGCTGCAGCATGGCCAATGTTGAGTTCCATCTGGTGGGCATGTCACATATAAGGCGGTTCTTGGGCAGGTTCAACTCCTTTTGGAGCTCAGCCAGCCGAGCACAGGCATTAAATGATCGGCGGAAATGCACACAGACTCTCCTGGCCTGTTTCAGGACATCCTGTAAGCCGGGGTACCTGCCCAAGAACCGCTGCACCACCAGGTTAAGGACGTGAGCTACACAGGGCACATGGGTCAGTTGTCCCTGTCGGAGGGCGGAGAGGAGGTTGGTGCCATTGTCGCAAACCACCATTCCTGGCTTAAGCTGGCGTGGCGTCAACCACCTCTCGGCCTGCCCCTGCAGAGCTGACAAAACATCCGCCCCAGTGTGGCTCCTGTCCCCCAAACAAACCAGCGCAAGCACGGCATGGCATCGTTTTGCCTGCGTACTTGCGTAGCCCCTGCAACGCCTACGGAGCACCGCTGGTTCTGAGGACAGAGCACTGGAAGAGGCCATGGAGGAAGAAGAAGAGGAGGGGGTGGAGGAGAGAGGTGTGTCACAACCAATAGTAGCATTTTGGAGGCGTGGTGGCGGAACAACCTCCAATACTACTGCACCTTGTCCTGCATCCTTCCCAGCAGCCAGAAGAGTGACCCAATGGGCCGTGAAAGACAGGTAACGTCCCTGTCCATGCCTGCTGGACCATGAGTCAGCGGTAATATGCACCTTACCGCTGACCGCCCTGTCCAGCGAGGCAAAGACATTGCCTTCCACATGCCGGTAGAGAGCCGGAATTGCCTTCCGTGAGAAAAAGTGGCGTTTGGGGACCTGCCACTGAGGAACCGCACATTGTACAAACTCACGGAAGGGGGCCGAGTCTACCAACTGAAAAGGCAGCAGTTGAAGTGCTAGCAATTTAGCCAAGCTAGCATTCAACCGCTGGGCATGTGGATGGCTGGGAGTAAATTTCTTCCGCCGGTCCAGCAGCTGGGGCAGGGACATTTGTCTGCTATAATCGGACGTGGATGTACCACTAGCAGAGTTCCCGGAAGCACTTGGCTGTGACACACCTAATTCTACACCTTCATTCCTCTCAGAGCAGGTTTCAGAGAGGACTGAAGGTCTAGTGGGGTTGGAGATGCCAGCTGATGAGGAGCAAGGAGAGGTCCGCTTTGTTCTTTGGTGTGGGTCTTTGAGGTATGCTTGCCAACGAGCTGCATGGCAGGTCAACATATGTCTGGTCAAGCATGTGGTGCCCAAGCGGCTGATGTTTTGGCCACGTGAGATACGCTTGAGACATATGTTGCAAATAGCAGCGGTGCGATCTGATGCACTCGTCTCAAAAAAGGCCCACACCAAAGAACTTTTAGAATAACGCGCAGAGGAAGCGCTCTGCGCAGAGGAAGCGCTCTGCGCAGGCGGAGCTCTGCGGTGTGATTCAGTCGGTGTGCTGCCCCTAAGCTGGCCCCCGGAGGGCATCCTGCCTCGTTGGACATGTGCCTCCTCCTCCTCCTCCTCCTCCTCCCTCCTTCCAGGCACCCACGTGGAGTCAGTGCCCTCATCATCCCCTCCCTCTTCATCGCTGTAGCAAACCTGGCAGTATGCTGCAGCTTGTGGAACATGACTGCCAGATTGCTGTCCTTCTTGAGCATCCCCTCTCTCTGTGCTCACGCTACTGCCTTCCTCTAGCTGAGTGTCATCATCAGAGCCCACCAAACACTGGGCATCCTCCTGGAGCATGTACCCAACACTGTGCTCAAAGAGTTCAGGAGACTCCTCAGGAGGACGTGGTGGGTCTAGGGAAGGAGTCACTGATGATGACATTGAGAGGAGGGACGACGATGTGTTGGCAGCTGCTTTTCTACTACCCTGAGACTGGGTGAGAGAGGATGAGGAGGATGAAGAGGGCTTGGTCATCCACTCTACCAAGTCGTTGGCATGTTGCGGTTCAACATGTCCAGCTGCAGAAAAGAAGGACAAGCATGTCCCATGGCCACGTGCTGATGACAATGCACCGCGTCCACGACCAGCACTGTTGTCTCTAGACACAGAGCCTGCTTGCCCTCTTTTATCGGCTCGCGCCTGTCTGCCTCTCCTTGCTGGCCTTCCAGACATGGTAATGGCCTGAAGGGAGTTGGGTAAAACAGTAGTTGGGTAGTTTATATTGTGCTGGAGGCACACAACACCCACTAACTCCTGCAGATGCCTTTTTTATAGAACAGCAGAGTTAAAGGGGTATATACAGATGTATACTGTGCTGTGCTGGAAGCACACACAACTTCCAATAACTCCAGCAGATGCCAATCGGGCCCAAATAGAGAACAGCTATGTAGGTGGATAATAGCGGTATGTAGTGGGTACAGAGCAGGCACACAGCACGCACTATCTCCTGAGTGACACTACTGACTGCAAGCTCTATTGTTAAAGATGGACCACTAGCTATATAGGTGAGGTGAATATCACGGTGTATACTGCGGTCAGGGCACGCAGACAATAACCAGAAAACAGCAGAGTTAAAGGGGTATATACAGATGTATACTGTGCTGTGCTGGAAGCACACACAACTTCCAATAACTCCAGCAAATGACAATCGGGCCCAAATAGAGAACAGCTATGTAGGTGGATAATAGCGGTATGTACTGGGTACAGAGCAGGCACACAGCACGCACTATCTCCTGAGTGACACTACTGACTGCAAGCTCTATTGTTAAAGATGGACCACTAGCTATATAGGTGAGGTGAATATCACGGTGTATACTGCGGTCAGGGCACGCAGACAATAACAAGAAAACAGCAGAGTTAAAGGGGTATATACAGATGTATACTGTGCTGTGCTGGAAGCACACACAACTTCCAATAACTCCAGCAGATGTCAATCGGGCCCAAATAGAGAACAGCTATGTAGGTGGATAATAGCGGTATGTACTGGGTACAGAGCAGGCACACAGCACGCACTATCTCCTGAGTGACACTGCTGACTGCAAGCTCTATTGTTAAAGATGGACCACTAGCTATATAGGTGAGGTGAATATCACGGTGTATACTGCGGTCAGGGCACGCAGACAATAACAAGAAAACAGCAGAGTTAAAGGGGTATATACAGATGTATACTGTGCTGTGCTGGAAGCACACACAACTTCCAATAACTCCAGCAGATGTCAATCGGGCCCAAATAGAGAACAGCTATGTAGGTGGATAATAGCGGTATGTACTGGGTACAGAGCAGGCACACAGCACGCACTAACACTACTGACTGCAAGCTCTATTATTAAAGCTAGATCACTAGCTATATAGGTGAGGTGAATATAGTGGTGTATACTGCGGTCAGGGCACAGACAGTAACCACTACACAAGAGCAAAATAGTAAATCAGCCAAAAACGATTGGTGTGTAACTGTGTTGAAGGTACACAGAACACCCACTGCTTCAGATGCTAACAAACACTACACGAGGCCGCCTGAAAGGCAGCTTTATATAGTGTGGGGCGTGCACTACACAGTCTGAGCTATGATTGGCCACAGGCAGGATGCCTGTGGCCAACCATTGCTCTCCTCGCTACTGGCGCTGCGATTGGCCAAGCATGCGGGGTCACAGTGCATGCTTGGCCAATCGTGAGACAGCAATGCATTGCGCCATCGCAGTGCATTGTGGGCCACACGAATTTTGCCGCGAACGGCCCAAACGTTCGGAATTCGGCGAACGCACGAACGACCGATGTTCGAGTCGAACATGCGTTCGACTCGAACACGAAGCTCATCCCTAGTACTGAACCACCATCACACAGATGTTAAAATAAAGGGCCATATGTGGAACAAGAAGTTCTGAAAACTTTTTATAGTAATTATGGGGGAAACCGATGACTCATGTAAGGCCAGCATCTTAATAGCTTTTTGGATTACCTCACAAGTGATAGGTTGGTCCATATGTTCCCTATGAGCCTCATGGGATTTTTTCTTTTATTTGGACTTTAACCCCTAAAAGTAACCCTTAACCCCAAGCCTCTTAAAGCGGTTTTGTACAGAAAATTGCAAGTTCATCTTATTCAAATGGCTTTGGAACATAGATGCAGTTATGACCATTGAAATAAAATAATATGCAGTATTTACCTTTTATTTTTAATGTTTATGCCGACTTCCGGGCTCTCCTCCCGTGGGAGTAGGCGTGTTTATCGGCTTCGCAATGGTCCCTGGGAACTTTTTTAGCTATTTCCCAGGAATCCGTGGGGGACACAGTCATGCCGAAATCTCGTGAGATTTCGGAAGGAGGACGCCGGTCACGTGACGGGGGCGTGTCCGAAATTGCCATTTTGAAAGTGGGCAGGCAGCTCTATCTGCCATTACCACTATAGCACATGAGGCAAGAGGAAGGAAAACAAAGAGGACACTCAATGAGCATGTGCGAGATGGAGCGGTGGATGCTGGGAGCTCAGTGTCATCGCATCCAGGAAGTCTTCAAACGCCCACAGTAAAAATGGAAACCGCCGGACTGCTTTTTTAAAAGTTTTTTCCTTAGCAATGAAATCGTCATGCGGGGGGTTAAAAAGAGGCCGATCGTGACTGCAAAGACACCGTAGGAATCGCCCACCAGTGACACAGGTAAAAAAAAAAAAAAAAACGGCAGCAGAATCCCGCTTTAATATGCTTTTACTTAACCACTTGGGACCCGCGCTATAGCCGAATGACGGCTACAGCGCGGATCTCCTTTTCCGGGACTACGTCTATTGACGTAGTCCCATGCACGAGCGGCCTGCGCGCCCCCGAGGGGCGCGCGCGGCGCGCTCTGTGATCGGCGAGTCTATGAGACTCGCCTGATCACTGATCAGAGCAAGGGGTCGATCCCGACCCCTTATCACGTGATCAGCTGTCAGCCAATGACAGCTGATCATGTGATATAACGGAGCCGGTAATCGGCTATTATTCCTTCTCGCGCTGACAGCGCGAGGAGAAAAAAAAAGCCGATCACCGGCGGCCGTGATCGGGACATCAGTCCCGATCACGGCCAGCCCTGCCAGTGCCCACCTGCCCCCTGCCAGTGCCCACCTGCCCCCTCATCAATAAAGATGTTAAAAAAATAAGTGCCCCCCGTCAGTGCCACCTAGCAGTGCCCATAGTGCCACCTAGCAGTGCCCACAGTGCCACCCAGCAGTGCCACCCAGCAGTGTCCACAGTGCCACCCAGCAGTGCCCACAATCTGCCTCAACAAAGGTGCTGCACCCCAGTGCCACATATCCGTGCCCATCAGTGTCATCTACCAGTGCCCATCAGTGCCCAGCAGTGCCACCCATCAGTGCCCAGCAGTGCCACCTATCAGTGCCCATCAGTCCCATCTATCAGTGGTACCCATTCGTGCCACCCATCCGTGCCACCCATCTGTGCCACCCATCCGTGCAAACCACCATTCCTGGCTTAAGCTGGCGTGGCGTCAACCACCTCTCGGCCTGCCCCTGCAGAGCTGACAAAACATCCGCCCCAGTGTGGCTCCTGTCCCCCAAACAAACCAGCGCAAGCACGGCATGGCATCGTTTTGCCTGCGTACTTGCGTAGCCCCTGCAACGCCTACGGAGCACCGCTGGTTCTGAGGACAGAGCACTGGAAGAGGCCATGGAGGAAGAAGAAGAGGAGGGGGTGGAGGAGAGAGGTGTGTCACAACCAATAGTAGCATTTTGGAGGCGTGGTGGCGGAACAACCTCCAATACTACTGCACCTTGTCCTGCATCCTTCCCAGCAGCCAGAAGAGTGACCCAATGGGCCGTGAAAGACAGGTAACGTCCCTGTCCATGCCTGCTGGACCATGAGTCAGCGGTAATATGCACCTTACCGCTGACCGCCCTGTCCAGCGAGGCAAGGACATTGCCTTCCACATGCCGGTAGAGAGCCGGAATTGCCTTCCGTGAGAAAAAGTGGCGTTTGGGGACCTGCCACTGAGGAACCGCACATTGTACAAACTCACGGAAGGGGGCCGAGTCTACCAACTGAAAAGGCAGCAGTTGAAGTGCTAGCAATTTAGCCAAGCTAGCATTCAACCGCTGGGCATGTGGATGGCTGGGAGTAAATTTCTTCCGCCGGTCCAGCAGCTGGGGCAGGGACATTTGTCTGCTATAATCGGACGTGGATGTACCACTAGCAGAGTTCCCGGAAGCACTTGGCTGTGACACACCTAATTCTACACCTTCATTCCTCTCAGAGCAGGTTTCAGAGAGGACTGAAGGTCTAGTGGGGTTGGAGATGCCAGCTGATGAGGAGCAAGGAGAGGTCCGCTTTGTTCTTTGGTGTGGGTCTTTGAGGTATGCTTGCCAACGAGCTGCATGGCAGGTCAACATATGTCTGGTCAAGCATGTGGTGCCCAAGCGGCTGATGTTTTGGCCACGTGAGATACACTTGAGACATATGTTGCAAATAGCAGCGGTGCGATCTGATGCACTCGTCTCAAAAAAGGCCCACACCAAAGAACTTTTAGAATAACGCGCAGAGGAAGCGCTCTGCGCAGAGGAAGCGCTCTGCGCAGGCGGAGCTCTGCGGTGTGATTCAGTCGGTGTGCTGCCCCTAAGCTGGCCCCCGGAGGGCATCCTGCCTCGTTGGACATGTGCCTCCTCCTCCTCCTCCTCCTCCTCCTCCTCCTCCCTCCTTCCAGGCACCCACGTGGAGTCAGTGCCCTCATCATCCCCTCCCTCTTCATCGCTGTAGCAAACCTGGCAGTATGCTGCAGCTTGTGGAACATGACTGCCAGATTGCTGTCCTTCTTGAGCATCCCCTCTCTCTGTGCTCACGCTACTGCCTTCCTCTAGCTGAGTGTCATCATCAGAGCCCACCAAACACTGGGCATCCTCCTGGAGCATGTACCCAACACTGTGCTCAAAGAGTTCAGGAGACTCCTCAGGAGGACGTGGTGGGTCTAGGGAAGGAGTCACTGATGATGACATTGAGAGGAGGGACGACGATGTGTTGGCAGCTGCATTTCTACTACCCTGAGACTGGGTGAGAGAGGATGAGGAGGATGAAGAGGGCTTGGTCATCCACTCTACCAAGTCGTTGGCATGTTGCGGTTCAACATGTCCAGCTGCAGAAAAGAAGGACAAGCATGTCCCATGGCCACGTGCTGATGACAATGCACCGCGTCCACGACCAGCACTGTTGTCTCTAGACACAGAGCCTGCTTGCCCTCTTTTATCGGCTCGCGCCTGTCTGCCTCTCCTTGCTGGCCTTCCAGACATGGTAATGGCCTGAAGGGAGTTGGGTAAAACAGCAGTTGGGTAGTTTATATTGTGCTGGAGGCACACAACACCCACTAACTCCTGCAGATGCCTTTTTTATAGAACAGCAGAGTTAAAGGGGTATATACAGATGTATACTGTGCTGTGCTGGAAGCACACACAACTTCCAATAACTCCAGCAGATGCCAATCAGGCCCAAATAGAGAACAGCTATGTAGGTGGATAATAGCGGTATGTACTGGGTACAGAGCAGGCACACAGCACGCACTATCTCCTGAGTGACACTGCTGACTGCAAGCTCTATTGTTAAAGATGGACCACTAGCTATATAGGTGAGGTGAATATCACGGTGTATACTGCGGTCAGGGCACGCAGACAATAACAAGAAAACAGCAGAGTTAAAGGGGTATATACAGATGTATACTGTGCTGTGCTGGAAGCACACACAACTTCCAATAACTCCAGCAGATGTCAATCGGGCCCAAATAGAGAACAGCTATGTAGGTGGATAATAGCGGTATGTACTGGGTACAGAGCAGGCACACAGCACGCACTATCTCCTGAGTGACACTGCTGACTGCAAGCTCTATTGTTAAAGGTGGACCACTAGCTATATAGGTGAGGTGAATATCACGGTGTATACTGCGGTCAGGGCACGCAGACAATAACAAGAAAACAGCAGAGTTAAAGGGGTATATACAGATGTATACTGTGCTGTGCTGGAGGCACACACAACTTCCAATAACTCCAGCAAATGACAATCGGGCTCAAATAGAGAACAGCTTTGTAGGTGTATATAGTGGTATGTACTGGGTACAGAGCACGCAGACAGCACGCACTAACACTACTGACTGCAAGCTCTATTATTAAAGCTAGATCACTAGCTATATAGGTGAGGTGAATATAGTGGTGTATACTGCGGTCAGGGCACAGACAGTAACCACTACACAAGAGCAAAATAGTAAATCAGCCAAAAACGATTGGTGTGTAACTGTGTTGAAGGTACACAGAACACCCACTGCTTCAGATGCTAACAAACACTACACGAGGCCGCCTGAAAGGCAGCTTTATATAGTGTGGGGCGTGCACTACACAGTCTGAGCTATGATTGGCCACAGGCAGGATGCAGAAGAGTGACCCAATGGGCCGTGAAAGACAGGTAACGTCCCTGTCCATGCCTGCTGGACCATGAGTCTTTGTTCTTTGGTGTGGGTCTTTGAGGTATGCTTGCCAACGAGCTGCATGGCAGGTCAACATATGTCTGGTCAAGCATGTGGTGCCCAAGCGGCTGATGTTTTGGCCACGTGAGATACGCTTGAGACATATGTTGCAAATAGCAGCGGTGCGATCTGATGCACTCGTCTCAAAAAAGGCCCACACCAAAGAACTTTTAGAATAACGCGCAGAGGAAGCGCTCTGCGCAGAGGAAGCGCTCTGCGCAGGCGGAGCTCTGCGGTGTGATTCAGTCGGTGTGCTGCCCCTAAGCTGGCCCCCGGAGGGCATCCTGCCTCGTTGGACATGTGCCTCCTCCTCCTCCTCCTCCTCCTCCTCCTCCTCCCTCCTTCCAGGCACCCACGTGGAGTCAGTGCCCTCATCATCCCCTCCCTCTTCATCGCTGTAGCAAACCTGGCAGTATGCTGCAGCTTGTGGAACATGACTGCCAGATTGCTGTCCTTCTTGAGCATCCCCTCTCTCTGTGCTCACGCTACTGCCTTCCTCTAGCTGAGTGTCATCATCAGAGCCCACCAAACACTGGGCATCCTCCTGGAGCATGTACCCAACACTGTGCTCAAAGAGTTCAGGAGACTCCTCAGGAGGACGTGGTGGGTCTAGGGAAGGAGTCACTGATGATGACATTGAGAGGAGGGACGACGATGTGTTGGCAGCTGCTTTTCTACTACCCTGAGACTGGGTGAGAGAGGATGAGGAGGATGAAGAGGGCTTGGTCATCCACTCTACCAAGTCGTTGGCATGTTGCGGTTCAACATGTCCAGCTGCAGAAAAGAAGGACAAGCATGTCCCATGGCCACGTGCTGATGACAATGCACCGCGTCCACGACCAGCACTGTTGTCTCTAGACACAGAGCCTGCTTGCCCTCTTTTATCGGCTCGCGCCTGTCTGCCTCTCCTTGCTGGCCTTCCAGACATGGTAATGGCCTGAAGGGAGTTGGGTAAAACAGTAGTTGGGTAGTTTATATTGTGCTGGAGGCACACAACACCCACTAACTCCTGCAGATGCCTTTTTTATAGAACAGCAGAGTTAAAGGGGTATATACAGATGTATACTGTGCTGTGCTGGAAGCACACACAACTTCCAATAACTCCAGCAGATGCCAATCAGGCCCAAATAGAGAACAGCTATGTAGGTGGATAATAGCGGTATGTACTGGGTACAGAGCAGGCACACAGCACGCACTATCTCCTGAGTGACACTGCTGACTGCAAGCTCTATTGTTAAAGATGGACCACTAGCTATATAGGTGAGGTGAATATCACGGTGTATACTGCGGTCAGGGCACGCAGACAATAACAAGAAAACAGCAGAGTTAAAGGGGTATATACAGATGTATACTGTGCTGTGCTGGAAGCACACACAACTTCCAATAACTCCAGCAGATGTCAATCGGGCCCAAATAGAGAACAGCTATGTAGGTGGATAATAGCGGTATGTACTGGGTACAGAGCAGGCACACAGCACGCACTATCTCCTGAGTGACACTGCTGACTGCAAGCTCTATTGTTAAAGGTGGACCACTAGCTATATAGGTGAGGTGAATATCACGGTGTATACTGCGGTCAGGGCACGCAGACAATAACAAGAAAACAGCAGAGTTAAAGGGGTATATACAGATGTATACTGTGCTGTGCTGGAGGCACACACAACTTCCAATAACTCCAGCAAATGACAATCGGGCTCAAATAGAGAACAGCTTTGTAGGTGTATATAGTGGTATGTACTGGGTACAGAGCACGCAGACAGCACGCACTAACACTACTGACTGCAAGCTCTATTATTAAAGCTAGATCACTAGCTATATAGGTGAGGTGAATATAGTGGTGTATACTGCGGTCAGGGCACAGACAGTAACCACTACACAAGAGCAAAATAGTAAATCAGCCAAAAACGATTGGTGTGTAACTGTGTTGAAGGTACACAGAACACCCACTGCTTCAGATGCTAACAAACACTACACGAGGCCGCCTGAAAGGCAGCTTTATATAGTGTGGGGCGTGCACTACACAGTCTGAGCTATGATTGGCCACAGGCAGGATGCCTGTGGCCAACCATTGCTCTCCTCGCTACTGGCGCTGCGATTGGCCAAGCATGCGGGGTCACAGTGCATGCTTGGCCAATCGTGAGACAGCAATGCATTGCGCCATCGCAGTGCATTGTGGGCCACACGAATTTTGCCGCGAACGGCCCAAACGTTCGGAATTCGGCGAACGCACGAACGACCGATGTTCGAGTCGAACATGCGTTCGACTCGAACACGAAGCTCATCCCTAGTACTGAACCACCATCACACAGATGTTAAAATAAAGGGCCATATGTGGAACAAGAAGTTCTGAAAACTTTTTATAGTAATTATGGGGGAAACCGATGACTCATGTAAGGCCAGCATCTTAATAGCTTTTTGGATTACCTCACAGGTGATAGGTTGGTCCATATGTTCCCTATGAGCCTCATGGGATTTTTTCTTTTATTTGGACTTTAACCCCTAAAAGTAACCCTTAACCCCAAGCCTCTTAAAGCGGTTTTGTACAGAAAATTGCAAGTTCATCTTATTCAAATGGCTTTGGAACATAGATGCAGTTATGACCATTGAAATAAAATAATATGCAGTATTTACCTTTTATTTTTAATGTTTATGCCGACTTCCGGGCTCTCCTCCCGTGGGAGTAGGCGTGTTTATCGGCTTCGCAATGGTCCCTGGGAACTTTTTTAGCTATTTCCCAGGAATCCGTGGGGGACACAGTCATGCCGAAATCTCGTGAGATTTCGGAAGGAGGACGCCGGTCACGTGACGGGGGCGTGTCCGAAATTGCCATTTTGAAAGTGGGCAGGCAGCTCTATCTGCCATTACCACTATAGCACATGAGGCAAGAGGAAGGAAAACAAAGAGGACACTCAATGAGCATGTGCGAGATGGAGCGGTGGATGCTGGGAGCTCAGTGTCATCGCATCCAGGAAGTCTTCAAACGCCCACAGTAAAAATGGAAACCGCCGGACTGCTTTTTTAAAAGTTTTTTCCTTAGCAATGAAATCGTCACGCGGGGGGTTAAAAAGAGGCCGATCGTGACTGCAAAGACACCGTAGGAATCGCCCACCAGTGACACAGGTAAAAAAAAAAAAAAACGGCAGCAGAATCCCGCTTTAATATGCTTTTACTTAACCACTTGGGACCCGCGCTATAGCCGAATGACGGCTACAGCGCGGATCTCCTTTTCCGGGACTACGTCTATTGACGTAGTCCCATGCACGAGCGGCCTGCGCGCCCCCGAGGGGCGCGCGCGGCGCGCTCTGTGATCGGCGAGTCTATGAGACTCGCCTGATCACTGATCAGAGCAAGGGGTCGATCCCGACCCCTTATCACGTGATCAGCTGTCAGCCAATGACAGCTGATCATGTGATATAACGGAGCCGGTAATCGGCTATTATTCCTTCTCGCGCTGACAGCGCGAGGAGAAAAAAAAAAGCCGATCACCGGCGGCCGTGATCGGGACATCAGTCCCGATCACGGCCAGCCCTGCCAGTGCCCACCTGCCCCCTGCCAGTGCCCACCTGCCCCCTCATCAATAAAGATGTTAAAAAAATAAGTGCCCCCCGTCAGTGCCACCTAGCAGTGCCCATAGTGCCACCTAGCAGTGCCCACAGTGCCACCCAGCAGTGCCACCCAGCAGTGTCCACAGTGCCACCCAGCAGTGCCCACAATCTGCCTCAACAAAGGTGCTGCACCCCAGTGCCACATATCCGTGCCCATCAGTGTCATCTACCAGTGCCCATCAGTGCCCAGCAGTGCCACCCATCAGTGCCCAGCAGTGCCACCTATCAGTGCCCATCAGTCCCATCTATCAGTGGTACCCATCCGTGCCACCCATCCGTGCCACCCATCTGTGCCACCCATCCGTGCAAACCACCATTCCTGGCTTAAGCTGGCGTGGCGTCAACCACCTCTCGGCCTGCCCCTGCAGAGCTGACAAAACATCCGCCCCAGTGTGGCTCCTGTCCCCCAAACAAACCAGCGCAAGCACGGCATGGCATCGTTTTGCCTGCGTACTTGCGTAGCCCCTGCAACGCCTACGGAGCACCGCTGGTTCTGAGGACAGAGCACTGGAAGAGGCCATGGAGGAAGAAGAAGAGGAGGGGGTGGAGGAGAGAGGTGTGTCACAACCAATAGTAGCATTTTGGAGGCGTGGTGGCGGAACAACCTCCAATACTACTGCACCTTGTCCTGCATCCTTCCCAGCAGCCAGAAGAGTGACCCAATGGGCCGTGAAAGACAGGTAACGTCCCTGTCCATGCCTGCTGGACCATGAGTCAGCGGTAATATGCACCTTACCGCTGACCGCCCTGTCCAGCGAGGCAAGGACATTGCCTTCCACATGCCGGTAGAGAGCCGGAATTGCCTTCCGTGAGAAAAAGTGGCGTTTGGGGACCTGCCACTGAGGAACCGCACATTGTACAAACTCACGGAAGGGGGCCGAGTCTACCAACTGAAAAGGCAGCAGTTGAAGTGCTAGCAATTTAGCCAAGCTAGCATTCAACCGCTGGGCATGTGGATGGCTGGGAGTAAATTTCTTCCGCCGGTCCAGCAGCTGGGGCAGGGACATTTGTCTGCTATAATCGGACGTGGATGTACCACTAGCAGAGTTCCCGGAAGCACTTGGCTGTGACACACCTAATTCTACACCTTCATTCCTCTCAGAGCAGGTTTCAGAGAGGACTGAAGGTCTAGTGGGGTTGGAGATGCCAGCTGATGAGGAGCAAGGAGAGGTCCGCTTTGTTCTTTGGTCTGGGTCTTTGAGGTATGCTTGCCAACGAGCTGCATGGCAGGTCAACATATGTCTGGTCAAGCATGTGGTGCCCAAGCGGCTGATGTTTTGGCCACGTGAGATACGCTTGAGACATATGTTGCAAATAGCAGCGGTGCGATCTGATGCACTCGTCTCAAAAAAGGCCCACACCAAAGAACTTTTAGAATAACGCGCAGAGGAAGCGCTCTGCGCAGAGGAAGCGCTCTGCGCAGGCGGAGCTCTGCGGTGTGATTCAGTCGGTGTGCTGCCCCTAAGCTGGCCCCCGGAGGGCATCCTGCCTCGTTGGACATGTGCCTCCTCCTCCTCCTCCTCCTCCTCCTCCTCCTCCCTCCTTCCAGGCACCCACGTGGAGTCAGTGCCCTCATCATCCCCTCCCTCTTCATCGCTGTAGCAAACCTGGCAGTATGCTGCAGCTTGTGGAACATGACTGCCAGATTGCTGTCCTTCTTGAGCATCCCCTCTCTCTGTGCTCACGCTACTGCCTTCCTCTAGCTGAGTGTCATCATCAGAGCCCACCAAACACTGGGCATCCTCCTGGAGCATGTACCCAACACTGTGCTCAAAGAGTTCAGGAGACTCCTCAGGAGGACGTGGTGGGTCTAGGGAAGGAGTCACTGATGATGACATTGAGAGGAGGGACGACGATGTGTTGGCAGCTGCTTTTCTACTACCCTGAGACTGGGTGAGAGAGGATGAGGAGGATGAAGAGGGCTTGGTCATCCACTCTACCAAGTCGTTGGCATGTTGCGGTTCAACATGTCCAGCTGCAGAAAAGAAGGACAAGCATGTCCCATGGCCACGTGCTGATGACAATGCACCGCGTCCACGACCAGCACTGTTGTCTCTAGACACAGAGCCTGCTTGCCCTCTTTTATCGGCTCGCGCCTGTCTGCCTCTCCTTGCTGGCCTTCCAGACATGGTAATGGCCTGAAGGGAGTTGGGTAAAACAGTAGTTGGGTAGTTTATATTGTGCTGGAGGCACACAACACCCACTAACTCCTGCAGATGCCTTTTTTATAGAACAGCAGAGTTAAAGGGGTATATACAGATGTATACTGTGCTGTGCTGGAAGCACACACAACTTCCAATAACTCCAGCAGATGCCAATCAGGCCCAAATAGAGAACAGCTATGTAGGTGGATAATAGCGGTATGTACTGGGTACAGAGCAGGCACACAGCACGCACTATCTCCTGAGTGACACTGCTGACTGCAAGCTCTATTGTTAAAGATGGACCACTAGCTATATAGGTGAGGTGAATATCACGGTGTATACTGTGTTGAAGGTACACAGAACACCCACTGCTTCAGATGCTAACAAACACTACACGAGGCCGCCTGAAAGGCAGCTTTATATAGTGTGGGGCGTGCACTACACAGTCTGAGCTATGATTGGCCACAGGCAGGATGCCTGTGGCCAGCCATTGCTCTCCTCGCTACTGGCGCTGCGATTGGCCAAGCATGCGGGGTCACAGTGCATGCTTGGCCAATCGTGAGACAGCAATGCATTGCGCCATCGCAGTGCATTGTGGGCCACACGAATTTTGCCGCGAACGGCCCAAACGTTCGGAATTCGGCGAACGCACGAACGACCGATGTTCGAGTCGAACATGCGTTCGACTCGAACACGAAGCTCATCCCCAGTACTGAACCACCATCACACAGATGTTAAAATAAAGGGCCATATGTGGAACAAGAAGTTCTGAAAACTTTTTATAGTAATTATGGGGGAAACCGATGACTCATGTAAGGCCAGCATCTTAATAGCTTTTTGGATTACCTCACAAGTGATAGGTTGGTCCATATGTTCCCTATGAGCCTCATGGGATTTTTTCTTTTATTTGGACTTTAACCCCTAAAAGTAACCCTTAACCCCAAGCCTCTTAAAGCGGTTTTGTACAGAAAATTGCAAGTTCATCTTATTCAAATGGCTTTGGAACATAGATGCAGTTATGACCATTGAAATAAAATAATATGCAGTATTTACCTTTTATTTTTAATGTTTATGCCGACTTCCGGGCTCTCCTCCCGTGGGAGTAGGCGTGTTTATCGGCTTCGCAATGGTCCCTGGGAACTTTTTTAGCTATTTCCCAGGAATCCGTGGGGGACACAGTCATGCCGAAATCTCGTGAGATTTCGGAAGGAGGACGCCGGTCACGTGACGGGGGCGTGTCCGAAATTGCCATTTTGAAAGTGGGCAGGCAGCTCTATCTGCCATTACCACTATAGCACATGAGGCAAGAGGAAGGAAAACAAAGAGGACACTCAATGAGCATGTGCGAGATGGAGCGGTGGATGCTGGGAGCTCAGTGTCATCGCATCCAGGAAGTAAATGCCTGTGGGCTTCAAACGCCCACAGTAAAAATGGAAACCGCCGGACTGCTTTTTTAAAAGTTTTTTCCTTAGCAATGAAATCGTCACGCGGGGGGTTAAAAAGAGGCCGATCGTGACTGCAAAGACACCGTAGGAATCGCCCACCAGTGACACAGGTAAAAAAAAAAAAAAAAAACGGCAGCAGAATCCCGCTTTAATATGCTTTTACTTAACCACTTGGGACCCACGCTATAGCCGAATGACGGCTACAGCGCGGATCTCCTTTTCCGGGACTACGTCTATTGACGTAGTCCCATGCACGAGCGGCCTGCGCGCCCCCGAGGGGCGCGCGCGGCGCGCTCTGTGATCGGCGAGTCTATGAGACTCGCCTGATCACTGATCAGAGCAAGGGGTCGATCCCGACCCCTTATCACGTGATCAGCTGTCAGCCAATGACAGCTGATCATGTGATATAACGGAGCCGGTAATCGGCTATTATTCCTTCTCGCGCTGACAGCGCGAGGAGAAAAAAAAAAGCCGATCACCGGCGGCCGTGATCGGGACATCAGTCCCGATCACGGCCAGCCCTGCCAGTGCCCACCTGCCCCCTGCCAGTGCCCACCTGCCCCCTCATCAATAAAGATGTTAAAAAAATAAGTGCCCCCCGTCAGTGCCACCTAGCAGTGCCCATAGTGCCACCTAGCAGTGCCCACAGTGCCACCCAGCAGTGCCACCCAGCAGTGTCCACAGTGCCACCCAGCAGTGCCCACAATCTGCCTCAACAAAGGTGCTGCACCCCAGTGCCACATATCCGTGCCCATCAGTGTCATCTACCAGTGCCCATCAGTGCCCAGCAGTGCCACCCATCAGTGCCCAGCAGTGCCACCTATCAGTGCCCATCAGTCCCATCTATCAGTGGTACCCATCCGTGCCACCCATCCGTGCCACCCATCTGTGCCACCCATCCGTGCCATCTTATCTGTGCCCATCTTTGCCCATCAGTGCCGCCTTATCTGTGCCCATCGGTGCCGCCTTATCTGTGCCTATTAGTGCCGCCTTAACTATGCCTATCAGTGCCCACCAGTGCAGCCTATCAGTGCCCACCAATGCAGCCTATCAGTGCCGCCTCATCAGCGCACTTCAATGAAGGAGAAAAATGACCTGTTTGCAAAATTTTATAACAAACTATTAAACATGATTTTTTTTTTTTTTTTGCATCTTTTTTTGTTTGTTTAGCAAAAAATAAAACTCCCAGCTGTAATTAAATACTACCAAAAGAAAGCTCTATTTGTGGGAAAAAAATGATAAAAATTTCATTTGGGTACAGTGTTGTATGCCCGCGCAATTGTCATTCAAAATGCAAATTGGTCTGAAAGCTGAAAATTGGTCTGGGACTGAGGGGGGTTTAAGTGCCCAGTAAGCAAGTGGTTAACCTTAAAAGTGTGCATTTAACCTGCCCCTAACAGGTAAAATGCTATGAAAGGCAAGCAGCTGAACACACAGTTGAAATAAATCGATGTTTGCTGTTTTAACTGCCAAAAAAGGTTATGGTAAGCCAATTGATTAAGGTAACTCATATGCATATTACACAGCAGATACCACACTTATTTCTAGGCTTACCAACCCAAGTGTTGTTTGCCACCTCTCTTACCTGCCATTCTGCTTGCTGGATAATAAGTCTGCATATTTACCACCTGACTTTCCTGGCTGTCAGAGATATGTCATAGATATGTCACAATCATTGTGTGCTGTTTTATTAGAGTGGAGAGTTGGAGTCTCTGGTAAGTTGGTAACACTTCCCTTCTGAGGGTCAAAGCCACACACTTAAAAGGAAAAAAAAGTGGGACTATATCTAAAAAATATCATTCTATCAGAAGCTCTTCAAATGAGGAACAACATACATTATGAGTAATTAATATAAAAGAATGAGAATGAAAGAGAATATAAAACACTAGCACTTTATTAATAGAAATAAAGGCCTATTTTGACTTAAGCAAAAGGGTGGCACAGAAAGCAGACAATTATAAGGCTGAAGCTGCTGCTTATTTAAAAAAGAACATGTCTCTAAAGCCGCATACACACGGGCGGACTGTCTGGTCAACTAAGTCCGTCAGACAATCCGACAGACAGTCCGTCCTACTTTTGAATGAACGGACTTGACCACACACGATGAACAGACAGTCCGTTGAAAGCTTGCGCGATGACGTGTACAGCACGTACGACGGGACTAGAAATACGACATCCAATACACTGCAATGCAACCTTCGGCCGTGTAAATCCTTTCTGAGCATGCGCCATACTTAGTCCGTCCAACTTGCCTACTCACGAGCGGACTGTCCGCTGAAACCAAAGTTGGACGGACAATAATACGGAAATTCCGAAAGACTTAGTCCGCCAGACTGTCCGCTGAAAAAGTCCGCTGAAGCCCACACACGAGCGGACTGTCCGCTGAAATGTGTTTCAGCGGACTAAGTTGGACAGACAGTCCGCCCGTGTGTACGCGGCCTTAGTCTACAGTTTTGCAAAAAAAATACATAAACATACATTAGCACCTCACATATGTTCAGCAAACTGATGAAGAACGGTTAGATAATTCTGTCATAAAGCCGACAAATACAGATTTTTACCGTTTCTTGATGGTAGCAGAGCTGTTTGCTGCCACAAGACCTGTGAGCCCAGAAGTCTTGCTAATTCAAGAAGAGAATGGATCCTAAATGCATTGAGAAATATAGAAAGATAATAATCCATTCAAACAAAAAGCTAAATTGTGCTATTGAATGGCCACCTGAACATTCTGACCACTAAATCACAAAAATGAAAACACCTTGGAGAGACCAAAAAAAATTTTTTATACCTACCCTCAAAAACATAACATGTTGCTGAACTTAACCAGTTCTGCATGGAGGGGAGATTCAATAGTTCTTCTACCAAAAGTTCTCAGTAAGACCCTTTTCACACCAGGGCGTTTTGCAGGCGCTATAGCGTTAGAAAGGGCCGAGGGCTTTCATAACACAGCGGTGCGCTGGCAGGACGTCAGGGAAAAGTCCTGCCAGCAGCTTCTTTGGAGCGGTGAAGGAGCGGTGTGTTTACCGCCCCTCCACCACTGCTCCCCATTGAAATCAATGGGGCAGCGATGTAATACTGCTGGCAAAATGCTTTAACCCTTTCTCGGCCGCTATGGGGGTAAAAGCGCCCCGCTAGCGGCCGAAATGCGCCGAAAATCCTGCGGTAAAACGCTGCTAAAAATTGCGGCATTTTACCGCCAATACTATGGGCAGTGTGGTGTGAAAGGGGTCTTATAGCCATTGTAGCCAGTACTGGCACTACCAGTGATAAGAGAGCCACACTATATAGCGGAAATCTGTGGACACCGCTCCAAATGATTGAGTTCAGATGTTTTTAGTTAGTGCTACAACGCTCACACATGTTAAACCATTGTGTGTTTTAATAAAACAAAGTGAAGCTGCAAAGGATTGATATTAAAAAACAAACCATTGGAATTGGGCCAATGCGTTTACCAATAGCAAACAGTAAATGCAAATTAATGAAAGGCAGCTAACAATAACAATAAAAATGCAAAAACACTGAGTGTATATATGGATGGGTTAATGAAACCCAATCTCAAAGAAATACAGTGATGGCAAAGGTAAGGCAGGAAAGTAATTATCATATTTATCGGCGTATAACATGCACTTTCATTTTAAGAGGGAAGTTTCAGGAAAAAAAACTTAAATTTTAAATAAGGAACTTTGAAGCAAAATAAGGGTCAGTGCCCATCTGCAGCCTCAACTTGGCCATCAATGCAGCCTGATCAATGCCCATCTGCAGCCTCATCAGTCCACATCAATGTAGCCTCACCATTGCCTGATCAATGCCCATCTGCAGTCTAGAGGGGACAGGGAGGGGGCGGGACGAGCTCCGACAGATTACATGCAGTGAGAATCTCCTATGATAGACAGAACAGTGGTCCAATGGTGGCCCAGGATACAGGACTCCCTATAACAGAGGCCGACAAGTAAACATGAGATTCTCACTGTATGTATTCTGATGGCGCTCATCCCCCCCCCCCTCCCTGTCCCCTCCGAGGCAGCTAAAATTGAAGTATTGACGTATAACACGCTATTTGCACCCGATTTTCATGGTGAAAGAGCGAGTGTGTTATACACCAATAAATACAGTAATAAAAAAATTATGACAAAATGTAATATTAAACAAGTGAATCACGATTGGCAAAAAAAACCACAAACCATATAGCATGTGATATCTAATGGAAAAAAACAGATAAAGAAAAAAGATCCAAAATAAGTCCATACACAATATGTGAAAAACTTGATCACTTGAGTAAGAAAGCTGCCTCCACCTACAAACACACTGCCGCTTACCAGAATGATATGGTCCCTTATGACAGGGGACCCAGGAGCGCAAGTGGCTTATAACCCAGCCTGGGGCTTATTTTGTGTTCATATTTACACAATATTTGCATTGGATTTATCTGCCTTTTATCAATTTGCATTTACCCAATTCCAATGGTTTGTTTTTTAATATCAATCCTTAGCGCAACTTAACCTTGTTTTATTTCTGTTTTGGCATTATATAATGCCTTAAGTTGCAGCTTGGTCCTTTTTTAGATAATAGCGCAGTTTTCTTTTTTAACATTGTGCGTTTTTAAACCTTGTGGCAACAACAAGAGAGGAGTAATGATTGCTTTACATATTACCTGAAGCACCAAGATTTTTAAGGTAACAGGTTGTTTGACTTGGCTATCATTAAATAGTATGTAGAGTCTACCATGATGTACTGTTATTAGTCATCACTGTTCTAAGAGCTCTCTGTGGACTACAGAACATCCCTCCTCTCATGTTGGACTACAGAACATCAATCACTCCGTGTTATGGAGATGATGAGAGGGTAATGTGTTGTGCAGTCCTAATACATTTACTGTTCTGGAGTAAAACACTTCTGCGCCATAGATAGAATCAGGTGAGTAAATATTTTCATCTAAGGATAGGAAGTGTGTTACTAGCAGGATCACCAGGTGAAAATATTAAAAGAAAAAATACTGAGCTAACCACCACATCTAAGGACAGCTTTGCTACAATATAATATTTTTTTCTCTTGGACTTAAATACACTTTAACCTAATGTTGTCATCTCACTTATTCTAATGTAGACAATAAAAATTGTTCTAAGGGAAAATCCTCTTGCTGTAGTTCTGCCGCCAATAATGCATTAAATATAAAATATCGTTAACAATTCTTGTGCCAGCAAAGTTGACTTGTTTTACCACGTAATAAAGCTGTTATTTGTGGTTTACATTCTTAATGCTATCTAAGTGCAAAGACCTGAGTTAAAGCAGTTAATTGATGTTACAATGTTAGCCAATAAATTCAGCCCAGGTGACTGCAGTTTGGAATTAAATGGCAAGCACAAAAGCTGAGTAAAATCAATCTGGGAAAAAATCTAACTTAGAGTTACCCTTTTCTAAAAAACTCTTTTCTGTACATGCTATTGTAAAACAGTCTGCATAACAGCATTCTGTAATAGGCTTGCTGTTTATCTTTAAAACCCTGCTAAAATTTGATAAATGCACTTTGCAGTTGTCATGGATTTGCTCCCTTTTTTTTTTTTAAAACCCTCAGCCTTGAATTCAAATTCATTGAGTCTTACATACATTTAAGAAAAGAATAGCAAATCAGCTACTGAGCTCAAAACAATTATTATCAAGACATGCTTTGGAAGGTGATGGGGAAAATACAGGAGAGATATGTTTAAATACAAAGAAACACTATTGCCAAAGGCCCCATATTTCATTATGCAAAAGCTACATGGGAAATGTGTATGTATGTACAGCGCTGCTGAGGAATAATCAGCCGTATAGGAGAAAATAATAGGTTAGGAATTATAGGAAAATCTAGGTATTTCTTTCTTTGTAATGTATATAAACATTTTCTTTTCTCTTGTGTCTGCCTTTAAAACATTGGATAAACTTCAACATAATACACTATTCCACCCTGCTAGGTGAATAAAATCAATCTATTATCCTGCTTTACACATGTACACTAGAAATAGAGATTTGTGTAGAAACAGTAATTTATTTTATCACACTGGGCATCTCATGTGCAACCCAATAATACAGCAACATGAATATTTTATATTATATCGTTACACGATTTATACATTTCATGAAAGACCAAATATCAGAATATGTATTTAAGGTTACATAGATAAAGCATATGGACAAAGCCGCCATTATTATGAACTTGCTCTTTGAACATCTGGGAGAACCCCTAAGCTTAACGTTTGAATAGGTTCTGCTATGTGTCTAAAATTCAATATACTGTATGTCAGTTTCTAAGTAGGATTAACTAACATTGTGATAGTGCCATCCAAGATATAATCCCACATTACTTTCCCATTTTAGTGGTTTGCCAGAGACATCCGTATTCAAAAATTTACAAAACCAATTCAGAGATTAGCTCCTTTGAGAGGCGCTATCTTTCAGAGAGTAATGGGGATAAAGTGCTACTTAATATCTTGCTAAATGCCAAAATGCAGCTGTAAATATATATAAAAAAAAATGCCTGGGCAATAACCACTTAGATAACAGATCTTAAAATGATTTGATTGGCTCACAATTTATGGGATGAGCTACATTGTGTAGACAAGACATTTTTCATTTTCCAAATACTGTTAAAATACTTTAAGCACAGGTGGGCTGGATCCAGACTCTAACCTATTTCTCATGTTTGGTTTACCTGTTCTAAAAATCCCTAGATATTATGTTTAAGTTACTATAGAGATATTATATGTACCATATTTATCGGTGTATAACACATGCAGGGGTATAATAAGCACATTCATTTTAAGAGGGAAGTTTCAGGAAAAAAACGTACATTTTAAATAAGGAACTTTGAAGCAAAATAAGGGTCAGCGCCATCTACAGCCTCAACATTGCCATTAATGAAGCATGACCAATGCCCATCTGCAACCTTACTATTGCCTTCAATGCAGCAGCCTCACCATTGCCATCAGTGCAGCTTGATTGATGCCCATCTGCGGCCTAGAGGGGACAGGGAGGGGGGTGGGATGAGCGACAACAGATTACATATAGTGAGAATCTCCTATGATTGACAGATCAGTGGTCCAATGGCGGCCCAGGAGACTTCATTTACAGAGGTTTTTAGGTAAACAGGAGATTCTCCATGTATGTAATTTGACGGCGCTCATTCCGTCCCCCCCCCCCCCCCCGTTCCCTCCGAGGCAGCTAAAATTAAAATATTGGGGTATAACACGCACACGCTATTTGCACCCAATTTTCAGGGTGAAAAAGTGTGCGTCACCATGTTTATGTGAGATAAAAGCAATTGGTTCTCTATGAACCATAAAGACAACATTTTTTGTTATATCTTGTCATATGTTTTATTGTGGGCCTTGCAGGCCATATTGCTGTTTTCCCCTTTTCTTTTCTTTTTTTTGATATGAAATTTGTAAAAATATTGAAAAGAGAAAATACTTCATACAGATTTATTAGCAAGATTGCATGGAAACAAAGTCAAATATCACAAAATAGACATATTGAGGATGATTTGCTAAAGGAAAATAGACTGCTTACTTTGTAGGGGGAGCTGAATTTTGCAAGAGTTTTCATCAGAGCATAGTGAATGTGCTGAAATTTCACTTTGCAAAGAATTCCCCTTAAGGGAAAATAACTGCATTTCTGTTTTCACATGATTGGATAATGGAAGTCATCAGAGCATCATCTCATTCACTAAGCTCTGGGGAAAGTCCCCATGCAGCTTCCCTTTCAATGTGTACAATAAGTTTTTTTTCAAAATCAATGCCATATTCATATGCACATAGTAAAAAATATGAAACCAGAAGAAACTATTATATTTCTATAGTTTAACTGTGGCTGCCCATAGCTTCCTAAATGTGTTTCTGAACCCTTGGGATAGACAGAATATTCCTGCCCTATTGTTTTTATCTCAAATGCACAGTGGCAGAGAGTTAGGTCTGTCCTACTCTATGTATGTAGCTGTCACCTTTCAGTATATTAGTAAGTGAACCTGTTTATTAAAAAAGAGTTTATATGTAGTTCCTATATTTTAGTTATATACAACTCCTGTTATTTTAGTTAACACTGTCCCTTCTGGTCTGGCAATCTATAGCTAGCTTTAGCTTAGGGATGATGACCAGCATAGGCTAGAGTCAGATTAGGCATCTAATGGCCACTTCTGGTAGGTTCAGTTGCATGTAGGATTAGAAACTACTAGGGAGGAACTAAAGCACAGAGTAGATAGAATGACTCAGAGTTATGCATTCGAGGCTGGTTGGACAACAGTTAGAGGATCACCACTATATATCACCACTGATCTTGTCTTCAGGTCTCTGACACAAAAACATTTAAGTTCCCTGTGTATTTTATCTGCACACGATTGGGTATTCAAAGTTAACATCTTTGGTAAATAAACCCCAATACATCTTGCCCATGCTCCTCATCCACAATTACTAGCATAGGTTACAAGTGATAGGAGGAATTCAGTAGAAAGCAATGAAAACAAAGGAGATTTTTCTCTTGGCCAATTTACATACTATGTCCCATTTTTTTCATTCTGAACAAAATACATGATGTTATTAGCTGTTAATCTTTTTTAAAGAGCTCTATTTTTAAACTATGTAAATGTTTACAATAAAATAGGTCAACCATCATATAAAATGATTCTCCACTGGTGCAGTAAGAAATGCAAAGATGCTGTTATCATTGTTCTTGTCAAAAGAAGGCAATACAGAATAGTAACTTCCATTACTCTAATCCTTTCTGGGTATCAGCATGTTTGTTCAAATAGGTTTTTAAAATTAGTTCAAATGTCCTTATGGTAAAACATCCAAAATATCAACAAAGTATAGTAAATATCATAGGGAAAGTCATAAATAGGTCAGTAGACACAATCACTATAAAAGGGCACATTGATGATCATGATATCAGCATGTTTGATAAGCACAATAACTCTTATGTTCCTTCCCAAAGTATTTTTTTCCAGCTGATGCATCATTTATATTGCTGAGAGTCCACACTTTCCACCGAACAGATACAATATGTATGAGACATTCACTACAAAACTGTGATCCAATTAGCAGTTTCCAGCTGTTAACTGGTTAAATCTATGTTTTATTCAGGAGTGAAAAGTCATATGAAGCTATTTATTTAAAGATATGATAAGCTTCAAGGTTTAGGCCAGTTCATAACATCATACTAATAAAAATGTTAATTCGGGACATATATCCACAGCTTCAAACACTGTATTCGGCACAGTCCCTTTTGACTACTGTAAGATCACAGAGGTGCAAGACAAATCTGTAATTGCAGGCCTCTTAAGGCAATAACATCACATTTAGAGAACTTTTATTTTTTACAAAGCAATCTATTTATCTATGTATTTTACATTAGCAAGACACTGTAAAATATTTTACAGGAAGCGGACCTCTTATATAACCCTTTCCTGCCACCTCTAGCATCCATTTACATTAAATGGGTCTGTCCACAGGAAATGGGCATCCTAGGATTTGTCCCTGGGAGCCAAAACTCTCTGCTATTCATGTACATGGCATTTCATACTGCTGCGCACACACACAGACTTTAGACTGACACTTGCATAGCATAATGTGTTGGAGCCCAGACACTGTAAAGATTATGGTCTTCCAGACACAAATTGCAATTTGTGAATAACTGTGTGATCTCGGAACTCTTAATCCTGACCTCTGTGTTAGTTAACCTCCCTGGCGGTAATCCCGAGTCTGGCTCGGGCTGGAATTTCAGTACCATGATCGGTAACCCCGAGCCAGACTTGGGATCGCATCGCTGGATACAGGGAGGATACAGGAAGGATACAGGGAGACTTACTTACCTTGTCCCCTGGATCCAGTGATGTCCCCCCGCTGTGTGTGCGAGCCGTGCTCCACTCGATTCACACAGTTCCCAAGTGCTGCCGAGCTCCGTTCCCTGTGACGTTACGACACACGGGAGCGGAGATCGGCGCCAAATTCAAAAAAGAAAAAATACATAATACACATACAGTACTGTAATCGTACAGATTACAGTACTGTATAAAAAAAATACACATCCCCTTTGTTTCTAGTGGTCTGTCCAGTGCCCTGCATGCACTTTTATATTATAAATACTGTTTTTTTTCTGCCTGGAATTTGGAGATTGTCCATAGCAACCAAAAAGTGTCCCTTTATGTCAAAAGTGATTTTAGACCAGCTAGAAAACCGCGATAATAAATTATAATCACTTGCACAATTGCGCAATAGTGATTTGTGGGGAGATCCGTCATCAAACACTAAATGACAGCGACGATTCTGCAAATGAGCAAATTTCAGTGTTTTTGGATTTGATTACATTATTGAATAATTTTTATCATTATTTGTTATCATTATTTATAGTTATTTATTATATTATAAATGTTACCATACCCGGTATGTCTTCTAGACTCTGGTTTGAACAGATTTAAGAGAGTTATTCCTAAGAATTGCAGGCCTACAATATAAAACACCAAATTTCCATGCAAAATAATTGTACTGCTTTCAGAATCTAAAATCAGAAATAATCATACCGTCAGGGAGGTTACATAGTTACCGTATTTATCAGCATATAACATGCACCGGCGTATAACACGCACCCCAAGTTTAGGAGGGAATTTTAAGGAAAAAAACTTTTAGGAGGGAAGTTTAAGGAAAAAAACGTACATTTAAATGCCCATCAATGCAGCCTTATCAGTGTCCATTGCAGCCTTGTCACATTGCAGCCTTGTCCCCAGTGCAGCCGTGTCCCCAGTGCAGCCGTGTCCCCAGTGCAGCCTTGTCCCCAGTGCAGCCTTGTCCCCAGTACAGCCTTGGTCCTAGTGCAGCCTTGGCCCTAGTTCAGCCTTGGTCCCAGTGCAGACTTGGTCCCAGTGCAGCCTTGGTCTCAGTGCAGCCATCGCCCTATGATGGACATAACGCAGGTCCATTGGCGGGATTGGGCGTGACTGAGTGGAGCCGAGAAGAGCTGAGTACACTCGGCTATGTGTATCTCGTGGCGATCGCTCCGCTCTGCTCAGTCAGTGGAGATCAGCAGGGGATCAGTGGGATCGGAGTATAACATGCACCCACAAAATATTAGTGCTACATTGGCCTTTCTCCCATCAGCTGGTACCATTCCAGTCAGTAGACTGTCAGTAAAAATTAGGAACAATGGTCTGGCAATTACTTGACTGAGTTCCCTAAGTACCCTTGGTTGCAGGCCATCTGGTCCTGGTGATTTATTAATGTTATGTTTCCCAAGTCTAATTTTAATTCTGTCCTCTGTTAGCCATGGAGGTGCTTCCTGTGATATGTGATGAGGATAAACACTGCATTTTTGGTTACTGTAGCCCCTTGATTCCCTTGTAAAGTCTGAGGAGAAGAATAAATGCAATACCTGGGCCATCTCCCCATCCTTTGTAACCAGATGTCCTTCCTCATTCTTTGTGTGGCCAATATGGTCTGTCCTCCCTTTTTTACTGTTTAGATACTTAAAGAATTTCTTGGGATTTTTTTGCTTTCCTCCGCTATGCGTCTTTCATGTTTTATCTTAGCCATCCTTATTGCACTCTTAAATTTCTTTGTGCATTCTTTATAAAGTCTGAATGCTGATGATGATCCCTCAATCTTGTATTTTTTGAAGGCCTTTTCCTTTGCTTTTATATTCATTTTTACATTGGAGTTAAGCCATCCAGGACTTTTGTTTGCTCTTTAAAATGCATTACTCAATGGGATGCATTGGCTAATGCCCTTATTTACTATGCTCTTAAAGCAAACCCATCTCTCCTGTGTGTTCTTTGTTCCTAAAATGTTATCCCAATTTATGCCTTCTAGCAAGGCTTGTAGTTTAGGGAAGTTGGCTCTTTTGAAATTCAGTGTCTTTGTATTCCCCTTATGTTTCCTATTTGTGTGATTTATACTGAAGCCAATTGACCTGCGATCGCTGTTACCTAAATTGCCCCATGCTTCCACATCCGTGATCAGGTCTGTATTGTTGGTAATCAGTAGATCCAGTAACACTTTATTTCTAGTTGGTGCGTCTACTATCTGACCCATAAAATTGTCCTGCAAGACATTTAGAAACTGGGGAGCCTTAGATGAATGCGTGGTTCCCTCCGCCCAGTCTATGTCTGGATAATTAAAATCCCCTATTATGATAACACTTCCCATCCTTGCTGCTAATCCAAATTGTGATAGGAGATCTTTCTCCCCATCCTCCCTCAGGTTAGGGGGCCTATAGCATACTCCCAGTATTATTTTCCCTTTAGCTTTATCCCTTTGGAGCTCTACGATGAAGGATTCCACCTCCTCCCTAGCTCCCTTAGTGATGTCATCTCTCACGTTCACTTGTACATTATTCTTGATATATATGCATACCCCCCCACCCTTTCTAACCCTCTCTATCCTTGTGATAAAGGGTATACCCTTGAATGGTTGCCAGCCAATCCCGAGAGCTGTTGAACCAGGTCTCTGAAATTCCCACAAAATCCAAATCCTCCTCGTACAACAGTATCTCTAGTTCACACATCTTGTCCAACAGGCTCCTTGAATTGGTGAACATGCCACGTAGTTTAGACTGGTCGCAAATTATCCTCTTATTGGGTGTCCTGAGATTGAAACTAGGACTTGCTACTTTACTTACCTTAGGTTTATGTGCTTTGGTCAACCTACCACTAACGCTCCAATACTACCCTCTGGAATATGTTCCACGCTGACTATCTCTACCTCTGGCCCCTCCCCCATCCCCTATTTTAAAAACCCCTCTAACTTTTTGGCCATCTTCATTCCCAGCTGATCTGCACCCTCCTCATTTAGGTGCAGTCCATCCCTTCTATAGTACTAGTTATCGACTGAGAGGTCAACCCAGTCCTCCAGGAACCCAAACCTCTCCTTACTACACCAGCTCTTCAGCCACTCGTTTGCTTCCCTAATCTCCCTCTGCCTTTCTGGTGTGGCTCGATGTACCGGTAGTATTCCTGAAGATACTACCTCAATTTAGCTCCCAAGTCTCTAAAATCGTTCTTTAGGACACTCCATCTGCCTCTGACTTTGTCATTGATACCTACATGCACCATGACAGCTTGGTCTTCCCCAGCCTGACCCAGTAATCTGTCCACCAGATTTGTGATATGCCAAACCCGAGTGCCCTTACAGTTCGGTGCTTCTGGTATTTGTTACAGATTGGCCTCTCTGCCCTTCTAAGAATTGAGTCCCCTACCACCTTCGCTTCCTCCCACTCTCACTGGAAGAGTTCTTCCCTCGGCAGCTAGGAGAGTCCCTCAGCTCCAGCAGTGCTGGTCCTTGACTAGTTTCACCAATGTCACTCAATGCAGCATACTTATTGGGAATCGGGCCTCCCTGGCGCTTCCCCCTCTACCCTTCCTGACTGTCACCCATCTACTCTTTCCTAGTGCCTGCAGCACTTTGTTTCCACCCGCCTCTGTGCTGGCCCCTTCCGGCACCTGTCGTGTACGTTCCTGGCTCTCCTTTAGTATGGAGGGACTTCTCAGTGCTGACAGTTGCTTTCCCAGATTCAGAATCTGGGCTTCCAGGGAAACAATGTGCTTACATTTTGCACAGCAGTATTCACCCTCGATCGGATGATCAAGGAACGCATACATGCTGCAAAATGTACAATGAGTCACCTCTCCACACCCGTATCGTACCTATTAAATTTAATAAGGATTGGGAAATATACCCTGTCCAAATGACCTAATAACTAGCTTCCTGACACTAATATTCAACAAGACAATACACAGGTACTCAACAAGACAATACACAGGCACTCGAAGACCTACGTGCACCCGCAGACCTACGTGCACCTACAGAACTATGTGCACTCACAGACCTACTTGCACCCGCAGACCTACGTGCACTCGCAGACCTACATGAACTTGCAGACCTACGTGCACTCTGAAGTTCATGGGTCAGGAATAAGTAACACTCCAAGTTAAGGGGTCAAGATTAAAGCCATAGACAGATGGAAATGACAGGCTGTTTAGCAAGAACTTGCCGAATTTCAATCCATCTATGGGCATGCCAGTTATACTGAAGTTGATACATTGATTGACTTCAGCCATTCAGGATTTTTCACCTGATCACTGCCCATGGCTATTGCCAGAGTGCATTGATCATTGTATTTTACCAGTGGGGAAGGCTCTCCACCTGTAGAACACAATAGCACAGTGGGATCAATTCCTCCATCAACACTGACTATGTTGATAGGGGAGTCAAACAATTTCCCTGTCTTCAACCTATTGTTGAAGGAAAGACAATTGCATAATGTATGGCCTGTCAAATTAACACACAGAGCTCAGGAACTAAACCCATGAGCTCTATGTGTTACTTGCTTCTGATACCAGAACCCTTTGCATTTCCTAATCCTGACCCCTGGACCCTGTGTGTCACTTAAACTCAACCCCTGAACTCTGTGCATTACTTAATCCTTGCCTGAACCATGTGTATTACTTAATCCTGACCCCTGAGCTCTATAAATTACATAACCCTAACCCCTGAGCTTTTTCCATTGCCTGACTCCTGCATTGTATGCTTTACACTCTCTTGACCCATAGCAGCAATGTTTTAAGTTTTAGTTAACTATACCATTTTAAGCCCTGCCCACTGTCAATGCAATATGACCACACGCACAATTAGCCTTGGCGTGATGTGCATACTGCATCATTGCCCTTCTCACGATGCCCAAGGTATTTTGTCTTTGTACTTCCAAAGCCTGCCTCTTGTCCAAGAAGTCTGTAACCATCTTGGGTTATGTTAAAAAATGGCAGTGTGAATTTGTGGGTGTAGCTACAAATGAGGGTGTGGTTTTGTGGAATCGAGTAACTTTACTGCAGTTGGATCTATATGCCTTGAACCCACCCTCTTTGCATTAGCTGGGTGGCAAGAGGTCAATATCATTAAAAACACTATCCTTTACATTCCATTTAAAGCCTAGCAACAGATAAACATTTTTTTTTTCAATATAGATAAATCAGAGACGGCTAAGAGCCTCTGTCAAGTTTTTACTGCAATGTTTCTGTTTGGGTAATTTCTGCTTACTTCCTGTCAAGGCACTAAAACATTTGAAATATCTCCAAGGGCAACATGAACAAAAACTATTTGTAAAGCGAGGAAGGGTTAGAACATCTGGCAGTGTTCTGCACCACTAATATGTGCTGGCAATGTGACCTATCTTAAGACATTATCTAAGAAGGAACTAAAAAAATTGACACACCATTATATGGAAAAAAAAATAATAATTGACACACCAACCAAAGTTTGTCATAGTTTTAATGTCTATTTTTGCTCCAAAATATATACTGTATGTTCTATAGCCCATAAAACCATAAATACACTTTGAATTATATGAGCTTTGATTTAGCCCATCTCTGGGCATACACGAACCCCCTTCCTTTAACCCCCCTGCCACCCATTCCCCACCAAACCCCTTTAAAAGCATTTTTCGTAGCAATCCAGGTGTGGCGACCTATGATCCAGCACTGCAATCTGTGTCCTGTGTCCAAATACCAAATTCTTTGTGCACCCGTTTTTAGTAAACCCTCCTAAATTGTCCATGTCATTCAGGCAACGATGTAGCCACTCAAAAAAGGACTCCTTTACTCTGCATTGAAGAAGATAGAATTTGGAACCCAGCTCGTCACATGACCCTGAATTCAGGTAAGTATTTTAGCTTTTCAATTGTAACTCAGCAGTTAGTTAGAGGGAGGCAAGGTGTAGTAAGCAGGGTTGATCCTCCGTGAAGAGCTTTAAAAATAAAACATATAAAATGTTATACACATATTGAAAGCCATGGTTTTGTTGTACAAAGGTAGTGGTGCACACTACAGTATTTATCTTTATTCTAGGCCCACTTATATCTTAAAGTAACACAACCTGTTGATGCCACTGAGTTTAGAGCTACAGCAAAAGATACACCAGTTAACACTGTTTAATAAAATGAATAAAAAGCAAGCCTGTTTCTTTAGTAGTCTTACTATTTTTTTTTTAATAAGATAAACATAGTAATGATTTATAGCTGCTAACTTCCTAAAGACCATTATTAGTTCGAATTTTATAAACTCACATTACGAAAACTATGTTTTAACAGTATTGCAATCATAATTTTCCCCAACATAAAAACCTGCATGGATTTTTTACTAGACGCTTGTAAAGTATAATGATGAGCAAAGTGTAACATATTTTTTTAACTTAATTTATGATGAGGATAGGTCCATGACAGGAAAGATAAATAGCCCAGACTCATAAGCATCCTCCACGTGTTTATCATTAAATCACAAATCAAATCACATAGTTTCCTTTAAATCCTCCTGCAGCAGAGAGGTGCACCTTTCAGAATTATAGGCCAATGAATCTGACATAATATTACATGATGTCAAATAAAACTGTCTGCTTGGTGATTTGTATTGCAGAGGTTACACACATCTGCAATGTACAAATTTAATAAAATGCTAACTTACATCCTATTTTGATTTCAGGTCTGGTATACCACATTATTCCCACTTGCTTCCTTTCCAAATGCATAAAAGAAGCCAGCAAATCTCAATTTTTTTTTTTTTTTTTACTTCTTTCTTGTAATGAGTAACTGAATTATTGTAAGACCAATAATATCAAAGTTTCAGCTGTTCGACTTGACCTCTGTGACACGTCCCTGGCTAAACAGCCTGACTTTGTGGATCCACGGACCTTTGCCCAGTCTGATGGTCCTGTGCTGAATGTCCAGCTTATCTTTGAGGATACGGGGGGCCCTCCTAAGAGGGGGGTAATGTCAGTGTCACTTGGTGCTGCTACTCATAAGGAGTAACAGAACTATTATAAGACCAATAATATCAAAATTTAATTTTCATTCTCTGCTCACTACTCACTAACGAAATGTTGTTGCAAAAGTTTAATGTCAAAGTCGATCAGTGTCAGGATCACTTAGTGCTCCAGCTACTCATTACAGCATCCAGGTGTTGGCTGTTGCATTCCCCCTGTCTGTGTTCACATGGAAGGTGATTGATCTGGTATAAGCAAACCAAACGCTCTATCCCTTGCTTGTGATAGAGACAGAGTTACCTGCATTGTTCTTGATCAAGCCTCCCATTTGTCTGCCGTGCTTTGCTGTTGGATTTCCCTGTGTATGAACGGATCAGATATTGGATTATTTCCTGAACTCAGCATGCCTTTTACCTAGACTGTCATTGATTGGATATTGGACTATTCCCTGAACTCAGCCTGCCTTTTACTGGACTGTCATAAAACCATGCTATCTGTCAGCTATACTGCAAGTAGTCTGTTGTTTGCTCTGTTCATGTCTGCCCTGGTGTGGTGGCAAGGCACTATAGTATTGTGTATAAGTCCTGGGGGCAACCAAGTACCGGTAGGCATGCTTGTCTTAAGGGAAAGGGGGCTGCTATAGTTGAAGAACACAGTAGCTAGCTATAGTGTCTGACCACCTGCATTGAGGTAGATGTTACATTCGTGACAATCAGAACCACTAACCCATGTAGCATGTTAATAGATATAAGAAGCCTTTAACAACGTATTGTTATTTTACATACTCTTAGCCCCCAGTACACATGGTCGGACATTCCGGCAACCAAATCCGTCTGATTAATTCCGATGGATTTAGTCCGCAGGAGGTCCGGAAGTGATGTTGCATACACATGGTCGGACTAAGTTGTCGGAAATTCCAGTTGCCAAGAACGCGGTGACGTAAGCCGCGTATGACGGGACTAGAAAAGGGAAGTTCAGCACCACATCCAGCACCCTTTGGGCTCCTTCTGCTGATCTCGTGTTTATCGCATGTTAGTAGAAGTTTGGTGAGAGACGATTCGCGCTTTTCATATGTGTGCTTCAGTTCGGTACTGCTCTTCAGTTTGTGCTTGTCTTTGGGTATCTGATTATCAGTGCGTATAGTCAGTAAGCATTTGTTTCTTATTGTGGACTATATATCTTGGTATAGTACGCTTTGATTTGCATTGCTTATTGTCTGCTTGCTTCTGCTTTTCAGGTCGTTCTTTCAGGAATTGCTGTTTATCTGTGCTTTCTGTTGTCGGTTCTGACCAGCCGACCGTTTTAAACCATGTTTCGTGTACGTACTCATCGTAGAGTTTGTGCTGTGCAGGGGCTTGGTGTTGGGCTTTTAGCTTTCACACAAGCCCGATCCATGAACAGGGAGAGGGGGCGTTTGTGGACCAAGAATTGGTTGCGCCAGCGTGACCAGTTCTCGCACATGCCTTTGCTCCGTGAGATCCGGGAGAATAATCCTGATGATTTCAGGAATTATCTCCGGATGATGGGCCCCATTTTTCACCGTCTGCTGGCTTTGCTGTCCCCTTATATCACCAGGCAGGATACCTGCATGCGGCAAGCCATCACTCCAGAGCAGAGGCTCATCTCCCCGTTGCGCTACTTGGCGACAGGGAGAAGCCTTCAGGACCTCAAGTTCTCTACAGGCATCTCCCCCCAGGCTCGTTATTCCAGAGACCTTGTTCTGCCATCATTCAGGTCCTGCAGAAGGACTATATGAAGGTAAGTTTTATCCTTTAACATCACATTCTATGTATTTAATGCTTGCTAATGTCTCTGATTTCTTTCCTCATTCCCTAATTACCATGATTGAAATATGCTCTAATTGATATGCTGTGCCCCTTTGTCCTCATGCATGCTGGAAGCTTTTCAAGTTCCTTTTTTGTCCTTCATGCATATTTGCCTTCACTAACTTCCCTACCATACTCTTTTGGGCCCATAAAACTATAGTCTAGTCACTTAGCAATGTCTTTTGTCAGCTCCATAGTATTGCTTTCCCTTAAACACCCCCCTAAAATGTCTACAAATGTTATGTGTGTGCTTCAATTCATGCAGAGTGACATTTTCTTTTTGGTTGGGCCAAACTCATTAGGAACCCCCCTCCCCCCAACTGCTAGGTCAGCTGATAGCAATCCTCTATTTCCTGACTTTACCAAACCCAATACACACTCTACCTATCTTTTTTCTGGTCACATTTATGGACAAATTCACCAAAGCATATAGTGCAAGGGCCTGCCTAAATACTTTCAAATGCTACATTTTCTTGTTTTTTTTTCTCCTCTTATTATCTTGATAGGTAATAGCAGAATGTCAAAATGTGCTTCCATTTTTTTTTCTTTTTGGTATTATGACACTTCTTACCAGTCCGGTGGGCTGCCAATAGTGTAAGTAAGGAGGGGCTGCCCAAAGTATCACACATTATTTATGCATTCAGCTCTCAATCAAGTGAAGAGGGTTACCTGTCCAAAATAACCCCCCTAATTTTTTTCAAGGGCCCATCAGTTGGGGGGAATGGGGGTGATGGGGGGGGGGGAGGGTGATGAATCTGATAAGGGGCCTTATACTTTTGGCTTTAAATATTAATTTCCCTAAATGTTATACTGATCTTGGCCAAAAATGTTGGTATCTAATCTGCTTGCAATGTTGATGTGCCAAATTATAAAAAAAAATTCTTGTTTCACTCCACAGTTTCCTTCAACGCCACAGGAATGGCAGACTGTGGCCTCCCACTTTGCAAGCCATTGGGACTTTCCCAATTGTGGAGGTGCAATTGATGGGAAACACGTCCGCATCATCCCACCCCCCCAACTCGGGGTCGTACTATTATAATTACAAGGGGTTTAATAGTATCGTGATGTTGGCGGTGGTGTCAGCGACCTATGACTTCCTGTATGTGGACGTGGGGCAAAATGGCCGGATGTCGGATGGTGGAGTGTTCTCACAGACGGAATTCTACTGGCGTCTCCAGAGTGGCAGTCTGGGCTTACCACCCCCAGAGGAGAATCAGGAACGACTCCTGTTTGTATTCGTCCCGGATGAGGTGTTTGCCCTGGCAAACCATCTGATGCGGCCTTTCCCAATGAGGACCCTCACCCCGGATCAGAGGATCTTTAATTTCTGGCTGGCAAGAGCCAGAAGCACTGTGGAGAACACTTTTGGAATACTGGCCAGCCGGTTCCGCCTTTTTTTAATGCCAATCCACATGGCTGAATATAAACTCAATCACATAGTGCTTGCCTGCTGTGTTCTGCACAATTTCTTGAAAAGACATTCAGCTAACTATGTGGTCTCAGTTGGCCCAGATACAGACTTGCCTGAAAATTACAATCTCATTGCCCTTGAAGCTGCTCAGGACGGCTTGCCCCCCCCAAAGTGCCCGTGAGGTCAGAGCCCAATACATTGAGTGCTTTGTGAGTAAAGGGGCCATTGATATGCCAGACAATGTCTGAGATGCATTTTTGTAATAAATCTTTCTTTGAAACTAAAATAATCTTTGTTTTCATTTACTGCCTGGCTTGGTTTTAGCTGTCTCCTAGGTATTTTTGCATTTTTTTGTTGGGCCTTTTTCTACAACAATGCAAACCCAAGTTCTGAGCGAGATGAGGGGACAGTCTCTTCTTCAGATAATCTTATTATGTTGTGGGTCTGCTACACACACACCTTGTTTTTGTTACTAATGTATGTAGTGCAATACTGACAAAAATATTGCTAATTTTCAGCACCATGGCAGAAATATGTGGGGTCAGGAAAATGGCGTGATTGGGAAAATTTACACATCACTGTGGGTGTTATTTACTAAAGACACATCCACTATGCACTGCAAGTGCACTGCAAAAGTGCACCTGAAACTGCACTTGGAGTGCAAAGTGGAGTTGCCTTTAGTAAATACCACCCATTGTCACCGAAAACATCAATTTTACTCCAAATACTGCTTTTGCGCATTGAAAAAGGAAGCCACACATTGTTGATAATTTAAATTTTTAATCAAAGCACATTCACATGTGCGTTTAGAAAAGGGTTTTACAACAAACCAACATATTGGGTGGATCCAAAACATTATTTTAGGTAACTTTTTTGTAACTTGGCGTTTTTATGTAAACAGGCATGTATCAAAGCGTAACATACAGAACACAGGAACTTACAAAGTTCAACTTTGAAAAGTGAAGACAATATCAGACATGAGTATGTACAAACTGAGCTGATATTGTCTTCATCACATGGGGTGTCACCCCTGTAAAAGCCAAAATTGGAAGATGCACACAGTGTGTCAACATGTGCTATCTCTCATCATGGGATCAATGTACATGTTTTTGGGGTGCAACCCCTTCATCTCAGCCACTTTCCACAAAACGCGTACATTGATCCCCCATGATGGGAGATAGGGCATGTTGACACACTGTGTGCATCTTCCAATTTTGGCTTTTTGTAAAATACAAAAGTTGTTTTTTAAAAACACAAAAATAAAACCCTAGCTAGTTTGGGGTGTTTCAGACTCTCCCCAAAATATCAATGACGTTCTTCATTTTATTTTGAACATCATTGATGTTTTTCTGTATATTTTCTAAATCGCGATTGCACCCCATTATCTCCCCAATCAGGATCTGGGCACTTTCTTTTTTTTTTATTTAAATTTTATTTTATTATATTTTAAAAACAGAAAAGGATACATCATCTCATACAGTGTAAATACATGCATATTTTCACTATTAATCTCTTTCGGATTAATCTTATTTGCGTTTCTTTTCTGATTTCCTTATATACCCGCCCCCCTCCCCCTAATCTGTTGGCCCTCTTTGAATCCATTTTCCTTTATTCCGATAGTGCCTGAGTAAACTGTTCCGTCTTTTTGAATGCTCTCCACTTTTCCCAGGTTACCCAATATCTTTTCATTTTATTTTCCTCCATTTTACTGAGATATTCCATGTTATTTATGTATTCTACTCTCTGTATCCACTCTCTAATGGAGGGTTTTTTGACCTGCAACCAATTTTTAGGTATCAAGGCTTTTGCTGCATTAAGCAAAAACGGAATCAGAGTATTTTTTTTTATTTTTTTCCCAAATTGATTACCGTTTTTTTTCCTCTGCCCCCAAAAACAAACACTCCCCCGGGTCACATGATATTCTTTCACCAGTTATTATATCTATATAGGCTATTATGTTGCGCCAATATTGGTTTATCTCTGGGCATTGCCACCATATATGAAATGTTGTTCCGGGTAATCTGCATTCTCTCCAACATTGTTTGGATTTAGAAGGATCTATTCTGTGTAGTCTGTCTGGTGTTATATGCCATCTCATCAGGCATTTATAGTTGACCTCAACTGATGTAGTGTCCGATGTATATTTATGCACTGCGTCGATCATCTGAGTTTCATCTACTTTAATACCCATATCTTGCTCCCATTTGGCTATCGCTGGTATAGTCCCTTGGCCCTCTATTTCTGAAAGAATATCATGTACCCGTTTTACAGTTGTTTTAATATTACAGAGTTTTTCCATTGGCGTTAACGTATTTTCATCTCTTATCGGTTTTGGAATACTGTTAATAAAATGCTGGATCTGTAGGTATTCCCAATCATTTAAAGTTTGCCAACTATACTTCCTTATTAGGTCTTGTTTTGACAGTAACTTACCACCCCTCGTGATATCTTTTATTTGTAAATTTTTCATTTGTTTCCCTAAGTGTGTGTCATTTCCTGGAATAAAAAAACTTGTGCCCTCGAGTGGGATCAGTGGTGAGTTATATACCCATTTGTTTCTCCGGTGTACTGCATCCCATATTTTAAGTGTCGTTAGAGTGATTTCGTGAGGCCTATTATTAATTACTCTAAATTTAGGTGGAATCCAAATATTTTTTTGTAATTGTGAACCGCTACGGACTCCTCCAGTTTTACCCATTTCTTTTTTGTGTCTACATTTGTCCATTCCACCAATCTCGCCAAAGTGATTGCTATATAGTATCTGTAAGTGTCTGGTAGTGCCATTCCCCCTTTGTGTTTTTTTTCTGGTTAGTATATTATAATTTATCCTAGGTTTTTTATTTTTCCATATGAATTTTAAAAACAATGTTTTTATTATTATGAAAAAACTCTTTGGAATATTGATCGGGAGCATTTGGATCTTATAGGTAATTTTTGGTAATACCACCATCTTCAACATGTTAATTCTGCCCGTCCATGTTATTGGGCCATTTTTTATGTTCCTTAACAATGTCTTGATTTCATTTACCAAGGGAATATAATTAGCTTGATATAGCTCATGAGACCTCTTTGTTATTTTTATTCCTAAGTATGTTATTTCTTTTTTTTCCCATGTAAAGGGGAATTCTTGTTGCAATTTTTTCTCTTCCCTATTATCTAGGCCTATGTTCAAGATAAGTTTTTATTGGGTTTATTTTAAAGTTAGTAAGTGCGCCATATTCTTTAATTTCTTTTATTAAATTAGGTAAGGACGTTCGAGGATTAGTCATGTATAGGAGTATGTCGTCCGCATATGCCGCCACCTTATGTACTTCTCCCCCCATTCTAACCCCCGCTATATTAACATTATTACGAATTTTTGCCAATAGTGGCTCTAAAGCAATCACATATAGTAGGGGCGAGAGGGGGCATCCTTGCCTTGTCCCTTTTAACATATCAAATGAGGACGACATACTCCCGTTTACCCCCACTCTAGCTGAAGGACACGTATACAAGTTGTTTATCCATTTCAGCATTTTTGGTCCGAGGCCTACCTTCTGAAGAGTTTCCATTAAAAAACTCCAGTCTACTCGATCAAATGCCTTTTTCGGCATCGATCGAAATTAGTATCATTGGGGGGTTATTTTCCTTTTGCCTACCCATAAGTAACAGAGTCCTCAGGCTATTATCTTGGCCTTCCCTACCGGGAACGAATCCTACTTGATCCCCATTAATTAATTCTGGCATAAGATTTTTTATTCTTGTTGCTAGTACTTTTGCATACAATTTAGTATCCGTGTTCAGTAGTGCTATAGGGCGGTAATTTGAACAGATGGATAAATCTTTACCGGGTTTTGGGATAACTGTTATATTCGCCAGTAGTGATCCTTCCTCATTATCTCCTCCTCTCCTAATTTGTTCCAAAATTTACATAATTCCGGGACCAGTTGGTGCTTAAATTTCTTATAATACCTGATGGTGAAACCATCTGGTCCCGGACTTTTCCCATTCGGCGTTTCCTTAATTGCTTTGTAAATTTCGTCTGGCATAATCGGCTCCTCTAGCCTCTTAGCCATTTCGTCCGTTATTTTAGGTAAAATTATATCGTTTAAGTATTCTTGGATTTTAGCATTCCTAATCCCTTTCTGTTTTTCTGTCTCTGTTTTCCTAATTGAATATAGGGCGCTATAGTATGACTTAAATGCCTCTGCTATCTCCGCTGTTCTAAATTTCATGTCCCCATGCTCATTTTTAATCTTTTCTATGTAATTTTAAAGCTTTTTTTTCCCGGGCTAGTCTTGCTAGATGTTTCCCAGTCTTATTTCCCCACTTATATCTTTCTTTGGCTACATTTTTGTATACCTTTCTAGATTCTTGTTCCATCATATCACTTAATTGTGTACGTTTTTGGTTAATCTCTTGATATATTTTTTTGTCTAATTGTCTCTTATGTTTTTGTTCTAACTCATGCAGTTCTTTTTTTAAGTTAATGAGTTTTGTTTCATTTTCTTTTTTTTTCCCTGCACCAATGGAGATTAATCTACCGTGGATTAGGGCTTTATGAGCCTCCCATAGAGTAGCTTTAGACATTTCTGCTGTATCATTGATGTTAAAGTATTGTTCAATCTCTGTTTTTATGATGCTCTCTGTTTCCGCATTTTCTAGCAGAGTCTCATTGAGTCTCCAGGTCCCTTTTCTGTGTTCTATTTCTTGTTCTCTAATTTTGACTATCACTGGAGCGTGGTCCGACTGAGTGATGGATCCTATTTTAGCGTCTATCACGTTTTCAAATAGAACATGTTCGAGAAATATGTAATCCAGTCTTACGTACGTGCCATGGACCGAGGAATAGTACGTATAGTCTTTTTTTCCCGGGTTACATATTCTCCAGGTATCCACTAGCTGTTGCTCATGCATTTACTTTTTTAAGATTCTATTCTGTTTAATTTCCTGTGAGAAACCCTGAGACGTGCTATCTATTCCGGGGACCATAGCAAAATTTTAATCCCCGGCCATGATCACTTGGCCCTGTTTATATTTCTCTAGTGTGTTTAAAATTCCATTTAGGTATTTTTTTGGACCCTTATTAGGGCAGTAGATGTTCGCTAGTGTATATATTTTCCTTGCTATGTTACCTATTAGAAATAAAAACCTTCCCTCAGGGTCCACTTTTGTTCCTTCTATCTTCCATTTAATGTTTTTGGAGAGCCCTATAGCTACTCCTCTAGATCCCTTACTCGGGGAATCTGCGTAATACCAGGTTGGAAATTTTGGTGTGCTTAGCCTAATGTTGGTATCTAGTGATAAGTGAGATTCCTGTAAAAAGACAATATCTCCGGAGTATCCCTCTAACTCTTTTAAAATGTTAAACCTTTTTTTAGGAGAATTCATTCCTCTGACATTATATGTTATTATCTTAATCTCTGACATTTAAACAGGTCTAGGTTCTTTCTTATTTTATTTTGTGGATTTGAGCCAACAGATTTACCCTCCCATCTCTCCCCTCCCCCTCCCCCCTCCCTCTTTTGGTGTACGTATGACCCTCTGGTCCAGGACGTTTTATCGGAAACCCCCACGTTCCTTTTGTCCCTTAATCCAGGAGTGGAGTTCTGTTCGGCAGTGTCGTAAACCATCTCACCTAATATTTGTGAGGCGGCTAGCCAACATGCTGGACACAACGCGTCCCCCACCATACCTCCCCCTCCCTCTCCGCCCTCCGTCTCATTCCCTCCTCCTCCCCTGGGAAAAAAAAAAGAAAAAAAAAAAAAAGAAAAATTAAATAGGGGGGGGGGGAGGAGGGATACGCAGAAGGGAAGGGGGGAGGACAACCCAGGGAAATATCAAACGTAAAAAGGGGGTCCACACCCCTATCTTTATCAATCTTCTCTTTTATTATCTCCCCTCCACGTCCCCTCTTTTAGAAAAGAGGAGGGGGGGGGCATTTCCCTGCGTCGTCCTCCCCTCCCGCCCCTCCCCCCTCTATGTCCTCGGTACTGGAATATCAAAATTTTTACAAAAGTCTGTTATTTCATCAAGATGTCTCAGCCGGCCCATTCGACCATTTTTCCTGGCCATTAAACACGCGGGGAAACCCCAGTTATATTGAACCCCGTTCTCGGTCAACACTGTTAATAAAGGTTTTAAGGCCCTTCTTCTCTTTAGGGTTTCTTGTGCTAGATCTTGGAATATCTGGATATCCTTTCCTTCGTATTCTAATGGTGAATTAGATCTTATATTTCTCCATATATGGTATTTGTCTTCTTCATTTTGAAATCGAACAATTATATCCCGTGGTATATCCCGTGACAGTTCCCTAGGTTTCCTTAGTCGGTGTACTCTTTCAATATTTATTGGGTTAATTATTTCTCTGTTCAACAGGGGATTGCAAATCTTCTTTATTATATCAGTGAGGTCTTCTCTTTGTGATGTTTCTGGGACCCCACGTATTCTTAAGTTTTTTCTTCTTTCTCTATTTTCTTGGTCTTCAGCTTTATATGCTTGTTCTTGTTGTACTTTTTTTAAATGTACTATTTCTGCTTCTAAATTTTGTATTTTGTTTGCATCTTTTTCCACCTTTTTTTCCATGTCTTCTACCCGCTCCAGTATATGTCCTAGATTTTTATGTAATCTTTCCATTTCCAATTTCATGGTGTTTTCTAGGGCGGCGAACATGGAGATTATTTCGTTTTTTGTGGGCAATACTTGGAAGTCTTCCTGTTGAATCGAGTGAGTCTGTGAACTTTCTGTTTCACGCTCTAGTTCTAATGTTTGGCCCGTTCCCTCTTCAAGGGGTATATCTTGCTCCTGTAAAGAGTTATTTTGCTGCTGTTGTTGCTTCCTTTTTTCTTTGTCCTTCCTATCCCTTTCTTTTTCCCTTCTATCTTTATTCTCAGCTTGTTGGCCTCTTGTATGTTGTTGTTGTTTTTCTAACTGCTGTTTCTCCATTACTCCTGTTTGCGTAACATATTTATTCATTGCACATGGACTAGTTACCAAACTCCGCCGAGGCGATTTTGGGGTGGCTCCTGTCTTCGTTGTTTTTCCTTTCATTTCTCTTAATACAGCCACGCACTCCACTTGACTTATAACAATGAGAGAAAAAAAAATAAAGGGGGAAACAGCAGTATATGATGCCTATTTAAAATATCACTTTTCCTGGCTATGTCCAGCCCTTCGAAAGAAAGCTTAAGGGTAGCCACTCAGTAATTACAAAAAAAAAAAGTCTTCCTGATCTCTTTTTTCTTTATCATTTGTTTACAGTTCCATAGTTTCAGTCCGCTGCTAGTGTCTTAACGCTGGCTCTACTATTACATCCCGGTCAGGTCTAATTACTACTAAGTAGTATTTATGGCCGCCAAAGGGTTATGTAGGGTGGTATGCTATCCAGAACTAATAATAGGCAGCCCTAGTGAATCGCACAAACAGTCGGCTCTCCCTTTGTTTCTTCTCCCTTTCAAATAGTATTTAATTAATTAATAAAGCTTTTTCTTTTATTTTCCATAGATCTCCATTTTATCCCAATGTAATTGCTGTTTATAACAATGTCCTCCACTAGTAGGTCTTCACCTCACTGAGAAGGACTTTCACTCTACTGTTTTTTTCAATACAATTTAATATCTCAATATATAAGTCCACATACCCTTTGATGCTCTCTCTCTCCGGGCTCCTCGGGCTCCTCAGGCTGATGCCACTGGTACACCGACAACTCCTGGGACTTTGACGTCCTTTTTATCCCTTTATCTTTTTCCTTTTTTCTTCCCTTTTCCTTCTCTTCTATCTTTACTGGGATTAGGTGTTTCACGGGGTGCACCGCGGGTCTTCCACCGGCAGAGGGCGTCCGGCGCTGTCGATTCTCCGGGGATCTCCGACCTCGCTCGGGCTGCCGGCCCCTTCTGGGATCCCGAGGTCACCGAGAGCAGGCGTCGAAAGCGGGGTCCCCCTATGAGGCTCGTCTCACTCGTCTCACGAATGAGGGAGCCCGCATCCACCAGCGGAGCGCCCGTTCACCGGGAGAGCTGCCTCGAGGTACATCAAACATGCGGGAGAGGAGAGGGGGGGGAGCGCGGTGGAAAGGGAGAGCCGTGGGCGCCTACAGCATGTAAGACCGCTGCTAGCGCCAGGGGCAGAGAGGTACGGGAGGCAGCTTCTCAGCCTTGGCGGGAGACACGATGTGCACCTGGCATGCTAGGTACTGACCCGCTCCATTACCAGTCTCCTCCCCCTCGGATCTGGGCACTTTCAATGGTAAAATGTGATTCTTCTTCCACATCACCTAAAAAAAAACACACCATGTATTATAAATCTGACGACATACATTGATTAGCTTACCGGAAGCTGTGGTCTCCGACACTCACCTGTTGTGGTGACAATTTGTCCAACTTCAATGATCTCTCCTTCCTCCTCCTCCTCCTCTGCTTCTGGTGTTGGAATTTCGCCTTCTTTGGGAGGTGTGGGGTCCTTGGTGTCCTCAGACTTCCCGAGTCTTCTCTCCCCTATGAGAGTGTAAAAAAGGAATACTTAGCACACAGAGGGCAGAACTAGGAATATGAAACATTGCTTGGAAGCGTGGTACAATTGTGTTTTTTGGCCGAGTTCAAAGGTGAGAACATTATTTTGAACACCTTCTAAAGCTGGAATACTTACTTACCTGCAGTGTGAAGAAATGTAGTGAAGTGTAATTTGGGCAAACATCGTTTTGGGAGTGGGCTAACGAACAATGTTTATTTTACGATTGATTAAAACAAAAAAGTGTGACGCTTAGGTGGCAACAAACCACATGAATGAGTAAGGCACTAATTCAAGCAAAGAAAATTACATACACTTCAAAAAAAGAAAATATGTGTAAATTCCGTTGTATATCAAGAGATCTTACTCCCTAGAGGTGATTCAGTTCGCATTGTGCGCTATATAAGTATTTCATTCAATTCATTCAATACTCCCAGGTGGAAGAGTGCAGGAACCTCATGCACACAAAAGGTTAAAGTAAATAAAATTAATTTAACATATACAGTCCATCAAGTGAACGTCTAACAGTCCTTGAAATGTGTAATATCAATCACAATTCCAAACTTGAGGTGACGTAAAAAAAGGTGAAATTCAACTTCTGATGTGTAGAATAATACCACCACCACCGTGATAAAGAAGGGGAGAGGAGGCTTACCAAATGACGTGGATTCAGAGGAAGGCTTACGCCTCTCGAGTCATATGGGCCTGTAGGTTAGCAAACCAGATAATCATACATCTTTTATTATTATTTTTTAATAAATTTGATGTTAAAACGGTATGCTAGTTTTCTACTTCCATGGTCTTTGATACCTGAGCCCCCTATTTTCGTGGGATGAGCACTATAGGAGGATCGCTACGGATGATTTCATGACCTGAAGACTTGTGGGAGATTACACACTAGATGTATGATTTTGATGATTTGATGTATGATCTGGTTTACTAACCTACAGGCCCATATGACTCGAGAGGCGTAAGCCTTCCTCTGAGTCCACGTCATTTGGTTAGCCTCCTCTCCCCTTCTTTATCACGGTGGTGGTGGTATTATTCTACACATCAGAAGTTGAATTTCACCTTTTTTTACATCACCTCAAGTTTGGAATTGGGATTGATATTACACATTTCAAGGACTGTTAGCCCTTGTACACACGGTCGGAGATTCCGTCGGAATGTTTCCTATCAGAGCGTTTTGTCGGATATTCCGACTGTGTGTGGACTGCATCGGACTGTTTCTGTCGGAATATCCGACGGACAAACTTTTCCAACTTGCCAGAAATATTTTCAGACAAAATGCTCCGATCGGACATACTCCGATCATGTGTAGCCTACTCCGACGGACAAGGTGCCACACATGCTCACAATCCAATTCAGACACGGAAGCGCTCACTCAGGTAAAACTACTGCTCGTAATCGATATATCACATTCGTCACGCTGCAATGTTAAAAATTCTTTCATGAAGCGCATTCTCTTGTTCTTTACAATGCTGCAAGAAGGAACTTCTTTTGATGCTCATAGTCACACACACTTCTCCCGAACGTATTTCCTGACTCTTTTTTACTTATTTCAGCAATACAATTTTTTTAAATCGTCACATCTACACAATTTTATTATTTTTTTTATTTTTTTTGGGTGAATTTTGTGTTTGTTGTTCTTCATAAACATCTCCTTTTTTGCCATTTTGCTCATCTTTCCATTTTTTGGGGTGTGTTTTGTGTGTAAACTTACCACAACAACATTATTATATTTTTTATATTTTCTTTTTCTTTTTTAATCTACAGGAGGTTGTTTAGTGTTGGTACCCCTTGTTATTCATTTCACTTTGTATTTTTGAAATGTACCTGCCTGCTCTCAAATAAACTGGCCTTTTTGAAGTAAAACACATACGCAAGTATTTCTTCAAACAAAAAAAATCCTTATTTAGGTGTCAGTAACAAATAAAGAGGGAGGCAGCGATGGAGAAACAGGGGAGATTAGCAAAGCCTTTGGCCCCCAGGGCACACATCAACTATTTAAATGCAAAACTTGGTGGCCTGAGGAATACATGTCTTAGGGAGAGAAGTCTGGTCCTGAAGTCCAAGAAACCCGGAACAGCAGCAGATGACATCTATGTTCCCAGGCTGTGGTACTACAACAGGCTGCATCTTCTGTCAGACCAGACTGAACCCAGGTCATCACACTCTGGTCTTCCTTCCACGCTTCCTTCCAGGCTGTGGCTGTGGTGTTGGAGGTGTGGCAGGAGGAGGAGGAGGAGGAGCAGGGGCATGGGCCAAATCACACGAGTATGGTGTTTGTGTCATTTGGCCCAACAGACCCTTGTTGACGGTGTGTATAATTACCTCCTCACACAAGAGCTGTTGCCCCTCCTCCATTTTCTCAAGCTTGCATGCAGCCAAGGCGGCAAAGGCCTCTTGATAGGTGGGTTTGGCTTGGAGGGCCGCTGATGCCTCCCCAATCAGCCTCAGGGCCGACTCCTCCACATTCCCCCCCTTTCTCGCAACTTTTGCGTGGAAGGTGGAGGGGAGGGACCTGGCATTCTGTCAGGCTCCTTTGCCCACCCACCACCTGGCTGCCGCTTACTTCTGCCTCCTCCTGGCTGCCACTTTCCACAGCCACCTCTTGGCTGCTGCATTCCACACCCTCCTCTTCCTGGCTGAGCTCTTCCTGTGTATGAAAAAGGGACATAGTTTTAGTTTTTGGGTCATCAAACACACACAATTTTCACACCAAGACTGTTGCAAATTGTTAACCAATAGAAAAGACTATCATTCTGAGCCCAGCATTTTTCTTTCTTGTCCCCAAGGTTTTGGCCACTATTGTCTATTGATATGTGGAACACTTTCTAAAATCAGCAATTGGTGAGCAAAAATCACGTTTTTTTTTTTTTTATTCTTTATTTAGTTCCTTTTTTTTTTTTCCTTTACAAAATAGGGTATAAAAAAGAAAACGATACATTCAGTCACAAACTCAATCTTTTCTTAATATCTTTTACAACCAAACATGCTTAACATTTCTTATCCCTCCTCCCACCCCCCCCCTCCCTTCCTTGCAGTAGGTTCAGAGTTGTATCCACCCTTGCCAACCCTGTGTATGTCTTTCCCGGCTTTATTTTATGATTTCCTCTACATACCTCCATGAATTTTTAAATTCTTTCCAAGATACCCATTTGCCCATATACCCCTCTCCGGATACAATTTCTTCCCCCTCTTCCACTGGGCACTCCATGTTCTGTATTTCATTTACCCGGAGTATCCAGTCCCGTATTTTAGGGCTATCCGGCTCCCGCCATTTTTTTGGAATTAGACTTTTAGTGGCACTGAGCAGTATGGGGATTATAGAGGACTTATATTGCCTCACCGAACCTTCGGTCCCGTGAAACAAAACAGCCCAAGGATCCTCAGCTATGTGTTTATTTGTTACAACCTTTATTAAATCCAACACCTCCTTCCAATATTTTTTAATAATCGGGCAATCCCACCAGATGTGAGCCATAGTTCCTATTATCTTACACCCCCGCCAACACTCTGGGGATTGCGCAACTACAAATCTACCCACTTTGTCTGGGGTCGCATACCACCTTGCGAGGCACTTATAATTCAACTCTATCATCTTATTATCTACCATCGCACTATGAGTTAATTTCATTATTTTCTCCATGGTCTGAGTACTACATCGAGTCCCCAACTCTCTTTCCCATTATATAGGGCGGGCCCTCCAGTCCTTCCCCCCTGATAGAATTTTGTAAATTCGAGCTATATTATTTTTTGATTTGTCTCACAGACAAAGCCGCTCAAAAGGCCTATATTCTTCCTCACTCCGAATTGGATGGGGCAATTTTGTAATAAAGTGGCTTAACTGAAGATACCTCCAGGCATCGATCCGCATAAGTTCCGTGTCCATCCTCAGTGCTTGAAGCGTGTTAATTTTACCTCTGTAAATAATATCTTTTACCTGTGCATTACTTTTTATTATCCAATTACCCCCCACCTCCTGTTTCCCAGGTATGAAATAATCGTTATCTTTAAAAAAAATCAAAGGTGAGTTGTAACTCCATTTATTATGTGCGTGAATTCGATCCCATAACTTAAGTGCATTACGTGTTATTTGATGTCTGTTTACTCCTACAAACCTATACTGAGGGGGATTCCAAATTATTCGTCCTAACTGTGCTTGACTCATCGCCTTTTCTACACTTACCCACCTTTTATTATTTGCCTCTTTCCCCCATTCCACCACTCGTGTAAGTACCACCACGTTGTAATATTTTTTAAAATCCGGGATTGCAAGGCCCCCCTTTTTTTTTCCCTGCTCAGAACCGCAAAAGCAATTCTTGGTTTTTTATGTTGCCAGATATACCTTGAGATTAGCCCTTTTAGTATCCTGAAGAAAACTAGGGGGAGAGAAATGGGCAACATTTGAAAATTATATAGAATCTTTGGGGCCAGAACCATTTTGACCGCATTGATTTGCCCTAACCAGGATAGGTAACATATTGAAAACATTTTTATTTCTCTCTTAATTTCCTCTAGTAATGGAATATAGTTGTTAACATAGATTTTCTTAATAGTATCGGAGAGGAGAGCTCCTAAATATTTAATCTCCTTTCGCCAAGGGAACCGAAATTCCTCGATGAGTCTTACCTTTTCCTGTCCCTTGATATTAATATTTAGGACTTCGGACTTATTGAGGTTTATTTTTAAATTCGAGATTTCCCCGTATTTTTCCAATAACCTCAGCAAGTTTGGAATCGTGATCCTTGGGTTGGAGATGTAGAACAACACATCGTCCGCATATGCTGCGAGTTTGTGCTCTTCCTCACCCACCTTAATCCCTTTTATGTCTGGGTTATCTCGGATGGAGGCCAATAACGGTTCCAAGGACAATACAAACAGAAGGGGTGACAAAGGGCACCCCTGTCTTGTTCCATTCTCCATTTGAAATTGGGAGGATGACATCCCATTCACTTTTACAGATGCCTGAGGGTGATTGTATAACACTTTGATCCATTGGATCATTCTTGGTCCAAGGCCCAGCACTTCCAGTGTTTCAAACATAAGGATGAGGATACCCCTAATATATACTTTATGTGCCTCCCAAAGAGAGGCACCGGAAATTTCAGCTGTATCATTAACGGAGAAATAAAATTCAATTTCCTTTAGTACTGCCTCCGCAATTTTCTTGTCCTGCAAAAGGTTCTCTTTCAATCGCCACGTAAACAATTGCCTCTGCATTCCGAGTATCCTCATCTTCATTGACACCGGGGCATGGTCTGATAATGTAATTATTCCTATCTTGGTTTCCATCACTAGGTCCAACAGCCTGTGATCAACCAATATATGATCCAACCTGGAGTACGTCCCGTGCACGGGGGAGAAAAAGGTGTAATCTTTTATTTTATCATGCTGCAGCCTCCAAACATCCATCATCTGGTGTTGTTTCATCCATAGTTTAATCATTTTCAATGATTTCGTATTTAACCCCCTAGCCTGGGACGTACTATCCCGAGATGGATCCATACAAAAGTTGAAATCTCCTGCGAGGACAACATCCCCTTCCTTAAAATCTTCTAACTTCCCCAAAGCTAGTTTCAAATAACTTATGGAATTTTTGTTGGGGCAATATACATTTGCTAGGGTGAGAATCTTATCCCCTAATTTTCCCTTTACAAACAGGTATCGGCCTTCAGGGTCTGTCATCCTATCAAACAGTGTGAACTTTATACATTTCTCGAACCCTATTGCGACTCCCTTAGCTCTCTTTATAGGCGAATCCCCATATAACCAATTTGGATAATTATCTGAATATAGTTTGATATTTGTGTCTTGAGACAAGTGGGTCTCTTGCAGGAACACCACCTCTGCTCTGTACTGCTGTAATTCCTTTAACAGTTTATGCCTCTTAACCAGAGAGTTCAGACCCTTAACATTATATGACAGGAAATTTACTTCTATCATCTATAGTTTTCCAATAAGATGTAATACTTCCGTCTTCTTTTCTGCCTCATCTCAATACCTATTACCTTAGTTGGCGCTGCAAGGAACCTCATCCCCCTAGCGACCATATAAACCTTCCCCAAGTCCGACTCCCAATATCAATGTCCATTGTACAAGTCCATTAGGGATCTTTAGGGATCTTTGGTACTGGGATCCCCAGATTATTACAAAAGACCTCCAACTCGTCTAGGAATTTTAATCTGAATGTTCTTCCATCCCGCTGGACCAGTAGGGCCGCTGGAAACCCCCAACTATATCGGATGTTCGCCAATCTCATTTGTTCTAATAACGGTTTTAGACGTCTCCTCCGAGCCAATGATCCTGCCGATAGACTGTCTGCAAGACACAACACAAGACAAACCCTAATGTCAGGCTAAACTCCACTAATGCAGGCCTCAATCTAGAAGCAGTATAGCCTAGTGATGTACCAAGTTCAAAATGTTACCTTCGTTTGCACATTCGTCGCCTCAGCTTCTCCCTCTGTTCACAGATCGTACGGACGACACACGCGTGTTGCGTTTTATATACAGTGCGCATGCGTGAAACTCCGCCTGCCCCTGATGTTCTTTCTACACTATTCCCCACCCCTTCGCTTTCGGAGCAGTGGGGAGAGCACATGGCGGAGAGAACGCAGGTGAGCAAACAGAGTTCCACTAACGAGGAGGAGGGTGAAGAAAGGCCGGAGCCTGAAACGTCCCGATCCAGGAAGAGAAGATTTAAGGTCTCAAATATGTCTTTTGGAGAGATGTTGGAGATGGTCGACATATTGAACAGGACCGACTATGATGGGAAGTATGGACCTTACCCAAACCCAAATATCAGAAAGGCCAAGATCATGAATAAAGTTGTAAAGAGTCTTCAGAAGAATTTTGGGGTACGCCGATCCATGGATTAACTGAGAAAACGCTGGTCAGACCTGAAACTGAGGGAGCATGAGCAGTACATAAGGATCAAGCGTGTTCTTCAAAAAAGTAAGTAGTTGTCGTGTGTTCATATGATTATTCTTGCTTGCATACATGCTCCATGTGCTTTGATTTCATGTTGTGCATTTTAAAATGCCCACTTTCAAGTTCATGGTTTCATTCATTCCTAAGAAACATCGTTCTTCAGGTAAGTATTCCAGCTTAACAAAGTGTCCACAATAATGTTCTCACCTTGGAACTCGGCCAAAAAACACAATTGTACAACACTTCCAAGCAATGTTTCAAATTCCTATTTCTGCCCTCTGTGTGCTAATTATTCTTTTTTTACATTCTCATAGGGGAGAGAAGACTCGGCAAGTTTGAGGACACCAGGGACCCCACCCCTCCCAAAGAAGGCAAAATTCCAAAACCAGAAGCAGAGGAGCAGGAGGAGGAGGAAGGAGAGATCATTGAAGTTGGACAAATTGTCACCACAACAGGTGAGTGTCGGAGACCACAGCTTCCGGTAAGCTCATCAATGTATGTCACCATATTTATAATACATGGTGTGTTTTTTTATTTGTTTTGTAGGTGATGTGGAAGAAGAATCCCATTTTACCAGTGAAAGTGCCCAGATCCTGATTGGGGAGATAATGGGGTGCAATCGCGATTTAGAAAATATACAGCAAAACATCAATGATGTTAAAAATAAAATGAAGAACATCATTGATGTTTCGGGGAGAGTGTGAAACAGCCCAAACTAGCTAGGGTTTTATTTTTTGGCTTTTAAACCACAACTTTTGTATTTTTCAAAAATCCAAATTTGGAAGATGCACAGAGTGTGTCAACATGCGCTATCTCCCATCATGGGGGATCAATGTACGTGTTTTGTGGAAAGTCGCTGAGATGAAGGGGTTGCAGCCCCAAAACATGTACATTGATCCCCCATGATGGGAGATAGCACATGTTGACACACTCTGTGCATCTTCCAAATATGGATTTTCCAGGGGTGACACCCCATGTGATGAAGGCAATATCAGCCCAGTTTGTACATACTGATGTCTGATATTGTCTTCAGTTTTCAAAGTTGAACTTTGTAAGTTCCTGTGTTCTGTATGTTACGCTTTGATACATGCCTGTTTACACAAAAACACAAAGTGAAAAAAAAATACCTGAAAGACTGTTTTTGATACACCAAATTTGTTGGTTTGTTGTAAAACCCTTTTCTAAACGCACATGTGAATGTGCTTGGATTAAAAAGTTAAGTTATCAACAATGTGTGACTTCCTTTTTCATTGCGCAAAAGATGTATTTGGAGTAAAATTGTTGTTTTCGGTGAAAATGGGTGTTATTTACTAAAGGTAACTCAACTTTGCACTCCAAGTGCATTTTCAGGTGCACTTTTGCAGTGCACTTGTAGTGCATAGTGAAAGTGCCTTTAGTAAAAAAAACACCCACAGTGATGTGTTAATTTTGACAATCATGCCATTTTCCTGCCATGGTGCTGAAAATGAGCATGGTTTTGGTCAGTAATGCACTACATACATTAGTTAACAAAAACAAGATGTGTGTGTAGCAGACCCACAACATAATAAGTTTATCTGAAGAAGAGACTGTCCCCTCATCTCGCTCAGAACTTGGGTTTGCTCTGTTGGTGAAAAAGGCACAACAAGAAAAAACATAAATTTACCTAGGAGAAACCTAAAACCAAGCCAAGCAGTAAATGAAAACAAATCATGGAGTTTCAAAGAAAAATGTATTCATAAAATGCTGCTCAGACAGGCATGTCTGGCATATCAATGGCCCCCCTACCCACAAAGTAGTCCATGCATTGGGTTCTAACCTCATGGGCGCTTTGGGTGTCTTTTTATGAAATTGTGCAGAACACAGCATGCCAGCACAACGTGATTTAGTTTGTATTCCGCCATGTGGATAGGCGTTAAAAAAAGAACCGGCTGGCCAGTATTCCAAAGGTGTTCTCCACCACTCTTTGGGCTCTGGACAGGCAGAAATAAAAAATCCTCTGGTCCGGGGGAGGGTCCTTATTGGGAAAGGCTGCATCAGATGGTTCGCCAGGGCAAACACTTAATCATCCGTGACGAAGACGAACGGGAGTCCTTCCTGATTCTCCTCTGGGGGTGACAAGCCCAGACTGCCACTCTGGAGACGCCAGTAGAACTCCGTCCGTGAGAACACTCCACCATCCAACATCCGTCCATTTTGCCCCACGTCCACATACAAAAACTCATAGGTCGCAGACACCACCGCCAACATCACGACACTATGAAACCCCTTGTAGTTAAAATAGTACGACCCCGAGTTGGGTGGTGGGACGTGCTTCCCATCAATTGCACCTCCACAATTGGAAAAGTCCCAACGACTGGCAAAGTGGGAGGCCACAGTCTGCCATTCCTGTGGCGTTGAAGTACACTGTGGAGTGAAACAAGACCAAAAATTTGTAATTTTACAAATCAACATTGCAAGCAGATTAGACACAAACATTTTTGGCCAAGATTAGTATAACATTTTGCGAACTGAGTATTTAAAGTCTAAAGTATAAGGTCTTCTTATCAGAGTCATCACCCCCCCCATCCCCCCCATCTGATGGGCCCTTGCTAAAAAAATGAGGGGGGGATGTTTTGGACAGGTAACCCTCTCCACTTGATTGAGAGCTGAATGCCTAAATAATGTGTGATACTTTGGGAAGCCCCTCCTTACTTACACTATTGGCAGCCCACCGGACAGGTAAGAAGTGTCATAATACCAAAAAGAAAACAAAATGGAAGCACATTTTTACATTCTGCTATTACATAGCAAGATAATAATAGGGTAAAAAAATAAAAAAATTATAGCATTTGAAAGTATTGAGGTAGGCCCTTGCACTACATGCTTTGGTGAATTCATCCATAAATGTGACCATCAAAAAGGTAGGTAGAGTGTGTATTGGGTTTGGTAAAATCAGCAGATAGAGGATTGCTAGCAGCTGAGCTAGCAGTTGGGGGAGGGGGTTCCTAATGAGTTTGGCACAACCCAAAAAAAAAAAATGTCACTCTGCATGAATTGAAGTACACACATCACATTTGTAGACATTTTAGGGGGTGTTTAGGGGAAAGCAATACTATAGAGCTGACAAAAGACATTGGTAAGTGACTAGACTATAGTTTTATGGGCCAAGAAGAGCATGGTGGGGAAGTTAGTGAGGCAAATATGCATGAGGACAAAGGGGCAGAGTATATGAATTAGAGCATATTGCAATGATGGTAATTAGGGAATGAGGAAAGAACTGCAAGACATTAGCAATCATTAAATACATAGAATGTAATGTTAAAGGATAAAACTTACCTTCATATAGTCCTTCTGCAGGACCTGAATGATGGCAGAACAGGTCTCTGGAATAATGATCCCCAGAGCCTGGGGGGAGATGCCTTTAGAGAACTTGAGGTCCTGAAGGCTTCTCTCAGTCGCCAAGTAGCGCAACGTGGTGATGAGCCTCTACTCTAGAGTGATGGCTTGCCGCATGCAGGTATCCTGCCTGGTGATATAAGGGGTCGGCAAAGCCAGCAGACAGGGAAAAACGGGGTCCGTCATCTGGAGATAATTCCTGAAATCATCAGGATTATTCTCCCGGATCTTACGGAGCAAAGGCATGCGCGAGAACTGGTCACCCTGGCGCAACCAATTCATGGTCCACAAACGCCTCCCCTCCCTGTTCATGGATCGGGCTTGTGTCAAAGTAAGAAGCCCAACACAAAGCCCCTGCACAGCACAAACTCTACGATGAGTACGTAGACGAAACATGGTTTGAAAACGGTCGGCTGGTCAGAACGGACAACAGAAAGCACAGATAAACAGCAATGCTTGAAAGAACGAACTGAATAGCAGAAGCAAGCACACAATAAGCAATGCAAATCAAAGCATACTATACCAAGATATAGTCCACAATGGGAAACAAATACTTACTGACTACACGCACTGATTATCAGATACGCAAAGACAAGCAGAAACTGAAGAGCAGTACCGAACTGAATCACAAATCTGAAAAGCGCGAATCGTCTCTCACCAAACTTCTACTAACACGCGATACACACAAGATCAAGCCCAAAGGGTGCCAGACGTGGTGCTGAACTTCCCTTTTATCGTCCCGCCGTACGCGGCTTACGTCACCGCGTTCTTGGCAATCAGAAATTCCGACAACTTGGTCCGACCGTGTGTATGCAACATCACTTCTGGACCTCGCCCGGAATAAATCCGTCGTAATAACTCAGACGGATTTGGTTGTTGGAATCTCCGACCGTGTGTATAAGGGCTTAGACGTTCACTTGATGGACTGTATATGTTAAATTAATTTTATTTAACCTTTTGTGTGCATGAGGTTCATGCACTCTTCCACCTGGGAGTAAGATCTCTTGATATACAATGGAATTTACACATATTTTCTTTTTTTGAAGTGTATGTAATTTTCTTTGCTTGAATTAGTGCCTTACTGGTTCATGTGGTTTGTTGCCACCTAAGCGCCACACTTTTTTGTTTTAATTTTTGCATGTTACTGTGGAGTCTTCAGTAGTGTTGGCAGCTTGGTAGAACACATCTTTTTACAGCGCAGTATTTTTTTTACACCTTTATTCCTTTGTTCACTATAGACTTAATATTGCAGCAGTGTTATAACGATTTTTATACACTATGGATGTTTTTGACTTTAGAGCATCACATACAGTTAACACTGAAGGTGTATTTGTAGCCAAGGGTCACGATACTGAAGTAGGAGGGTTATTTGTGAGGCTAAAAAATGTCATGGTATCAGAGCTTCATCTTCAATGGGATGTAGCATTCCTAAAACAGTATGTAACTGAAAATATGGTACCCCGTAGCCTAAGGTGGGATGTTTGCCCACAACAGGGTGAGGCTGATTTGGAATCCTGGTATAACCATTTTAATATGGCAGGGGTACAACTTTTGAATTTTCTGATTACCAAGAAACAAAATCGCCTCTCCGTGTTGGATCGTGAAATTAAAGAGCTTAACCACTTCCCACCCGGCCAATGCATATATACGGCCGGGTGGGAGCTGTCTACTTCTGATAGGACGTTCAGGAACGTCCTTCAGAAGTAGCGAGATCGCGCGCGCGCATGCCCGCGCAGCGGCGCGATCCCAATGTGCTTGTGTCACCCGGACACGGCACATCTCAGATCGGCAGGAGTGCTCTGTGATTGGCCCTCCTGATCACATGACGGCCGTGTCCAATCACGGCCATCATGTGATGTAAACAAATAGCCGGTTGCTAGGCAATCGGCTCTCCTCTCCTCACACGGAAGTCATCGCTGAGGAGAGGAGAGCAGAACGCTGCAGCCGGCTGATGATCAGTGAATATGAGCTGTTTTTTACAGCTTTTTACTCACTGATCATCAGTCTAGTGTAAACACACAACACAGTGTAAACACAGCCCCCACATATGTCCCCAAAACATACATGTCCCCAAATAATAAAAACACATGTCCCTAATAATAAAAACATGTCCCCCACATATGTACCACTAAAATCACATGTCCCAATGATTATCTGCACACATATGTACGTGATCACCTGCACACATATGTACATGATCATTTGCGTACATATGTCCGTGATCACACAAACCAATTATTATACACTTAACTGAATTTTTTTTACCAAAAACATGTAGCAGAATACATTTTGGCTTAAATTTATGAAAAAATTTGATTTTATTGGATTTCTTTTAAAATAGAAAAAAGAAAATATTGCTTTTTTTCCAAATTTTCGCTTTTTTTGCGCTTATATCGCAAAAAAATAAAAAACGGAGTCGTGAATAAATAACACCAAAATAAAGCTCTATTTGTGCGAACAAAATGATAACAATTTCATTTGGGTACAGTGTAGCATGACCGCTCAATTGTCACTGAAAGCGCTAGAGCGATGAAAGCTGAAAATTGGGCTGGGAAGGAAGGGGGCGAAAGTGCCCTGTATTGTAGTGGTTAAAGAGGGATTGTCGGAATACAAGGATTCAGTTGAAAATGGTTCCTTGTCCTCCAATCTTCAGGTCCACCTTATCAAAGAGGATAAAGACCAGAAAACTAAAAAACATAAACTATACACTAGAGACACAGGTGACTATAGGACAGGGAAGGTGTTTAGATGGCAAATAACTCCTTTGGGAGATCAGACTATGGAGACCGATGCTGCAGGTCCCAGTAATACGGGTAATATAGTGGAAAATCAATCCCTTCCTAAACCTTTAGATGAATAAAAATCATATGTCGGGTAAAGTCCCACAAACCCATAAAGGAGGAATTCAAAATATTCATACTCCTAAAAACACACAAAGAGGTAGGGGCAATTATCCCACTAAACAAGGAGGTAGGGGCCAGAGAGATAATAGTTCCTACCATGATAACTATTATCAGTATGAGAGGGATGCACCCTATGGTAGAGGGTCTCCAATTCCATCCCAAGGTCAGTCTAGCCATCATTCCATATTATGGCCACCCTTCTGTGCCCACTTATAACCGATACTCTCCTCTTCGTAATCAACACGAGGAGAGAGTATATCCATACCCTAGAGTTGATCAACATCCCTATGGTTACCAACAAAATAATTCCAATCCTAGGGCTCATCAGGATTTTTACGAGGACCCACAAAGTCGAAAAAGGGGTCCCATTCAAAAAGAGGATCCCGAGGAGGGAGGAGGGTCCAGAAATGAAAAAAGATGGTGAACCTAGAATGTCAAGGAGTTTTTAACTTAAGCACTGTCACATTATCTCAAGAAGAAAAAGATTGTATTAAACAAGGATCTCATGTTTGCACCTTCTCGGAAGTTGAGCAAATTTGACACTTTTGTTGATGTCCATACATTTATTAGAAAGATGAACATACAATGGTATATAACCTCTAATCCCACTAGGAATGTTACCAGGGCTGCAACATCAGGGACTGTACATTCAGGGTTACATAACCCCTCTTTGTTTAGCCCCCCTACACAGCTGGCCACATCACTAAGGCCGCGTACACACGGACTGTTCGCCCAACCTTGTCCGCTGAACAGTGTTTGGGCGGACAGTCCGCTCGTGTGTGGGCTTTCAGCGGACAGTTTCAGCGGACAGTTGGACGGACAAAGTCTTTCGGAAATTCCGAAAAACTGTCCGCTGAAACTGTGTTTGAGCGAACAGTCCGCCCGTGTGTGGGCTTGTCCGCTGTACTTTCGAAATGAGCGGACTGTTCCCGCTCGGAAAGTCCGCCCATTTCGAGCGCGTGTACAGGTAGGCGGGGCCCGCGAAGGAGACGTCGCGGGCTCCGCCGCCTGGAATGGGCTTAAAGGGGAACCCCAACGCCGAAAAAAATCGGCGTGGGGGTTCCCCCCAAGTCCAGACCAGACCCTTGTCCGAGCACGCTACCCGGCCGGCCAGGAAAGGGGGGCGAGCGAGCGCGCCCCCCCTCCTGAGCCGTACCAGGCCGCGTGCCCTCAACATGGGGGGTGCCTTGGGGAAGGGGGGGCCGCGCGGCCCCCCCACCCCAAAGCACCTTGTCCCCATGTTGATGAGGACAAGGGCCTCTTCCCGACAACCCTGGCCGTTGGTTGTCGGGGTCTGCGGGCGGGGGGCTTATCGGAATCCGGGAGCCCCCTTTAAGAAGGGGGCCCCCGGATACCGGCCCCCCACCCTATGTGAATGAGTATGGGGTACAATGTACCCCTACCCATTCACCTGTGAAATAAAGTACAAAAAAAAACACAACACATGGAAAAAGTATTTTATTGCACAGCTCCGGGGGTCTTCCGTCTTCGGGGGTCTTCTCGCTGGACTCCTCCGCTATGTGTGTGTAGCTCTTTTACTAGCGGAGGAGTCCGGCTTTCTTCCTCCCCGCCGCCGGCCTCTTCTCCCGACTTCGGGGGTCTTGTCCCCCTCTTCGGTTCTTCTGCCGGGCCACCGCGCCTGGTCCGGTGGCCCGGTCTTCTGTCGCCGTCTTCCGTTCTTCTGTCGCCGCCTTCGGTTCTTCTGCCGGGCCACCGCGCCTTCTTGTAGCTCTTTTACAGGCGGTGGCCCGGTCTTCTGTCGCCGCCGCTGTCGTCGTCGCCGCCGCCGCCTTCCGTTCTTGTTCTTCTTCTTGTTCTTCTTCTTGTTCTTCTCCTGGAGATGTTGACTCGACGATCTCTCCGGCCGGAATGCCAGAGCCGCGCTGTGCGGTCACTTATATAGTGACAATGGGGCGGTGTCACATGGTATATGTCACATGGGTTGGTCACATGGTGACCCCGCCCCCTTACGATGTCATAGTCCCCATGTGACATCAACCCATGTGACCAACCCATGTGACATATACCATGTGACACCGCCCCATTGTCACTATATAAGTGGCAGCGGAGCGTGTCCCTGGCATTCCGGCCGGAGAGCTCGTCGAGTCAACATCTCCAGGAGAAGAAGAAGAAGAACAAGAAGAAGAACAAGAACGGAAGGCGGCGGCGGCGACGACGACAGCGGCGGCGACAGAAGACCGGGCCACCGCCTGTAAAAGAGCTACAAGAAGGCGCGGTGGCCCGGCAGAAGAACCGAAGGCGGCGACAGAAGAACGGAAGACGGCGACAGAAGACCGGGCCACCGGACCAGGCGCGGTGGCCCGGCAGAAGAACCGAAGAGGGGGACAAGACCCCCGAAGTCGGGAGAAGAGGCCGGCGGCGGGGAGGAAGAAAGCCGGACTCCTCCGCTAGTAAAAGAGCTACACACACATAGCGGAGGAGTCCGGCGAGAAGACCCCCGGAGCTGTGCAATAAAATACTTTTTCCATGTGTTGTGTTTTTTTTTGTACTTTATTTCACAGGTGAATGGGTAGGGGTACATTGTACCCCATACTCATTCACATAGGGTGGGGGGCCGGTATCCGGGGGCCCCCTTCTTAAAGGGGGCTCCCGGATTCCGATAAGCCCCCCGCCCGCAGACCCCGACAACCAACGGCCAGGGTTGTCGGGAAGAGGCCCTTGTCCTCATCAACATGGGGACAAGGTGCTTTGGGGTGGGGGGGCCGCGCGGCCCCCCCTTCCCCAAGGCACCCCCCATGTTGAGGGCACGCGGCCTGGTACGGCTCAGGAGGGGGGGCGCGCTCGCTCGCCCCCCTTTCCTGGCCGGCCGGGTAGCGTGCTCGGACAAGGGTCTGGTCTGGACTTGGGGGGAACCCCCACGCCGATTTTTTTCGGCGTTGGGGTTCCCCTTTAAGCCCATTCCAGGCGGCGGAGCCCGCAACGTCTCCTTCGCGGGCCCCGCCTACCTGTACACGCGCTCGAAATGGGCGGATTTGCCTCCTCCTTACGTGGGCGAGTCCGTTCATTTCAAAAGTTGAGCGAACTGTTTGCCCAACCTTGTTCGTCAAACAGTCCGCTCGTGTGTGGGCAAGTCCGCTCATGCAAATTTTGAGCGGACTGTTTGCCGAAACTGTTTGACGAACAAGGTTGGGCAAACAGTCCGCGCGTGTGTACGCGGCCTAAGTATGTTCAAAGAGATAGTATTGAAAGATTTGGCTTTATTACCACCTAGAAGGACTCATAATCCTCTACCCGAGGTGGGACTCTGGTCCTTGTGCAATAAAAAAGACCTGGTCATTAGCCCTGCTGATAAGGGCGGGGGTTTGGTATTACTAGACAAGGCTGACTATGTAGGTGAAATGTACAACATTCTTAGTGATCACGCTACATATGTTGAACTACCTAGTGATCCTACAAAAAAATACAAAAGGGAACTTAACTGTCTCATTGTTAAAGGATTTGATTTGAAGATTTTAAATAAAAAAGAAAGAGAATTTCTTATCCCACTAGCTCCACGTATTCCCATTATTTATTATTTGCCCAAGATCCATAAGAATCCCATTTGTCCCCCCGGTCGTCCCATTATAAGTGGAATTGATTCCATCACCTCCCGTATTAGGAAATATATTGACCATTTTCTCCAACCTTTAGTTAAAACTAAAGTAATAGTAGGGGCGCTAAAAAATATATATAGACATCAATTACAAATATGAAACTTATTAATCATAAAACACCTCAAGTGATAGACAACCTATCACCATAAATTGAAAAACATAAGACAATTGCAAAAAAAATATAGATATATAGTGATAATGTAATAAAGTCCCACTTAGATGCTAGGAAAACAACATATATCCACAGTCCATAAAGTGATTCATTTAGTGAAAAACTCCGTCTATATCCATATGTCAGAAGGCGGCTGAAATCTTCTACAAGAATGTAACACGTCCCTTCACCAAATTTTGGACACAGACAACACCCCAACCGTGAAGATAAAGTTGTCTTCTTACCAGATGATGTTGACTACTTTACTTAAAAAGATAGTCAAATAAGCTTATGCAGGTGAATTCCCTGCTCACATGGAATAAGATGGACCTCTTATGGAAAAAACCTCCTCCTCATAGATTCAGACAGGTCATAAAAAAGGAGAGCAAACAGAATCCATAGTGTGACACCGTTTAATTATAAAAATTTAAAAACATAAAGCCAAATGGCTGCTTACATATGCCGGTGCCCGACCTGGCACTGGGGCTGCTTGCTTAAAACAATCGTTTTGTGGTAGATGCGTAGTTCCTCGTTGTGTACGGCGTGCGTTCCACCAAAAAACAGCCGACAACCAAAAACGTCCGGAACTGTACGTGTACGAACGTGACTAGGTACCGCCTCGACATACGTTTCGTATGACACGTCATCAGGAAGCGTACCTAGTCACAGAGTCAACGTTCTTTATGGTGTCCCGATCGATCGAAAAGACCAATAGAGAAACACTAAATTTTGTACGCAGCCTCAGTCCCACTCAAGGCTTAATAGATAATCCATTGTTCATAGAACATAACTGGCTTCCATAATACAAATATAAAACAAATACAAACTAAACATAGTTCACCCTAAATCACAGGGAAAAGAAAACTGTAGATAGCAAAAATTTGTAGAAAATAAAAATCCTGTCAATTAATTCCTATTAGAAGAAAGGAGAGGGAATTGCTTTCTTGTAATTTACAAGATTAACCTCTAGATGTCAGTCTATAGGCGAAGGTATCTAATACCACTCATTGAACAGAAAATGACTTTTAAACCTGAATATTTAATTGCACTTTTTATAAGAGTTACTAGTACTATTCCCCAAAAAAATTATATTAGTAATCTTATTTATATATGTAAGGAAAACAAAACCCTACATCATAAGATAAAATTCCAATTAAAGAGAGACACTCTAGAGTGGAAAAAAAAACGGTTTCAGTCATTGGACAAAAAACAATTCAAATCAAGCTATATGTTCATTCCTAAGGGCTGCATTGTCTTTAATTTTATATATCCATTTTGTTTCATTCTTTGATCTTTCCCTTTTCATGTGTGTTCCTCTCCAATGTTTTGAAATCTTGTCAATGTCATAAAATTTGCAAAGTGAAGGATCGCTATCATGATGTAATTTAAAGTGTCTTGACACACTATGATTGGGAAAACCTTTCTTAATATTTGTGAGATGTTCATTAATTCAAATTTTTAACTGTCTGGTGGTTCGGCCTACATACTGTATAGAGCATGGGGATTCTAGCACATAAGTTACATGATCCGAGTTACATGTAATTAATGGTTTGATTTTATACTCCGTCTTAGTGACTTGAGATTGAAAATGAGTAACCTTTTTTGATGAGCCAGGTTTTCTGGTTAGCTTGCAGGCTTTACATCTAGTACAATAATGAAAACCGGACCCATCCAGAAAGGTTGAAAGCTTTTTTGGGGGGTCTGGAACATTACGGGCTAATTGGTTTCTCAAACCCGGTGCCCTTCTGTAAATGAATTTGGGGTTCTGTGGAATTATAGATGCTAGATCCTTATCTTGCTGTAAAATGGGCCAATACTTTTTAAAAATGGTTTCTACCTGTCTATACTGTCTATTGAACCCTGTCACAAAGGCTGTAGCTCCTTGGTGCTCTGGTTTAGCTTTTGATACCAATAAAGTTTGTCAATCCATCTGGGACACCTGTGTTACAACTTTCTCTAGGGTTTTTTGGGAGTAACCTTTTTCTAGGAACCTTCTAGTTAGAACCTGGGCTTGTAAGTGGAAATCAGACTCTTCCTCGCAGTTCCGTTTTAATCGCATATATTGTCCTTTCGGAACTGCTCCTATCCACTGTGGGTGGTGACAACTATGTGTAGGCACATACCCATTTCTATCTGTAGCTTTAAAATAAGTTTTGGTGACAAACTTATTATGCTTTTTAGTAATAGTGAGGTCCAAATAGTTCACTTCCACCTTGCTGTATTCGGCTGTGAACTTCAAGCAATATTGATTACCGTTCATTTTATTCAAAAATTCCTTAAAACTATCCAAAGTACCTTTCCAAAAAAGAATTACATCATCAATATATCTTTTATAAAAAATAAGGGATTTGTTCATGTTTTTATAGATGGTTTCTGATTCCCATCTATTCAGAACAATATTGGCTACACTGGGAGCATATCGTGCTCCCATGGCCACTCCCGCTATTTGATTATAATAATCATTATTGGCCCAGAAAAAAATATTACTTGGATTCTTTTGTTAGTGCCCATTTTATTGCTGTAAGTGCATCCTTATGTTGGATATTAGTGTACAGTGACTCAATATCCACCGTAATCATGATGATGTCTTCTGATGCTACTAAATCCTGTAGAAGCACTAACAGATCTCTGCTATCTTTCAAATAGGAAGGACTTTTGGTCACTAGTGGTTTAAAAAAACCATCTAGATATTCCCCTAGTCTTGCAAACAGGGACTCCATCCCGCTTACTATAGGTCGACCCGGTGGGCGCTCATTGTTTTTGTGTATTTTTTGCAAAATATACATTACTGGAATTTTTGGAGCATGAGGTATAAGGTAATCAGATTCCTTTTGATTTAGGATATCTTTATATAGGCCCTCTGTTACCCAATCTGTGAGTTGTGTTTTTAATTTTAAAGTCGGATCACCATTTAATTTTTTATAGGTTTTGTATCATTTAATAATCATCCCATCTCATGATAATAATAGTCACGAGATAATATCACCAGACCTCCCCCCTTGTCTGCTGCCCGTATCACTATCTGTTTATTTTCCTCTATCATTTTTATACCCTCCCATATGGTTTTATTTTTAGCCTGTCTTTTAATTTCTAAATTCCTCACATCATGCTGTACCATATTTTTGAAAACTTCTTTATGGTGATGCATTCCTTTGTTGGGATTGAACACAGAATTGTTTTTTAACCCACTATGTACATATAATGACTCTGTAGTGGGAATACTTGTTTTTATATTGGGGTTTGCAAAATATTTTTTAATATTGAGTTTCCTCACATATTTCTCGATGTCAAGAAATAATTCAAACTTGTCCACATCTTTATTTGGTGCAAATTTTAAACCCTGATTTAATACTTCTAATTCTTTCTCTGAAAGCTCGACCCCTGCCAGATTAAAAATACCCTCATTTAATTGTCTCTCTTTCTTTTTCTTTCTCCTGCCTCCTCTCTTTCCTCGTTTTCTATAGATTCTTGTGAAGGTAATAGTAGGGGAGCTAAAAAATATATATATAGACATCAATTACAAAAATGAAACTTATTAATCATAAAACACCTCAAGTGATAGACAACCTATCACCATAAATTGAAAAACATAAGACAATTGCAAAAAAATATAGATATATATAGTGATAATATAATAAAGTCCCACTTAGATGCTAGGAAAACAACATATATCCACAGTCCATAAAGTGATTCATTTAGTGAAAAACTCAGTCTATATCCATATGTCAGAAGGCGGCTGAAATCTTCTACAAGAATGTAACACATCCCTTCACCAAATTTTGGACACAGACAACACCCCAACCGTGAAGATAAAGTTGTCTTCTTACCAGATGATGTTGACTACTTTACTTAAAAAGATAGTCAAATAAGCTTATGCAGGTGAATTCCCTGCTCACATGGAATAAGATGGACCTCTTATGGAAAAAAACCTTATCCTCATAGATTCAGACAGGTCATAAAAAAGGAGAGCAAACAGAATCCATAGTGTGACACCGTTTAATTATAAAAATTTAAAAACATAAAGCCAAATGGCTGCTTACATATGCCGGTGCCCGACCTGGCACTGGGGCTGCTTGCTTAAAACAATCTAGGCGGTACCTAGTCACGTTCGTACACGTACAGTTCCGGACGTTTTTGGTTGTCGGCTGTTTTTTGGTGGAACGCACGCCGTACACAACGAGGAACTACGCATCTACCACGAAACGATTGTTTTAAGCAAGCAGCCCCAGTGCCAGGTCGGGCACCGGCATATGTAAGCAGCCATTTGGCTTTATGTTTTTAAATTTTTATAATTAAACGGTGTCACGCTATGGATTCTGTTTGCTCTCCTTTTTTATGACCTGTCTGAATCTATGAGGAGGAGGTTTTTTCCATAAGAGGTCCATCTTATTCCATGTGAGCAGGGAATTCACCTGCATAAGCTTATTTGACTATCTTTTTAAGTAAAGTAGTCAACATCATCTGGTAAGAAGACAACTTTATCTTCACGGTTGGGGTGTTGTCTGTGTCCAAAATTTGGTGAAGGGACATGTTACATTCTTGTAGAAGATTTCAGCCGCCTTCTGACATATGGATATAGACGGAGTTTTTCACTAAATGAATCACTTTATGGACTGTGGATATATGTTGTTTTCCTAGCATCTAAGTGGGACTTTATTACATTATCATTATATATCTATATATTTTTTGCAATTGTCTTATGTTTTTCAATTTATGGTGATAGGTTGTCTATCACTTGAGGTGTTTTATGATTAATAAGTTTCATATTTGTAATTGATGTCTATATATATTTTTTAGCGCCCCTACTATTACTTTATTTTCAGCACGACAAGTTTTTTTCTCTTGCTTTTAGGGAGCAGCTATTAGTGTTTCACTCAGTTTATTTGAATCACTGATCATTTGTTTATTCTTTTTTCACATTTTAATAAGTGGCGCGGAGTTTATTTGCTGCTGTTTTTCAGCTACATTTTGACATGTAGTTAAAACTACCCCTTCGTTTCTTAAAGACACCAAAGATGTAATCAACCGATTGTCTAGTTTCACTATTGAGGAAAATTTGATCATGGCTACGGCAGATGTGGCATCACTGTACACATGTATCCCTCATCATATTGGGATGGAAGCTGTACATACGATTTTAAAACGTGATCCCAATCTTGCCGAGTTTCAAGTGGACTATATTCTGGAACTTTTAGAGTTTGCAACTCAACACAATTATTTTTGGTTCGAAGGGAAGTTTTACTTACAGACCAAGGGTGTAGCAATGGGGGCAAAATTTTCCCCCAGTTCAGCTAATCTATTTATGGCGAAATGGGAGGAGGACGTAGTCTTTGCTCTGGATTACCCTCAGTTGAAACTGTAGGCCAGATACATTGATGACGTCCTCCTCCTATGGGCAGGTACATCTGAAGCATTAAAATAATTTTTTTCTGTCCTTAATGGGTATGATGGAGGGATAGTCTTATCCTATGAATCTAGTATGTCTAGGATTCATTTTTTAGACTTGGGAATAGAAATTTCATGACGTGAGTTCGTGATGAGCACACATTTTAAACCCACAGATAGAAACGGGTTTATACCTGTGGATAGTTGCCACCACAAAACATGGCTGAACTCTGTTCCTAAGAGTCAATTCCTGCGACTTCGCAGGAATTGTACTGATATCAACACGTTTAAAATCCAGGCTGATGTCTTGAAGTCTAGATTCTTGGATAGGGGCTATAGTGGGGTTGATATCGATAGAGAATTGCAGAAGGTTTTGGATATTGATCAAACTTTTTTTCTGGGGGAGAGGCCTCATAGGGAAGATGATGGCCACTATAAATGGTCCTTCCTAACATGGTTCTCTACACAGCACAAACAAAATTAAGAATATTTTTGAAAGACATTGGAGCATCCGAAGGAACGATAAAGTCCTTGGACCTCTCATACTGGAAGACCCAAGGTGGTCTACCGGGGTTTACCTGCATTGAAAAGTAAGATTGCCCCCTCTATCATCAACCCCCCATGTTAAACCTATGTTCTTTCACAATTGGACAGGTTACTATCCATGCAAAAGGTGTACGGTTTGTCATCATAATAGCAGTGGAAGCGGCAGTACTAAGGAATTTAAATCTACCGTAACGGGCCGCACTTATGAGATCAAACAGTTCTGCACCTGTGCCACAATAAACATAGTGTATCTACTGACTTGTCCTTCTGGCAAACAGTATGTAGGTAGAACCATAAGATCATTCACCACTCGTGTGTCCGAACACATTAACTTAATAAAACTCAGGAGCGTGAAACATACTGTTCCACATCACTATCGACAACACCATGCTCGAAATCCTATGGGAACTCAGTATCTGGTCATAGACAGATATATTGCACCGTGGAGGGGCGGAGCTAACACCAGGGGTGTTTCAAGACTTGAAACATTCTGGATCTATGAGCTACAGACTTATCATCCTTTTGGAATGAACGTGGAGCTAGACATAAATTCATTTATTAATCAAGCATAAGGACAAAATAACAACTTTTTAATATTTTTATAATATCTTTTTAGTTATTCATTGGCCCTCCCCTGATTTGCATTAAAATTGATTGTTATTCAGTCGAACTATGTATATTTAATTTGTAGTGATTGCATGATGTACTCACTACAATGGTTTATTGATACAATACAAATGGTAATTGGTTGGAATACTATTTTATTGGTAGCCAATTGTTAGTTTTAATTTATTTTAGTAGCATGATTTTTTGGAGAAATTAATGACCCTGTATTGAGATGGAGTAAATGTTTTATCTCCCTTTTTTTTCCCTTATGGTGAATATGTTCATGTGAATATCTGTATATATATATACTTTGTATATCTACTAAATATGTGTAAAGTTTATATTGATGCCCCCCTTAAGACCGTGACTCCGGCAGACGCTGTATGTGATATGTATGGCGTCTCCCTGTTGCTATGGAGTTGCTTGGGGAGGTTAAATGGGGTGGGTTCATATACACACAAGCAGGCAGTATGTGGCTTGATAATGATTGTTGCAGCCAGTCCATGGGTTGGGATTTCTGAGAGCGAGGCTTGGTCCTGGGAAGTGTTTGCTGGCTAAACCGCAGATGTGACAGTCTAGCCTCGCTTTCAGAGTGAGGCTTGACAACGTTGTATGCCGGAGTTTTGATGGCCTGGCCTCATAATCAGAGCAAGGCTTGGTTTTCAGAACGAGGCTTGACTACGCTACATGCTGGTGTTTGGATGGCCAGGCCTCGTGATCAGAAAGAGGCTTGGTTACGACACAGGACGGATGCTAATATGAGGCGTGGCCTCATAATCAGAGCGAGGCTTGGTTTTCAGAACTAGGTTTGAATATGGTGCATGCTGGTGTTTGGATGGTCAGGCCTCGTGATTAGAACGAGGCTTGGTTACGACACAGGACGGATGCTAATATGAGGCCTGGCCTCATAATCAGAGCGAGGCTTGACTATGCTGCATGCTGGTGTTTGGATGGCCAGGCCTCGTGATCAGAACGAGGCTTGGTTATGACACAGGATGGATTCTAATTTATGCCCAAGATATGGAAAATCTTTCATATCCAAATATTCACAGTCTCGTTTATATTTTGGATATTTGGCGGACATCTCTGATGGGGATGATGTTATATGTAAGGATAATAAATATATATGGAGGAGTTTTTAATATATACACTTCCGGAACATGTGACCGGAAGTGCCAAGTGCTTCCGGGGTCATTGGTTATTTTGGGGTCATTTTGTACTTATAAGCGATGCTGTTTGGGGGGTCCACACCCCAGAGGACGACTGTTTAGTTGAAATGCGTTGGGTGGACCCCCTTACAGACATCGCTACTTTCTGACTATGTTATTACGATTGAACCAAATGTGAATGTAATTTTATTATTATTGTTTAACAAATTGGATGTTAAAATGGTATCACGCTATGCTAGTTTTCTACTTCCATGGTCTTTGATACCTGAGCCCCCTATTTTCGTGGGATGAGCACTATAGGAGGATCGCTACAGATGATTTCATGACCTGAAGACTTGCGGGAGATTACACACTAGATGTATGATTATCTGGTTTGCTAACCTACAGGCCCATATGACTCGAGAGGCGTAAGCCTTCCTCTGAGTCCACGTCAGTTGGTAAGCCTCCTCTCCCCTTCTTTATCACGGTGGTGGTGGTATTATTCTACACATCAGAAGTTGAATTTCACCTTTATTTACGTCACCTCAAGTTTGGAATTGTGATTGATATTACACATTTCAAGGACTGTTAGACGTTCACTTGATGGACTGTATATGTCAAATTAATTTTATTTACTTTAACCTTTTGTGTGCATGAGGTTCATGCACTCTTCCACCTGGGAGTAAGATCTCTTGATATACAATGGAATTTACACATATTTTCTTTTTTTGAAGTGTATGTAATTTTCTTTGCTTGAATTAGTGCCTTACTGGTTCATGTGGTTTGTTGCCACCTAATGCCACGTACACACATAGCGGACTTCCCGCTGGACTGTCCGCCGGACTTTCCGAACGAGCTATTTGCCCAGACACGGCACTTTTTCAACGGACTAATACGGCGTACTAAGTCCGCCGGACTATCCACCGTACTTTTGAAATGAACGGACTCGCCCACACACGCGGAGGAAAGTCCGCTCATTTTGAGCACGTCTCCAGGTAGCCAGGGGCCAGCGAAGGAGACGTCGCTGGCCCCGTCACCTGGTATGGACTTAAAGGGGAACCCCTACGCCAAAAAATCGGCATGGGGTCCCCCCTTAGGTCCACATTAGACCCTTATCCGAGCACGCTACCTGGCCGGCTAGGAAAGGGGGTGGGGACGAGCGAGCCCCCCCTCCTGAGCCGCACCAGGCCGCGTGCCCTCAACATGGGGGGGTGCCTTGTGCATGGCCCCCCACCCCAAAGCACCTTGTCCCCATGTTGATGAGGACAAGGGCCTTTTCCCAACAACCCTTGTCGTTGGTTGTCGGGGTCTGCGGGCGGGGGGCTTATCGGAATCCGGGAGCCCCCTTTAATAAGGGGGCCCCCGAATACCGGCCCCCCACCCTATGTGAATGAGTATGGGGTACAATGTACCGCTACCCATTCACCTGTGAAAAAAAGTAAAAAAAAAACACAACACACAAGGGTTAAAATAGTTTATTGCACAGCTCCGGGGGTCTTCTGTCCGTCTTTGGGGTCTTCTCGCCGGACTCTTCCGCTATCTTCTGCTAGCTCTTTTACTAGCGGAGGAGCCCGGCTTTCTTCTTCGCCGCCGCCCTCTTCTTCCCGACTTCAGGGGTCTTGTCCCTTTCTTCGGTTCTTCTTACCGGGCCACCGTGCCTTCTTCTAGCTCTTTTACAGGCGGTGGCCCGGTCTTCTGTCGCCTCTGTCGCCACTGTCGCCGTCTTCTGTTCTTCTCTTCTTCTCTTCAGATGTTACCTCGTCGCTGCCTCCGCTCACAATGGCAGGGACGCGGCGCGCAGCGACTTATATAGGGACATCGCCGGATGATGTCCCCGCCCATTATGATGTCACAGTCCCATAGGATGCTGGGACTGTGACATCATAATAGGCGGGGGTATCATCACGCGATGTCCCTATATAAGTCGCCGCACATCGCGTCACTGCCATTGTGAGCGGAGGCAGTGATGAGGCAACATCTGAAGAGAAGAACAGAAAAACAGAAGACGGCGACAGAGGCGACAGCGGCAAGAAGAACCGAAGAGGGGGACAAGACCCCCAAAGAGGGGGACAAGACCCCTGAAGTCGGAAGAAGAGGGCGGCAGCGAAGAAGAAAGCCGGGCTCCTCCGCTAGTAAAAGAGCTAGCAGAAGATAGCAGAGGATTCTCATCCCCACAACCCTTGCCTGGTGGTTGTAGGTGTCTGCGAGTGGGGGGCTTATCGGAGTCTGCAAGCATCCTTTAACAAGACCCCCAGATCCTGCTTCCTCCCATGTGAATGAGTACGGGGTACATTGTAGCCCTACCTATTTTCCAAAAAAATAAAAAAAGAAGTAAAAACGAAAGCAGACAGTTTTTGACAATTCCTTTATTTAAAAAAGTGTCCCGTGATGTAAATCCATCGTCAATCATGGCGCCAGAAAAACTTTGGGAAAGGTATGATATTGGTGGATTTGAATAAATGGTGGGTTCGGGTCAAAACTGCATTTGACCACACTGAGAAAGAAGTCAGGGAGGACCAGGCTGGGTAGAAGTAAGGGTTTTGTAGAAAGGAAAGGAGAGGGTTATGATTAGATTGTAGTCCAAATTGAGTTTTCAATCTGTCCCAAATGGAAAGACTATGTTTGGTGATAAGATTTGTGATTGTCTTCTGCTGTTCTGGGGTTAACAATATTTAGCGTAGTTAACATGATATTTGGGCAGCTGTGCTAATTGAGCTGCATGGTAATATTTGGTGAAATCCAGTAAACTAAGACCTCCTCGGGTACGGGCTGAAAATAGAGTGGATTTTGGTAGACAAGCTTTAAGTTTATCCCAAATGAATTGACTGGCTTTGCATTGTAATATGCGTAGGAAATGTGAAGGGATCATTACACTATAAAGAGGTATAGGAGTTTAGGAAGTATAGACATTTTGCTCACTGTTATTCTACCCATCCATGCTAAATTTGTTAAAAGTTTAGTAAGTTGTGTGAGCATTGGTAGATAATTTAATGTGTGTGGTCAACCGGGTTTGCTATAAAATTAATACCTAGGTAGGAAATATGTCTAGTTGGCCAGACAAATGGGAGAGAGTCTTGTAGTTGAGTTTGAAAAGTAGGTGAAAAAAATGAAAAGTGTAAAAAATAAGTGCAGCGCTAATAAATTGACTCAGCGTGATCTGAGGCTAAAAATTTGTGCCACGTTTACACTGTATGTGAACCACTTGGATGGTGAGAAAACCAAAATGAACAAATGTAATTACAAACACATTGATTACAATATGCAAATGTTAAATGCTGAAAGCACAAACTTAAAAGGACATTTTCCACTCAATGTGATGTCTAAATGATATAACTCTAATGAGTTAGACGATCAAATTAAACCAATAAAATAAGTTAACAGTATAATGCTGAAGTAAATGTCCAAAAGTGATTCAAAGTCCATCAAGGAATAAGCAAAACATCATTGTGACTTAAAGTGAAGGTTGTGCAAAAAAATTGCTAGATGATCCACCACCAATAAGTAAAAGGCTTACCAAAACGATTGAACTCACATACATACATAATCAGTCAATCAAACTTGTGGTGTGATGCACCAGGGGATAACAGCCACGGCAAACGTGACCTACTGTTTGGGGATAAACTCCAGTGATTAGTGATGGCCGAACGGTTCGCCCGGCGGTCGTTTCGCGGCGAATTTCGGCTGTTCGCGGTCCGCCTGTTCGGCGGACTATTGGCGCCGTTCGCCCGGCAGACTTCCGTGTTTACTGTGTAAAAGAACTTTGACCTATGATGACACATCCATCATGGGGTACAGGACAGCCAATTGAGACATTACAGCACATGGACACTTGGACATTCCCCCTAACTTATAAATACACCCGATCCGGTGGCCATTTTACATTCTTTCTTCTATCACTATAGGGAGAGGTTGCTGTGTGGAGCAGGGAGAGATTACAGTGACCCAAATCGCTAGCTATTTGGTACACAAAAGTTCTTTTCAGGACTGGTATAGGTGTTAGGTGTAGTTCAGGATAGGCAGTGCTGTGCTAGTGATTGTTGCAGCAGCCTGAGTGTCTTTTGTCAGTTTAGAGAAAGGGACAGGACGGTGTGTGCTGCAGGGACAGCCAGTTTAGCCATTAGCTGTTACTATCAGGTTCACAAAAGTGCTATTTCAATTATTGTTCCAGTAGCCTCTGTTTTGTCAGTTTATATAGGGACAGGCAGGAAGCAGTGTGTGAGGCAGTGAGGGTTAGTTTAATCAGTAGCTGTTACTATAAGTTCCACAAAGGTTCTTTTCAGGACTGGTATCAGTGGTATGGTAATAGGCTTGTACACGTATAATATTCTTTCTTCCAAATATAGCAAGAATATTATACTTGACTGCTGCCCTTCTGCTGCAGTCTGCTAATCATTCACAACCCACTTGTTCCACAAAGCTCCTTATAAGGACTGGTAACTTGGTCTGTCTAGGGTGCTACAGTACATAGGGTTGAGTGAGGTACAGTCTGCTACTCTATAAGGACTGGTATAGGTCCACAATAAATAGGGTTGAGGTGCACTACTGCTGACTGCTGCCCTATACTGCAGCAGTCCTTCATCAGTATAGGGACTGACGTACAGTCTGCTAATCACTCACACACAACCTACTTGGTCCACAAAAGTCCTTATAAGGACTGGTAAGGTATAGAGTACTACAGTACATAGGGTTGAGTGAGGTACAGTCTGCCCTTCTATAAGGACTGGTATCGGTCCACAATAAATAGGGTTGAGGTGCACTATTGCTGACCGCTGCCCTATACTGCAGCAGTCCTTCATCGGTATAGGGACTGACGTACAGTCTGCTAATCACTCACACACAACCTACTTGGTCCACAAAAGTCCTTATAAGGACTGGTAAGGTATAGGGTGCTACAGTACATAGGGTTGAGTGAGGTACAGTCTGCTACTCTATAAGGACTGGTATAGGTTCACAATACAAAGGGTTGAGGTGCACTACTGCTGACTGCTGCCCTATACTGCAGCAGTCCTTCATCGGTATAGGGACTGAGAGTTTTGTCACAGGGTCATTTAAAAAATGACAGGCAGAGGAAGAGGCAAGCCCTTCCGCAGGGGTGGTAGGGGTAGGGTAGGAGCAACAGGCTTGAGCCAAAGTGGGAAGTTGCAGAAGGTGCGTTCAATTACTTTAAAGGACACACCAGACTTGGTTGAGTGGCTCGCTCAGCCTTACTCTTCTGCACCCTCCTCATCCTCTCGATCTGCACCCTCTTCTTCACTCTCTGCTATGTGCACCCCCAAAGACACTACCACCAACAACACCACCACCACCACCACATACCTTCCGCTTGAGTCACAGGAATTATTTTCCGATCCATATCAAGACATTTCTGATGCGCAGCCACTCTTGGTATTGGATCAGGAAGAGGAGGCAGCAACAACCGCTACTCAGCAGTCTGACGACAGTACCCAGATCAGCCCAAGGAGGAGGTTGATCCCCGGTGTTGCTGCCTTCTCCGAGATCTCTACTTATAGCGGTGGGGAAGGTGATGTTGATGATGACGTGTCTAGTGATGTCACGTGGGTGCCCACAAGAGAGGAAGAGGAGGGGAGTTCAGAGGGAGATATGGACCAGCAGATAGGGAGGAGAAGCAGGAATAACTTACATTGCACAGGAGGGACAAAGCAGACTGCAAATGTATCAGGAGCGAGTCATCGACCATGTACGGTCACATCTGGCGCTCCCAGGACACCGACACATGGCTCCGCAGTGTGGGCTTTTTTTAACTTGTCCGCTGCTGACAATAGAGTTGCCATCTGCAATCTTTGCAGTCAACGCATTAGTCAAGGTAAGCCCAACACTCACCTAGGGACGACCGCCTTAAGAAGGCACATGAGCAGCCATCACCGAGCCGAGTGGGAGCAACGGAACACACAAAGCCACACTGCAGGCTCTCACCGTCCAGCCTCGTCTTCTACTTCTCCTTCTCCTCTCTCCTCACAATTGTCCTCCACTCCACCTTCCATCACTCCAAGCTCACGTTTTTCTGCAAAATGGCAGGCTTCTGTGGGCCTAATGTTCGAGCGTAAAAAAATGCCATATAAACTGGTGGACTCGGAGGCCTTTTGCAAATTTGTGGCCAATGGAACACCACAATGGAAGGTCCCAGGAAGGAAGTATTTCTCACAGAAGGGCATCCCAGAGCTATATGGCCATGTTCAGTGGCAAGTGAATGTATCTCTGGCACACAGTGTCGGTGCCAAGATACATCTGACCACAGACACGTGGTCTAGCAAACACGGGCAGGGAAGGTATATGACTTTTACTGCCCACTGGGTGAACCTTCTGACGGCCGTCAAGCATGTAACCCGTGGCACCCGTGTAGATTTGGTTTTACCGCCACGGATTGCATGCAGGCCTGACTCTTCTTCTCCTCCTCCTACTCCATCCTCCTCCCTCTCCTCCTCGGCTGACTCCTCCTTTTCCGCTGCTAGCGTCTCTTCCGCTGCGCCGCCCAAGCTCCCCAGAACCTATTCGATATGCCAGGTGAGACATTGCCATGTCGTGCTGTGTCTGTGGTGCCTGGAAGCCAAGAGCCACACTGGCCCGGCACTCCTTTCAGCTTTGCGTTCACAGGCAGATTAGTGGCTAACACCGCTCAATTTGACAGTTGGTAAAGTGGTGTGTGACAACGGTGCCAATCTGCTTAGCGCATTGAAACAGGGCAAAATCACGCACGTGCCATGCATGGCACACGTCTTAAACTTGGTCGGGCAGCGATTCCTTGTCAAATACCCTGGGGTCCAGGACATCTTGCGGCAGGCAAGGAAAATCTCGGCCCATTTCAGAAGATCTTACACGGTCATGGCTCTCCTTGCTGACATTCAACGGCGACACAATCTGCCGGTCAGACGTCTTATTTGCGATTGGCCGACGCGATGGAACTCAACCTTCTATATGCTTGATAGGCTGCTCCAGCAGAAACGTGCAGTTAACGTCTACCTGTATGAACGCTGCGGCAGAACCGGTTCTGGGGAGCTGGGGGTTTTTTCACCGCGCCAGTGGCTGCTCATGCGCGACGCATGCAGACTTCTGCGCCCATTTGAGGAGACCACCAAACTGGTAAGTCGCAGCCATGGCGCCATCAGTGACATGGTACCTTATGCCTTCTTTATGGAGCATGCATTGCGTCGTGTCATTGATCAAGCTGTGAAGGAGCAGGAGCGGAAAGATGAGGAAGTCGCAATGCTGGATGAATTCCCATGGGGTCCCTGTTGTGCATGGATGGGGAGAGGAGAATGAAGAGGACAACATTATCCTGGATGATGAGCAGGAGCCAGGCCACCACACAACTTCCGCTTTAGTGCAAATGGGGGCCTTCATGCTCCAGTGTTTTAATAGGGACCCCCGTATAAAAAGCATAAGGGTCAAGGACCAGTACTGGGTGGCAACGTACTTAGACCCCCAGTACAAACACAAAATGGTGGAAATGTTACCGCCGTCACAGAGGGCTGTCAGAATGCAGCACTTCCAGGCCTTGCTTCAAGAAATGCTGCATTCTGCTTTTGCGTGTGCTGACAGAGGAGCAATTCCCACTCCCAGAGAAGGAGTTGCGGGTACCAATCCAACAGCGCCTGCAAGAAGAGGCCGGTTTGAAGATGTGTTTGTGACTTCGGATATGAGGTTATTCTTTCAGCCGACCCATCGACAGGTGTCATCCGGATCCAGCATCAGGGAATGCCTAGACCGCCAGGTGTCCGACTACATCGGGTTAACGGCCGATGTGGATGCTCTGAGGAGTGATGAACCCCTGGACTACTGGGTGGGCAGGCTTGACCTCTGGCCAGAGCTTGCCCAATTTGCAATCGAACTGTTGGCTTGCCCCTCATCCAGTGTCCTGTCCAAAAGGACGTTCAGCGCAGCAGGGGGGGATCGTGACCGATAAGCGCACTCGCCTAGCTCACGACAGTGTTAACTACCTCACATTTCTAAAAATGAATGAGGCATGGATCTCGAAGGAATTCAACACATGTGACCAGTAGACCATGTATATGTCTATAAACATTTTTTTTAATCAAGCACAGAGACCTTCTTTCTTCATTTGGCTCACTTACTTGTCCAAAAAAAGCACACCATATTATATGCCCGTACCCTCCTCTTTGAAGAGGTTGAGCGGTGTCATATTTCTACTGGGGCTGCTTATTATGAGGGGCTCCCACCATCCCTGTGCTGTGCTGGCATCCTCCTGGGGCTGTACCTCTGCTGTGCATATTATGAGGGGCTCCCACCATCCCTGTGCTGTGATGACTTCCTCCTGGGGCTGTACCTCTGCTGTGCATATTATGAGGGGCTCCCACCATCCCTGTGCTGTGCTGACATCCTCCTGGGGCTGTACCTCTGCTGTGCATGTTATGAGGGGCTCCCACCATCCCTGTGCTGTGCTGACTTCCTCCTGGGGCTGTACCTCTGCTGTGCATATTTTGAGGTGCTCCACCATCCCTGTGCTATGCTCATTATGAGGGGCTCCCACCATCCCTGTGCTGTGCTGACTTACTCCTGGGGCTGCTTATTATGAGGGGCTCCCACCATCCCTGTGCTATGCTGACATCCTCCTGGGGCTGCTTTTTATGAGGGGCTCCCACCATCCCTGTGCTATGCTGACATCCTCCTGGGGCTGCTTATTATGAGGGGCTCCCACCATCCCTGTGCTATTCTCATTATGAGGGGCTCCCACCATCCCTGTGCTATGCTGACTTCCTCCTGGGGCTGTACCTCTGCTGTGCATATTTTGAGGTGCTCCCACCATCCCTGTGCTATGCTCATTATGAGGGGCTCCCACCATCCCTGTGCTGTGCTCACTTCCTCCTGGGGCTGTACCTCTGCTGTGCATATTTTGAGGTGCTCCCACCATCCCTGTGCTATGCTCATTATGAGGGGCTCCCACCATCCCTGTGCTGTGCTGACTTCCTCCTGGGGCTGCTTATTATGAGGGGCTCCCACCATCCCTGTGCTATGCTGACATCCTCCTGGGGCTGCTTTTTATGAGGGGCTCCCACCATCCCTGTGCTCTGCTGACATCCTCCTGGGGCTGCTTATTATGAGGGGCTCTCACCATCCCTGTGCTACTCTCATTATGAGGGGCTCCCACCATCCCTGTGCTATGCTGACTTCCTCCTGGGGCTGCTTACGGTGCAGGAGTCAGTGCTGTTTATCACGGTGCTGATGTCAGTGCTCTCTGTCACGGTGCTGCTGTCAGTGCTGTATATCACTGTGCTGGTGTGAGTGCTTTATGTCATGCTGCTGATGTCAGTGCTCTCTATCACAGGGCTGCTGTCAGATCACTCTATCACGGTGCAGGTGTCATTGCTGTATGTCACGCTGCTGATGTCAGTGCTCTCTATCACGGTGCTGCTGTCAGTGCTGTATATCACGGTGCTGGTGTTAGTGCTTTATGTCACGCTGCTGATGTCAGTGCTCTCTATCACGGTGCTGCTGTCAGTGCTGTATATCACGGTGCTGGTGTGAGTGCTTTATGTCACGCTGCTGATGTCAGTGCTCTCTATCACGGTGCTGCTGTCAGATCACTCTATCACGGTGCAGGTGCCATTGCTGTATGTCACACTGCTGATGTCAGTGCTCTCTATCATGGTGCTGCTGTCAGTGCTGTATATCACGGTGCTGGTGTTAGTGCTTTATGTCACGCTGCTGATGTCAGTGCTCTCTATCACGGTGCTGTTGTCAGTGATGTATATCACGGTGCTGGTGTGAGTGCTTTATGTCACGCTGCTGATGTCAGTGCTCTCTATCACAGTGCTGCTGTCAGTGCTGTATATCACGGTGCTGGTGTGTGTGCTTTATGTCATGCTGCTGATGTCAGTGCTCTCTATCGCGGTGCTGTTGTCAGATGACTCTATCACGGTGCAGGTGTCATTGCTGTATGTCACGCTGCTGGTGATCATCTCCTGCACCCTCTTCTTTGCCTACCCTGGTCCCTGACCTTCCCTCTCCTCCATTGCCTTCATGCGCTCCACAGTCCTGAATTGTCACAACAATTTCCCATATAAAAAAGAATGCTTGTAGTTGTCGATCCCAGATTCACCTACATACATGTGTTATGTCATTGGCCATGTGGTGGGACTATGTTTGCACAGCTATTAATTAGGTTTGCGAAGTTCGCCTCTTATTGAAGTCAATGGGGCCCGCCGCGAACGCTCCGGTTCGCGAACTATCGGCCGTGTTCGCGGTCCGCGTTCGCGAAACGTCCCATCGGAAATTCGTCCATCACTACCAGTGATCCTTCTCAATGACACTCCAAATGGGTAGCCCACAATGGTGGTTTTTATAAAGAGGGAGCTAGATGAATAATTTCTCCTGTATGTTATGGTTATAAGGAAAGAAAGGAAAGGGGCACATAGTGTAATTCCATTTTAAAAAGAAAAAGTATTAAAAAGGCAGGGCTGTCCCGACTCGGTTTGTCTCATAAGACATCATCTGGGGTGCTGTGTTTATATAGAGTAATGGGTCCCCCCATAACAAGATGAAGCTTTGTGGTGATAATTAAATGAATTGGTATTTATTTCCGGCCCCCGGAATGGTAGTGTGGCTCTCTCTGTGGTTCAAGCTTCATTCTGAAAAGGCAGAGCTGGAAATTATATCACCGTGTACATTAGAGTCATCTTACACCGTTCCAGGTTGTATGTAACCAAGCCTCGCAATCAAGTGCCACAAAATGGAATCAAGCTTCGTTTACAAATTACAGGCTTGACGGGGAAGATAAATTAATCTTTCCCTAGGTGTACTTAGTAACTGCAGTGAGCCATGATAACTCCACCCTCCCTGCAACTCAAAAATGAAAAAAGAGCATGACAAAGGACATTAACATTAATTCATAGAGAGAATAACAACATGATAAGCTTGTTTGACGCAAGATCACAAGTTATAAATTGAGACCTGGAATAAAAATTGGCGATGACCAAACCAGGAACTGATATATAATATAACTCCAGGGTCACCATTAAACAATAGAATAAAGACAAAATAATTTGTAATAAAATGTAAATGAATACAATAATCATATTAAGTGAAAATAAAGGCATAGTACATAAGAAACTGAAAACATGTAGGTAATGCAACCCGAATTCAAATGGTCAAGTGATCTGCTTTTTCCTAGGCTCTATTAATAAAGGTGTTAATGTCCCACTCAACGTTCAACCCGGATGGATAGTGGGACTGTAACTCGTATATCCAGTAGGTTTCTAAACGTGAAGCACCCCTTGCCATGGCTCCACCTCTCCAGGGGGAGATATACCTATCAATAATGAGGAGCTCAGAACCTTTTGGGTCACGATTCTGATGTTTTCTATAGTGTCTAGGTACACTGTGTTTAGTGTCTCCATTTATTATTTTAGCAATATGTTCACTTACTCTAGTGGTAAATGTATGTATCGTTCGACCAATGTATTGTTTCCCACAAGGGCATGTAATCATGTAGACAACATGTCTGGTGGCACATGTACAAAAATGTTTAATTAGGTACACACGGTTGGTGACATTTGATTTAAACTCCATAGTTTTACGTCTACCTAATGCATTGTGTTGACATACGACACACTTCTTACAAGGGTAATAGCCAACTAGGTTGTGAAAAAAAGAAGGGCGGACAGGGGGGTAATATTAGAGGCAATTTTACGTTGTAAAGAAGGAACTCCCCTAAAAGTAACCTTAGCTTGTTCTGGTAGTAGAGGACTCAAGACCCGGTCATTCCTAAGAATATTCCAATGTCTGTTAATGATGGCTCTAATCTCTCTGTGTTAGACTGAGAATGAAGTAAGTATCGACCATTTGAAAGAGTCATCCATCTCACGTTGTGGTTTCTCAACCAATAAAGAACACCTATCCACCTTTTACAGTGTTTTAAAATTCTAAGTCAACTGCCACTGGTTCATAGCCCTTTTCTATAAACGTCTGTCTTAGAGTCAAGGCTTGTATTTTAAAAGTCTCAGTATCGGTACAGTTCCTGCGTAATCACAGAAACTGGCTGTGTGGAACTGAATGTAGCCAGGATCTCTGGTGGCAGCTATCTGTGGGGATAAAACTGTTGCGGTCAGTAGGTTTGAAATACGTCTGAAATTTAAACTGGCATGAACTAATCTCAATCTCAAGATCCAAAAAGTGGATTTTGGAGAAACTAAATTCATAAGACAGAGAGATGCCTCGATCATTCCCATTTAGAAAAGAGAAAAATTGTTTTAGAGATGCTGGGCTGCCATCCCATAGGAGGAGGATGTTGTCTATATATCTAGCCCACAGGACTAATGATCGTCTGTTCTTGGAATAGAAGTCATCCTCCTCCCACCTAACCATTAACAAATTGGTGAGGCTAGGGGCAAATTTTGCACCCATAGCCACGCCTTTCCATTGAAGGAAAAACTTTTGGTCAAAACTAAAATAATTGTGTTTTGTGGCAAACTCTAATAGTTCTATGACATAATTGCCCTGTCTCACCGTGAGAGAATCTTCATGGCTTAAAAAATGGTTGACTGCTTCAATCCCCAATGTTTGGGGATTGAGGAATACAAGTATACAAGAAGGCCTCATCAGCATATATGTAGTCACCATGTATATATACACTCTCAAGCAACCTAATAGTGTCACTAGTGTCCTTAAGGTAGGAAGGGGTCAGTCTAACTAAAGGTTGGAGTTAGAAATCAATATAAGTCAATGTCACTCACAATCGGGCATCCAGGGGGGTGGGGTGGGCTGAGTCCTTGTTGATTTTGGGCAAATAATACATGGTTGGAATTCTGGGTGCAATAGGTACTAAAAATTCTCTTTCTTTTTTATTTAGGAAATGTTGGTCATATCCATTTGTAGCAAGTTTCTCCAATTCTTTTCTTTTTTGTAATAATTTTGAATCCTATACATTTCATTTTCATAGCCTATTTTTTCCAGTACAACCATACCCCCCACCCTTGTCGGGAGGGCGAATGACTAAGTCTTTCCTGTCACACAATGATTTGAGACCAATCTTAGGTAAGGGGTGGCTGTAGCTCTTTTTAGATGGTAATTTTTAGATGGTAACACTTGCAGGCCCGATAGTTGTCCAAATTTAGAGAGAATTTCCATGAGAGGTGGTGCTGATAGTAAGGCTGAAGTTAGGAATATCAGGACATCATCTGCAAACAAACATTGCTTGTGATGATGGCCTCCAAGTTCCAGACCTTTAATGTTTGGGTTGGAACAAATGAGTTGTGTTAGGGGTTTGATAGCTAGGGCAAAGAGGAGGGAGGGTAGGGGGCATCCCTGTCTGGTCAATGACAAAGGGGTCAGAATGATATCCTCAGTAAGAAATTTAAACTTTTGGGTGCTGATACAGGGTATCAATCCATCTTAGAAAGCACATACTGAATACTCAACGTTGAAGGATTGAATGAAGATAGGGCCAAGATAGTGAGTCAAAAGCTTTTCATATATCTAATGAGAGGAAACAGGTAGGGATGCGACGAGAGCGAGCTGCGTGGGCTAGGAGTGTAGCTCGACGAATATTGTCACCAGCTTGTCTAAAGGGCATGAATCCAGTTTGGTCCTTGTGAATTAATGTTCCTATAATGGGGTTAAGTTGGGTTGCAAGAATGTTAGCCAACATTTTAATATCAAAATTAAGACTAGATATAGGTCTGTAATTTGACCATGTGGTATTGTCTGTGTTTGATTTAGGGATCATGGAGATGGATGCTTGGAGAGATTCTGCACAATAGGATTGACCTGTGAGTAGAGAGTTAAAGTCTTCAACCATAAGACGGGATAAAATGGAAGAAAAACATTTGTAATAGGTAGTTGAAAAGCCATTCATAGCTGGACGTTTACGGGCTTCAGTGAATTTATCGTGGTCTGGATTTCTAATACTGTAATAGGTTTGTCTATAGTCTCTTGGTGAGATTGAGAAAGAGAAGGACGTTTAATAGAGGATAACAGCGTAGTCAGTTGAGATTGAGATCTTTGTATAATATAGTACATTTTTTAGGGAATTTGTGTAGAATTTTGAGTGGGTAACTGGTATAATTATTTTTTATTCGTTTTAATCAAATAGTTTTCGGAGTATGATCAACCTTTCTAAGAGCTAGGGCTAGAAATGTGTCTGGATTGTTTGCCTTCATATAGAAGGAATGTTTCGTTTTTACAGAGGATTTTCTTTTGCTGATTCTGTCAAAAAAAGATCTATTTCTAAAAGTGCTTCATTATTAATCAATTTACTTGATGGAGAGGGCGTACTTTGAAAGTCTTCTGAGGCCTTATAGAATGATTCTTTTAATCGTTTGTTAAGTTGTTTTAGCTTATGATTATGGGAAGCTTGACTGATGCAGATCCCTCTGATATATGGCTTAAGGGCTTCTCATCTAGTCAGGGGGTCTGTATCAGTGATATTATTGTTTATAAGATAATCGTGTATGATGGTTTCTATTTCCTGATGATATTTGAGATTTGTCAACAGACTATTGTTCATATATCAAGTATGGAGATTAGATTATGGAACCAGGGAGCAGAGGGTTGTTATATTATGGTCTGTCCAAGAACATGGTACAATAATGGAATTAAGAATAAGTGCCAAGATACTAACCTTCACAAAAAGATGATCTATACAGGAAAATTGTTTGTGGGGATGTGAATAGTGTGTAAATTGTCGTCTTAGAGTTATGTTCTTGTCATGTGTCTAGAAGAGAATATTGATTAAGAAGGCTCTGGTAGGAGAGGCAGGGGGCTGTTGTTGGATTAGGAGATTCAGGGCCATTTTTAAGGCAGGGCAAAAGGGGAAGCTTCCCTGGGCCCTGTCATTGTTGTGGGGCCCAAAGCAGCTGTTTCATACTTGCCAACTATCCCGGTTTATATTCCCTCACCCCTTGAGGTTTTAGTCCTGTGCTGTGTCCCAGATGACTCAACTGGAGACCTTGTGTTTACATATAACATTACCGGCATTCATATGTAAATAGAGGCAGTCGGCGGCATTGATATGTATATCATGTCCCCCTACGGTCATATCCACAGTACTCTCTAGCAACCAATCAACAAGCAGAAATCATGTGCTGTAACTTCCAGCAACTAACCAGTGAGCTGTAATGTGTTCTGTAACCTCTAGCAACCAGTCAGTGAGCGGTAATATACTGAAACCTCTGGCAACCAATCGCAATAGCTGCCTGATCTGATTCAGTAAACTGATTTTGAGTCTAGCTGCTATGTATTGTATGTCTCAGAGCAGGTGGAGAGCGAGACTGCATGGGGAGGGGGCCCCCAAGAAAAGTTTTGCCCAGGGTCCAATCAATATTAAAGACGGCCCTGAGGAGATTTGTCGAGGAATGGATATAGTATTAGGTTTGAATTACTACCAATTATGAGTGTGCCACATTTGTGGGGTATATATGACCTGTAAAGAAACGCTTATGGCCAAGGTAGATTTTCTGTCCACTGACATCAGCTTGATCAGTCACGATCTAGATAAATTCTGCTCCCTATTGTAAATAGTCCTTTAAATATCGTGCCTGGTGGGTGTCTATAGTATGCTTGTGAAATGGCACGTGTTTCCCGTGTTTATAACAGTCCCTGCACAAAATGACATTTAATGAAAAAAAGTCATTTAAAACTGCTTGTGGTTTTAATTTAATGTCTGGTTCCGGCAATACGGATGAAAATCATTGAGAAAAATGGCATGAGTAGCCCCCCCTGCCCATTACCAGCCCCTTTGGGTCTTGTACGGATATTAAGGGGAACCCCGTACCCAAATAAAAAAAGTGAAGGCATGGGGCCCCAGGCCCTATATACTCAAATAGCAGTATACAGGCGGTGCAAACAAGACAGGGACTGTGTAGGTTTGTTGTGTTAAGTAAAATCTGTTTGTAATTTTGAACTGGTACATTTTTAAAGTGTTGCTCCAGTCAAAAAATCTATTTTTAAGCTTTTTGGAGAACATAGGGAAGGGTTATCACCCCTGTCTAATTTTTTTTTTGCCGTCCATCTTTTTTCATCTCCCTTCCTGTTGTTTCCTTCCGTTTGCAAGTAGGAGACGTTTGTAAGTTCAATGTTTGAAAGTAAGGGCCTGCCCTATATGCCCTATATGCTCTGCAGAAATGTGGGCCTAAGGTGTTGGTGTTGCCACAACACTGTAAGCCCTCAAAGTGACTCTTGGTGGGCGCTGAAGAGCCCTGCTGTGAACGATTATATCAAGAATTGTAATTACATGCCATTGTTGAACAGTGGTAGAAAAATTGGGCCTTCGGTGGTTGTGGTGCTGGTGCCACAACACTATAAGTCCTCACAGTCACTCTCGGTGGGTGCAGGAATGTCCCTGCTGTGAATTATTATATCAAGAATTGTAATTACATGCCCCTGTTAAACAGGGGCTGAAAAATTGGGCCTTAGGCACTGGTGCTGGTGCCACGACACTGCAACCTCTCCCAGATACTCTAGTTGGTGTGCAGGAATGAGCCCTGCTGCAAAGCATTGCATCAAAAATTGTAATTAAACGCCCCTGTTAAACAGGGGCTGAAAAACTGGGCTGGTGGCATCACCCAGAACCAAAAATGTTCTTCCAACATATCAGCGGAGGAGGAAGAGGATAGACAATCAACATAACAGTACAGTCACTCAGCATCAGCATAGGCAGTCTTGAAGGGATTTGATATTTAAAAAAAAAAATATTCAGTTACATCAGCTTCAGGTGCTTGGTAGCTGCAAAGCATTGCATAAAAAATTGTAATTACATGCCCCTGTTTACCGCTTAAGGGCCGCCTCCTGCACATATACGTCTGCAGAATGGCATGTACCTGTACGTTGCTCTTTAACTGCCCAGTCCTGGGTCGGGAGCGTGCCATCGCCGGCGCGCTCCCGACCCGGTCCTGTGCTCCATGACCGTGGTCACAGAGCTGAAGAATGAGGAGAGGTCTGTGTAAACAAACCTCTCTCCGTGCTTCCTACTGAGCCTGTCGCTGATCGTCTGTTCCCTGTTATAGGGAAAGACGATCAGTGATGTCAGACGCCAAGCCATGCTCATACAGTTTAAAAAAAAAAACACACACTTAACCCTTCTCTGCCCCCTAGGAGTTAACTCCTTCACTGCCAGTGTCATTTACACAGGAATCAGTGCATTTAAATAGCACTGATTGCTGTATAAATGACAATGTATAAATGACAATGTTTTTATATATTTTTTGGGAATATTTATTATAGCAAATAGTTAAAAATATTGAATTTTTTTCAAAATTGTTGCTCTACTTTTGTTTATAGCGCAAAAAATAAAAACCGCAGAGGTGATCAAATGCCACCAAAAGAAAGCTCTATTTGTGGGAAAAAAAGGACGCCAATTTTGTTTGGGAGCCATGTCGCAGGGCCGCGCAATTGTCAGTTAAAGCGATGCAGTGCCGAATCGCAAAAAGGGCCTGGTCCTTTGGCTGCAAATTGGTCCAGGGCTTAAGTGGTTAAACAGGGGCTGAAAAATTGGTCCTTAGCCACTGGTCACGTCACCCAGAACCAAAAATGTTCTTCCAAGCTATCAGCAGGATCATTGAGGAGGAAGAGGATAGTCAGTCAACATAACAGGATAGTCACTCAGCATCAGCATAGGCAGTCTTGAAGGGATGTGACATTTAAAAAAAAATTATTCTATATATTATTCTATATTCTAATTATTCTAATTAATATATTATTCTATATTCTATTATTCTATATTCTAATTATAACTATGTTAAACAAGGACACACTTACTCTTTCCCCCATCTATTGTGTATCACCACTGCGCTAAACAAAAAACTATAAACTAAGCCGCCACTTTAAAAAAATACAATATTCCTTATCTAAACAATAGAATAAGCAGCGCTGAATATAAATCCACACCAGTGAATTCAAAAATATTAAAGATGATAGACCCAGTCCAGTGAACATGAATTACTAAATGTTACTACACTGTGCAAGCCCTGCCCCGAGCATACAGAAAATAGAGAAAATGAATTAATAGTTTGTATCTAAATTAATTAACACAAATTATTATATAGTGCATATCATCAGATGAATAGTGATAACAAATATATATGATCTGTTGAAAAAAATATCCTGTGACTAAATATTATTCAACACTAAAAATAAATAAACAAATAACGAGAATCAAATGAATTGTTTCAAGTTCTATCAAACAATGTCCACTTCCTAAAAACATTGTTACCAACACCACTGTGAAAGCTCCTGAGAATATAATGTATCCCAGTAAAATCATAGTCCATACGTTGACTCTTCAGATCATAATCCAAATAATGGAATAGTGAAAAAAAAAAAAAAAACGTTTAACCAGTGTCTCTTGAAAAAACAGCAGATTACATCTACACTCCTCCACCACACCGCTCTAGATGTGACTCCTCTAACCTTATGTGATTACACTCACCCGCTGTATATGCCTCACACTTTCGTGTTTGGCTGGATGTGCTTTTTCCCTTTACAGGGATTAAATGGGGTATCCAGGTTTCCACTCCAGAATGCAGGGCTAGTACCATGGCTGTTCTCATAGACGCCACGGATGTTTCCATAGGTGTCACGGCTGTTCCCATAGATACTCTCATGCAACAAAGAAAAGATTTGCTTCCATAGCGTGATACAGTATAAAACTTTTTAATCACACATAAAAATCTCTCACATTGCACTCACATCAAAGGATGAATAAACACGCCAAATATAAAAATTCACAGCACTCTTGAGTAACCCATTCTGAAGCATAGGTGGTCACGGCGGACCCAGGATATGCGGGAATAATGGATAGTCTCTCACCGCTCCTTAACTGTACCGCCGCTTTACAGGGATCAATGTAAGATGTTCAGCATCCTATATGTATCTCTCTCATTCGCCTAGTAGCCAAAATCCGACATGTTTCGTCATAAAATTGACTTAATCATGGACCTGGTCACTAGGCAAGACAAACTGACTTATATTTTCCCCAAACTGCTCTCAATGGGCGGTGTATAATCACCACACATGCGCATCACCTGTGTTCCCAATTCCATCAATGCTTCAGTTCACACTGCTCATTAATCCAGAGTCAATCCATGATGCAATCTAACAAGCTTTTAAAGATTATATATAAATATCATTCCAACAATCTAAAACTCAATTGCACAAAAGTAAAAGTAGATAAATACTCTATACAGATATTGGTAGTGAATAGTAGCGGAGAATTTCCACAAGGGGAGTCGCTCTTAACATATCAATCTGCATCAGCATATATAGCGTCCTATCTCCCCCAATTTCTATTGCTATCCTATATCAGATGCTACATGCATTGGAGAAGGGGGGTGACCTGCAGACTTAAAATAAACAGATTGGAAATGGGTTTTATTGATATCTATATTTCCATTAAGGAGAACTAAATACCACACATGAGACAAATATAATTAATGCATTCAAAAATGCCTTATGACTTAACATCTGACCCATTAACATGGATCATGCCAGCATGCAGGGAAATACACCTGCATTAACCCACATGTATATATCACTAATTAAGTCACTAGTCCTATTTAAACTAAAATTACAAAACTATATAAAAATATATAAAAATACATATATTTATATATGTGTGATCACACTGTTTGCAGTGCGCGTGCAACACACATATATACAAAATCCTACTAATGGTGTTCCTCAAAGTGCAATGACACACCATGGCACTGGAACCCCTCCCGGGTGTTTCCTGGATGTTCAGAGATTCGCACTACTAACATCCGTTTGGTGCGACCCGCATAAACCAATCCGCAGGGGTACCATAACAAAAATTAACCCTTCCTTCTGATAGTAACAGAGGTCAAAACATCCCACCATGTTCAAGCCTACTGCTCCAGCAGGTGGTCAAGGTTTTATTTAAAAATCCCTGATATATCTAACTCCCCTTCACTCATCTCACAATTAGTTGAGAAGATGTTGTCAGGGTTGATCTGTCTGTTCGACGGATCCTGATAGCATCCATAGCAGCAGGTGGTTATATAAATAATATGCAAAACAAGGACACACTTACTCTTTCTCTTGTTACATCAGCTTCAGGTGCTTGGTAGCTGGTGGTGATCCAGGACTGATTCATCTTTATGAAGGTCAGTCAATCAACCGAGTGGGTGGACAGGCACACCCTGTGGTCGGTTATAAAGCCTCCAGCAGCACTGAAGGTGCGTTCTGAAAGAACGATGGATGCAGGACAGGCCAGTAGCTCAATTGCATACTGTGCAAGCTCTGGCCAGTGATCCATCCTCAAGACCCAGTAAGCCAGAGGATTTTCGGTGGGAAAGGTGTCCAAGTCTGACCTTGCCCCTAGATATTCCTGCACCATGTAAATCAGACGCTGGCGTTGGTTGCTGGAACTGATCATACCTTGGGGCTGCGGACTAAAAAATTGTCTGAACGCATCGGTCAGACGGCCACCTTCTCCACCGCTCCTTCGGTGACTGACCGAGGCCTCAGCAACATGTTGTCCAGGACCAGAAGTTTGTAACCTCCCAGTCTCTGGAAACGCATTGCACAGATCTTTCTGCAAGGCCTCCCGGAGATGTCTCATCCTCTGCTCCCTCTGCAATGGCAAGATAAGGTCCGCAACCTTACCCTTGTACCGAGGATCAAGGAGAGTGGCCAGCCAGTAATGGTCCCTCTCCTTGATCCGAAGAATATTAGAATCCTTCTGCAGGCTTTGCAGGATCAGGAAAGCCATGCAGCGTAGGTTAGCTGAGGCATTCGGTCCGGAGTCCTCTGGGTCACTAAAAACAACCTGATCTGCAGCCACCTTCTCCCAGCCACGTACAAGTCCACGGGTTTTTTGGGACTGTAAATAATCCCTAAAAGACAGCTGCTGCTGATGCTGAGTGCCTGGCTCCACCTCCAGGCTAACACAATCCTCCTCCTCGTACTCTTCCTGTGTGATGGGTGGGACAGCAGGAACACTGTCTGGATAAAGGGGACCTTGAGAGGCAAGGAAGTCCTCCTCTTCAGGCATCTGTTCTGCCTCAAGTTGCCCTATCCATTATTCCATGCAGCATATGCTCCAACAGGTGGACAAGAGGTACAGTGTCACTGATGCATGCACTGTTACTGCTCACCATCCTCGTGGCCTCCTCAAATGGTGACAGGACAGTGCATGCATCCCTGATCATGCCCCACTGGCGTAGTGAAAAAACCCCGGCTCCCCTGACCCTGTCCTGGTGCCGTAGTCGCACAGGTACTCATTGATGGCCCTCTGCTGTGTGTGCAGCTGCTGCAGCATGGCCAACGTTGAGTTCCACCTGGTGGGCATGTCACATATAAGGAGGTTCTTAGGTAGGTTCAACTCCTTTTGGAGCTCAGACAGCCGAGCACTTGCATTATATGATCAGCGGAAATGCACACAGACTTTCCTGGCCTGCCTTAGGAAATCCTGTAAGCCCGGGTACCTACCCAAGAACTGCTGCACTATCAGGTTAAGGACATGGGCCACACAGGGAACATGGGTCAGTTGTCCCTGTCGGAGGGCGGAGAGGAGGTTGATACCATTGTCACAAACCACCATTCCTGGCTTAAGCTGGTGTGGTGTCAACCACCTCTCCGCCTGCCCCTGCAGAGCTCACAAAATATCTGCCCAAATGTGGCTCCTGTCCCCTAAACAAACCAGTGCAAGCACGGCATGGCATGTTTTTGCCTGCGTACTTGCATAGCCCCTTGAACACCTACGGAGCACCGCTGGTTCCGAGGACAGAGCACTGGAAGAGGCCACGGAGGAAGAAGAAGAGGAGGGGGTAGAGTAGAGAGGTGTGTCACAACCAGTAGTAGCATTTTGGAAGCGTGGTGGTGGAACAACCTCCAACACTACTGCACCTTGTCCTGCATCCTTCCCAGCTACCAGAAGAGTGACCCAATGGGCTGTGAAAGATCGGTAACATCCCTCTCCATGCGTGCTGGACCATGAGTCAGCGGTAATATGCACCTTACCGCTGACCGCCCTGTCCAGCGAGGCATGGACATTGCCTTCCACATGCCGGTAGAGAGCCAGAATCGCCTTCCGTGAGAAAAAGTGACATTTGAGAACCTGCCACTGAGGAACCGCCTATTGCACAAACTCACGGAAGGGGGCCAAGTCTACCAACTGAAAAGGCAGCAGTTGAAGTGCTAGCAATTTAGCCAAGCTAGCATTCAACCGCTGGGCATGTGGATGGCTGAGAGTGAACTTCTTTCGACGGTCCAGCAGCTGGGGCAGGGAAATTTGCCTGCTACAATCGGACGTTGTTGTACTGCTAGCAGAGTGCCCGCAAGTACTTGGCTGTGACGCACCTAATTGAAACCTGCACTGAGAGAAATTTAAGGTGTAGAGAAAGGACTGAAGGTCTAGTGGGGTTGGATATCCCAGCAGATGAGGAGCACCGTGTGTATGGTACATTACACTTTGGACACACAGCACAGTCTTAACTGGCAGGAGAAATTTCCTCCTCAGAGCTTCCTTTTTCAATTGTACCCTGACCATGCTGCTATGTTTCCATTCTCTCTGTCCCTGCCCCCTGTGCTGCTGGAAGCTATGGAGTCTTATGCAAGTCTTCACTATGTGTGTTCTCCCACTTAGTACTACAACCAGTGTTGCCAACCCTCAGCATTTTTACTGGCACCTAGTTAAAAATTGGCACTTTTCTCCTGCCAGTAAATGCCAGTGACAGGGAAAGGTTGCCAGTAAAAAATATGGCTGTGACTCTTGACTAGAAACTGTGCATGCATAGTTCCGGTCCGGAGCCAACCGAGACCATCTGAGTGCCTGCTACAGTGTGTTCGAGCAGCGCCAGTGGGGGTGGGTTTGGCAGAGGTAGTGCCTAAGTGTTTCCTGTTAATGTCATGGTGCAAGGCAACAGAGCGGAGAGGCTGGAGCCTCATGTGTGGGTCTACAGGACGGAAGCAAGGCAAACCAGGAATTGGACTGTCAGTGTTGATTGGACTGGAGAGGACTGAAGGAACCACCTGGTGTGGAGAGAGACTGTCAAGAAATATGTGTTTTGCATTAATATCAACCTTAAAGCACATTGCTAATTGCATATTGTACTTGTTTATAGCCTAAATACTGAAATTTGCACGTAGAACGTTCATTTTGAAAAACTGTATTTTTTGTAATTATGTGAAGAGTGACACTGACATTGTGAAGACTCACACAGGGATCTCTTGATCCTGGCAGCACAGACAGAACAGGAATTTAGGGGCAACAGGTAACAATTGAAAAGGAAATGAAAAAAAAACTTGGTTTAGGAAAAAAATAAAACTCTGATTTAGGGAAAAAAACTGACTTTAATACCACTTTAATCGTTTTTATTTAGAGGTCTCCATCACCCCCGCCCTGTGACAGAACAGTGAAAAGAGAAGCAGCACACTGCTGAGCTCATCTCAGACATTTAGCTCTCTCCACTATAACATATCTCCTTGGTTTCTTGCAGGCCCGGATTGGCCATAGGGCAAATCCTTGGCTGCAAGTCCTTGCGTGGCTTAGGCTTGCGCCGTTCATCCAGCCTCTCCTCGGCCGCTTAGCCATCGGCGCCGGGGGAGGAGCTAGATGAGACTCCTTCGGCCTCTGCGCGGCTGCACGGCCACCTGTATAGGTCAGCCGTCGGTGCCGGGAGGAGGAGCCAGAGCAGACACCTTGGAGCCGGTGTAGTAAAATTTCCTGCGATGTGCTAGAAAAGAAAATGTGAGTTCAGCCCCCCCTGTAAACTGCAGTAGCGGAATGCCTGTGAGAGGTGGAGGAGAAGCAGGCATTCAGAGACTGCAGGAGGAAGATCGAGAGAATTATTCTTCTTTATGCAGCCACCCCACTACTCCTCCTTCTCTCTGCCGCTCAACCTGGGCTATCCACGGCACCCATACTCTCTGCCACCCCCCCATGCTCTCCACCCCCCATACTCTCCACCTCCCCCCATGCTCTCTGCCACCCCCATACTCTCCACCTCCCCCCATGCTCTCTGCCACCCCCCCCCATACTCTCCACCTCCCCCCATGCTCTCTGCCACCCCCCCATGCTCTCCACCTCCCCCCATGCTCTCCGCCACCCCCCATACTCTCCACATCCCCCATACTCTCCACATCCCCCATGCTCTTCACCTCCCCCCATACTCTTCACCTCCCCCCATGCTCTACACCTCCCCCCATGCTCTCCACCTCCCCCCATGCTCTCCACCTCCCCCCATACTCTCCACCTCCCCCTATGCTATCCACCTCCCCCCATGCTCTCCACCGCACCCATACTCTCTGCCATCCTGTGCTCTCTGCCACCCCCCATGCTCTCCACCCCCATACTCTCCACCTCCCCCCATGCTCTCCACCTCCCCCCATGCTCTCCGCCACCCCCCCATACTCTCCACCTCCCCCCATGCTCTCCACCTCCCCCCTATGCTCTCCACTTCCCCCCATGCTCTCCACCCCCCCCCATGCTCTCCACCACCTCCCATGCCCTCCACCTCCCTCCCATGCTCTCCACCTCCCCCATGCTCTCCACCGCACCCATACTCTGCCATCCCGTGCTCTCTGCCACCCTCCCATACTCTCCACCTCCCCCCATGCTCTCCGCCACCCCCCATACTCTCCACCTCCCTCATGCTCTCCGCCACCCCCCCATGCTCTCCGCCACCCCTCATACTCTCCACCTCCCCCCATGCTCTCCGCCACCCCCCATACTCTCCACATCCCCCCATGCTCTTCACCTCCCCCCATACTCTTCACCTCCCCCCATGCTCTCCACCTCCCCCCATGCTCTCCACCTCCCCCCATGCTCTCCACCTCCCCCTATGCTATCCACCTCCCCCCATGCTCTCCACCGCACCCATACTCTCTGCCATCCCGTGCTCTCTGCCACCCCCCCATGCTCTCCACCCCCATACTCTCCACCTCCCCCCATGCTCTCCACCTCCCCCCATGCTCTCCACCTCCCCCCATGCCCTCCACCTCCCCCCCATGCTCTTCACCACCCCCCCATGCCCTCCACCTCCCTCCCATGCTCTCCACCTCCCCCCATGCTCTCCACCGCACCCATACTCTCTGCCATCCCGTGCTCTCTGCCACCCTCCCATACTCTCCACCTCCCCCCCATGCTCTCCACCACCCGCATACTCTCCACCTCCCCCATGCTCTCCGCCACCCCCCCATGCTCTTCGCCACCCCTCATACTCTCCACCTCCCCCCATGCTCTCCGCCACCCCCCATGCTCTCCGCCACCCCCCATGCTCTCCACATCCCCCCATGCTCTTCACCTCCCCCAATGCTCTTCACCTCCCCCCATGCTCTCCACCTCCCCCCCATGCTCTCCACCTCCCCCAATGCTCTCCACCTCCCCCCATGCTCTCCACCTCCCCCCATACTCTCCACCTCCCCCTATATTATCCACCTCCCCCCCATGCTCTCCACCGCACCCATACTCTCTGCCATCCCGTGCTCTCTGCCACCCCCCCATGCTCTCCACCCCCATACTCTCCACCTCCCCCATGCTCTCCGCCACCCCCCCATACTCACCACCCCCCATACTCTCCACCTCCCCCCCCATGCTCTTCACCTCCCCTCCATGCCCTCCACCTCCCCCCCATGCTCTCCACCACCCCCCCATGCCCTCCACCTCCCTCCCTTGCTCTCCACCTCCCCCCATGCTCTCCACCGCACCCATACTCTCTGCCATCCCGTGCTCTCTGCCACCCTCCCATACTCTCCACCTCCCCCCATGCTCTCCGCCACCCCCCATACTCTCCACCTCCCCCCATGCTCTCCACCTCCCCCCCATGCTCTCCACCACCCCCCATACTCTCCACCTCCCCCATGCTCTCCACCACCCCCCCATGCTCTCCGCCACCCCTCATACTCTCCACCTCCCCCCATGCTCTCCGCCACCCCCCATACTCTCCACCTCCCCCCCATGCTCTCCACCACCCCCCATACTCTCCACCTCCCCCATGCTCTCCGCCACCCCCCCATGCTCTCCACCACCCCTCATACTCTCCACCTCCCCCCATGCTCTCTGACACCCCCATGCTCTCCACCCCCCCTACTCTCCACCTCCCCCCATGCTCTCCACCTCCTCCATGCTCTCCGCAACCCCCCCATGCTCTCCGCCTCCCCCCATGCTCTCTGCCTTCCCCCCATGCTCTCTGCCTTCCCCCATGCTCTCTGCCATCCCCCCATGCTCTCTGCCATCCCCCCATACTCTCTGCCATCCCCCCATGCTCTCCACTTCCCTCCCATGTTCTCTGCCTCCCCCATGCTCTCCGCCACCCTCCCCATGCTCTCCACCTCCCCCATACTCTCCGCCACCTCTCCCATACTCTCCGCCACCTCCCCCATGCTCTCCACTGCCCCCTCCCTGTGCTCTCCGCCGCCCTCCCTGTGCTCTCCGCCACCCCCCATGCTCTCCGCCACCCCCGTACTCTCCGCCACCCCCGTGCTCTATGCCACCCCCCTGTGCTCTCTGCCACCCCCCTGTGCTCTCCGCTACCCCCCGTTGCTCTCCACCACCCCCCTGTGCTCTCCGCCACCCTCCCTGTGCTTTCCATCTCCCCACATGCTCTCCACTGCCCCCTGTGCTCTCCTCTTCCTCCCTGTGTTCTCTGCACCCATACTTTCTGCCATCCCGTGCTCTCTGCCACCCCCCCATGCTCTCCACCCCCCATACTCTACACCTCCCCCCATGTTCTCCACCTTCCCCCATGCTCTCCGCCACCCCCCATACTTGCCAACCCCCATACTCTCCACCTCCCCACATGCTCTCCACTGCCCCCCTGTGCTCTCCTCTTCCCCCCTGTGTTCTCTGCCTCTCCCCTGTGCTCTCGCCCCACCCCATATTCTCAAGGTTCTTCCCTGTGCTCTCCAACCCCCCATGCTCTTTCCTGGTCCCACCTCACCCCCTCCCCCCTCTTAGGGGATCTGCCAGGGAGGAGAGTGGGGAAGGGGTCGGTTAACATGTCATGGGCTGCTCAATGCAAAATGCCCGGGCCTATTTTTTGTCCAAGTCCGGGCCTGGTTTCATGTACTTTTTTTGTCTTACCCAATCTGAGCTCTGTTGTACAGGTACTGCGAGAGGCTGATGCCAGGTCATATTGCTTACTTTCATCAAAAAATACATTCATTATGTATTTAATTCAAAACTGCATTCATTTGTGTCTTTTGATCTGCCTGCTTCAGTAAAGGTTACTAAAAGTGCAGATATTCATGAGTAGCTGTAATATGTTGCTTCAAGAGTTAAGTCAGTCCTCTGCAAAATCTTTTATATTCTGGTAGTCACAATGTTATAAAGAAATGCATTTTTTTTCTCTGGACACCTCTTGTAGGTCAAGGTCAGAAATAGCAAACTGCTGCAGAATATGCAGTATCTAAGAGGGCAGAGGTGTTAATGCAGAATCTCTAAGGAAGAAGACAAACCACTGATTAGTAAACTGGGTTGCAGAATAGCAGAAAATAAGATTCATGCTTTACTGTGTGTTTGTTGCCATGACATAGGATGACATTGCATAGAAATAACAGTTCATCTCTCCCACACTATTGTCCGAGAGGAAAACAATCTTTGATTAAGCACTATATTAAAATTATGTCAGTATTTAAGTTTGTGCTTTATGTTTTAAATGTGTATTGCAAAAAATATTGAGCACACCTGGGGAGGAGGCGTGTTAGCTATAGGGCTCCCACACAGTTTCCCTGTATTACCACCTTTCTATCTAACACAAATAACTAGGTAATAACGAGGTTACAAAAACAAAATTAACAGCTCAAACCCATATATATGCAAGGATATAAAACAAACACTTCATACAGTGGGACCAAACAGTGTCATGGGTTTCCAGAGCACAGGTGGTCTGGCCATCTGTGGTCTAGCAACCACTGATGTGTAATATGTAGGACTGGGCATTGTTTGCCAGAATTCCAGCAGCTGAGCCACCTGTATCCTAGCAACCAAAGATATTGTGCAGCACCGCTATATTGGACAGTATGTTATGTAGGGCCAAGCTGCACAAGTCATTGGTTGCCAGTACACAGGCAGCTGGGCAATCTGCATCCTAGCAACTATGAGTACTGTGCGACCTGGCTGCCTGCATGCTAGCAGCCAATGAAGGTGGGTGACAAGTAGAGCTGAGCCTATCACTGCTTAAAAAGTCAGAGAAGGGGGGGCGCATGTGCGAAGCTCGACATGACGGATGTTCTCTGTTAGAGCTCCACATTCCCCACCGCAATTCCAGGCTTTAAATAGCTTAATACATCATTATACCAGCTCCATCTCAACAGTGATCCACCCGTGTTCCTCCCGGTATGGTATTAACGGGCCATTGGGGGAAGAATAAGTCTAAACCCTTTAAAGAGGCCCTAGCGCGCGCTTCCTCCAAGATGGAGGTGAAGGCCCTAGCTGCGTCTTAACACCATAGCAGCCCGCAGCCCCATAGGAGTAGCGGAGAAGAAGATGAAGCTGACCCAGGACCCGCATCATCGCTGACTGTACCATCAGCAGGTATGACCCAAGCAGACTTTCTTGCCCATATGGAAGCTATGCTTAAAAAAGCCCTTAAAACCACATCAGACCAGATCACAAACAAACTGACACAGGAAATCCGTGATCTGGGCCAGCATACTGCTGACCTGGAAACTAGGGCTGACGACACTCAACTTTACTTACGGGAGATAGCACAGGAGCAAGCGGCCCTCTGGGAAGAGAATGCTGCTCTACTTTCCCGCTTAAAGGACACGGAAAACCGCTCCCGCAGGTCGAATCTATGCCTCCGTGGCATCTCTTAAACTGTGGATGATCTCCAATCCTTCACTACGGTCCTTTTCCAGGAACTATCCCCCTCAATCCCAGTTGAACAATTGGAATTCGATCGGATCCATAGGGCACTCACATGCCGACAAGCTGACGGCCCACCGCGCGACATAATTGTGAAACTGCACTTCTTCCTCACGAAGGAACCGTTATTAGCCGCAACTCATAATAAAGATACCCTCCAATTCCAGGATCACACGTACCAGCTATTCATGGATTTGGCGCCCCTGACCATCGCAAAACGATGCGCCATTAAGCCACAACTACAGATCCTAATGCACCACCAGATCAAGTATGCTCGGCGGTTCCCCTTCGCTATCCACTTCTCATACCGAGGACAGCAACATACCTGTTCCTCGCCCGAAGCACTACAGAGTCTCCTGGAAAGCCTCCACCTCACCCCAGCCTCTCAACCAGAACAAGCAGAAACTGAATTTCCTCGTACCCCTGCCCGCTCTGCGTCCCACCCTTACGTGACCACACCAAGGAGAAATCAGCGTGACCTACCAAGCCCATCTTCGATTCGGAGGGGTACTCCTGGATGACCATCAGGAATATGCTTTCCTAGCTCCAAGGTATTTGTACCCCGCTGAACCTGACTTTTGTTCCTTTGCCTCCCATGCCCTGGCTAACCCCAGGAACTGAGGTGTCAGAAAGTTAGAATTTGACTAGGCACCTCTATCCAGTGGATGTATCTTTCTGACAACACCCGCAGGTTTTGAATGCCTTGCGGCACCCTGGTATGCTACCAGACATCTGTTTATATTTTGTACTTTGTTTTTTGTTTTTTGTTATAAGGTACCTATGCATCCCGTGCTAGCTTATGATAATCACTGTTGCTCTTCCAGGAGCACTCTGCTTACCTTTGGCAGACCTTAACGTGGGCACAGGGTCTGTCCTGTTACTATACTTTTATTCGGTTGTGTTAACCTGTTTATAACTGGCCAATGGCACTACTGTTGTATGTCCCAGGTCTGTACATTTGTAACTCAGGACCTAACATTTCCTAGTTATCACTCATGCTGTGTTTGCTTCCCTCTCTACCTTACAGTCCCCATCTTCCCTTCCTCTTCTCCCCATTCCCTACCCCCGTCCCCCCTTTCCCCTCTTCCTCTCCCCTACCCTTCATCCTCCCCCTACCCTCTCTCCTTCCCCTTCCCCCTCCCCCTCCTTTTCCCCCCTTCCTCCCTTCCCACCCTTCCCATCATTCCTATCTAGGCCTATACTCTGTCCTTCCTCCCCCTTCCTTGTCCCTTCAAAGCCACTTCCTTCCCTATTTGCCCCCCTCCATTCTCCCTCCCTGTCCTTTCTACCTTGCCCCTCCCCCTTTTTCTCCCAAGTGCCCTCCTTGTTTACTCCTGGTGGAGAACACTAGTGTTCCTTGGTTAATTTTCTGTTTAACTCATATATTTTGACTGAAGATTTAAATCCTACTAAAGTTGGTATTTTGTTACAGCAAATGTTGTTTTACTTTCCTGGCTTGTGGCGGGGAACCGACACTGATCCCCCACTGATGGTGCACTTGTCCTCTGGCTGGCTTGCTGGCAGATGGGCTAGTGCACTTATGGATTGAGCACTACGGTTCTACCCGTATCGCACAATGGTCTTTCACTACTCCTTATACTACTCTCTATTCCTACCTCTTTCTCTAGTACTACCCTTCTGCTCTCTCTTCTCTCCTAACCTTCCTTACAACCGTGGTCGGTTGGCTCGTGCGGCCCCTGGGTCATTAGATCTGATCCCCCCCCCAGTTGACATGGCCCCCTTGAATATCTTGTCCCTAAATGTTAAGGGTCTTAATTCTCCACACAAACGAGTTAAGGCGTTCCACACCTTTATCTTGTTATAGGCTGGCATTGTAGCACTGCAAGAAACCCACTTTGCCGTACACTCAACTCCAAACTTTTTTAGTGCCAGATACCCCCAGGTCTATACAGCATCCTCATCCTCAAAGCAGAGAGGAGTTATTTTGGCCTTTCACCATTCCCTACTGTTTACCCCAACGTCCGAAATTAGGGACCCAGAGGGCCAATATCTAATCGTTACTGGCCTACTGCAAGATGTTGAGGCTACATTTGTCTCCTACTACTCCCCCAATACAAACCCCAACCCATTTTTCTCCCATCTTCTACAAGTTGTTAGGTCACATTGTAAAGGCACCCTGTTTATGTGCGGGGACTCCAACTTAGTGCTTCACCCACACCTGGACAGAACCCCTTACTCCCCAGGGCATTTCTCCCCTTCAGTGCAATTTTGCACCCGACTTCAACAAGCCTCCCTTGTCGACACATGGAGGGAATGCAATCCCCTCAAGAAAAATTACACATTTTACTCTAACCCACATAAGTCCTTCTCCAGAATCGATCACATCTTTATTCCTATAGCTTCCTCACCGATACTTTTGCACTCCCATATCCACCCTATCACATCGTTGGATCACTGTGCAGTGATCACTACTATATCTTCAGTAATCCCACAATCCACAGACAAGACATGCTGCATGAACTAAACCCTTCTAACTAATCAATTATACTGCCTTGATATTCAAACTGCTCTCAAAGACTACCTACTCCACAATAACACACAAGGAATCTCCTTAACCCTCCTCTGGGAAGCCCATAAACCAGTAATTAGAGGCACATGCATATCTGTCTCCACCCATCTCAAAAAGGATAAAAAACAAAAACATCAACTGGAGGCAGACTTCTAGCACCATTTTCTCCTGTTCCAATCCACCCCCACGGAGGCAAATAGATTAGACCTAGAAAGACCAAATTGGAATTAGACTTATTGTTGGCTGAGGCTGCAGAGAAGGTGATCCATAGGTCAGCCCACAACGTCTACACCAAAGCTAACAAACCCGTCACCTTTTTAGCTTTACACTTCCGACATCCAGAGAGGACCCACAAACCCATTAGGCTTCGATTGGCGAAAGACAGGCTCACAAGCAACCCTATAAAGATCCTGTCCGAGTTCAGCTCTAAGTTGGCCAAATTATATGAAGCTAAAACCCCTTTCCCCTGCAACCAAGCAGATTCCCTATTTCAATCTTTACCGATCCCCAAGTTGTCCGCTACAAATCGCGAACTTATAGACAATCCAATCACCGCCGAGGAGGTTCTCATGGCTATCAAGACCCTGAAACCACACAAAAGGCCCGGCCCTGACGGATTACATGCAACATATTACAAGAAATTTGCGTGTACGTTAGCCCCACTTTTTACTAATTCACGCAATTCCTTACTCAATCAAAACTCCTTTGGCAGAGACGCTTTGACGGCCATTATATCAATGATTCCTAAGCCAAACACCGACAACACACTATGGTCTAATTTTAGGCCAATCTCACTATTAAACGTAGATATCAAGATATTGGCCACAATTTTAGCTCTTCGTTTGAACCCACTAATCCACAAAGATCAAGTGGGTTTTATCCCTAAGAGACAAGCCAGTGACAATATCAGGCAAGTTGTCCTCTTACAACATATTGCTAGGTCCCAGAAGATTCCTTTGCACTTGCTCTCCCTAGACATACGTAAGGCTTTTGATACGTTATCTTGGCCCTATCTTCATCATATCTTACAACGTTGGGGCTTCGACCCTCACTTTCTCAAATGGATAGATGCCTTGTATACTCAACCACAAGCCTACGTGAAGTATGCAGGTTTCCGATCAGAATACTTCCCCATTCAACGAGGTATGAGGCAGGGCTGCCCTCTCCCCCCTCTAATATTTGCACTGGCTATTGAGCCTCTGGCAGTCCTAATCAGAGTGGACCCAAACATTTGGGGTCTGGAAATAGCCTCGACGACTCATAAGCTGTGTTTGTTCACAGATGACACTTTGCTGTTTGTCACTGCTCCTCATACCACCCTCCCCAACTTATGCCAATTGTTAGACAAGTTTGCTCGGATCACGGGCTTGGAAGTTAATCAAGCCAAATCCAAGGCTCTTAACATGTCTCTGCCATTGGACAAACTCAATCGGTTACGTACTAATTTCCCATATTTCCCATTCATATGGTCCACAACATCTATGTCCTACTTGGGAATGAACCTGACCAGCAACCCAACACTCCTATTCCAGGCTAATTACCTCCCTTTCCTATGGCAGTTAACAACCTTTTTGGAATCCTGGCAACCGTTGTGTGTCTCGTGGCTGGGTCGGATTGCGGCAGTTAAAATGTCAATGCTGCCTAAGTTACTTTACTTATACCATGTTCTCCCAGTTGCTGTCCCTCCCTACTTCCACCGTATCATACAGAGTAGGGCCTATCAGTACATTTGGGGCTCCATAAAACCCAGAGTCCCCAGGTCCACTCTTTATCGGCACAAGACACATGGCGGCCTTGGTGTGCCAAATTTCCGTCATTATTATTATGCACCTCAACTGGCTCAAGTTGCATTATACCACACGAGATCTGAAATACCACTATGGTCAGCTTAGAGGCCATAGATGTCCACCCCATCACAATCTCCAATCTTTTGTGGCTGCCTCCCTCGCTGAGGGGTGCAATCGCAAATCCTATCACACAACACTCTCTCAAAATACGGGACCCGGTCCATAGCCCCTTTTAAGCTTAAATCCTCACATACTCTTTTGCTCTCCTTTCTAGGTCACCCACAGTTCTACCCAGCTTTCACTGAACCAATCTCATTTGCTGCCTGGTCTCGAGCAGGCCTGGACCAAGTGTGCGATCTGATGAAAGGTAGTTCACTTTAAACCTTTCCTGATCTACAAGCCCAAACTCGACTCCCACATAAAGAATGCTTTGGTTACCTCCAAATTGCCCACTTTGTTCAATCAATAACTAAGTCCAACGCAGATTGTGATCAAATATCCGTATTCGAGAGAATATGTGACTCGGACTCTCATGCTCCCGGTATCATCTCTTGGCAGTATGCCCACTTCACTTCCCTTCCCGCTTCCCTTCCACCTTATGCAATACGGTGGTCCACCGATCTCGGTATAGACCTAGACGAAGAAACCTGGACGGAGACTTGGACCAAAAATGCTACCCAGAATGTTGTTGCCTCGGAAGCAAACTTTAAAGTCCTCATGCGGTGGTACCTGAACCCCAACTAAGATTGCCAGGTTTGTCCCAGGTTATCCCGCGGCTTGTTTCCGAGGGTGCACTGAGGCAGGTACCCACATTCACATCTGGTGGAGGTGCCCAGGGGTCCAACGCTTCTGGGCGATAATATTTCAGATGGCCTCGGTACTGTTACATGAAACGCTGAAACCCGACCCCTCATTAGCTCTGCTCAATCTAGCACCCCAAGACTGCACCCGAACCCAACTGCGCCTTTTCTTCCAATTAACCACGGCAGCAAAGCAAACCAAAGCGAGGGTCTGGAAAACACCGACACTTAACATTGCAGAAGTAAAGAATAGGTTTACCCAAGCCATGATCCACAGTAAAATAGAGGCAACAATCCTGGACCATCTACCATGACATAGTATAATATGGCAGCCTTGGGTTAAGCACTGTCTGCCCCCCAACCTGGACCCTAGCCTCTTGGAGCCTTGAGCACACCTTCTCATATAAAAAGTACAACGACGGCCACCATCCCGGGCCTGCGCGAGCCCACCAATCACCCCTGCGTTCTACTCTGCACTCTCTTTCCTGTTTCTCACTTCCCCCCCACTTAACACTAGTCTTCTCCTCCTTTCTACTTTACTCTCCTATACTTAAAATTGCTACTCATACAGTACTAGTACTCCCACGTAATCCAATGGTCTCTGTTTCGGGAGTAACCCAGGCAACTAGCCCCTGTGGCTCCGGGGCACCCGGCCTCAATAATTTTTGCTAGGGTTTACCCCAGTTCAGCTAGGACTCCACAGACAATGGTTTTGTCCTCGGGGCTATTCCCCTGGACTTAATGTTGTTAATCCATTTGCACCGTTGTTCAATTAATCTTGTGATGGCTTTGTTTGTTATAATGTTGCACTGTACTGTGTATTTATACTGTTAAACAACAATAAAACATTTGAAAAGAAAAAGTCAGAGAAGGTAGGACAGGGAAACTGGCGAGCCCCTCTCCCTTTACATGACTAGTGAAAGTGCAACCATCATCACTCAAAGTTCACTAAATATTTATCCTCTTGCTAAATGTATGGTTGGATGATGGAGGTGGGAGGGAGATTGTGCTGTTGACCATATTAGCTCAGGAATAACTCCACCTATAATGTCAGGACAAAGTGCTATGTGCACATTGTTACCTGGGGGACAGAAGCAACTCAGTATTTGGCAAGACTTTTGTGAGGCACATGATTGCCTGGAAACAGGATGTGCATTGCTTTTTTCAGGAAGAATTGAAGGCAAAAGGTAAATCTTTTAGGGTACTGGTTAGACCTAATTCAATATTTGAGTATGTTCCCTTCAACATAAAAAATCATTGCTTCTTGAGTTCAGTTCTGCTTAGACAACCTTGGTGATGGACTGATGGGCAAAATGTGGTTTGTAGATATCACTAAGGATGAGCCGAGCACCCCCCGGTTCGGTTCCCACCAGAACTTGCGAACAGGCAAAAACACACAAAGTCTATGGGACACGAACATGAAAAATCAAAAATGCTCATTTTAAAGGCTTATATGGAAGTTATTGTCATAAAAAATGTCTGGGGACCTGGGTCTTGTCCCAGAGGGGATGTAGCCGTTTTTTCAAAGGCAGTGATTTTAATAATGCTTAAAGTGAAACAATAAAAAATAAATATTCCTTTAAATATCATGCCTAGGGGGTATCTATAGTATGCCTGTAAATTGGCACAGTTGTCCTGTGTTTAGAACAGTACCACAGCAAAATTAAATTTCTAAAGGAAAAAAAAGTAATTTAAAACTGAGCACAGCTGTAATGAATTGTCAGGTCTTGGCAATATAGATAATCATTGAAAAAAACAGCATGGGTTCTCCCCCAATCCATTACCAAGACCTTTTGGTATGGTATGGATATTAAAGGGAACCACAAACCAAAAATTAAAAACAAAACAAGACCTGAAGGGCCTGGTATGGATTTTGGGGGGGACCCCATGCAATATTTTTTTTAATTTTTGGTTTGGGGTTCCCCTTAATATTCATACCAGACCCAAAGGGCCTGGTAATGGACTGGGGGGGGGGCAACTCATGCCGTTTTTTTTTTCAAATTACTTTTTTTCCTTTAGAAATGTCATTTTGCTGCGGTACTGTTCTAAACACGGAAACATGTGCCACCTTACAGGTATACTATAGACACCCCCCAGGCACAATATTTAAAGTAACATTTCATTTTTATTGTTTCACTTTAAGCATTATTAAAATCCCTGCTACCGAAAAAGGTCCATTTTTAGAACTTTTTTTTGCATTGATACATGTCCCCTGGGGCAGGACCCGGCTCCCCAAACGCTTTTTATGACAAAAACCTGCATATAAGCCTTTAAAATGAGGACTTTTGGTTTCGTGTTAGTGTCCTATAGACTTTAACAGGGTTCCGTGGCTTTCAAATTTACCACAAACACCGCATAATGTTCGCTATTTGCCGAATGTCCGAACAACCAAAGTTCGGCCCGAACTTATGCTCGGCCAAACCGTTCACCCCTCCCTAGATATAACTTCTTTGATTTGGTCTTACAAGTAAGTACACATTTAAACATTACAAACAAGCATGCCGCATCCTTAACCACTTTCCTACTGGCCAATTTCATCTGCTTACTGCCCAGGCCAATTTTCAGCTTTCAGCACTGAAACCGGTTTCTCACACATGTCCCTAGGACATTTGATGGTCTTTCTGAGGTAATATTTTTGTTGCATGGAATTTTATTGCAATTTAATAAAAAATGGTTTTAAGGAATTACACTAATGGTTTTCCTTTTCATTATTCTGGGATTTTATGACAAGCTCACTAAGGGGAGAGTGGATGAAGAATCTGAGATCTTTTGGAGGCTATATTTTAGTACAAAAAGCGTTATCGCTTATCAACCAGATAAGCACCTGAAGAGGGGAGTGTGTATCGCAGGGTGTTTGAAGTGGATTGCATGTGCTCATATAACAGGAATGGACTATATGATATTGTGTTAGTTATATGATATTGATGGAATGGACTATTGAGCACTCCTATATCACTTTTATCACATGGACACTTTAAGGGACATGTTGTGATATAATTTTAATAAGCAATAGAGGCGCTTTTTGTTTCATGTTTAAAACTGAATTTATGTTTATGACTTAAGTTACACAGCACTGCCTTGTATGTATATTATTAATTATTGTGGATATGTGATTTAAACATTCATACATAGATAAATGTTAAATGAGAAATTTGCATGTTTTCACCCACTTTTGATGACCTGAAATGTCATTGAAGACTATAGTAACACAGGAAATAAAAATATGTGCCTGACTAGATGGCAAAAACATAGGAGATGAAGTAATTAGCTCAGCAAGGAGATCGTAAATTACTGTCAAAGTAAGCATTTTTTTTGCTTCATATGAAGACCTTATATAAATGATCATTAACAAGGCAGACATTGCAATTAACATAGCCCAGCATGTAACTACTCTGCTTAGACTTACATCTTTAATTACTTTCAACGTTTGGCTCAATGGATTACATCAAATTAGCGAACTCATACAATGTTACACACTGTCAGTTGATAGTACCTCGCCTCTGGCTCTTCATTATTATTATTTGGCTCTGTTCAAGTAGGTATCTTTAATGTATGCAAAAAGGGACACCCAACTTTTATGTCAATTGCAGTGGGCTATGTACAAGGCTTTTGGATGGAGAAAAAGGGTACTAAGACTCAGCATAACAGTATTGTCATCTTCACATAAAGTATTTTTTCTTGTCAAATTTGTTTATTGAATTTTAACAATTAGTATACATAAGTACATATGGTGGCAGCAAAAGAAAGGGTCACATATACAGCAATATTATTGAGTAGGGATAAGCCCGATGTTTGCCTGTTCGAATAGCGAACAATTTGGGGTGTTCACAGCAAATTCGAAAGCCGCCCTTTCAAAGTCTATGGGAGAAATCAAAAGTGCTAATTTTAAAGGCGTATATGCTTGGTATTGTCATAAAAAATGTTTGGGGACCTGGGGACATGTATCAAAGCAAAAAAAGTTTTAAAAACTGCAGTTTTTTCGGGAACAGTGATTTTAAAAAAACAAAAAGTGAAACAATAAAGGTGAAATTATCTCCTACCTAAGATTTATTTTTCTTTTATCGTCTATCTCTCTTCTACTTTTCCCCCCTATTCTCTCTCCTCTTTCAATTTACTCTTTATATATTTCTGGTAGCAGAACTTTGATTTCATTGGTTATCATTATACCAATTGTACATAGTTCCAATATGTAGTATAAGATTTTAGATTCTATAAATTATTATTATTTTGTTTTTATTATTTGAAAACTATACTCTTGATAATAATTAAGATTTTTTTTTTTATCTGAGATCATCTTATATTAACCTGGTCTAAGCTGGTTTTATCCTCTCTTATACTATGTATGATGCAATCTTTTGAGTAGTTAGATCAATGCTAAAATTGTTTTCGTTAAAAAAACTACTTTTTGCTTATGTTGGAACTACAACTCAATATTAGGGATGAGTCGAACACCCCCCGGTTCGGTTCACAGCAGAACATGCGAACAGGCAAAAAATGTGTTTGAGCACACAGACACCGTTAAAGGCTATGGGACATAAGCATGAAAAATCAAAAATGCTAATTTTAAGGGTTAATATGCAAGTTGTTGTCATAAAAAGTGTTTGGGGACCTGGGTCCTGCCTCAGGGGACATGTATCAATGTAAAAAAAGGTTTTAAAAACTGCCTTTTTTTGGGAGCAGTGATTTTAATAATTGAAACAATAAAAGTGAAATATTCCTTTAAATTTCATACCTGGGGGGTGTATATAGTATGCCTGTAAAGTGGCATTTTTTTTCCGTGTTTAGAAGAGTCCCTGCACAAAATGACATTTCTAAAGGAAAAAAAGTAATTTAAAACTACTCGCGGCTATAATGTAATGAATTGTTGGGTCTCGGCCATATCTAAGATTGACTTCTAAAATGATTCAGTGTGTGTGTCTCTCTGCTAGCAATCGTAAGTGAAAGTAAGTTGGCTGTATGTGTGTACTTAGTTCTAGCTATTTTACTGCTCCTCCTCTTTGCTTACAATCAGCCAATAACATTCATCATCATCATTTTTATTTTGCTCCCCCCACCCAATTCCAGCAGTAATCTTTTCTCTCTCTGTGGAATATTTTCTCTCTGTGGAATCTTTTCTCTCTATGTCGAATCTTTTCTCTCTGTCAAATCTTTTCTCTCTATGTAGAATAATCCTGGACTAATAGAGTTAGGGTTAGGCACATTCGGCCACAGGTTAGATAGACACATATTGTTATTGTCAGTGTCATGTCGAATCTCCTATCTATAGAATACTGTTGTCACAACGAAAACGAAAATAAAGCATTTATTTATGTCGGATTTTTCTTTTTTCGGATTCTGCACTTTCGTTATAATTTGTTAAAACAATAACGAAAATACCTGAAATTCAGACGAAAATGCATTTGGACGAAAATGAATGCACATGTCTAGTAAACACACAGATCCCAGTTGTCTCAGGGGAGTAGAGACAGATTGTGTGTTCATACTATGTATAAACACTGATCACTCTCTCCTCCTAGACAGTCCCACCCCCCGTACAGTTACAACACACCTAAGGAACACAGTTAACCCCTTGATCTTCCCCTAGTGTTAACCCCTTCCCTGCCAGTGATATTTATACAGTAATCAGTGCATTTTTACAGAACTTATTACTGTATAATTATCAATGGTCCCAAAAATGTGTCAAAAGTGTCCAATTTGTCCGTCGCAATATCACCGCCCTTTTTTGATAAAATATATATTTATTATAGCAAAAAGTAAAAGATATTGTGTTTTTTTCAAACTTGTTGTTTTTCTTTTGTTTATAAGGCAAAAAATAAAAACCACAGAGGCGATCAAATACCACCAAAATTAAGCTCTATATGTGCAAATAAAAAGGACCTCAAATTTGTTTGGGTACAGCGTTGCATGACCACGCAATTGTCAGTTAAATCGACACAGTGGCGTATCACAAAAAAATGGCCTGGTCATTGAGCAGCCAAATCTTCCGGGACTGAAGTGGTTAAGTTTAAAAGTGCTATCGTTGGATCAGGATTAATAGGGATTTCAAACAGTGTTGAAATACGTCTTTCCAGAAATTGTTTGCTACTGGGCAATCCCATCAAGTATGAAGATCACCACAGCCACGAAAACAAGATGGGGAATCATTTGGAGCATATTTCGCAATTCTGACAGGGACCAAATACCACTGTGATTACTTTGTAATTTGTCTCTAAGGCAGCTATGTTTTGTGAGGATGCCTTAGTTGTGATCCAAATTTTATCTCAATCTGCTGCTTCCAACAAAAACCCAAGATCCATCTCCCACTTAGCCACATATGATGGTGGATCTGAGTTGGGTTTAGTAATAAGATGAGTGTAAAGAGTTGAAATACTGAAACCAGAGGACCAAATATTGGGTAAAATTTTGTGGCAACATAACAAAGTGTGGGCAACGTCTAAAGCGCAATGTGGTAGAGTTTCAAACATGATTGTTAAAATTGAGTGCCCTTATCCGCCACCTCAGTGTCAGTACAAAATTCCGCCCGAATCTATCCCATACATAGAGAGCACAGTGAGGAATTTGTTGGCACAAAATGTAATTAACGAGTGCCAATCTAAAACAAATGCAGCCCTCTGGCCAGTAAAGAAGGAGGGTGGGCGGAGGCACACTGTAGATTTCCGTGCGCTAAACAAATGCATCCAATCTATTACAAATGTAGTTGCTAAGATGCCAGACATGATGACAGACTGAAACCTAGACATGTTCATTCGTTTTCGTCCGAATGCATTTTCGTCTGAATTTCAGGTATTTTCGTTTTCGTTTTGACAAAGCACAGAATCCGAAAAATGAAAGATCCGACATAAATAAATGCTTTATTTTCATTTTCGTTGTTACAACAGTTCGATATAGAATAGGAGATTCGACGTGACTCTGACAATAGCAATCTGTGTCCATAGAACCTGTGGTCGAATGTGCCTAACCTTACCTCTATTAGTCCAAGATTAAATAGAGAAAATATTCGACAGAGAAAAAAGATTTGACAGAGAGAAAAGATTCTGCAAGTTACTGTCCTAAAAAGTGTTTGGGGACCCGGGTCCTACCCCAGGGGACATGTATCAATGCAAAAAAAAGTTTTAAAAACGGAAGTTTTTTCGGGAGCAGTGATTTTAATAATGATTAAAGTGAAACAATAAAAGTGTAATATTTCGTTAAATTTCGTACCTGGGGGGTGTCTATAGTATGCCTGTGAAGGGGCGCATGTTTCTGGTGCTTAGAACTGTCCCTGCACAAAGTGTCATTTATGCAGGAAAAAAAGTCCTTTAAAATCACTCGCAGCTATTATGAATTGTGGGCTCCGTAATACAGAGAACACTCATTGAAAGTCATTGATAAAAAAAAAAAAAAAAAAAATGTAAAAAAAGCGTGGGGGTCCCCCAAATTCAATTACCAGGCCCTTCAGGTCTGGTATGGATATTAAGGGGAACCCTGCGTCAAATGTAAAAAAAAATTGACGTGGGGTTCCCACCTAACAGGCAGGTTTCCGTTACATCAGAGGGGGGCGGGGTCACCCATACGTCAAGGGGTTTCCCCTTGCGTCAGAGGGGGGTGGGGTCAGGTGACGGGTGGCCCGCCCTCCGCATATAACAAACGTCAGGCTGCCGGGATCCCTGCAGTGTCTCCTCCGTGGAGACAGAAGGTGGGTGAATTCGCTGCGCTGGATCAGATCAGCCATCGCTGGACATCCATCACTGGATAGCAAGAGTGGATTACCACCGCTTTTTTTTATTTTTAATAAAGGAATTTTTCAAAAGCGTGTTTGTCTTATTTAACTATTTTTCACACTTTCTTTGTGAATTGGTAGGGGTACTTTTGTACCCCCTTACCATTTCAAACAGGGGGGGCGGGATCTGGGGGTCCCCTTGTTAAAGGGGGCTTCCAGATTCTGATAAGCCCCCCACCCGCAGACCCCCACAACCACCAACTAGGGTTGTGGGGATGAGGCCCTTGTCCTCATCAACATGGGGACAAGGTGCTTTGAGGGGTCACTGACCCCCAAAGCATCCTCCCAATGTTGAGGGCATGTGGCCTGGTATGGTTCAGGAGGGAGGGGGGGCCGCTCTCTCGTCCCCCCTCTTTTCCTGCGGCCTGCCAGGTTGCATGCTTGGATAAAGGGTCTGGTATAGATTTTTAGGGGGACCCCGCTTACATTTTTTTTTTCATTTGATGCGGGGTTCCCCTTTATATCCATACCAGACCTGAACGGTCTAGTATGGATATTCAGGGGGAACCCCATGTCAATTTTTTTTTTAATTTGACGCAGGGTTCCCCTTAATATCCATACCAGACCTGAAGGGCCTGGTAATTGAATTTGGGTGACCCCCACGCTTTTATTTTTTTTTATTTTTTTATTTTTTATCAACGACTTTCAATGAGTGTTCTCTGTATTACGGAGCCGACAATTCATAATAGCTGCGAATGATTTTAAAGGACTTTTTTTCCTGCATAAATGACACTTTGTGCAGGGACAGTTCTAAGCACGGGAAACATGCGTCCCTTCACATGCATACTATAGACACCCCCCAGGTATGAAATTTAAAGGAATATTACACTTTTATTGTTTCACTTTAATCATTATTAAAATCACTGCTCCCGAAAAAACTGCAGTTTTTAAAACTTTTTTTTTTGCATTGATACATGTCCCCTGGGGCAGGACCCAGGTCCCCAAACACTTTTTAGGACAGTAACTTGCATATTAGCCTTTAGCACTTTAGATTTTGAACGTTGGAGTCCCATAGACTTTAATAGGGTTCTAAAGTTCACACAAAGTATGCTATACACTAGCTCCGTTGAATCTTCTTTATACATTCGACAGACACCTTAAGCCTTCAAAGACAGATTCGACCGTAATTCATGTGGATTTTCGGACAAATGCAATTTTTTAACGAAAAACTAAATAAATAAAAACAAATTTTGGGAGTAACTAAATTAATTAATTTTTCGGACGAAAACGATAGTTCGAAACGAAATATTTTACTCTGGACATGTCTACTGAAACATTCAGCAAAGGTGTACTCATCAATTGACATATCAAATGGCTATTTTTCAATTCCCGTACATGAGGATAGCCAGTACAAGCTAGCCTTTACGTTTCAGGGGAACCAGTATGCATTCTGTCTATTGGCTCAAAGGTTCAAATCCAGCTCTACATGCTTCCACATCTGTATGGTGGACATTCTGAAGACATTTTCTGAGCCAGAATGCATCATTCAGTATGTGGACAACATCTTGCTTCAAACAGAGGCAAAAGAGCAGCATTATGCTCTTGTCAGGGCCCTACCCACAAAGAATGGGCGAATCTGCGTGCGGGCAGCTGGGCATCGCCGCGTGTGTGTGAGCCAGTGCATGCCTCAGGCGTACGCATGTGCGTGATGGGCGTGTGCGCACACAACATGCGCACGCACACACAACGTGCGCACGAGCTTGCATGTTAGCGCTGTATGGCGCCAGTGTCCCTATTTAAGGATGACAGCTGCACTTCTGTGGCACTGTTTGTCTGCAGCTCTCTACCTGAGATTCCTGTTGCCTGCCTGTTTGATTGTGATTACTGTACCGGCTTCCGTCTGACCTCGCTGACCTCTCCAGGCCTGATCCCGGCCTGCCTGACCCTGTTTATGGACTTACTTGATTACTGCTGCTGAACCTTTGCCTACCCTTGACCTTGCCTTTGCCTGCTGAATCTGCCTGATTGCCTGACTGTTGTGACCCGGCCTGCCTGACCATCCCTCTGCTTGCTCCGAGTGTGCTGTGTTCCATCCAGTTCCTGCTGCCACTGTTCCAGTGCCCACCGACCTCTGGTTGGTGATCCACCATCACTTCTGCCATCTCCTGCAGTTCCAGCTATCCGGAGGACCATCTCTTCACTCCGCACCAGCCGCTGCAACCTCCTCAGACACTGTTACCCTGCTGTGCTCGCGGGACCACTGTCTCCATTCCAGTGGTCCCTGAACCAGAGCCATAAGAGAGGTCTTCTCCTGCCAAGTCAGGCTCACCACCAGGTACCTAACAGCTCTGCTGGAGGAGCTCCTGACACCAATTGAGAATGCCGTTCAGAAATTAAACCCCAAAAAGGCATAATTGATGAAGGATTCAGTATGTTTCTTGGGTGTGATAGTTTTCACAGGGGGGAGCACTCCAGGCCAAAAGAAATGTGAAACTATCAGGAAATTACCAAGACCAATCACTAAAACTGTGTTGAGACAATTCCTGGGGATGGTTGGTTTCTGCAGGGACTTCATTGAAGGCTTTGCGGAAAAGGCAAGACTAGGGATGGCCGAACGGTTCGCCCGGCGGTCGCTTCGCGGCGAATTTCAGCTGTTCGCGGTTCCTCCCGATCGGCAGACTATTGCCGCTGTTCGCCCAGCGGACTTCCGTGTTTACTGTGTAAAAGAACTTTGACCTATGATGACACATCCATCATGTGGTACAGGACAGCCAATTGAGACATTACAGCACATGGACACTTGGACATTCCCCCTAACTTATAAATAGACCCGATCCGGCGGACATTTTACATTCTTTGGTATGTCAATATAGGGAGAGGTTGCTGTGTGGAGCAGGGAGAGACTACAGTGACCCAAATCGCTAGCTATTAGGTCCACAAAAGTTCTTTTAAGGACTGGTATGGTTTGGGTGTTAGGTGTAGTTCAGGATATAGGTTTGAGGCACTACTATTAAAGTCATTGTTGTAGCAGCCTGTCTTTTGTCAGTGTAGAGAGAGGGAGAGGACGCTGTGTGCAGCAGGGACAGTCAGTTTAATCATTAGCTGTTACTATTAGGTCCACAAAAGTCCTTTTCAGGACTGGTATGGTAAAGTAGTACAGGATATAGTTTTGAGTGCTATTCAAGTTATTGTTGCAGCAGCCTGTGTTTTATCAGTTTAAATAGGGACAGGCAGGAAGCTGTGTGAGGCAGTGAGGGACAGTCAGTTTAATCAGTAGCTGTTACTATTAGGTCCACAAAGGTTCTTTTCAGGACTGGTATGGTAATAGGCTTGTACACGTATAATATTCTTTCTTCCAAATATAGAAAGAATATTATACTTGACTGCTGCCCTTCTGCTGCAGTAGTCCTTTATGAGTATAGGGACTGAGGTACAGTTTGCTAATCACAACCTACTAGTTCCACAAAGGTCCTTATAAGGACTAGTAAGGTATAGCGTACTACAGTACATAGGGTTGAGTGAGGTACAGTCTGCTATTCCTTAAGGACTGGTATAGGTCCCCAATATATAGGGTTGAGGTGCACTACTGCTGACTGCTGCCCTATTCTGCAGCAGTCCTTTATCAGTATAGGGACTGAGCTACAGTCTGCTAATCACAACCTACTAGTTCCACAAAGGTCCTTATAAGGACTGGTAAGGTATAGTGTACTACAGTACATAGGGTTGAGTGAGGTACAGTCTGCTATTCCTTAAGGACTGGTATAGGTCCACAATATATAGGGTTGAGGTGCACTACTGCTGACTGCTGCCCTATTCTGCAGCAGTCCTTTATCAGTATAGGGACTGAGAGTTTTGTCACAGGGTCATTTAAAAAATGACAGGCAGAGGAAGAGGCAGGCCCTTCCGCAGGGGTGGTAGGGGTAGGGCAGGAGCAACAGGCTTGAGCCAAAGTGGGAAGTTGCAGAAGGTGCGTTCAATTACTTTAAAGGACGCACCAGACTTGGTTGAGTGGCTCACTCAGCCTTACTCTTCTGCACCCTCCTCATCCTCTCGATCTGCACCCTCTTCTTCACTCTCTGCTATGTGCACCCCCAAAGACACTACCACCAACAACAACACCACCACCACATACCTTCCGCTTGAGTCACAGGAATTATTTTCCGATCCATATCAAGACATTTCTGATGTGCAGCCACTTTTGGCATTGGATCAGGAAGAGGAGGTAGCAACAACCGCCACTCAGCAGTCTGACGACAGTACCCAGATCAGCCCAAGGAGGAGGTTGGTCCCGGTGTTGCTGCCTACTCCGAGATTTCTACTTATAGCGGTGGGGAAGGTGACGTCGATGATGACGTGTCTAGTGATGTCACGTGGGTGCCCACAAGAGAGGAAGAGGAGGGGAGTTCAGAGGGAGATATGGACCAGCAGATAGGGAGGAGAAGCAGGAATAACTTACATTGCACAGGAGGGACAAAGCAGACTGCTAATGTATCAGGAGCGAGTCATCGACCATGTACGGTCACATCTGGCGCTCCCAGGACGCCGGCACAAGGCTCCCCAGTGTGGGCTTTTTTTTACGTGTCTGCTGCTGACAATAGTGTTGCCTTCTACAATCTTTGCAGTTAACGCATTAGTCGCGGTAAGCCCAACACTCACCTAGGGACGACCGCCTTAAGAAGGCACATGAGCAGCCATCACCGAGCCCAGTGGGAGCAACGGAACACACAAAGGCACACTCCAGGCTCTCACCGTCCAGCCTCGTCTTTTACTTCTCCTTCTCCTCTCTCCTCACAATTGTCCTCCACTCCACCTTCCATCACGCCAAGCTCACGTTTTTCTGCAAAAAGGCAGGCTTCCATGGGCCTAATGTTCGAGCGTAAAAAAATGATGACGCCGGATAACCCTCTTGCCCAACGGTTGAAGGCTGGCTTGTTAGAACTCATAGCCCGCCAACTACTACCATATAAACTGGTGGACTCAGAGGCCTTTCAAAAATTTGTGGCCATTGGAACACCACAATGGAAGGTCCCAGGAAGGAAGTATTTCTCAGAGAAGGGCATCCCAGAGCTATATGGCCATGTTCAGCGGCAAGTGAATGTATCTCTGGCACACAGTGTCGGTGCCAAGATACATCTGACCACAGACACGTGGTCTAGCAAACACGGGCAGGGAAGGTATATCACTTTTACTGCCCTCTGTGTGAACCTTCTGACGGCCGTCAAGCATGTAACCCGTGGCACCCGTGTAGATTTGGTTTTACCGCCACGGATTGCATGCAGGCCTGACTCTTCTTCTCCTCCTCCTCCTACTCCATCCTCCTCCCTCTCCTCCTCGGCTGACTCTGACTCGCCTTTTCCGCTGCTAGCGTCTCTTCCGCTGCGCCGCCCAAGCTCCCCAGAACCTATTCGACATGCCAGGTGAGACGTTGCCATGCCGTGCTGCGTCTGTTGTGCCTGGAAGCCACACTGGCCCGGCACTCCTTTCAGCTTTGCGTTCACAGGCAGATCAGTGGCTAACACCGCTCAATTTGACAGTTGGTAAAGTGATGTGTGACAACGGTGCCAATCTGCTTAGCGCATTGAAACAGGGCAAAATTACGCACGTGCCATGAATGGCACACGTCTTAAACTTGGTCGTGCAGTGATTCGTTGTCAAATACCCTGGGGTCCAGGACATCTTGCGGCAGGCAAGGAAAATCTCGGCCCATTTCAGAAGATCTTACACGGCCATGGCTCGCCTTGCTGACATTAAGCGGCAACACAGTCTGCCGGTCAGACGTCTTATTTGCGATTGCCCGACGCGATGGAACTCAACCTTCTATATGCTTGATAGGCTGCTCCAGCAGAAACGTGCAGTTAACGTCTACCTGTATGAACTCTGCGGCAGAACAGGTCCTGGGGAGCTGGGGTTTTTTTCACCGCGCCAGTGGCTGCTCATGCACGACGCATGCAGACTTCTGCGCCCATTTGAGTAGATCACCAAACTGGTCAGTCGCAGCCATGGCGCCATCAGTGACATGGTACCTTATGCCTTCTTTATGGAGCGTGCATTGCGTTGTGTCATTGATCAAGCTGTGGAGGAGCAGGAGCGGGAAGATGAGGAAGTCACAATGCTGGATGAATTCCCAGGGGGGGCTACTCTATCTGAGACAAGTGAACAACAGGAGTCTGAAGAGGAGTCAGAGGAGGATGGTGCCGGGGCGGATGAGGAGGAGCAAGAAGAGCATGCTTTAAACCTTTCTGGGATCCCTGTTGTTGTGCGTGGATGGGGAGAGGAGAATGAAGAGGACGACATTATCCTGGATGATGAGCAGGAGCCAGGCCACCACACCGCTTCCAGTTTAGTGCAAATGGGGGCCTTCATGCTCCAGTGTTTTAATAGGGACCCCCGTATAAAAAGCATAAGGGTCAAGGACCAGCACTGGGTGGCAACGTACTTAGACCCCCGGTACAAACACAAAATGGTGGAAATGTTACCGCCGTCACAGAGGGCTGTCAGAATGGAGCACTTCCAGGCCTTGCTTCGAGAAATGCTGCATTCTGCTTTTGCGTACACTGGCAGAGGAGCAATTCCCACTCCCAGAGAAGGAGTTGCAGGTACCAATCCAACAGCGCCTGCAAGAAGAGGCCGGTTTGAAGATGTGTTGGGGACTTCTGATATGAGGTCATTCTTTCAGCCGACCCATCGACAGGTGTCATCCGGATCCAGCATCAGGGAACGCCTAGACCGTCAGGTGTCCGACTACATCGGGTTAATGGCCGATGTGGACGCTCTGAGGAGTGATGAACCCCTGGACTACTGGGTGGGCAGGCTTGACCTCTAGCCAGAGCTTGCCCAATTTGCAATCAAACTGTTGGCTTGCCCCTCATCCAGTGTCCTGTCCGAAAGGACGTTCAGCGCAGCAGGGGGGATCTTGACCGATAAGCGTACTCGCCTAGCTCACGACAGTGTTAACTACCTCACATTTCTAAAAATGAATGAGGCATGGATCTCGGAGGAATTCAACACATGTGACCAGTAGACCATGTATATGTCTATAAACGATTTTTTTAATCGAGCACACAGACCTTCTTTCTTCATTTGGCTCACTTCCTTGTCCAAAAAAAGCACACCGTACTATATGCCCATACCCTCCTGTTTGAAGAGGTTGAGCGGTGTCATATTTCTACTGGGGCTGCTTATTATGAGGGGCTCCCACCATCCCTGTGCTGTGCTGACTTCCTCCTGGGGCTGCTTATTATGAGGGGCTCCCACCATCCCTGTGCTGTGCTGACTTCCTCCTGGGGCTGTACCTCTGCTGTGCATATTATGAGGGGCTCCCACCATCCCTGTGCTATGCTCATTATGAGGGGCTCCCACCATTCCTGTGCTGTGCTGACTTCCTCCTGGGGCTGCTTATTATGAGGGGCTCCCACCATCCCTGTGCTGTGCTGACTTCCTCCTGGGGCTGTACCTCTGCTGTGCATATTATGAGGGGCTCCCACCATCTCTGTGCTATGCTCATTATGAGGGGCTCCCACCATCCCTGTGCTATGCTGACTTCCTCCTGGGGCTGCTTACGGTGCAGGTGTCAGTGCTGTATATCACGGTGCTGGTTTCAGTGCTGTATATCACGATGCTAGTGTCAGTGCTTTATGTCACGCTGCTGATGTCAGTGCTCTCTATCACGGTACTGGTGTCAGATCACTCTATCACGGTGCAGGTGTCATTGCTGTATGTCACGCTGCTGATGTCAGTGCTCTCTATCATGGTGCTGGTGTCAGTGCTGTATATCACGGTGCTGGTGTTAGTGCTTTATGTCACGCTGCTGATGTCAGTGCTCTCTATCACGGTGCTGGGGTCAGATCACTCTATCACGGTGCAGGTGTCATTGCTGTATGTCACGCTGCTGATGTCAGTGCTCTCTATCACGGTACTGGTGTCAGTGCTGTATATCACGGTGCTGGTGTCAGTGCTTTATGTCACGCTGCTGATGTCAGTGCTCTCTATCACGGTGCTGGTGTCAGATCACTCTATCACGGTGCAGGTGTCATTGCTGTATGTCACGCTGCTGATGTCAGTGCTCTCTATCACAGTGCTGGTGTCAGATCACTCTATCACGGTGCAGGTGTCATTGCTGTATGTCACGCTGCTGATGTCAGTGCTCTCTATCACGGTGCTGGTGTCAGATCACTCTATCACGGTGTAGGTGTCATTCCTGTATGTCATGCTGCTGATGTCAGTGCTCTCTATCACGGTGCTGGTGTCAGATCACTCTATCACGGTGCAGGTGTCATTGCTGTATGTCACGCTGCTGATGTCAGTGCTCTCTATCACGGTGCTGGTGTCAGTGCTGTATATCACGGTGCTGGTGTCAGTGCTGTATATCACGGTGCTGGTGTCAGTGCTTTATGTCACGCTGCTGATGTCAGTGCTCTCTATCACAGTGCTGGTGTCAGATCACTCTATCACGGTGCTAGTGTCAGTGCTTTATGTCACGCTGCTGATGTCAGTGCTCTCTATCACGGTACTGGTGTCAGATCACTCTATCACGGTGCAGGTGTCATTGCTGTATGTCACGCTGCTGATGTCAGTGCTCTCTATCATGGTGCTGGTGTCAGTGCTGTATATCACGGTGCTGGTGTTAGTGCTTTATGTCACGCTGCTGTGCTATGCTCATTATGAGGGGCTCCCACCATTCCTGTGCTGTGCTGACTTCCTCCTGGGGCTGCTTATTATGAGGGGCTCCCACCATCCCTGTGCTGTGCTGACTTCCTCCTGGGGCTGTACCTCTGCTGTGCATATTATGAGGGGCTCCCACCATCTCTGTGCTATGCTCATTATGAGGGGCTCCCACCATCCCTGTGCTATGCTGACTTCCTCCTGGGGCTGCTTACGGTGCAGGTGTCAGTGCTGTATATCACGGTGCTGGTTTCAGTGCTGTATATCACGATGCTAGTGTCAGTGCTTTATGTCACGCTGCTGATGTCAGTGCTCTCTATCACGGTGCTGGTGTCAGATCACTCTATCACGGTGCAGGTGTCATTGCTGTATGTCACGCTGCTGATGTCAGTGCTCTCTATCACGGTACTGGTGTCAGTGCTGTATATCACGGTGCTGGTGTCAGTGCTTTATGTCACGCTGCTGATGTCAGTGCTCTCTATTACGGTGCTGGTGTCAGATCACTCTATCACGGTGCAGGTGTCATTGCTGTATGTCACGCTGCTGATGTCAGTGCTCTCTATCACAGTGCTGGTGTCAGATCACTCTATCACGGTGCAGGTGTCATTGCTGTATGTCACGCTGCTGATGTCAGTGCTCTCTATCACGGTGCTGGTGTCAGATCACTCTATCACGGTGCAGGTGTCATTCCTGTATGTCATGCTGCTGATGTCAGTGCTCTCTATCACGGTGCTGGTGTCAGATCACTCTATCACGGTGCAGGTGTCATTGCTGTATGTCACGCTGCTGATGTCAGTGCTCTCTATCACGGTACTGGTGTCAGTGCTGTATATCACGGTGCTGGTGTCAGTGCTTTATGTCACGCTGCTGATGTCAGTGCTCTCTATCACAGTGCTGGTGTCAGATCACTCTATCACGGTGCAGGTGTCATTGCTGTATGTCACGCTGCTGATGTCAGTGCTCTCTATCACGGTGCTGGTGTCAGATCACTCTATCATGGTGCAGGTGTCATTGCTGTATGTCACGCTGCTGGTGATCATCTCCTGCACCCTCTTCTTTGCCTACCCTGACCTTCCCTCTCCTCCATTGCCTTCATGCGCTCCACAGTCCTGAATTGTCACAATTTCACATATAAAAAAATAATGCTTGTGGTTGTCGATCCCAGATTAACCTCATACATGTGTTATGTCATTGGCCATGTGGTGGGACTATGTTTGCACAGCTAGTAATTATTTTGTGGCTGAAAATTTGACCTGTAGGTTTGCAAAGCTCGCCTCCCATTGAAGTCAATGGGGCCCGCTGCGAACGTTACGGTTCGCGAACTATCGGCCATGTTCGCGGTCCGCGTTCGCGAAACGTCCCGTCGGAAGTTCGTCCATCACTAGGCAAGAGCCCTGTATGATTTTCTCAAAGGAGACAAGAAGGAAACAGACCCCCTAGACTGGTTGAGAGAGCATGAGCAAGCTTTCACCAAGCTAAAGGTGAGTTTGATGCAGGCCCGGCCTTGAGCAATCCGAATGCTTATTTGCCCTTTGCACAACAAGTGTATGCCTCTGCAGTAGCAATAACAGCGGTATTGCTGCAAGAGAGGCATGGCAAATGGATACCTGTGGGATACTGGTCCAGTGTACTAAGCCTGGTAGAGAGGGGATTCAAAGAATGTGTTAGGAACCTATTGGCAGTGCCCTGGGCGGTTCTCACCACAGAGCATGTTGTGGGGCTTGGCAAAATCATTCTGCAGACACCGCATTCACAGATTAAAATGCTTTAGGAGCATACCCTCAGTGGAGTATCCTCCCAAAGGGTAGCCAGATGGCTAGTGGATTTAACACCCAGAAATCTGGCTGTGATCCACAATGCCACCTACACTCTCCCACAATTGATGCAATATGAGGGGGGGGCAGCATGACTGTGGGGAGGTACATTGGACCAGAACACAGGAGGTATTCAGGTTAGAAACAGGTAACGGAGACCTTAAAATCTGGGTGGATGGATCAAGGTACTGTGACAAAGGAAATTTTCACACAGGGTATGCCCTGTGGTGCCCCCAGATCAATGAGAAAATCATGACCAAATGCCCTTGAAGCTTTTTCTGCCCAAAAAGCGGAACTGGAGGCAATGAGAGAAGCCATAACGCATTTCAGTTCAGGTCCCATAACCATATTCTCTCACAGCGCCTATGTAACAAGGTCTCTGACCAAATACATGCCTTTGTGGCAATCAAGCAGCTTCAGTGATGCCTCTGGAAAAGACTGGGTACACAGTACTGTGCTAAGAGATATATGGGAAAGAGCAAGTGTGGATCCTCAGAGAGTGGCTATCATTAAGGTGAAAGCTCACCAAAGAGGTGGAAATGAGGTTACTGTGGATAACAACAAGGCAGATGAGCTGGCAAAGGAGGCAGCCCTGATAGGAGTCAAGTGGACACCCTATGATGCTGAAGGGAGGCAGGCCTGGGAGGAACATAATTGTGAGGAGCAGGAGGTGAAAGCAGGTTCACATGAACTCTTGCTGGTGCTGAGGGTGCCTACTCCGTGCTTAGCAGATGAACAAAATAAGGATGAGGCCTTGAGCTCAATCAAAAAGCAGCTTAGAGTAAAAGCGGCAGATGCTCCCCAAAATTTTGTATTAAAAATGAATCTACTGAAAAGTGAGACAATTCATAAGGACGAAGGTTTGTGGAGCACTCACAGCATCAAAAGGATTTAGCCCTTGAAAATCACAGGTTAACAGGCCACTTGGGTGTTCAGGGTACATTTAAATTTGTACAAGCTAGATGCTGGTGGGAGACAATGGGAAACACAATCTCACAGGTAGTGCAGGAATGTTTGATATGTGCACAAATGAACCCTAGGCCAAAGGGACAGAAACAAGTATTGCAAGGGTATTGGTAGCCAATGGACCCTGGGAAAACCTACAGATTAACTTTGTTGGTCCATTACAAAGTGCCCCAGGATGATACAGATATCTACTGGTAGTGGTGGATATCTTTTTAAAGTGGGTGGAGGCTCTACCCCTGAGAAAGGACTCTGCTACTGCCACAGCTAGAGCTTTGCGCTTTGCTTTGAGACTGTTTTCAAGATGGGAGTTCCCCATTATCCAGGAATCAAATAGGGAGACTCACTTTACCGGCAGGGTCATGAAGAATATTTGTGAGCTGCTGGGAGTAGAACAGAGATTGCATGAACCATACCATCCACAGTCGGTGGGAATGGTTGAGACGATGAACCGAACACTGAAAGAGAGTCTTAAAAAGATGGTACTGCAATCAGGAACTAGCTAATTCATCTGCCTTCAATCCTGATGGTCATATGAGGGTCTACAGCGAAAGGTACATCATTAATCCCATATCAGTTAATGATGGGGAAAATGATGAACCTCAGCCATCCAGCAGACCCAATACTTAGTACCCCCTTGAGAGAGAGTGCTGAAAGACTGCAGGGCAGGGATGATGATAACAGGTGGGACAGGGTAGGGACCAGGACAGGGAAACAGGATCAGAAACACGGGTCACAGGTTTAGGGCACAGGAACAGGTTCAGAATCAGGCTCAGGATCACAAGCAGCAGGTCAGAGCACAAGGAAAATACCAAGGCAAACATGTGAATGCTTGCCAGCTATTTATAGGCCTGTGATTGGCCTCAAGTGACACCTGATTGCAGGAGGTGCTGTCTGCTCCGCACTGCCAGGATCCATTCGCTGGTGGACTCCAGTACTGCAGCCCAAAAATGACATAACATCAGCAGGGAAAACTCTCCTGACAGTTTCAAACAGCCAGGAGACACCTGCTGGTGGACCTCACTACTGCACGCCAAAAGACAGATATTATCAGCGGATGTAACATTTCCTGACAGGACCGTTCACAGTCACTATGACCCTTAGTGATCAGGTGGTCAAGGTGAAGCGGCTTGACAGTAAGGATGCAAAAGGCATGAAAAAGAGGGAGATAGAGAAGTGGGTTCATGCCAATCAATGTGAAAGGTACTGCTGATAAGAATTAATTCCGCTCTTGTCCTTGTTTTTCCAGAGTCCTGGTGGAGCAAAGATTAGCAAGGTCTCTGGAGAATGGATGGAAGGATCATAATTGTTGTGTTGGTGATCCATCTGAGCCATGTAACATCGCAAATTGATTCAGATGAATATTCAGGCAATGATGTGGAAAGGGAAAATCCTGAGGAGAACTATGCATCCACTTCAATTGTATCATCAATGTTGAACTTGTTAGGCCAGAAGGGGATGCAGGGGGGAGGTGAAAGAAGGGGGAAGGTCAGAATTATATCAGAGAGTCATAAGTTACCAGAGACTTACCAATGGGGTCACCATGGCAATTTGCAATACACAGTTTTGTTTGCTTTTGGATGATTTAATCCTAACTCAACATCTCAAGGATGTGCGAATAAACAAGACTTGCAAAATGTCATACCGGAATCCCTCCAGCCATTTGTGGATGCAACCATATATATGAATGAAACTGGTTATTGGCTAAGGAAAAATTCCAGTCTATCCAAACCTTGGGAAGCAAAGGACATAGGATATGGGGTTTTTGGTGAAGAATTGAAAAAAAGGAAATATATTTTTGTGTATGGCATATATTGGCATGACCAAAGTAATAGGGTGCAGAGGCCCAGGAGGCTGACACTTAAGCCGCGTACACACGGGCGGACTGTCTGGCCTACTTAGTCCGCCGAAACACATTTCAGCAGACAGTCCGCTCGTGTGTGGGCTTCAGCAGACTTTTTTAGCGTGCAGTCTGGCGGACTAAGTATTTCGGAATTTCCGTAATACTGTCCGTCGGACTCGCATTTCGGCGGACAATCCGCCCGTGTGTGTGCCAGTCCGCCGTACTTTTGAAATGAGCAGACTTTTCCCACCCGGAGAAAAGTCCGCTCATTTCGAGCGGGTATCCAGGTAGGCGGGGCCCGCGAAGGAGACGTCGCTGGCCCCGCCGCCTGGTATGGACTTAAAGGGGAACCCCAACGCTGAAAAAAATCGGCGTGGGGGTCCCCCCAAGTCCACAACAGACCCTTGTCCGAGCACGCTACCCGGCCGGCCAGGAAAGGGGGGCGAGCGAGCGCCCCCCCTCCTGAGCCGTACCAGGCCGCATGCCCTCAACATGGGGGGGTGCCTTGGGGAAGGGGGAGGCGCGCGGCCCCCCCACCCCAAAGCACCTTGTCCCCATGTTGATGAGGACAAGGGCCTCTTCCCGACAACCCTGGCCGTTGGTTGTCGGGGTCTGCGGGCGGGGGGCTTATCGGAATCCGGGAGCCCCCTTTAATAAGGGGGCCCCCGGATACCGGCCCCCCACCCTATGTGAATGAGTATGGGGTACAATGTACCCCTACCCATTCACCTGTAAAATAAAAGTACAAAAAAAACACAACACACGAGATAAAATACTTTATTGCACAGCTCCGGGGGTCTTCCGTCTTCGGGGGTCTTCTCGCCGGACTCCTCCGCTATCTTCTTGTAGCTCTTTTGCTAGCGGAGGAGTCCGGCTTTCTTCCTCGCCGCCGGCCTCTTCTCCCGACTTCGGGGGTCTTGTCCCCCTCTTCGGTTCTTCTGCCGGGCCACCGCGCCTTCTTATAGCTCTTTTACAGGCGGTGGCCCGGTCTTCTGTCGCCGCCGCCGCCTTCCGTTCTTCTTCTTATTATTATTATTCTTCTCCAGGAGATGTTGCCTCGACGATCTCTCCGGCCGGAATGCCAGGGACGCACTGCGCGGCCACTTATATAGGGACAATGGGGCGGTGTCACATGGCTTTATGTCACATGGGTTGGTGTCACATGGTGACCCCGCCCCCTTACGATGTCATAGTCCCCATGTGACATCAACCCATGTGACCAACCCATGTGACATAAAGCCATGCTACACCGCCCCATTGTCCCTATATAAGTGGCCGCGCAGTGCGTCCCTGGCATTCCGGCCGGAGAGATCGTCGAGGCAACATCTCCTGGAGAAGAAGAAGAAGAAGAAGAAGAACGGAAGGCGGCGGCGACGGCGGCGACAGAAGACCGGGCCACCGCCTGTAAAAGAGCTATAAGAAGGCGCGGTGGCCCGGCAGAAGAACCGAAGAGGGGGACAAGACCCCCAAAGTCGGGAGAAGAGGCCGGCGGCGAGGAAGAAAGCCGGACTCCTCCGCTAGCAAAAGAGCTACAAGAAGATAGCGGAGGAGTCCGGCGAGAAGACCCCCGAAGACGGAAGACCCCCGGAGCTGTGCAATAAAGTATTTTATCTCGTGTGTTGTGGTTTTTTTTTGTACTTTTATTTTACAGGTGAATGGGTAGGGGTACATTGTACCCCATACTCATTCACATAGGGTGGGGGGCCGGTATCCGGGGGACCCCTTATTAAAGGGGGCTCCCGGATTCCGATAAGCCCCCCGCCCGCAGACCCCGACAACCAACGGCCAGGGTTGTCGGGAAGAGGCCCTTGTCCTCATCAACATGGGGACAAGGTGCTTTGGGGTGGGGGGGCCGCGCGGCCCCCCTTCCCCAAGGCACCCCCCCATTTTGAGGGCACGCGGCCTGGTAGGCTCAGGAGGGGGGGCGCTCGCTCACCCCCCTTTCCTGGCCGGCCGGGTAGCGTGCTCGGACAAGGGTCTGTTGTGGACTTGGGGGGACCCCCACGCCGATTTTTTTCGGCGTTGGGGTTCCCCTTTTAGTCCATTCCAGGCGGCGGGGTCAGCGACGTCTCCTTCGCGTGCCCCGCCTACCTGGAGACGCGCTCGAAATGAGCGGACTTTCCTCCGCGTGTGTGAGCGAGTCCGTTCATTTCAAAAGTAGGGCGGATAGTACGGCGGACTTAGTACGCTGTATTAGTCCGCTCAAAAAGTGCCGTGTGTGGGCAAGTCCGTTCATTCGAAAGTATGACGGACTGTCCGTCGGATTGTCTGATGGACTAAGTTGGCCAGACAGTCCGCCCCGTGTGTATGCGGCTTTAGGCATAGTACGTTGGCTGTTGGCTAGGGAGCTCCAGATGACACATCAATGGGGTGAAAATTCCTTTATGGGGGTGGTATCTTGGTCTTATCAGTCCTAAAGAGAAGCTCTCGGTTAATGGACATGTGGGACACCGGAATTGGAGGTGGCGGAGATACGCCAGGTTGATGTCTCACCTGAGAGGTTGAAACCCTGCATAGGTGATGCCAGTGGCTACACACAGGGGCATGCTCCGTTAGAGAAAGGGTAACCATTACAAATAGATTTAAGCTCGTCCCAAACGCTGGCTACCAGGGTACAATATGCCTTCACTACTTGCCACTCCAATGCCTCGCAGTAGTTGATAAAATCCTATTACACTATATGTGCTGAATATACACTGAATCAAGTGCAGTCGGTATATCAGTGGCTTGCTCCCAGAGATGTGCGGACACAGAATGAGGTTCATGCAGGACACTTATTTCTGAGGAGTAACCGAAAGAGGAGGGATGTATTCAGCACTATATTGGGGGAATAGTAGCTGGGATGGGTGTTGTTAATGGAGTGGACATCGATCTCCTGAGGAACAAACTCTCATCTATAGCTTCAGATATTAAGTGGGGCTTTGTTGCTCAGAGAGAGATTAATGACATTCTTGATAATATTCAACAACATCACATAAATACCCAGGTAAAAGTAGCTCAAGATTTTATCTGCCATTTTAAGAGGTTGGTAGATAGTGTGGTGACAAAGGGCAAAAATATGTCATGGGCTCTGGTTTGCACACAGGGACAGGCAGAATTATCAACCAACATAAAGCTGATTGTACAGTCCCTGTATGGGGGGCAGTGGCCTTATAAGTTGGCAACACAGCTCAGTAAGATTTTACCAAAGTACATCTCTTACACTAATCCAAGTTGGTGGTCGAAATGCTCATTGATCCCATATATGGAAGTGCAGACTCAATCTGTGTATTCGGTGGTATCAATGGGCTTGCTGACTGCGGATTCTTCTTTGTTGCATCTGAGGCTAACTTACCCACATGTGATCAGAGAGGATGGGAGCTGGAGGCAGGTTGATATTTCCCTCTGTCAGAGGCATGACCATGACGTCCTTTGTATGCCAGGCCAATACGGTGGTGAATGAGAAATGTTGGGAAGAGGCCTCACTCTGTGTGCTGGATGGGGAGAACATTGCCAGGAAGGGAACACAGGTGTATTATTTGGGACATAGGAGAGTTTGTTTCTTTGTCCTAAAGGATACTAATGTAACGTTAGTCATGGAACTAGGATGTTCTGTGAACCTGATAATAGCTAGAGGAGCATGGTATACCCTTGTTGGTGTCTCTGAAAGCCAGACACAGGAATGGAATTATGTGGTACCGCATATTGCCAATCTGTCTGTGGATGTCAACCATAACCGCCCTGTTAATCTGAGAGCCTTGGTATGGGAAGGAAGATACAGGAATGGTTAACAGATTGGGATAGAGATGAGAACCTAATGAGGATGCTGCAGCAAGAGAGAGCTAATGCTACTATAGACATCTACCATGATCAGAATGAAATAAAGGATGTAGTGCATTAACTAGAAGATGATGTGGGAGGGTCTTGGTGGGAGGTAATATTCGGACATTCCAGTAAAGCCAACAGTATTTTGGTTCAAGTCATTGTTTCAAGTTGGTATGTGTTGTTGGACTTGACATTTGTATAGGAAGGTCTCGCATCTATCTATGCAAGTGGAGGGATGAATTGACAGTAAGGTCTCTTCATACACAGTAGAGGCTTTGCTGCCAGTTCAGAACCCTGAAATACCACTGATGTGCCAGAATTGCGGTAGGAAAGACCATTGTGAGCGAACCTGCCTAATCCTAGCCCGTATCTACACTGATGAGTTATACGAGTTTGGGAGCAGGATGTATAATTTGTATATAATATGGTAATGGGTTGATTCATGTTATGATATAGTGTGATAAAGGTTTATTTTAGGCTAGTAATATGGGCAAAAGGCCCTCCTCGAGACTCTATATCTGAAAGCTGGTTGATATGTTGCTCTGAATGTGTGCTGGTGAATGGTGAGTGGATGGACACCCCTTGCCTGTACTGCAGCCTGTCCTGAAGATATTGGAAAGGAGAAGATACAGAAGACACAGAATGGTGACATGGAAACTGTCAAGGAAGAGTGATGTTGGTGTGTCACCCAGTAACATATATGCACGCGTGGGGAAGCGCAACACGATAAGACTCTTATGGACTGTTCCATAGGAGCTGTTTCTTAAGCGCATGTGGAAGAACCGCAACGCAATAAAACAGTTAAGGACTGTTCCATAGGTACTGGTTCAGAAACACAGGTTGGGAAGTGACACGCGTTAAGACATGTATGGACTGTTCAATAGTAGCCGTGTCTAAAGAAGGGTGATATGTGCCCTTTAGGCGCAAAGCGTATAATGTTGGAAGTCGACGTGGTCAAATGTCATATTTCTGCCACGTTTATACATATCTGTTTCCTATTCCCAAAATCAGCTAGGCCTCTGAGGTTTTAAAAGGCTGAAGTCAATTAAAGCTCTAAGAGAACATGACAATACCGACTCCAAGCTGTCTATGAGAATTCCTGATTAGCTGCTCTGCAAGCAATCTTCAAAGAGAGCCGGACAATACTGACTCCAAGCTGTCTATGAGAATTCCTGATTAACTGCTCTACTTGCAAACTTCAAAGAGAACCTGACTGGCAGAGATAATTGAGTTGAGATACAGAAGATCGAAGACCAAGATTTGACCCAGGTCGGATAGTGACGATTCATGGACAAACATCGCCCCCAGAGGCCAATTATGGCAAGACAGTCAGTAATATAACATGTTGAGGAAACGCCCCAGAGATACTGTGATTCGTCCAAAAATAGAGTTGGGCAGGCAATGGGAAGGGTTTTTGATGAGGTGTGTTTGTAAAAACAGAGCTCTCTCTTTCAAAATCTAGAGGCCAACCGATAGGAGTCTATGTTTGAGGATGTGATAAATATATTCTTGTATTGGGTTCTGATTATAACCTTGGTAACATTGTATTACCTTTTAATACTTTTATGTTAGTTTTCTAATTCTGCTGTTTTAGTATATTCCTATTTTCTCTGGAAATAAAAGTAACTTGTTTACTAAGCAGATATGTTTGTTATATCATTGTGCTTATCAGACTCTTGTAGACAAAATAATTTATAGGGATAGACAATTTAATACATGTATGCAATAGTTATATAGGCTATAATAGATTGTATAATATTGCACAGGTTACATCAAAATCCCTTAGTGTGTGGGTCATGTTTACATATATTTTCAAAGCATCTAAATTAATTATTCCTTGTATATAGGGAATACTTTTTTTTTTAATCTGAAGATATCGAAAGAGCTCTGAATTAGGAAGTTAGTGAGTTTCACATAAGTCAGGGAAAGTTTTGAATGAAGTAGAGGATGCTAGTTCACAGAGTTGAGTTACATTAGTGGAGGTCCATGCTTTAAAAGAGCTAAATGGGGAGATTGTAGTCCATATACTAATTGAACTTTATCTCATATGGTTAGTGTATGTTTAGTTATAGGATTATTGAGTTTTCTACGGTTGGAGGAATTAGAACATGCAAGGTTGGTTATTGAAAGTGGGTCGCAATCTATTGATTCCAGCTCAACCCAAAGCAGAATTTCACGTTTTGTGTGATATTTAAGGATATGGGATAATTGAGCTGCATGATAATTGGTGGTAAAATTATAAAACCCTACTCCCCCTTTGGGCTTTGGAAGGTAAAGAGTGTGTTTGGGTAGATGGGGTTTCAAGGAAAATACATTTTTACTTATATGTATATATCAGCAAAGTGTTTTTTTTTTTCCTTAAGGTGGCAACTGAAATGCCAGGAAGCCTTAAAATACTACTGTGTCCCCCATAAAACTGTTGCTCTGCTGCAGTCTTTGTGCTACTTTAGATCAGATATTTTGTTGTTATTATTATTATTATTATTATGTACATAAAATGGTATTCGTAGTATGATTAAATTAATTGAAGACCAATGTAGCGTTACCCTCATAGGAGCTGCTGGATAAAGTGGGTCTCTTGTCCTTTGCTTCAACCTTCTCAAAAACCCCAGCCAGTCTGACATAGTTTCATAGTTAGTTAGGTTGAATAAAGACACCAGTCCATCCAGTTCAACCTGAGTGAGTGTCTACAATTGTCCCCATCCCTGTACATTGCACACTCATGTTGGTCCCTACCCTCAAGGAGCCCACAATCCAAGGTCCCCATTTATATCCTAGGGCCAATTTTGAACAGAAGCCAATTTACCTACCTGCATGTCTTTGGATGCTGGGTTAAATACATGGACATACAATGACACCAAAGAATCACACTGGGAGTGGCATTTAGCGATCAACAATAACACCTTGTCAAAGGAATAGGCATTAAGCAAATCAGTAAAAGGAAACTTAATATATTTTCTCTGCAAAGTTGATAACAAAGCAAGTATAAGGTTAAGTCAACAATTGTAGTACTACTCTCAGCAAACAAAATGATGAGGTGTAAGGGCTAAATATAAAATTTTATTTGGTTTGAGCATAAACAGTAGCAATGGCACTTTAGGTGGGACAGTTGGCAGTAATGAAACTCAAGCTACCAAATATTGGACTATACTGCCAGAGTGCATTAATGGTGGTTATGCTAGGTCTGGACTGACTGGCATACACTGTTTGTGGGAAAATGGTAGTAATGAAAAGGATACCCTAGGAGTATTTAGAGTGATTTAACAGGAGGGCAATCTTTTAAACTGTTCCTCTGCTGGCAATCATTGGGTCCCTATAAGGAGAATTGGTGCACTTGTCAGCAGTCCTAATAGACCAGCTTGCAATACGGTATGGGGCTGGTAGAAATGCGGCATATATGGCACAGAGGCTGTATCCAGAATGGAGGGGGTATAATTTCTGAGTAGGAAAGACACTGGTGCAATGTAGTATGATCAATGTTCTGCCTCAATAACCTATTAACAGCACATATGTTGGGCAATGAAACCTCTCTCACCAATCTCTAAAGTACAGTGAGTCTCTCCCGACCAATATATCCCAGCCTGACCTGGCAACAGTCCAACCCTGGTTATAGATCTCTACACCCCCAGTCCATGGCACCAAGAGAGCAAAGTGTTTCCAGGCAATCCAATAAAAGCTGTCTTGCTTCTCCCTCAGCCCCTTGGTGCCATTTGTAAACAGTAGTATAAAGAGTCCACTGGTGCAATTGTGTGGCTGCCATCTCAAACTACAGTTCCCATAGTTCACAGTGCTTTGCTCTACCCCTGCTGGTTGGAGGGGATAATATTGCTTAATATTGGATTAACATAGCTTAATATCAGGATTACAGTAAAATAAAGAGCAACATTAGGTGTTGTTCCCTCCTCCATGCTGCTGTAATCCAGCATCTGATTACACCAGTTTAAGAATTAAATAATTAAATATTATCCTTCTCTCTAAATTCCAATATTAATAGGAAACCTGAGTCATATTTAAACTTTATCCTTCCAATAGCAATAGCAATTAAGTTCAAAGTAAACGTGTCACTTCAAGTCAGTATACAACCTATTAAACTACAATCAGATAAAGTTAGGTGCTTGACAATATTAATTGCTCAGGTAATAAAAAGCTCATCAGCTTTCAGGATTGCTGCTTCTCTGCGCAGTTACCGCAAGATAAGTCACTAACCGCAGACAATATATTTATTTATTCTAGTCATTTAATTGTATATCATGTGCGTTCAACTGGATCTGTGGAAGCTATGCAGTGTTCATTACAAAAATAGGGCAAAACAAAACAACACTTGCATACTATGTATAAATGGCACTGGTATTTTATCACCAATATTTTATTTATTTAAAGTTATTTTATTCAACATATCATTTAATCTTATTTCAATCTGCCCATCTTTCCTGTCTGTTTGTTATAAAATAGATGTTTTTGTTCTAGCTGAAGACGTATCACCACATTTTCTGCATTTTAACTTACTCACACTTGACTGCACAAAATGCTGTAAACATGACCATTTTTACTACTAATGTTTTCTAAGCTATAATTCACTTTACAGCCCATTAAACTGAATGAGCTGTGCGGTGCTTTATAATGTTTTAAGATCTACTGAGCTTGAGCAAGTCTAGTAAACGCAAGGATTCTTTATCTATATAATTTTGCATTGTTGAATTTTCTCTCTGAAAGAATTTATGTGTGAAAGACAACAACAAGTAAAAATACGGCATCTCCCCATTTTGACAACACATACATATTGACACTATAGAAAGCAAGCATTAAGCTACATTTTTTTTCCTTTGAGTAACATATTGCATTTTATATAATACATTCATACTTTTGAGTAATATGGGTATATTTGGTATTATTGTTATTATTATTAGTAATAGGAAGATAAATCTTAAAACTTGTGAGATAGGGACGTATCACCTAGGGCTAATCATAAAAAAATATATATATGGTATTTATTTATTATAGTAGATAGGTGAACCCCATCTGGACACAGTCTATTATGTGATGATTAGAGTCTATCTTCAATGAGTTAGGAAACACCTACCCCTCTCTTTGATCTCCTTATTTGTAATTATTGATATTTCATTCACCTGTGTAAAATTAATCTTAAAATGATACAATTGTGGCTTTAAAGAGGATATAAAAGTATATTTTTAAATGTTGTTACTTGTGTTTCATGCCTGAAGAAGGGCTGGCTAAATTGTCCTGAAACCGTTGCGTATTTACTGTCTTTTTTTTTTTTTTTTTTTTTTTTACACTTTGTAATTTTTTTTGTGTCCTAAGCCTATCCTGGTGTGGTGCAACCCTTGGACTTTTGTTTGCTGAATATACCATATATACATCAGAAGCCTTGATTTCCTCATCTCTTCAGATAGGCAGCCTAAAATTTACAGGTATCAAGGCGGAAGCAAGCTTTACTTTCTTATGAATAGAGAAACTTATTTGGCACTCTCGATAGTATGTAATTTAAATAGCTTGTCCACAGAAAGGAAACAAGAGTTCTTTCATAGTTTCATAGTTAGTAAGGTTGAATAAAGACAACAGTCCATCCAGTTCAACCTGAGTGAGTGTCTACAATTGTCCCTATCCCTGTACATTACACACTCACATCGGTCCCTACCCTCAAGGAGCCCACAATCCAAGGTCCCCATTCATATACTAGGGCCAATTTTGGACAGAAGCCAATTAACCTACCTGCATGTCTTTGGTTCTTTAGAGGCGTAGCTTGAAGTTTGTGGGTCCCGGTGCAAAAGTTGACTTGTGCCCCCCCCCACTACCACCCACCTCTTCCACCGTGTATGCAGATACAGATACTCAAAGTGGCTGCCAAGATACCCAATACTGCCAAGATACTGAAAGTTGCTTAAGAGTTTAGAGTTCCCAGAGATCCTCCTTACATCAGAGGACAGGGATCACCCCTGGAGAGTCAGAGGACAGGGATCACCCCTGGAGAATCAAAGGACAGGGATCACTTGCCACAACAAATTCTCTCGTTAGTACTGGACACTCAGATAGGTAATATAACCTGGTCTGATCATGGACCAGTTATAATTAAGATCTTTTTGAAGGGAGCTACCCATAAGACACATTGGAACTAGCGGTTAAATGAAAGCCTACTGCAGTACCCTTAAATACGAGAAGATGTGGTTAAAGAAATCGACTCATATTTCAAAATTAATGATAATGGAGAGATTGATGTAGGGATAGTCTGGGAAGCCCATAAGGCAGTAATTAGAGGAATTCTAATAAAACATGGATCCCGAATAAAGAGAGTCAGAGAAGAACAGGCGGGTCACTTATTGGAAAGGATAAGGGAAATAGAGATACAACATAAGATGACAACGGGGAAGGAAATGGGAATAGAATTAGCACATCTAAGAAGACAACTCTCTGATCTCCTGGCAATGGCGGCAATGGCGGCACTACAGCAAGGGAAGAGGTTAATATATGAATTGGGAGATAAATGTGGCAGGGTGTTGGCCAGAAAACTAAAAAAACAACAACTTCGTTCATATATACCTTATATTAAAACAAAAGGAGGTCTAAACTCTTCAATACCGAAAGATATCGTAGAGGAATTTAGAAAATATTATACTTAATTATATAATCTCCCGGTGCCTTCCCAGTCTTCTTCATCATTAGAAGAATATCTTGAATCCTCACATTTAATGAGACTGCCGTCTCCGACGCAAAAAAAACTTGAGTTACCAATAACAATAGAGGAGGTATCTACAGCAACGAAGATGATGAGGCATGGGAAGGCACCTGGCCTAGATGGATTCTCTCTGCAATACTTTAAAAGTTTCTTCCCATTACTAGCTCCATATATGGTCAAGACATTTAATGCATTAGGACAAGTTGCTTTACCCCCCGCAGAAGCATTGAGAGCACATATTGTATTGATCCCAAAGGAAGGAAAAGACCCATCAACTTGTAGTAGCTACCGTCCAATATCATTATTGAACACGGATTACAAAATATTCACAAAGATACTCGCGGCTCGCCTAGAATCATTTATGACGCAGCTGGTTCATTGGGACCAAGTGGGATTTGTTCCCACATGGGAAGCTAGAGATAGCACTATTAAAGTTTTGAACCTAGTTCAATATGTAAATCAGAGGAAGTTGCCGAGTATCTTTGTGAATACAGATGCAGAGAAGGCCTTTGATAGGGTTAGCTGGCCCTTTATGCTAGGAGTATTAAAACAGATCGGCCTGGGGGATCGAATGCTGGATTGGATAGCAGGAATATATTCAACGCCACAAGCCTTGGTGAAGGCTAATGGAATAAATTCAAAAAAAATTTCAATATCCAATGGGACGCGCCAGGGCTGCCCTTTGTCTCCTATTCTGTATGCGTTGACATTGGAGCCTTTATTAAATAGAATTCGACAGAACCCAGATATTAAAGGTATCCCCTTGGGGGATCAGGAATATAAACTTTCAGCCTACGCGGATGATCTTTTATTTTCACTTTCTAGTCCACAAATATTACTCCCTAACTTACTAAGGGAGGTGGAGCGTTATGGTGCTCTGTCGAATTTTAAAATAAACTATAGCAAGTTGGAGGCAATGGGGGTATTCCTGGAGCGTTGCACCCAGAGGAACTTGGAGAATAATTTTAAATTTAAATGGACAACGACGGCTTTGAACTATTTAGGGTTACAGATTCCACCTAATTTAATAGATGTATATGCCCTAAATTTTCCACCTTTACTAAGGGAAGTTAGCATATTGCTAGATGAATGGAGTAAAGCCTCACATTCCTGGTTCGGGAGATGTAATATTTTGAAAATGAATATAGTGCCAAAATTTCTCTATTTGTTCCAGGCGTTATCTATCTCGATTCCACCCGCCTTCTTTAGTAAACCTCGAATAGTGTTTGCAAAATTTATATGGGCAAGTAAACGGCCAAGGATTAATAGGAATTTGTTAACACTATCTAAAGAGGCGGGTGGTATAGCGGCTCCTGATCTATATAAATATTATCAAGCTTCCCAGTTAGGTAGAATTATTGACTGGTGCCGCCATAGAGATAGTAAAAGATGGATTGCCTTGGAACAACATATCAGCTCTATCCCCTTAGGCAGAGCTATATGGTGCCACGCAGCGCTACCCTCCATATTAAAAGTACATCCTTTAATAGGACCTACCCTTCATATGGGTGCTAAGTTTACTCGGATCCCCAAATTTACATCACCAGATTCCCCTCTGTTTCCTATTTTGGGGAATCCAAATTTCCCTCCCGGTTTGGAATCAGGAATATTTGGGAAATTAAAAAAGAAAGGATGTTTCCAGGCCTCACACTTTCTGAGGTTTGGTAAGTGGCCATCAATAGAAATGTTAACGCGACTAGGAGGACAATACGAATTACCCTTCTGGCAGGCGTTACAAGTTAAACATTTTATTGAAACATTGGGACCCGCCGAAGGGTATGGTCGACCACTCACTAAGTTTGAGAAATACTGTTGGGAGAGTGAACCTCTCTCCCATATTATCTCTAAGATATATGCGTTATTAACAGCACCTTCTGAGGATTTTGGTATATCGAGTTTAGATAAGTGGGAAAGGGACCTTGAACAAACTTTTACACCATCCCAACGGCAGAAAATAATACATTTAACTTTTAGATCATCTAGATGTACTAAGATACAGGAATTAAATTATAAAGTACTAATGCGTTGGTATTACACCCCGTCTTGAATGAATAAATTCTCTTCAGAAATGTCGGATAGGTGTTGGAGGGGGTGTAAGGAGAAAGGCACCATAGCCCATGTTTTCTGGTTTTGTCCAGTAATTAGACAGTTTTGGCAAGAAGTTCAATTATTTACTGATTACCAGATCCCGGAAGACCCAGCTTTTTTCTCATTACAATGCTCACAAATTCCTTTAGAGAGATATAAGAACTCAATGCTATGCCATTTGGTGAATGCAGCCAAAAGCTGCATCACCATATGTTGGAAAAAGCCAGGGACACCTCGAATCTCTAATTGGTTAAATAAAGTAAGAAGAATTGGGATCATGGAAAAATTGATCCCTATGTCTTTGGAGGAAAGAGAATGTGCATCATTGGTTAAAATAATACGTTTTTGTTTTGAAAATTGATTTGATAAGTTGTTCTATGTAATTACAGACAAAAGATATATATAGATGAGGTTATTGGTCAAATGATAAATAAATAAAAAGGTACCACATCCCAGGTAATGAATATTTAAAGATATGGGAAAGAAGCTAGCAGGGGACTCGAGGGTAACCAACCCCCGGGATTTTTAAGACGGTACCAAATGTATAAACAGTAGATAAAAATCAATAAAGTTTTATTAAATATACAAAAGCATTTCCAAGAAAGGAAAAAATTTTCATGTAAACACAATGGTGTCCTTTTATGAAGCAGTGAAATCTATTCACTGCTTCATTCTCCGGCATTCACATAGGAGATCTTTCTCCTCTGTGTGCCACTTTATGAAGCGGAGTAGATCGCTTCACCCTTGGAGGAGTGAAGCGATCTACAAACGCTTCTAACACTGGAGAACGGCCCCTAATACTGTAATCTCGTGAGACTTTACGAGATTACAGTACTAGAAATTCACAGATACACACAGATGTCAATTTATTAAGCAGTGATAAATTATCACAGCTCAATACACTGACACGCGGTGTGATTAATGTTAGTGAAATAAAGCGTCCCCCTACATAATATATACATGTATACACACACAGACATTATATATACATGTATATACACACACATTATATATATATATATACATATACACATTATATATATATATATATGTATATATATGTATACACATACATATGACAGGGGGACATGGTTACAGTGTTGGGGGGTCTGAACGAGGCATAAGGAAGTTAATTATCTTCCTCTTTCCTCCTCAGATCCCCCCACATTCTCTCTTCACTCCCCGGTTCTCCACCTCTGAGTTGGTGAATCGGGGAGTGTGAATTCTGACACAGATCACCAGTGAAGCGCTGAGATCCCAGCTTCATAAAGTGACCGTTACTGTGTCAGTCTATGAGGATTCTCAGTGTGTGGAGATAATCGGCGGGAGAACAAGTTCAAACACTTCTCCCCCCATGTATCTCTGGTTTATATACTGTTTATGGGCTGTGATCAGCGGCGATCCTCTGGATCTCCACTGATCACTCCTTCATAAACGGACACCAATATGGCAAATCTAAGTATACAAAAGCTGGTGCAGAATCATACAGAACTCCACATATTACCACATTTGTATATTATTTATGCTGCACTATTTCTTTCTACATGTTTCGCTCTTATGAGCTTCTTCAGGACATTGCTGCATGCACCGATATATAGAAAAACTGAAAATATACAAAAACAATCAATTAAAAGGGAGAATTCTTGGAGACAATCAATGTGTCCCACAAAATTCAAAGCACACATTCAATTTGTTTGAGATAACGCATCCGCTCTGATCTCACTTGACCAGGACAGCTTCGTACTTTAACAGTTAAATTTATCAGGACAAGGACATAACTATAAGTAGACAACAAAGTGATTGTAAAACATAACATTTTTGGATAAACTCCAATATTGTAAACATACACAGGTAGTAACAAGATTCTCCAATTTGGGGATTACAATTAGGTTTTTATAAGGTGGCCGCCTTACCCCTTAGGTCTGTGAGTTCATATTTGTTTGTCACAGTATTGAAGTCAGTTGTTGATAAGTGAAGAAAATCAAAACATATACATGAAATATAGTAAGAACGCCATTGAGGAGCCTTGACATTCCCCCTGAGTCTGTAGAGGCACGAGAAAAAGAATAAAATACATCTAAATTTCTAAGTTTGAAATTGAATAGCAAGTGGTGATCGGATCAAAGGCGTACCTGGAAAGTGTCCAGGAAGTAACTGTATTAGAGCCAATTTGGGGGTATCAAACGACAAGTAATTTTAAGATCATCCGTGTGTTGTCAGATATAGTTGAAAAATATATATTGAGGCAAAAAGCATTTACCTATGCAGATCTAAAACAAGAGAAAAAAGAAATCTTTCATCAATGAATACCATCATTGGGCTTGGAATCAGGGTGAAGTTACCCAGCTGAGCTTAGAAGAAAATCTTCTAAGTCCCACACAAATTTCAGGCTCATACCTGTTTTCAAAACGATGTTTAAACCAGTTTGGTTAAGTTTCAGTCCACTTCCGAGTGTCCGGGGGATTCCTCTCCGTCAATTGCCTAGCCGGCACTGACGGGGCTGGCGTTTTATCTCGTGGCTCCAGCCCGGCAGCGTCTGACGTCACTGCCGGGCTGCGGGCGTGTCTTCAAAAAGGACTTCCTTGCTGCGCGCACGTGTGGTATTGCGCATGCGCGAAGGACGTAGTTTACGTCATTACAGCGCATCGGCCATTTTGGAAAATGGCAAGAGTCAAGGCTTTGCCCACCATTGTCTGTCTGCGCCTGCGCTGATAACGACAGCAGCGTCTTTCAAACGCAGGCGACCATGATGGAAATGGGCAGTATACCTAATCGTATACCAGACAGATAGATAAGCTGCATGAGCACGGGGAAAGGAATGGCAGAGTAATATTGCCAACCTGTGAAAGTTCCCCGGTTCCAAAGGATGGCAAAAAGGAAATTGCAGACAGCGGGCAAATAAATCCTCTCACTTAGAGTAGGGGCAAGCTGGCAAATTGTTATAATTGGCTAAATAAGCTGTGAGTCAATCTTGCCCCGGGGCGCCCGTACAGATTCACTAAGAAGGAAAATATAAAGGCTCCTCATGGCAATTCAAAGTCATAAATAGTGATGGACGAACTTCCGACGGGACGTTTCGCGAACGCGAAACGCGAACGGACACAAACGTTCGCGAAAACGACCGTTCGCCGCGGGCTCCATTGACTTCAATGGGAGGCGAATTTCGCAAACCTTTAGGTCGAATTTGCGGCCACGGGGTAATTATTAGGGGGTAGCACGTAGTCCCACCACCTGGACAATAGCATAATACATGTATGAGGTGAATTTGGGATCGATAACTACAAGCATTTTTTTTTTATTTGGGAAATTGTTCTGACAATTCAGGACTATGGAGCTAATGAAGGCAATGGAGGAGAGGGAAGGTCAGGGACCAGGGTAGGCAAACAAGAGGGTGCAGGAGATACAGAGCACTGACAGCAGCACCGTAATACAGAGCACTGACATCAGCACCGTGACATACAGCGCTGACAGCAGCTCCGTGACATACAGCGCTGACAGCAGCTCCGTGACATACAGCGCTGACAGCATCTCCGTGACATACAGCGCTGACAGCAGCTCCGTGACATACAGCGCTGACAGCAGCTCCGTGACATACAGCGCTGACAGCAGCACCGTGACATACAGCGCTGACAGCAGCTCCGTGACATACAGCGCTGACAGCAGCTCCGTGACATACAGCGCTGACAGCAGCTCCGTGACATACAGCACTGACAGCAGCTCCGTGACATACAGCGCTGACAGCAGCTCCGTGACATACAGCGCTGACAGCAGCACCGTGACATACAGCGCTGACAGCAGCTCCGTGACATACAGCGCTGACAGCAGCTCCGTGACATACAGCACTGACAGCAGCTCCGTGACATACAGCGCTGACAGCAGCTCCGTGACATACAGCGCTGACAGCAGCACCGTGACATACAGCGCTGACAGCAGCTCCGTGACATACAGCGCTGACAGCAGCTCCGTGACATACAGCGCTGACAGCAGCTCCGTGACATACAGCGCTGACAGCAGCTCCGTGACATACAGCGCTGACAGCAGCTCCGTGACATACAGCGCTGACAGCAGCTCCGTGACATACAGCGCTGACAGCAGCTCCGTGACATACAGCGCTGACAGCAGCACCGTGACATACAGCGCTGACAGCAGCTCCGTGACATACAGCGCTGACAGCAGCTCCGTGACATACAGCGCTGACAGCAGCACCGTGACATACAGCGCTGACAGCAGCTCCGTGACATACAGCGCTGACAGCAGCTCCGTGACATACAGCGCTGACAGCAGCTCCGTGACATACAGCGCTGACAGCAGCTCCGTGACATACAGCGCTGACAGCAGCTCCGTGACATACAGCGCTGACAGCAGCTCCGTGACATACAGCGCTGACAGCAGCTCCGTGACATACAGCGCTGACAGCAGCTCCGTGACATACAGCGCTGACAGCAGCTCCGTGACATACAGCGCTGACAGCAGCTCCGTGACATACAGCGCTGACAGCAGCTCCGTGACATACAGCGCTGACAGCAGCTCCGTGACATACAGCGCTGACAGCAGCTCCGTGACATACAGCGCTGACAGCAGCTCCGTGACATACAGCGCTGACAGCAGCACCGTAAGCAGCCCCAGGAGGAAGTCAGCACAGCACAGGGATGGTGTGATCCCCTCATAATAAGAACCCCCAGGAGGAAGTCAGCACAGCACAGGGATGGTGGGAGCCCCTCATAATAAGAACACCCAGGAGGAAGTCAGCACAGCACAGGGATGGTGGGAACCCCTCATAATAAGCAGCCCCAGTAGAAATATGACACCGCTCAACCTCTTCAAAGAGGAGGGTAGGGGCATATAGTACGGTGTGCTTTTTTGGGTCAGGGAAGTGAGCCAAATGAATTAAGAAGGTCTGTGTGCTTGATTCCAAAAATTGTTTATAGACATATACATGGTCTACTGATCACATGTGTTGAATTCCTCCGAGATCCATGCCTCATTCATTTTTAGAAATGTGAGGTAGTTAACACTGTGGTGAGCTAGGCGAGTACGCTTATCGGTCACAATCCCCCCTGCTGCGCTGAACGTCCTTTCGGACAGGACACTGGATGAGGGGCAAGCCAACAGTTCGATTGCAAATTGGGCAAGCTCTGGCCAGAGGTCAAGCCTGCCCACCCAGTAGTCTAGGGGTTCATCACTCCTCAGAGCGTCCACATCGGCCGTTAACCCAATGTAGTCGGACACCTGACGGTCTAGGCGTTCCCTGATGCTGGATCCGGATGACACCTGTCGATGGGTCGGCTGAAAGAATGACCTCATATCCGAAGTCACCAACACATCTTCAAACCGGCCTCTTCTTGCAGGCGCTGTTGGATTGGTACCCGCAAATCCTTCTCTGGGAGTGGGAATTGCTCCTCTGCCAGCGCACGCAAAAGCAGAATGCAGCATTTCTCGAAGCAAGGCCTGGAAGTGCTGCATTCTGACAGCCCTCTGCGACGGCGGTAACATTTCCGCCATTTTGTGTTTGTACCGGGGGTCTAAGTACGTTGCCACCCAGTACTGGTCCTTGACCCTCATGCTTTTTATACGGGGGTCCCTATTAAAACACTGGAGCATGAAGGCCCCCATTTGCACTAAAGTGGAAGCGGTGTGGTGGCCTGGCTCCTGCTCATCATCCAGGATAATGTCGTCCTCTTCATTCTCCTCTCCCCATCCTCGCACAACAGGGATCCCAGAAAGGTTTAAAGCATGCTCTTCTTGCTCCTGCTCATCCGCCCCGGCACCATCCTCCTCTGACTCCTCATCAGACTCCTGTTGTTGACTTGTCTCAGATAGAGTAGCCCCCCCTGGGAATTCATCCAGCATTGCGACTTCCTCATCTTCCCGCTCCTGCTCCTCCACAGCCTGATCAATGACACGACGCAATGCACGCTCCAGAAAGAAGGCATAAGGTACCATGTCACTGATGGCGCCATGGCTGCGACTGACCAGTTTGGTGATCTCCTCAAATGGCCGCAGAAGTCTGCATGTGTCGCGCATGAGCAGCCACTGGCGCGGTGAAAAAAAACCCAGCTCCCCAGAACCGTTTCTTTCGCAGAGTTCATACAGGTAGACGTTAACTGCACGTTTCTGCTGGAGCAGCCTATCAAGCATATAGAAGGTTGAGTTCCATCGCGTCGGGCAATCGCAAATAAGACGTCTGACCGGCAGATGGTGTCGCCGCTGAATGTCAGCAAGGCGAGCCATGGCCGTGTAAGATCTTCTGAAATGGGCCGAGATTTTCCTTGCCTGCCGCAAGATGTCCTGGACCCCAGGGTATTTGACAAGGAATCGCTGCACGACCAAGTTTAAGACGTGTGCCATGCACGGCACGTGCGTGATTTTGCCCTGTTTCAATGCGCTAAGCAGATTGGCACCGTTGTCACACACCACTTTACCAACTGTCAAATTGAGCGGTGTTAGCCACTCATCTGCCTGTGAACGCAAAGCTGAAAGGAGTGCCGGGCCAGTGTGGCTCTTTGCTTCCAGGCACAACAGACGCAGCACGGCATGGCAACGTCTCACCTGGCATGTGGAATAGGTTCTGGGGAGCTTGGGCGGTGCAGTGGAAGAGACGCTAGCAGCGGAAAAGGAGGAGGCAGCTGAGGAGGAGAGGGAGGAGGATGGAGTAGGAGGAGGAGAAGAAGAGTCAGGCCTGCATGCAATCCGTGGCGGTAAAACCAAATCTACACGGGTGCCACGGGTTACATGCTTGACGGCCGTCAGAAGGTTCACCCAGTGGGCAGTAAAACTGATATACCTTCCCTGCCCGTGTTTGCTAGACCACGTGTCTGTGGTCAGATGTATCTTGGCACCGACACTGTGTGCCAGAGATACATTCACTTGCCGCTGAACATGGCCATATAGCTCTGGGATGCCCTTCTCTGAGAAATACTTCCTTCCTGGGACCTTCCATTGTGGTGTTCCAATGGCCACAAATTTGCGAAAGGCCTCCGAGTCCACCAGTTTATATGGCAGTAGTTGGCGGGCTATGAGTTCTGACAAGCCAGCCGCCAACCGTTGGGCAAGAGGGTTATCCGGCGTCATCATTTTTTTACGCTCAAACATTAGGCCCACGGAAGCCTGCCTTTTTGCAGAAAAATGTGAGCTTGGCGTGATGGAAGGTGGAGTGGAGGACAATTGTGAGGAGAGAGGAGAAGGAGAAGTAGAAGACGAGGCTGGACGGTGAGAGCCTGCAGTGTGGCTTTGTGTGTTCCGTTGCTCCCACTGGGCTCGGTGATGGCTGCTCATGTGCCTTCTTAAGGCGGTCGTCCCTAGGTGAGTATTGGGCTTACCGCGACTAACGCGTTGACTGCAAAGATTGCAGATGGCAACGCTATTGTCAGCAGCGGACACGTTAAAAAAAGCCCACACTGCGGAGCCATGTGCCGGTGTCCTGGGAGCGCCAGATGTGACCGTACATGGTCGATGACTCGCTCCTGATACATTTGCAGTCTGCTTTGTCCCTGCTGTGCAATGTAAGTCATTGCTGCTTCTCCTCCCTATCTGCTGGTCCATATCTCCCTCTGAACTCCCCTCCTCTTCCTCTCTTGTGGGCACCCACGTGACATCACTAGACACGTCATCATCAACGTCACCTTCCCCACCGCTATAAGTAGAGTAGGCAGCAACACCGGGGACCAACCTCCTCCTTGGGCTGATCTGGGTACTGGCGTCAGACTGCTGAGTAGCGCTTGTTGCTACCTCCTCTTCCTGATCCAATACCAAGAGTGGCTGCGCATCAGAAATGTCCTCTTGATATGGATCGGAAAATAATTCCAGTGACTCAAGCGGAAGGTATGTGGTGGTGGTGGTGGTGGTCGTGTTGTTGGTGGTAGTGTCTTTGGGGGTGCACATAGCAGAGAGTGAAGAAGAGGGTGCAGATCGAGAGGATGAGGAGGGTGCAGAAGAGTAAGGCTGAGCGAGCCACTCAACCAAGTCTGGTGCATCCTTTAAAGTAATTGAACGCACCTTCTGCAACTTCCCACTTTGGCTCAAGCCTGTTGCTCCTGCCCTACCCCTACCACCCCTGCGGAAGGGCCTGCCTCTTCCTCTGCATGTCATTTTTTAAATGACCCTGTGACAAAACTCTTAGTCCCTATACCGCTGAAGGACTGCTGCAGTATAGGTGAGCGGTCAGCAGTGGTGCACGTCAACCCTATCTATTGTGGACCGATAGCGGTCCTTACAGAACAGCAGACTGTACCGCACTCAAGCCTATGTACCGTAGCACCCTATACCAAGTTACCAGTCCTTATAAGAACTTTTGTGGACCAAGCAGGTTGTGTATTAGTGTTTAGCAGACTGTACGTCAGTCCCTATACCGCTGAAGGACTGCTGCAGTATAGGGCAGCGGTCAGCAGTGGTGCACGTCAACCCTATCTATTGTGGACCGATAGCGGTCCTTACAGAACAGCAGACTGTACCGCACTCAAGCCTATGTACCGTAGCACCCTATACCAAGTTACCAGTCCTTATAAGAACTTTTGTGGACCAAGCAGGTTGTGTATTAGTGTTTAGCAGACTGTACGTCAGTCCCTATACCGCTGAAGGACTGCTGCAGTATAGGGCAGCGGTCAGCAGTGGTGCACGTCAACCCTATCTATTGTGGACCGATAGCGGTCCTTACAGAACAGCAGACTGTACCGCACTCAAGCCTATGTACCGTAGCACCCTATACCAAGTTACCAGTCCTTATAAGAACTTTTGTGGACCAAGCAGGTTGTGTATTAGTGTTTAGCAGACTGTACGTCAGTCCCTATACCGCTGAAGGACTGCTGCAGTATAGGGCAGCGGTCAGCAGTGGTGCACGTCAACCCTATCTATTGTGGACCGATAGCGGTCCTTACAGAACAGCAGACTGTACCGCACTCAAGCCTATGTACCGTAGCACCCTATACCAAGTTACCAGTCCTTATAAGAACTTTTGTGGAACAAGCAGGTTGTGTGTTAGTGATTAGCAGACTGTACGTCAGTCCCTATACCAATGAAGGACTGCTGCAGTATAGGGCAGCGGTCAGCAGTAGTGCACGGCAACCCTATGTATTGTGGACCGATAGCGGTCCTTACAGAACAGCAGACTGTACCGCACTCAAGCCTATGTACCGTAGCACCCTATACCAAGTTACCAGTCCTTATAAGAACTTTTGTGGACCAAGCAGGTTGTGTGTTAGTGATTAGCAGACTGTACGTCAGTCCCTATACCAATGAAGGACTGCTGCAGTATAGGGCAGCGGTCAGCAGTAGTGCACGGCAACCCTATGTATTGTGGACCGATAGCGGTCCTTACAGAACAGCAGACTGTACCGCACCCAAGCCTATGTACCGTAGCACCCTAGACAGACCAAGTTACCAGTCCTGATAAAGAGCTTTGTGGAACAAGTGAGTTGTGAATGATTAGCAGACTGCAGCAGAAGGGCAGCAGTCAAGTATAATATTCTTTCTATATTTGGAAGAAAGAATATTATACGTGTACAAGCCTATTACCGTACCACTGATACCAGTCCTGAAAAGAACCTTTGTGGAACTAATAGTAACAGCAAGTCTTTAAAATTATCCTCACTGCCTGACACACTGCTTCCTGCCTGTCCCTATACAAATTGGCAAAAAAGAGTAGGCTGGAACGATTAGCTGGAACAGCTCTTTTGTGGACCTGATAGTAACAGCTAATGATGATGATGATGATGATGATGAAGAAAGACTAATCTGGCTGAGCTGTCCCTAAAATAGCAGCATACAGCGCTCTGTCCCTTTATCTAAACTGACAAAAGAAACTCAGGCTGCTGACCTAACACCTATACCAGTCCTGAAAAGAACTTTTGTGTACCAAATAGCTAGCGTTTTCTCTGTCCCTACTCCACACAGGATCCTTTCCCTACAGTGACAGAAGAAAGAATGTAAAATGGCCACCGGATCGGGTGTATTTATAGGTTAGGGGGAATGTCCAAGTGTCCATGAGCTGTCATGTCTCAATTGGTTGTCCTGTAACACATGATAAACGTGTCACGAAAGGTTAAAGTTCTTGTATACATTAAACACGTAAGTCCGCCGGGGCGAACGACGGAAAAAGGCGTTCGAACCCGCGGACGGCGAAAGTCGGAAATTCGCCGCGAAACGACCGCCGGGCGAACCGTTCGGCCATCACTAGTCATAAACTATATTCATTAAACATTGATATACAAAAAAATCATATTGAACACAAATGTGTATTGAAATATACTCACATCCTATGGGGCAGAAGGAAAGGAAAAACAAAAACAAAAACAGGCACAGATACAAAAAAAAAAAAAAAATGTCTATATACATCCTGAGTCATGGCTAATTTGCTTGAAATTTACATTTAGAGAAAAGGCTTGAAACTAAACGCATCATTGAGCCCAGGAGACCGAGTAGCTCCTAGATTGAATATCCACCTGGTCTCTCGTTGCAAGAGAATATGATTATAATCACCCCCTCTTTCTCCCGGGGGGACATATTCCAGTGGGAAGAAGTGCATAAGGTTGTCATTAAACTGATGATGTAAACCAAAGTGTCGACTAATTGGAGTCTCCATCTTTTTCCCCCGCACCGGGGACACATGGTCCCTGACGCGGTGGAAAAAGGGACGCTTAGTTTTGCCTATATAAAAAGCATCGCACTGGCAAATCATAATATACACTATGCCCACCGATTGGCACGTCACTGCGAATTTGGGTTTGAACAAATGACCATTAGGCAGTAATATAGACCTAGATGCATGTAGGTACCTACAAAAACCACATTTGTGGCAGGGAGCACATCCCTTTCGTTTTTTTCCCACTGTTGGGAGAGGGGTAAAGTGGCTCTGGACTAGGGAATCCTTCAGAGAACGTGATCTTCTGTAGGTGATTCCCGGGTGATCCGGAAGATGTTTAGCTAATACTGGACCCCCCTTCAGAAGATACCAATATCTCTGAAGGATCCCTTTTACTTGCGAGTGTTGTTCATTAAATGTAGTAATGAATCTAACACCAGAGGCCGTTTTAGGTGGTCTGTGACCATGTATTAAGACGGCCCTGTTTTGTTTCCTAGCTTGCGTGTATGCCCTTTTTAGGCCTTTATTGCTGTAGCCCCTTTGGCGTAGGCACAACCCTAGTTTCCTAGCCTCCAGAGCAAAATCTTCTTGATTACTACAGTTACGTCTGAGATGAAGGTACTGCCCATAGGGAATGCTCGATACCAGAGGGGACGGGTGTGAACTTGATGCATGTAGTAGCGAATTAGCCGTGGTGGTTTTTCGGTGGAGAGTGGATTGGATCTCACCTCCCAAATCAGCGAAGATTTGTACATCCAAAAAAGTTATTCTGGAGAGGCTTTTTTCCATGGTGAATCTAAGATTGAAGGAATTAACCCCAATAGATCCACAAAGGTGGCTAAGTCTGTCTCATTGCCTGTCCAAATGAAAAAAATGTCATCAATAAATCTCCGCCACATTGGAATTAAATCAAAAAATCTCTGAAGATTTTCCTGACGAAAAATTTGACGCTCCCATCCCCCCAGGTACAGGTTGGCGTATGAGGGAGCACACTTAGTCCCCATAGCCACCCCCTGCACCTGGAGGTAATGGGAGCGCCCAAACATAAAAATATTGTTGGTGAGGATGAAACGTAGGAGATCCAAAATGAACCTCATATAGTTAGGTGGGATCCCCACACCCTCCACAATGAAGCTCTCGACAACCCGAACCCCCAAATCATGGGGGATCGAGTTGTACAAAGCCTCCACATCCAAAGTTACTAACCAAGTCCCCTCTGATATCGAGACTCCATCCAAGGCCCGCAATAGGTCGGAGGTATCACGTAAGTAAGATGTCAGACCCTCCACATAGGGGCGTAAAAAGTCATCCACCAAGGCACTAGCATGCTCAGTCAAACAGCCTCTCCCCGAAACAATAGGGCGGCCTGGTGGTTTCAGGGGGTGTTTGTGCACCTTTGGTAGAGCATACATCGTTGGCGTTTTAGGATTGGGAACATGTAAATATTCCCAAGTCTTTTTCGTGATTGTTCCTTGTCTGTACCCTGATTCAATAAGCTTGCCAAATTGGGCATTGATATGTCCACTGTGGCTTGCTGGAATTTTTCGATACCATTGTTTATTATTTAATAGGTCTAAAACCATTTTTTCATATTGTGTAACATCCATTATTACAAGGTTACCCCCTTTATCGGCTGGTTTAATCATAATAGCCGTATTGGATTTCAACATAGAGAGAGCCTCCCTTAGTTGTTGGGTTAAATTAGATTGTTTTTGTCCCACCCATCTCGTTTTGATTATTTCTTTTGTAACCTGTTGCACAAATGCCCATATGTTGGGATTATTCTGTAGGATTGGATTGGATTGGAAGCGTCCCCTTTTCCACCGCATCAGGGACCATGTGTCCCTGGTGCGGGGGAAAAAGATGGAGACTCCAATTAGTCGACACTTTGGTTTACATCATCAGTTTAATGACAACCTTATGCACTTCTTCCCACTGGAATATGTCCCCCCGGGAGAAAGAGGGGGTGATTATAATCATATTCTCTTGCAACGAGAGACCAGGTGGATATTCAATCTAGGAGCTACTCGGTCTCCTGGGCTCAATGATGCGTTTAGTTTCAAGCCTTTTCTCTAAATGTAAATTTCAAGCAAATTAGCCATGACTCAGGATGTATATAGAAATTTTTTTTTTTTGTATCTGTGCCTGTTTTTGTTTTTCCTTTCCTTCTGCCCCATAGGATGTGAGTATATTTCAATACACATTTGTGTTCAATATGATTTTTTTGTATATCAATGTTTAATGAATATTGTTTATGACTTTGAATTGCCATGAGGAGCCTTTATATTTTCCTTCTTAGTGAATCTGTACGGGCGCCCCGGGGCAAGATTGACTCACAGCTTATTTAGCCAATTATAGGCTTTGCCAGCTTGCCCCTACTCTAAGTGAGAGGATTTATTTGCCCGCTGTCTGCAATTTCCTTTTTGCCATCCTTTGGAACTGGGGAACTTTCACAGGTTGGCAATATTACTCTGCCATTCCTTTCCCCGTGCTCATGCAGCTTATCTATCTGTCTGGTATACGATTAGGTATACTGCCCATTTCCATCATGGTCGCCTGCGTTTGAAAGACGCTGCTGTCGTTATCAGCGCAGGTGCAGACAGACAATGGGGGGCAAAGCCTTGACTCTTGCCATTTTCCAAAATGGCCGATGCGCTGTAATGACGTAAACTACGTCCTTCGCGCATGCGCAATACCACACGTGCGCGCAGCAAGGAAGTCCTTTTTGAAGACACGCCCGCAGCCCGGCGGTGACGTCAGACGCCGCCGGGCTGGAGCCATGAGATAAAACGCCAGCCCCGTCAGTGCCGGCTAGGCAATTGACGGAGAGGGATCCCCGGACACTCGGAAGTGGACTGAAACTTAACCAAACTGGTTTAAACATCGTTTTGAAAACAGGTATGAGCCTGAAATTTGTGTGGGACTTAGAAGATTTTCTTCTAAGCTCAGCTGGGTAACTTCACCCTGATTCCAAGCCCAATGATGGTATTCATTGATGAAAGATTTCTTTTTTTCTCTTGTTTTAGATCTGCATAGGTAAATGCTTTTTGCCTCAATATATATTTTTCAACTATATCTGACAACACACGGATGATCTTAAAATTACTTGTCGTTTGATACCCCCAAATTGGCTCTAATACAGTTACTTCCTGGACACTTTCCAGGTACGCCTTTGATCCGATCACCACTTGCTATTCAATTTCAAACTTAGAAATTTAGATGTATTTTATTCTTTTTCTCGTGCCTCTACAGACTCCGGGGGAATGTCAAGGCTCCTCAATGGCGCTCTTACTATATTTCATGTATATGTTGTGATTTTCTTCACTTATTAACAACTGACTTCAATACTGTGACAAACAAATATGAACTCACAGACCTAAGGGGTAAGGCGGCCACCTTATAAAAACCTAATTGTAATCCCCAAATTGGAGAATCTTGTTACTACCTGTGTATGTTTACAATATTGGAGTTTATCCAAAAATGTTATGTTTTACAATCACTTTGTTGTCTACTTATAGTTATGTCCTTGTCCTGATAAATTTAACTGTTAAAGTACGAAGCTGTCCTGGTCAAGTGAGATCAGAGCGGGTGCGTTATCTCAAACAAATTGAATGTGTGCTTTGAATTTTGTGGGACACATTGATTGTCTCAAAGAATTCTCCCTTTTAATTGATTATTTTTGTATATTTTCAGTTTTTCTATATATCGGTGCATGCTGCAATGTCCTGAAGAAGCTCAGAAGAGCGAAACATGTAGAAAGAAATAATGCAGCATAAATAATATACAAATGTGGTAATATGTGGAGTTCTGTATGATTCTGCACCAGCTTTTGTATACTTAGATTTGCCATATTGTGTTTACATTAAAAAATTTTCCTTTCTTGGAAATGCTTTTGTATATTTAATAAAACTTTATTGATTTTTATCTACTGTTTATACATTTGGTACTGTCTTAAAAATCCCGGGGGTTGGTTACCCTCCAGTCCCCTGCTAGCTTCTTTCCCATATCTTTAAATGTTCTATGTAATTATTTTTAGTGATCTTTGTCATGTATTCCTGCAGAGAAATAAAGTATTTAAAAAAAAAAGTAATACAACAAAAATAAAAAATAAAATCCCAAGAAGTGTATATTGACTGATTTACGCAAAAGTTATAGCGTCTACAAACTATGGGATAGATTTATGGAATTGTTAGTTACTTTTTTTTTTTTTACTTGTAATGGCAGAGATCAACTTTTTTTTTTTTTTTTCAAATATAATCTTTATTTATTTAACTCCAGAAGGGGCGGTGCCCCATGATACATACAGGAAAACATACAGAGCTATGACTACAAATATCAGTATGACATCAAATATAACAGAGCAGTGTACAAGTCATGAGAGAACAATCAAATAAACGATCGGTCACTGCTCAGATCAAAAGCAACAGCAACCTACGTCATAGCTCAGGTAGACGATTTTGAAATGGGGGTCGACCCCTGCGCTCCCCACGCACAGTGTGAGGGGGGGCATCCAGGGCTGTCAAAGAGAAGGAGTGAAGGGAAGAGGGATGACAAGAGGAAAGAGGGAGGGGGAGAAGAAGAATCAAGAAAGAAAGAGAAGAAAAGAAAAAAAAAAAGAGGAAAAAAGGGGGGGGGGGTGAGAAAATAGAGAAGGCGGGCTAGGGAGAGTCAAGCGGATGTGCGTGGACATGGCGGTGGCCTGAGATACCAACCCTGCAGGGATGATGTGGTAGGGTCAGGTCGTCAACAGACGCTGACCTTCGTCTGAAAATATAAACATACACCATATGTCCCAGGTCTTCTTAAAGACCTCCTGTTTATGTTGGGCCGTGAGGATTAAATCTTCTAGTTTGCGTACTTCTTCCACTTTCCGCAGCCAATGTGCCACAGTCGGGGGAGAACGCTGTTTCCAGTGAAGAGGAATACATGCTTTAGCTGCATTGAGGAGGTGGCAGATCAGTGATCTCCTGTATCTTTTAACGGGGGTTGTAGAATGATGAAGCAGAAAAAAGGCCGCCTCTTCCGGGACAGCATGCTCCGTAAATTTCTGGGTGATGCGGCGAACCTCGCCCCAGAACCCACGCAGCTGCCGGCAGGACCAGAAAACATGGAGCAGGGTACCTCTTTCCTCCTCACACTGCCAACACTGGTCCGACGAGGAAGGGAAGCACCTGTGCAATCGTGAGGGGGTCAGATACCAGCGGTTAAGTACCTTAAAGTTTGTTTCCTGAATCTTAGTACAGGGAGAGGACCTAAGGGCTAGAGTGATAATGCGTTGAGATTGCGTTTCGGAGAACCTACAATTAAGGTCACCCTCCCATTTAGACAGACAGGGTAAGCGCGGGGGATTCCGCGGTGTGGATAACAACGCGTACGTCTGTGAGAGGACGTGTGTCAACGGGTCTGTGCCTGAGCATAAAGCCTCAAATGGGGTTAAAGTTTGCGTGAAGTCCCGGGGACGAGACAGAGAGTGAAGGAAATGATGCAGTGGTAAGGCCTTCCAGAAGGGGAGTCGATACATACCTGACGGTTCAGAGAGTTCGGAAATCGAAGGCCAGCGTCCCTCAGTCATAAATTTAGCCGCATAATCGTGGCCAGCTTCTCTAAGGGGTGCGTACTCAACGCAGCGTAGACCCGGTTCGAACTTTGGGTGACCCAGGATTGGAAGTAAGAGGGACATATTTGACCGAAGGAACTTTTGAGAAGTGGCGTGGTGGCTATGTTTCAATGTCGTCCCTATCAGGGGGTGTGTCTTCATATCTGTCGGGAGGTCTTTGTAGCACCACAGTGCTCCGCGTAAGGGTATGCGGACCTGGGACTGTTCTATATGGATCCAGAGTTTAGAGGCACTATTTCGCCTCCAGTCAAGTATCCGCACAAGATGAGAAGCCAGGTAGTAGGAGCGTATGTCAGGAAGTGCGAGACCACCCCACTGTTTGGGAAGTATCAGTTGTGAGTGGCGCAGCCTAGGTTTTTTATGCGCATAGACAAATCTGGTGAAGAGAGATTGTACTTGCTTAAAAAAAAAGTGGGGGTATATGTATGGGCAATGCTTGGATGAGGTAAATAAATTTGGGCAGGATGCTCATTTTAAGGAGGTTACACCTTCCGAACCAGGAATGGAGACCTCCATGCCATTTCTCTAGGAGCAGTCGGGTTTTGGTCAGTAGTGGCGGGAAGTTAAGTTCAAACGTCCGGGAAATGTCAGCTGGGATTTTTGTGCCTAGATATGTTAGGGCGGTGTCGGTCCATCTGAAGCTAAAACCGGCCTGCAAGTCGGACAAGGTTCGGGAAGGGATCGCTATTCCCATGGCTTCCAATTTAGTGAAATTGATTTTCAGGTGAGAGAGAGCCCCATAATGCTTAAATTCGTTAAGAAGATTCGGCAAGGAGATTGTGGGATTTGTCAGGGAGAACATGAGGTCGTCTGCGTATGCAGAGATTTTACATTGCGAGTTGCCAAACTGGAGCCCTGAGATATCTGGGTTAAGTCTAACGGTGCAAAGGAACGGTTCAAGGGACAGGGCGAAGAGTAAAGGGGACAGGGGGCAGCCCTGTCTCGTCCCATTCCCAATAGGGAAAGGACTCGAGAGGACTCCATTTGCCTTGACTTGAGCCGAGGGGGACGAATAGATGCTGGTGATCCATCTCATCATCTTTTCGCCCAGGCCAATGTGGCGGAGAACAGAAAACGTATAATTCCAATTGACCCTGTCAAATGCCTTTTCGGCATCAGTGTTGACTAAAAGACATGGGATTTTGCGGGAATGCGCGGCATGGAGTAGATTCAAGACCTTTATAGTAGTATCTCTTGCTTCTCTATGGGGTATGAACCCCACCTGATCCAAATGTACAAGGGTCTGGAGATGGTGTGCTAGTCTGGAGGCAAGTATTTTGGAAAACAGTTTTAAATCTAAATTCAACAGGGAGATCGGTCTATAGCTGCCACACTGGTTTGGGTCCTTCCCTTCCTTAGGGATCAGTGAAATATGGGCTCTCAAAGTGTCCCGCGGAAAGTCGGCTCCAGCTCCTAGTGCATTAAAGAAAGACACCAGAATGGAGCCGTAACCAAGGAAGACCTAATATGATAGGAGATGAAGCCTTAGGTAAGACAAGGAAGGATATCCACTCCTGGTGGAGTGTCCCTACTGACATCTTAACAGGAAGAGTCTGGAAGTGGATAGGGCCCCCTGGGAGAACTGTGCCATCAATCGCCAAGACCACCAATGGCGTTGTAAGGGGCAAAAGGGTAAGTCTCATGGAGGATGCAGTTTCCCAATCCATGAAATTGGCAGCGGCTCTGGAATCCAGATGTGCTGAGACCGAACGAGAGGAAGCACCGACATGAAGCAACACAGAAAGGAGAAGACGAGAAGGTGAAGGTGATATTTCAGGGTCTAATACTCCACCTTCCAGATGTATTAGCTCTGAACGTTTTTCCGGACGAAGAGAACAAGTGTCACGGAAATTACCTTTGGCCCCACAATAGAGACATAGGCCGAGAGTTCTGCACCTAGCGCGTTCTTCGGAAGCTAACTTAGTCCAACCCAACTGCATAGGTTCCTCGGTAGGCAGGGGGTGCTCCTCGGATCGAAGAGAAGGGACTGGGGGCTCAGGCTGCCTAAAGAACGGGGAGGGCTGGCGTCTTTTTTCCAGGGCCCTCTCCTGAAAGCGAATATCGATCTGGTTACACAAGGTGATGACACTGTCCAGATCAGCAGGAAGGGATCTTCCTGCTAATTCATCCTTCACTCTATCAGAGAGGCCATGTAAAAAGGTTGCAACTAGGGCCTCATTATTCCAGCTCAATTCAGCTGTGATGATACGGAACTGAAGAGCATACTGTCCCACCGACGTGGACTCTTGACGGAGACGTAAAAGGGCGCTAGCCGCTGAGGAGACACGACCCGGTTCCTCGAAGATATTCCGAAAAAGTTTCAAGAAATCAAACAGGCTAAAAACCACTGGATCATTCAGTTCCCACAGAGGGGTAGCCCAAGCTAGCACCTCGCCGGACAGGAGGGATATGATATATGCTACTTTTGCCCGATCGGACAGGAAGTTTTGGGGCTGAAGCTCAAAATGAATTGTGCACTGGCTAAGGAACCCCCTGCAAGCCTTGGAGTCCCCAGAGAAACGGGACGGAGCTGGCAGTAATAATGCATGCGTGGATGCGACTGGTGCGATAGGTACAGCTGCTGACTGTACTTGAGGCTGCAGGTTCGGGTTTCCCAAGGAAGCCTGTAGCTGCTCGAAGCGGGAAGCCAAATCTTGAAAGAATCGCATCATCTGGGTCTGATGCGATTCTTGGGTCTCAAGTCTGCGAACTAAGTCCTGCAATGGATAGACTGTAGGAAGCGGCACGTCAGCCGGGTCTATGGCTGATAAAACTGTCAGGTCACCTTGAGGCGAGGTGACAGATGCACACCATAGGGATCAGGAGTGCACCGCAAGGTTGTGGACCCTACGGCTGACTGCTGCAGACGGGGGACCGATCCCACTGGGGTTAGAGCGTAAGATTCCCTGGGGCGTGGAGTCTAAGAGCCAGCAGGTGTTCACCAGTGCCTCTAGTGGTGAGAATGGACTTGGCTGCAACTGGCTCCAGGTCGCGACCACCAGGGTCCCCCAGCTCACACCCACAGTAGGCAACAGGAGGATAGGGATAGTGAGGGACAAAGCCAAGGTCGGGGCCACAAGCAGACAGGAATAGTCAGGGACACGCCAAAAGGTCAGGATCACAGGCAAACAGGGATAGTCAAGGACATGTCAAAGTCGGTAACGGAACAACAGAAGAGCACATGACAGGTAACAGGAAGCTAACACACAAAGGTTGATCAGCAGCATTGGCCTGCAGTGCACAGGTTAATATAGAGCTCCCTGATAGGAGCTAAGGTGGAGCCATGCCAGAGGATGGATTACAAAAGCTGACAGGTGAGGGTCGGCTGGTCTCTAGATGAACACATGGGAACAGGTAAGCAGACAAACTATTGCATAACCATGACAATTTATTTGCAAGATGCTATGGCATCTTTTTTGCTCTCTATTGATTTAGTGTGTCTGTTCAATAAAAAAATATATACAGATTCATAAACTGTGGTGAAGCAGCCAAACCAAATGATACCACATCCCAAATTTAATTGAAAAAATTGCACAGGGAAAGAGGTAACAAACCTCTGGGACGGTATCAGGTACGAAGGTAATTTACAGGGCGAATTACTGATCAAAAAATAGACCAAAATTAAAATAAAGTATTTATTAACAACAAAATATTCTAAATTGTTTAAAAACAACCACATTGGTATAGGTACATCCAAGAAACAGCAGCATTTTTACAATTCATTCAATTGGGTCGAGATAACTTTTACCACACTCGACATGTTTCACTCAATTCGAGTTTCATCAGGAGCTTTTGTGGTACAAGTTGCTTGTATACTGTATTGGATAGAAATAAGTACAAAGAAAAGAACATTTTTGAATGTAATTAGAACATTACAAAAAAAACCCTACAAAATGTTTTTTTGTAATGTTCTAATTACATTCAAAATTTTTTGAATTCTTTGTACTTATTTCTATCCAATACAGTATACAAGCAACTTGTACCACAAAAGCTCCTGATGAAACACGAATTGAGTGAAACATGTCGAGTGTGGTAAAAGTTATCTTGACCCAATTGAATGAATTGTAAAAATTCTTCCCCTCACACAGTTAGTAAGTACTCCCTAGGAACACATTTAACCCTCTGCTCATCTTTGATGTTAACACCTTCCCTGCCAGTGTCATTAGGATAGTCACAGTGCATATTTCTGGTACACTGATCACTATTACTGTAACTGGTAGCCAAAGGGGGCGTGGCCGGAAGCTGAAGAGGACGGACGTGTCCGAGTGGAGCTCCGTCAGGGCCTTGCTTTATCCACGTCCATCCTCACCCGCCGCATGGTTTTCCTGCCCACCGGACCATCCATCCTGCCGGTGGGTCTCCTGAGCTCCGGATGGGGCTGTTCTTTTTGGCCACACCGCCGCCGTAATCGGTCCCGCGGCCGCGAACGGCGGGACAGGCCGGACTCTGCCGCCATCTTGCGGCCTACCCCGCTCCTCGGGACCTCCAGGTAGCGAGTCTCGGGTCCCATCTCGAGCCGGATTGCTGGCATCGCTCACCGCTGGGCCTACAGGATACCCCCGCCTGTGCCAGAGATCCGGTGGCCGTCTGTCAGATGCCTGGAGAGAGGCCAGCGTTCCAGCCTAAGAGGTGAGCTCCGGTGGCCATCTTGCTACACCCAAGGCCTCCTGCAGTGTATCTGCTCACCCCCTCCTGCTGCTGGCTTTTTATCCCCTCCAGCAAAGGCATTAACCCCTGCCTCAACGGAGCCTGCCTCCCCCTGAGTGGCTGCCTGCCCACATCATACGCCTCTTCACACCCTGCAACTGCCCTCGGCCTGGCCAGCGGCCATCTTGGTTCACCCAACTCCTTCTTCTACTCCCTGAGGCCTACACTTGCCCGCTCTATGCCCTGGCTTTTGCCTTGACTCTTCCTACCAAATAGTGGTGCAGTGTTTCCTGGAGTTTCCCCCCCCGATTGCTTGGGACTACTGCTGTCTGTTCACCCGCCCCCCCCCCCCCCCGCTGGCTTGTGTTCTCTACCCTGCAACGTCCTATTTTGGGGTCACACCCCGGGTCCCCCTGCTTGACAGACATGTGATCATTCTACATGGGCCTTAGCCGCCTTCCAATGCTCCCGTGCTACTCACAGTCGCTACTTCCATATGGGAAGCACCACATGTAACTGAATATATGCCTAGTCCCAACGCCTCATGGTGAAATACGGGCCGAAACACCTTCCTCAGTCTTTGTCCCCGGATTTGCGGCCCTCACAGACTCTAGATCGCTTTCTGAGCAGGCCAGCCTCCCCTGCTCCATCTCCAGGTTCTTCCACATATGCACAAGTGGCCTCCCAATTATCGGTACAGGACAACTCAAGCTCTCTGTCAAACAGCCACTCGGACACAACGTCCACCCCTGTCACAGTTGAAGTACTTGATGATAAACTGCGAGCTCTCCTGCAAGACTTGACAAGCAATGTTTCTAAGGAAATCGGTAAACTTGCCCATGAGTTGCGGGGGGAGCTTGCTCAGATTGGAGAACGGACTGACGTCCTGGAAACCAAATTTGATGACTTGCTACAGTATGTACACGTCTTAGAAGAAGACAACGCCGGTTTGAAGCAATCTGTCTCTCAGCTCCAGTCCCAACAGGAAGACCTGGAGAACAGGGAACGCCGCCAAAACCTACGTATCAGAGGAGTTCCTGAGGCCGTCAGTGAGGGAGAGATCAAACCGTACCTACTCAGCCTCTTCAATGTTGTCGCCCCTAAAGTCCCAGACATAGACTGGAGATTGGATAGAGCTCACAGATCCTTGGCCCCAAAGCCCCCTGCTGGGGCCAACCCTAGAGACATTATCATACGCTTCCACTACTACGACAGCAAAGAAGCTTTGACCATGGCCACCCGGAACAAGTCTCGTTTGGAATTTAAGGGGGCCAAGATACAAATTTTCAGTGACTTATCCCCTATCACCCTTGCTAAACGTCGTAGCTTTCGCCCTGTGACTACTCATCTGCAGAATCATCAGTTCCCGTATCGCTGGGGTTTCCCCTTTCGCCTATCGGCTACTAAAGACGGGACTCAATACTCCATGAGAGATCTTCAGGAAAGGGAAGCTTTCATACGCAACCTGGGTCTACCACCATTGCCTAGACCCTCATCCATCCCATCCCTGCGCGCCAGAAATCGCAGAAGTCCTTCTCTACTCCCCAGCGTAACCTACATCCTAGGCTCCCTCCTTGATGAAAACTTTCATGTGCAGTGTTTGGTTGGCCTCGGCCTCGGCCCTTATCTCACCATGTTTTCCCCTTGACAGGGGGTGTTTGCAACCTTAGTTATGGGTTGTACCTTTTCTCCTACCCCTATTTTTGGTTGTTGGGACTACAGTATACTGTTCTTACTACCTGTAACTATTGCTGGAAGGTGGCGGGGTCTCTCCAGATGAGCTGGAACCCCTGATGTGCCTCCTTTTGGTCCACGGCTACGGCTGTGGACTCCTAGGAGGTTTCTACCCCCCAGGCCTTTTTTCTAATACTAATGGTTTTTTTTCTATTTTTTAGGCCTTTTTTTTGGCCTTTTTTTCATTTTTTGCTCATTTTGGACGCTCTTTTTTTCACTCTTTAGATGCATTGTTGTTACTATATGCTTTCACCTGCTTTTCATTCCTAGGATACACCACGGAACCCAATATTTTCTTGGTTTGTACGGTTGTATCTGTTTACTGTCTGTTTATTATGGGTACTTTAAGCTTCCACTATTTTGTACACAATGGCTTTGAGGGTACTTACTTACAACGTTAAGGGCTTGAACTCAATTCATAAGCGTTGGTTAGCTCTGAAGGAGTTCAAGTCCTCAAACGCAGATGTGGTCCTAGTCCAGGAGACTCACTTCCGCCCAGGGGGCTCTCTCAAATTTGCAGCCAAGCATTTTCCGGTCTCTTTTATGGCCTCTGACCCCTCTGGTAAAGCAGGGGTTGCGATACTGATTAAAAAAATCGTCCCCATGAAGAAGTCACGTGGTGACGTAACGCGTAGGGAGTGGCCGTAGGACAAACCGGAACTAACGTTAGACTGGCGGTACACGCCAGATCTCTATCTGTTTGAACTTCCTTTTTAAATGTGAGAGTCCATTGCTTTCTCTTAATAAATTTATTTAGTTATTGAAACCACTACACTATTGGAGTCCCCTCTCTCTCTCCTTTCCCTCCTTCCCTCTGTGTTCTCTTTAAGTTTTATACCACGAGGATACAAATGCTGCAGCATTACATACAAGAGGTTGAATTGGCCCTCTAGTGGCAGAAGTCTATACCACTTGGGAATTGTGCACAGGGAATTAAAGGAGAAGTTTACTGGGATCATCTGTATTTTGCCTGATTATACCTGCTTGGAGGTGAGAGTTCTGAGAGCCTGATATTTTGGAACATTTGGTCCTGCTCTTTCTCAAGCTTTTTCACCATACACCTACACTTATTGGTGTATTTATTTATATGAGTTTTTCCATTGACTCTTGTTTTTCACATTTATATATATCATCTTATTTTTTCAGTGGCACGATTTGCGCAGGACTTTTTATTTTTATTCTTTTACTGATTAAAAAAACCTGTCCGTTACGGGTTAAGTCTTCATTTATTGACCCACAGGGTAGATACATTCTCCTGGACTGTGACTACTTGTCCCGTTCTCTTACTGTAATTAACGTTTACACTCCCAACTCGGGTCAGATTCAATTCCTCACTGAGGTCTTGGGTAATCTGGGCACATATGCCCAGCCATTCATGATCATCGGCGGGGACTTCAATATGACCATGTCCGCTAGGAGGGATAGACAGACCGTGTTCTCAGATAACCCCTCCTCCAAAGCGGAACCTCAATCTACTGCGTTTCGCAAACTCATTAGGTCCCATAATTTTTTAGACATCTGGAGGATTAAACACCCTACACACCGGCAATTTTCCCTCTACTCTCCCCCACACAAGATGTACTCCAGATTGGACTATATCTTTGTTACGGCTCCTCTACTAACGTCTGCAGTAGCCTCAGAGTTGAACCCCATGACATGGTCGGACCATGCCTCGGTCCAGCTCGACCTCACCCTTTCCTCCTCTACACCCAGGACCTGCCACTGGAGACTCAATGATTTTCTCCTCCGCGAGTCGGTCACTGAAACTCATTTGTCCCAAAGTTTAGCCGAATTTTTTCAACTTAACGATGGGTCAGTGCGGGACGTGTCCACCCTTTGGGAGGCCCACAAGGCCTTTTTCAGAGGATTGTGTATTTCGGCCGGGTCCCGCCTTAAGCGGGACTCGGCTGCGCAGAGACTGGACATTCTTTCGCAATTGCAAAAAGCTGAGGCTCTGCTCTTGTCCTCCCCTTCGGTGCCTCGTCTTCGCACAGTGACCTCCCTACGCGAAAGGTTAAAATCCTTAGATATGCATAAATGCTCTAAAGCCCTACTTTGGGCAAAACAGAAATGTTATGAGTTTGCCAACAAGCCTCATAGAATGTTGGTGAATAAGCTTAAGCCACGCCCATTTCATTCCTATCCTGATCTCCTTATACAGTCAGATGGCACTCCGACTTACTGCTCCTTAACAATGTCTAAAGTCTTTGGTGCTTTCTACAAAAAATTATATAATTGCCTAGCTTCTGATCCCAATCACGTGTTCTCTCAAGACAGCTTTGATGCCTTCTGTGCTTCCTTGAAATTGCCAGTGTTGTCCTCTTCGCAAGTGGATACCCTTAATGCTACCGTCACGCCAGAAGAATTGGCAGCGGTTGTAAAAGAACTCCCGTCCCATAAATCCCCAGGTCCCGATGGGCTTCCCTATATTTATTATAAAACTTTTCTTCCGACACTAAGCCCTCACTTGCTAAATCTTTTTACCTCCCTACAGAAGGGCATTGTGCCTCATTCTCAGTTCCTCCATGCACACATTACAGTTGTCCCGAAACCGGGTAAATCCCCTACTCTACCGGATAATTACAGACCCATAGCCTTACTTAACTCCGATTATAAGATCAGGTGGGAATTGTCCTGGGTAGACGGGCTGGTGACAACACTAGACGTACCATTGACCTCATAGACTTGCTCAATAGAACATCCCGCCCTGCCATTATTTTGAGTTTAGACGCACAAAAAGCCTTTGACAGGCTGGGATGGCCTTACATGTTTGCCACGCTCCAGCGTTTTGGCTTTTCTGGTTCTTTTCTGTCAGCCCTGCAGGCCTTGTACTCGCTTCCCATGTCCCAAGTCCAATTGGCATCTTATAGATCCCCGCTCTTTACACACAGTAATGGCACTAGACAGGAATGCCCTCTTTCCCCCTTGCTGTTTATATTGTGCCTTGAGCCTTTGGTTGCAGCTATACGGGAGGACCCGGACATAAGCGGAATCTCCCTCAGACTGAAAGAATACAAGTTGTCTCTTTTTGCAGACGACATACTCCTCACCTTGACGAAACCTCACATCTCCCTTCCCAAGCTTCACACTCTTTTAGATACATTCAGCGGACTCTCGGGATATAGGGTTAATACAACTAAAACTGAAGCGCTCCCCATTCATATTCCACCCTCGCTTCTAGCTTCTTTGAAACACAAATTCCCCTATCATTGGTGCCCTGTTTCCCTCAAGTACCTTGGCATCAACTTGACCGCCACGTACAGCTCCCTCTACGAAGCTAACTTTATCTCTCTAATCGCGGAAACACATAGCCTGCTTCGAGGTTGGACAACATGCCCTCTGTCTCTCATGGGCCGGATTAATGTATTAAAAATGGCCATACTCCCTAAGTTTTTATATCTCTTTGAAACGTTACCAATTGCTATTCCCATGCCTCAGCTTAGGAATATTCAACGGGCCTTTACTAAATTTATATGGGGGAATAAATTGCATAGAATAGCCCAAACAGTGGTTTTTGCTCCACGGTCCCATGGAGGGTTGGGAGCCCCCGATATAGTGAAGTATTATTATGCAACTCATCTTCTGGCGGCTATCTCCTGGTCGTCGTATTTCGCTACCAGTAGATGGTCAGAGCTGGAAATGAGTGTTATCAACCCTGTTCATCCTTGCTCCATGCTGTGGTCAGATCTGCCCTCCTCTATGGCTCAGCTTAGGCGCATAAGCCTTGGGCCGATGCTCTTTACTCTGTCCATATGGAAAAAGTGTCATAGGAAGTTCTCTCTCTCTCTTCTCCATGCTCACCCCTGTTAAATGTCATCTTCAACCCAGATCTGCCAGACAGTCTCTCTGTGAAGAATATGTTTCCTTGGTTCAGTTCGGGCATCTTCCAACTCCGCCACCTGGTGCACCCGATATCTCGCAAATTCCTATCTTTCCCAGAGCTTCAGAATAAATATGACATCCAGAATCGGCTCCTTTTTTCATACCTTCAATTTAAACACTATTTTCACTCCAGATCTCCTGACCTGACCTTAGTCAACCCTAGCGCCTTTGAAACTTTGTGCTCCCAGGGTCCTTGTCAGAAAGGCCTTATATCCTCTATTTACAGCATCCTTCACAATTCAATCTCTCCCACCACGGATGCCAACCTCTACATGAGGAGATGGGCCACAATTCTACCGATTCCCTTAACTCTTTCTCAATGGCAGGACATCTGGACGTCCACTTCTAAAGTCTCTAGATGTGTGGAGCAGAGAGAGACAGCTTATAAGATACTGATGTTTTGGTACAAGACCCCTGAAATGTTACACAAATACGATCACACCGTATCTAAGCTGTGTTGGAGGTGTCTACGAAATGAAGGCACCCATTATCATATTTTCTGGAGCTGCCCTTTGATTGTACCTTTTTGGTCTATGGTCCAATCCCTACTCCAATCTGTATTGGGGATAGCTATCCCTTTAGACCCTAGGCATTATTTGCTAGGCCTACCTATTGCAACGCTATCTAAATACGCCAAGAAGCTGACAGCTTATATCCTCCTAGCTGCTAAGAGAGTGATCCCTGTCCTCTGGCTGTCCCCTTCCCCCCCCGACTCACTCACAGCTAATCTCCGCCATTGCATATATGCGCAGGATGGAACATATGACTGCCCTGGTACAGGACTCCCTACCCAAATTTTCTAAAATATGGGACAGATGGGACAACTCCATATTTAACCCTGAGACAACACCCTGATCTGTAGATACGAACTCTCAGGCGGCGTACACACGCGGGGACTGTCTGCCGAAACGAAGTTCGTCAAACAGTCCGCTCAAACTTTTGAATGAACGAACACGCCCACACACGGCACTTTTTGAGCGGACAAATACGGCAAACTTTGTTCGTCGTACTAAGTCCGCGCAACTTTTGAAATGAGCGGACTCGCCCACACACGAGGCAACAGTCCGCTCATTTCGAGCGCGTGTCAAGGTAGGCGGGGCCCGCGACGGAGACGTCGCGGGCTCCGCCGCCTGGAATGGATGTAGAGGGGAACCCCAACGCCGAAAAAAATCGGCGTGGGGGTCCCCCCAAAGTCCACAGCAGACCCTTGTCCGAGCACGCTACCCGGTCGGCCAGGAAAGGGGGGCGAGCGAGCGCGCCCCCCCTCCTGAGCCGTACCAGGCCGCGTGCCCTCAACATGGGGGGTGCCTTGGGGAAGGGGGGGCCGCGCGCCCCCCCACCCCAAAGCACCTTGTCCCCATGTTGATGAGGACAAGGGCCTCTTCCCGACAACCCTGGCCGTTGGTTGTCGGGGTCTGCGGGCGGGGGGCTTATCAGAATCCGGGAGCCCCCTTTAATAAGGGGGCCCCCGGATACCGGCCCCCCACCCTATGTGAATGAGTATGGGGTACAATGTACCCCTACCCATTCACCTGTAAAATAAAAGTACCCAAAAAAAAAACACAACACACGAGATAAAATATTTTATTGCACAGCTCCGGGGGTCTTCCGTCTTCGGGGGTCTTCTCGCCGGACTCCTCCGCTATCTTCTTGTAGCTCTTTTGCTAGCGGAGGAGTCCGGCTTTCTTCCTCCCCGCCGCCGGCCTCTTCTCCCGACTTCGGGGGTCTTGTCCCCCTCTTCGGTTCTTCTGCCGGTCTTCTGTCGCCGCTGTCGCCGCCGCCTTCCGTTCTTCTTCTTCTTCTTGTTCTTCTCCAGGAGATGTTGACACGTCGCTCTCTCCGGCCGGAATGCCAGAGCCGCGCTGAGCGTCCACTTATATAGTGACAATGGGGCGGTGTCACATGGTATATGTCACATGGGTTGGTCACATGGTGACCCCGCCCCCTTACGATGTCATAGTCCCCATGTGACATCAACCCATGTGACCAACCCATGTGACATATACCATGTGACACCGCCCCATTGTCACTATATAAGTGGCCGCACAGCGCGGCTCTGGCATTCCGGCCGGAGAGAGCGACGTGTCAACATCTCCTGGAGAAGAACAAGAAGAAGAAGAAGAAGAAGAAGAACGGAAGGCGGCGGCGACAGCGGCGACAGAAGACCGGGCCACCGCCTGCAAAAGAGCTATAAGAAGGCGCGGTGGCCCGGCAGAAGAACCGAAGAGGGGGACAAGACCCCCGAAGTCGGGAGAAGAGGCCGGCGGCGGGGAGGAAGAAAGCCGGACTCCTCCGCTAGCAAAAGAGCTACAAGAAGATAGCGGAGGAGTCCGGCGAGAAGACCCCCGAAGACGGAAGACCCCCGGAGCTGTGCAATAAAATATTTTATCTCGTATTTTACAGGTGAATGGGTAGGGGTACATTGTACCCCATACTCATTCACATAGGGTGGGGGGTCGGTATCCGGGGGCCCCCTTATTAAAGGGGGCTCCCGGATTCCGATAAGCCCCCCGCCCGCAGACCCCGACAACCAACGGCCAGGGTTGTCGGGAAGAGGCCCTTGTCCTCATCAACATGGGGACAAGGTGCTTTGGGGTGGGGGGGCCGCGCGGCCCCCCCCTTCCCCAAGGCACCCCCCATGTTGAGGGCACGCGGCCTGGTACGGCTCAGGAGGGGGGGCGCGCTCGCTCGCCCCCCTTTCCTGGCCGGCCGGGTAGCGTGCTCGGACAAGGGTCTGTTGTGGACTTTGGGGGGACCCCCACGCCGATTTTTTTCGGCGTTGGGGTTCCCCTTTAAGTCCATTCCAGGCGGCGGAGCCCGCGACGTCTCCGTCGCGGGCCCCGCCTACCTTGACACGCGCTCGAAGTGAGCAGACTTGCCTCCGAGCGGGAACAGTTTGCTCATTTCGAAAGTGGCCTACACACGGGCGGACTGTTCGCTCAAACCAAGTTTCAGCGGACAGTTTTTCGGAATTTCCGAAAAACTTTGTTCGTCAAACTGTCCGCTGAAACTGTCCGCTGAAGCCCCACACACGAGCGGACTGTCCGCTGAAACACTGTTCAGCGGACAAAGTTGAGCCAACAGTCCGCCCGTGTGTACGCGGCCTCAGGAATGTTTTCCTAAGGTTTAATCTCAGGATTCTAACTCTACGTCCCCTCCACAAATTATAACTCTTGGTTTACCTACGTATCTTTGTTTGCGGATCTGTGGTGTATCCTCTTTCCCTTCCCCCCCAACGTGATGTATCAAGATATCAACATTTTATATCCTGCCTGCGGCGGTTTTTGCTGTTACAGTTGCATTGTCAATTTTGATTGTCTGTATCGGAAGTATATTTTTTCTGTTATGCAAAAATCTTTTTTCAATAAATATACATTTAAAAAAAACTGGTAGCCAAAAAGTGTCGTTTAGTGTCTTTGTAAATTCTGCTGTTTCTTGGATGTACCTATACCAATGTGGTTGTTTTTAAACAATTTAGAATATTTTGTTGTTAATAAATACTTTATTTTAATTATGGTCTATTTATTTGATCATTAATTCGCCCTGTAAATTACCTTCGTACCTGATACTGTTAAAAGTCCCAGAGGTTTGTTACCTCTTTCCCTGTGCAATTTTTTTAATTAAATTTGGGATGTGGTATCATTTGGTTTGGCTGCTTCACCTCAGTTTATGAATCTGTATATTTTTTTTATTGAACAGACACACTAAATCAATAGAGAGCAAAGAAGATGCCACAGCATCTTGCAAATAAATACAAAACCCATTGTAGTATCAATTATGATCTGCCTTCAAAGCTCACATTTGTTTGACCTAGTAGTGCTGTGTTTTAACCCTTTAAGTGCATTGAGATTTTGGTCTGTTAAACAAAGTAATCTATATTTTTTTTATAGTAACCATTATAGCATTTAGGTTTGTTCGTTTTTCCTGTTGACAAGTAATTTGGCTGATTTGCTAGATGGAGAGATGAGTTACAAAAGCAACGTCTCAGCAGAGCATAGAAAGCTACACTGAGAAACACACAACAGGAAATTGTACTTTGAAGATAAAAAAAAAAAACTGCAAGCTATATAGGAAGTGTAAAAGATCAGACACTGAAATTTATAAAATCACAAAGTAAAATCTATTTTATAAAGTAGTGGAAAATGAAATGTAGGGCTGAAATTGTTGCTGCAACTAATCTGTGAAATCTGAACTACACTGTGCAAGTTAACATGTTCTATTCAGTATTTTTAATGGATATGTGACTTGAAGCACCTTCATTAGGTAAAACAGTAAAGATAGTGAACAAAGTAATAAAACCAAGATGAAAAATAAATTGGCATTTGAACTATGATATATGCACATTCAGAATACAAGATTGATGGCTATAATATTCATGTTATCATTACAGCACAAACTGTGTGTCTTTATATGCCTAAATGCTCCTATGTTTTCTACACGTTGTGCACTTTATTTTAAATATCACATAAATTACTCTGCCTTATGTAGAGCGTTATACATTTCAAGTTGCTTGCATCTATATTCCAGAAACAGTATGTGGAATTTATGAACCACAAACAAATTCTACTACCCCCTGTAGGAGCCGCTGGTTAAGGTGGGCCCTCTGTTCTTTGCCCCAACCTCCCTAAGAACTTCAGCCCCTCTGACACACTAGGTTGTGTGTACACAGCATGCAATAGCCCAGAAAATCACTGAAAGTAATATCTGGCAACCATTAATACTACCATGTCCAAGAAAACAGGCACTGAGCCCGTTAGTAAAGACAAAATTTATATATTGTCACCCAAAATTGTGGGTAAAAAGGCGAGCATGAAAATGGATTACCAAAGGCAATAATACTCAAAGTGATGAGTAAAAAGCACTAGGCATAGGATGACACTTGACATCCAGATCAGCATATGCAGTACTAAAGTCACCAAGTGCAGCATTTGGCAGTAATAAAGCTTAATTTACTGAATACAGGAGACAATACTGTCAAAGTAAATTCTTCTGCCAGTTACCTTTGGGGTCTTTTAGAAGCTGTGGTTCACTTAGCATGCAGTAAAGATGTGATATAGGTGCAGTGTAGATGCCGGTCAAATGAAGTGACAGTTTGGTATAACTGCAGTATAGGTTTGATATGGGTGCAACAGTTTGCTAGAAATGCGATATAGGACTGGATGCACTTGGTGTCCTGCGCTCAGTGGCTCAGTTTATACTAGCATCGTCAATAAGGGGCAGATAGCTCTCTTACCAGTTCCCGGGTGATGCTGTGGACACTTGCTGTAGATGGGGGCACCCCCCTCAGTCTCTCCCTGAAAGCCTCTCATGAACAGTGGTGGGAAGCAGAGGGTGTGTGAGAAATGCTGCACTGCCCCCAGGTGTCCTCACTCTGAGTCTCAAGCTTGCATCCCTACTGGAAGGTGAATACTGAGACTGAGGCGCTCTCTCTGTCTCTTCCTCAGCACCAAGCGACAGAACTTTTCTGGGCAGTTTAATAAAAATCTTCTCTCCAGTCCTCTTATGCCATGTACACACGATCAGACTATCCGGCGGACTTAGTCGGGAGGACAATCCGCTGGACTTTGCAGCGGAGGTCTGACGTGCTTTCCAAACGAGCAGACTTGCCCACACACAAACAGACTTTTCCGGCAGATAATCCGCCGGACTTTTGGCAGAGGTCCGCCAGACTTTTGAAATGAACGGACTTGCCCCCACATGGAGTAAAGTCCGTTCATCTTGAACGGGTCTCCAGTTAGACGGGACTAGCGAAGGAAGTCAATGTCGCCGCCTCCATCAGCGAGATTGACACCTCGCTAGCCCTGTCGCCTAGAAAACCGGGCCAACACTAGTAAAAAAGCTGTAAGAAGATAGCGGAGGCCCGGCAGAAGAACCGAAGAGTGGGACAAGACCCCCCAAAGTCGGAAGAAAACCCCCAAAGACGGAAGAAGACACCCAGATGGCGGTGACTATGAAGAAGAAAGCTCGGCTCCTCCGCTAGTTAAAGAGCGGTAAAAGAGCAGAAGCTAGCGGAGGAGATGGCAGGAAGACTCCCGAAGTCAGAAGAAGACCCCCGAAGCTGTCTAATAAACTACTTTAAAAACCTGTGTTGTGTTTTTTTATTAACCCTTTTTCCCACAGTTGAAAGGGGGCTCCCAGATTCTGATAAGCCCCCCCGCCCACAGACCCCGACAACCAACGGCCAGGGTTGTCGGGAAGAGGCCCTTGTCCTCATAAACATGGGGACAAGGTGCTTTGGGTTGGGGGGGTCGTGGGGCACCCCATTCCCCAAAGCACCCACCCCCCATGTTGAGGACATGCAGCCCAGTATGGTTCAGGAGGGGGGGGGGGCGCTCACTCGTCCCCACCCCCTTTCCTGACCGGCCAGGCTGCGTGCTCAGATAAGGGTCTGGTACGGACTTTGGGGGGACCCCCACGCCGTTTTTTTGGCATGGGGGTTCCCCTTAAAATCCATACCAGGCGACGGGGCTAGCAAGGTGTCAATCTCGCCGATGGAGGTGGTGGCATTGACTTCCTTCGCTAGGCCCGTCTACTTCGAGTCCCGTTCAAAATTATTGGACTTCACTGCGTGTGTGGGCAAGTCCGTTCATTTCAAAAGTCTGGCGGACTAGCACACAGATGGGCAGATTGTCCGGCGGACTGCCGAGTCCGGCGGACAATTTAGAGTCAAGACTTCTTTCTAAGTCTGCCAGACTTTTGGGAACAAAAAGTTTGCCGGAGCCCACACAAGGGCGAATTGTCTGGCAGACTCTGGTGGATAGTCCAATCGTGTGTACTATTGGGATCTGTAGTCCAAAGAGACTATGGGTCCTGTTATAAGGCTGCTCTCCCAAAGTAAAACTTCCAGTATTCTCAGCACTCTGCATAGAAGTTTATGGGCTTGCTTGGCTTTAGCTGTCCCCCTGCTTGCTAGAGGAGAATGGTGCAGCATAACATCAGTATCTAAGTAGAACATGTAAGTAACCTGATTGTAAAGGGGAAAGTCTCCTTCTCTATATTTCTGTACTCCCGCACCTGGCTACACACACAGACCAAATCTAATTATATTTTGAAAGGTCACATCATAAACACACTTTTGCCAACTGTCTTATTTATGCATCAAATAGTATTAAAGGATTAACATTAAAACCAGAACATTTTAGAAAGAGATTTCAATAATGGTAGCCTACTTGTAGGCAGGGTGCTCTTTACATGCACATGACCAGTATATGTGTCAGAAACCATGAAAACAGACCAAGACAGAAGCACAGTTAAATCACACTTGTTTAGTCAAAACATAGCCAAAGTTCAGTAACCGTAACGGATAGTCAGTCAAGCCAGAAGTCAGGGATCAATAAAGTGGAACAGCAAGCAGGATCTGGAGCCAGAAGGGATGTCAGCAAAGCCAGTCTTTAAACAGGAATGCAGGCGATGTTTCTTGTGACCTCCTCTGGACTAGACGGCTTAAATTGGCAGGACTGACGAGTAGGATATGATCAACAGCTGAGTAACTCTGGAGAGAGATGGGAGCTGGCAATTAGCCGACAGCTGAGCGGCCAGCTCAGAGTAGGAAGAGCTGAGCCCAGCCCTGACAGTGCCCCCTCCTCAACGACCCCTCCCCCTCGGAAGACCACCAGGCTTGAGGCGAAAATGTCTATGGAAATCACAGAGGAGGAAAGGGGCATGTACAGTAGGTGCCCGTGATATTGTGTCAATCTCGCCGCTTTTATCGGCGAGATTGACACCCTGCGAGCCCCATTGCGGGAGCCAGCACCCCGAGCTGGCTCGCATCGGGAAAAGAAAAATTTTTATTTTCCTTTCCTAATAAGCGACAAGCATTGCTGACATTGAGGCCGTGTTCACACTGGTGCGAGGATCTGAATTGGATTCCCACCAATACCAGGCACTGTATTTGGTATGAATCTTAAGGGAGAACTCCACGCAAAATTTTAAATAAAAAAAAAACGGCATGGGTTCCCCCTCCAGAGGGGGCCCTTAGGTCTGGTAGGGATTTTAAGGGGAACCCCTTACGCCGAAAAAACGGCGTGGGGGTCCCCCCAAAGTCCATACCAGACCCCTATCCGAGCACGCAGCCTAGCCCTCAACATGGGGGGGTGGGTGGCTGCGGCCCCCCCCAAAGCACCTTGTCCCCATGTTGATAGGGACAAGGGCGTCTTCCCAACAACCCTGGCCGTTGGTTGTCAGGGTCTGCAGGCAGGGGGCTTATCAGAATCTGGGACCGGGGGTCTTCTTCTGACTCCTTCGCGCTCTACGGTTCTTCTCCCCGCTGTCTTCTCCCACTCTCCGCTCTCCTGCGTCTTCTCCCACTCTCTGGCGTCTTCTTCTGGGCTCCTCCGCTATCTTCTTCCAGCTCTTTTACCAGCGGAAGAGCCCGGTCTCCTCCGTCCTTATTCCCTCCTCTCTCTTCTTTATTCTTCCAATGTTGACACAATGCTCTCTCCCACTGTAATGCCATGTGAGTGCTGCGCGATCACTTATATAGAAATGGGGCATGGTCACGGGGTAATGTCACACGATGGCCCTACCCCCTTATGACATCAGGTCCCGTGGCATGCTGGGACTATAACGTCATAAGGGGTGGTACCACTGTGTGACATCACCCAGTGACCATGCCCCATTTCTATATAAGTGATCGTGCAGCGCTCACACTGCATTACAGTGGGAGAGAGTCGTGTCAACATCGGAAGAATAAAGAAGAGAGAAGAGGGAAGAAGGACAGAGGAGACCAGGCTCCTCTGCTAGTAAAAGAGCTGGAAGAAAATAGTGGATGAGCCCAGAAGAAGACTCCGGAGAGCGGGAGAAGACGCCAGAAAGCGGGGAGAAGAACCGTAGAGCGCAAAGGAGTCGGTAGAAAACCCCCGGTTGGTGGCGATGACGACGAAGGAGAAAGCTGGGCTCCTCCGCTAGTGAAAGAGCTGTAAGAAGATAGCGGAGGAGCCTGGCGAGAAGACCCCCAAAGTCGGAAGAAGACCCCCGAAGCTGCCAAATAAATTACTTTGAAAACCTGTGTTGTGTGTTTCTTTAATCAACCCCTTTTCCCCCAGGTGAATGGGTAGGAGTACTGTGTACCCCATACTATTCACATATGGTGGGGGGACGGGATCTGGGGGCCCCCTTATTAAAGGGGGCTCCCGGATTCCGATAAGCCCCCCACCTGCAAACCCTGACAACCAATGACCAGGGTTGTCAGGAAGAGGCCCTTGATCCCATCAACATGGGGACAAGGTGCTCTGGAGTGGGGTGCCACAGAGCGCCCCCTTCCCCAAAGCACCCACCCCCCCATGTTGAGGGCACACGGCCTGGTATGGCTCAGGAGGGGGGGGGGGCGCTCGCTCGTCCCCACCCCCTTTCCTGACCGGCTGGGCCGCGTGCTCGGATAGGGGTCTGGTATGGATTTTGGAGGACCCCCACTCCTTTTTCTCGGCGTAAGGGGTTCCCATTAAAATCCCTACCAGACCTAAGGGGCTGGTATGCCCCTGAAGGCATGCAGGTTAGAGAGGCGACATTGTCGCTTATTTCTCCTGCTCGCTGCTATAGGAAAATGTGAAATTTTCCTATCGCAGCCAGCACGAGAACCAGCGTGATGGGATAGCGCTGATTAGAGAAGTCTGGCGCCGAGAACCAGCGCTACGGGATCGCGCTGGAAACACAATATCGGTGGCACCTACTGTACGTCTGAGGATGAGACCCAAGAGCATTCCTCTGGACCATACCCTTTCCAATGCACAATAGACTGTACATTATACTCCTCATGGTTCTTTACCAAGGTGGTAAAGCGGTTGCAGATCAAAGGTTTTAATAAGAAGACATGAAATACATGAAATAAATTACAAATATGCATATTAGAAGGAAGGTCTAATGAGTAAGCCACTGGGTTAATCCTGCAAAGAATACGGAAAGGCCCAATAAACCGAGGTGCGAACTTCAGTGAGGGAAAACAAAGTCGGAGGTTGCGAGATGACAGCCAGACCCTGCCCCCAACCAGGTAGATAGGTGCAGGCCGGCATCTGCGGTCAGCATGGAGTCTGTACCTTTCATTAGCATGAAGCAAAACCTCCTGGACTTGTGCCCAAGTGGAATGAAGACCATGGAGATACTGCTCTAATGCAGGAATAGTCAGGCAACATGGAAGGTTGGAAATCATAATTCGCCATATTTGGGAAGCAGAATTCAAGACACTGTTGTGAGTCTGTACCGTTCATTAGCATGAAGCAAAGCCTCCTGGACTTGTGCCCAAGTGGAATGAAGACCATGGAGATTCTGCTCTAATGTAGGAATAGTCAGGCAACATGGAAGGTTGGAAACCATAATTCGCCATATTCGGGAAGCAGAATTCAAGGCACTGTTGTGAGATAACTCTGCCCACGGTAATAGGTCTGTTGTTATGATGGTCAGAAATATAGCAACGTAGGAATTGCTCCAAGGACTGATTGGCTTGTTCTGTGGCCCCAATAGACTGCGGGTGATACGCAGAGGAAAAAGCAAGCTGAAATCCCAACTGTGCACAAAAGGCTCGCTAGAACCGGGACACAAACTGACTACCCCTGTCCGAGACAATCTTTATCCAATGCTGGGATTAAAAATGTTACTTTGCCTCTGTTCTCTTCTCCATGCTTTCTTTTAAAGCAAAGCAGACCATCGTGTACAATATAAACATAATATTTTCTGTAGAAAACAAAATCACCCACATTTAAAGCGGGATTCCACCCTAAAGTGGAACCTCCGCTGATCGGAACCCCCCCCCCTCCGGTGTCACAATTGACACCTTTCAGGGGGGAGGGGGGTGGAGATACCTGTCAAAGACAGGTATTTTCACCCACTTCCGGGCATAGACTCCCACGGGAGTCTACGCCATTTCCTGCCCTGCCGCGCTGTCTGCTGGGACACACAAGGGGTCCCAGTGACAGCGCGGAGATTTCCTATTGCGCGGTGCGGCTCGCGCATGTGCAGTAAGGAACCGGGAAGTGAAGCCGATTCGCTTTACTTCCTGATTCCCTCACCTCGAATGGCGGCGGCAGCAGCCGAGGCCCGAGCGGTCGATCGACCTCGGCTGCCGGCATCGCTGGAACCCAGGACAGGTGAGTGTCTATTTATTAAAAGTCAGCAGCTGTAGTATTTATAGCTGCTGGCTTTTAATATTTTTTTTTTGGGCGGAATCCCTCTTTAACCACTTTCAGACTGGACCATTTTGCTGGTCAAAGACCAGACCACTTTTTGCGATTCGGCACTGCATCGCTTTAACTGACAATTGCGCGGTCGTGCGACGTGGCTCCCAAACAAAATTGACGTCCTTTTTTTCCTACAAATAGAGCTTTCTTTTGGTGGTATTTGATCACCCCTGCAGTTTTTATTTTTTGCGCTATAAACAAAAAAATAGAGCAACAATTTTTTACTTTTTGTTATAATAAATATCCCCCAAAAATATATAAAAAACATTTTTTTCCCTCAGTTTAGGCCGATACGTATTCTTCTACATATTTTTGGTAAAAAAAATCGCAATAAGCGATTACTGATTGGTTTGCACAAAAGTTATAGCGTTTACAAAATAGGGATAGTTTTATAGCATTTTTATTAATAATTTTTTATTATTTTTTTTTTACTAGTAATGGCGGCGATCAGCGATTTTTATTGTGACTGCGACATTGTGGGGGACCCATCGGACATTTTTGACACATTTTTGGGACCATTGTCATTTATACAGTAATCACTGCTATATAAATGCAGTGATTCCTGTGTAAATGACACTGGCAGTGAAAGGGTTAACCAGTGGGTGGCAGTGTAGGGGTTAAGTGTACCTAGGGGTGTGTTACTAACTGTGGGGGGGTTGGGCTTTCATTTAGTGAACACTGATCTCTGCTCCAATCACATGGAGCAGAGATCAGTGTCACTAGTTGCTAGGCAGAAGGGAGAAATGCTGTTTACACGGCATTTCCTCCATTCAGCCGTCCCGTGAGACAATCGTGGGGATGCGGCGCGCTCCCAATGGCAGGGCGGCATTGAAGATTGGACGTACATGTACGCCAATATGCCTGCCCGTGCCATTCTGTCGACGCACATCATCGTGCGCAGGTCGGGAAGTGGTTAAACGTGCTTGCCAGCGTGATGGGGATATTTCATATTTCCTTATAAAAGCTCACAATATCCTTGTTACCTGAGCTGACTTCATACCAAAGGAATGTCATTACAAACTCCTCCTTAACTTCCCCGGCGGTATGATTATGTCAGAATTTATATGCTCAAAGTGATACATTGTTTTGCATGGAAATTTGCCGTTTAATATTGTAGGCTTGTAATTCTTAGGAATACACTTAAATCTGTCCAAACAAGAGTCTAGTAGACAGCCCGGGTATGATAAAGTTTGAAACACAAAATCATAAATTATAATATAATAAATAACTATAAATAATTATAACAAATAATAATATAATAATAACAAAAAATATTCAATAAAATAATCAAATCAAAAACACTGAAATTTGCTCAGTTGCAGAATTGTTGCTGTCATTACTTTCAGTGTTTGATGAATTTCCTCACAAATCACTATCGCTCAATTCTGCAAGTGATTCAAATTTATTATCACTGTTTTCTAGCTGGTCTAAAACCGCTTTTGCTGTAAAGGGACACTTTTTTCGTTGCTATGGACATTCTCCAGTTTTCAGGCAGAAAGAACAGTATACATAATATAAAACTTCATACAGGGCATTGGACAAACCACTAGGGACAAAGGGGATGTGACATAATTTTCTACAGTAATGTAATCTGTAAGATTGTAACACATTTAAAACTTGGAATATTCGGTCTCATCTCAGAGTTGCTATCATGCAAGCATCTAATCTGATCATCTGTGCTACTATTCAAATGCGGGCAGAACTCCATGGTGGAAAAGGAATCTTTAGTTAAGTATTCGTGTTATATTTTTTGTTATAATTTCACTCACCTGCTTGCATTTTGCAAGTGGATTTTGAGGGCTGGCGAGTCTGAATTGTATGGGAGTCGTTCTCCCAGAGATCATAGGGGAAGAGAGAGGAGAGCCGAAACTGCCTGGTTTATCAGAGCGCCGGGGAACGTAACAGCTTTCATTTCAATAGCTGTATGTTCCCCGCCACTCACCATCATATACAACCCCTCCTCTTTGTCCGGGCACTTTGATAGACAGATCACCTGTCCAGTCCTGGGACAGGTGATCTGTCTATCAAAGTTCCCCAGACAAGGGGGAGGGGCTGTATATGATGGCGCGTAGCGGGGAACACACAGCTATTGGAATGAAAGCTGTTGTATTCCCTGGCACACTGATACACCAGGCAGCGGCTCTACTCTCTCTTCCCCTGCACAGGTAGGCTGCATTAGTGACACAGGCTACATTGGGGACAAAGGCTGTACTGGGGGCATAGGCTGTACTGAAGACACAGGCTGTACTGGTGACACAGGCTGCACTGGCAGACACATGTTGCACTGGGGACACAGGCTCACATGCTGCACTGGCTGACACAGGCTACATTGGTAGGCACAGGCTGCATTGGCGGCACAGGCTGCACTGGTGGGCACAGGCTGCATTGGGGACACAGGCTGCACTGGAGGACACAGGTTGCACTGGCGGACACAGGCTGCATTGGTAGGCACAGGCTGAATTGGGGACACAGGCTGCATTGGTAAGCACAGGATGCACTGGCAAGCACAGGCTTCATTGGTGGACACGGGTAAAGTTGTTGTTAATATTTATTTTTATAACTTAATTCTGCATAAAACATTTAAGTGTAATTTCATGAGATCATATATGAGGGTGTGATTGGTAGCAGGGTATGGTAGGGGTTGGGCAGGGCAACTGGTGGCAAGTAACCCTTGAGGCCTGGCTAGTAGCACATGACTTTAAATTTTGAGCCCTGTTATACCTACAAGTGTTCGTGTGATCTCTCTTTGCACATCTCAAATACAACCCACAAAGCGTAAACTATCATGTAACCGTGATAAAACACAACATGAATTTACTTGTCAGTATGTGCATTAAGGCTGCTCAGATGATCCTCTGCAGGCACACAAACACATATCTCACTGCTAGCAGGTAGGTAGCAGTTAGAAATGCATAGCTCCTAACTGGCCCTGATTTCGAGGGACTGTCCCTGATTTGCAAAAATGTTCCTCGGTCCCTCTTTATTCCTCATTTGTCCCTCATTTTGGTCTGATCTATATAGTTGTATATAAAATGCACTTTTTATCTTTCAAAAAGTGTTTCCCAGTGCTAAACCTTCCGTCCCATTTCTAAATTGCTATATTTGCAAATTTCAAAATCAGTATAAAGGAATAATAGTAATAAAAAAAAGCACTTGTGGGTTAACTAATCTTTTTTTTACGTATGAGTCTCCTTTAACCACTTGCTTACTGGGCACTTAAACCCCCCTCAGTCCCAGACCAATTTTCAGCTTTCAGCACTGATGCACTTTGAATGACAATTGCGCGGGCATACAACACTGTACCCAAATGAAATTTTTATAATTTTTTTCCCACAAATAGAGCTTTCTTTTGGTGGTATTTAGTTACAGCTCGGAGTTTTATTTTTTGCTAAACAAACAAAAAAAGATGCAAAAAAAAAAAAAAAAAAAGAAATCATGTTTTAATAGTTTGTTATAAAATTTTGCAAACGGGTTATTTTTCTCCTTCATTGAAGTGCGCTGATTAGGCGGCACTGATAGGCTGCATTGGTGGGCACTGATGGGCTGCATTGGTGGGCACTGATAGGCTGCATTGGTGGGCACTGATAGGCTGCACTGGTGGGCACTGATAGGCATAGTTAAGGCGGCACTAATAGGCACAGATAAGGCGGCACCGATGGGCACAGATAAGGCGGCACTGATGGGCAAAGATGGGCACAGATAAGATGGCACGGATGGGTGGCACGGATGGGTGGCACGGATGGGTGGCACGGATGGGTGGCACAGATGGGCACTGATAGGTACCACTGATAGATGGGACTGATGGGCACTGATAGGTGGCACTGATAGGTGGCTCTGATAGGTGGCACTGCTGGGCACTGATGGGCGGCACTTCTGGGCACTGATGGGCGGCACTGGAGTGCAGCACCTTTGAGGCAGATTGTGGGCACTGTGGGTGGCACTGTGGGTGGCACTGCTGGGTGGCACTGTGGGCACTGCTGGGTGGCACTGTGGGCACTTCTGGGTGGCACTATGGGCACTGCTGGGTGGCACTGACGGGGGGCACTTACTTTTTATTAGGGTGGCACTGCAGGGGGCAGGTTGGCACTGGCAGGGGGCAGGTGGGCGCTTGCATTGCTGGCCGTGATCGGGACTGATGTCCCGATCACGGCCGCCGGTGATTGGCTTTTTTTTTTCTCCTCGCGCTATCAGCGCGAGGAGGAATACTAGCCGATTACCGGCTCCGTTATGTCACCTGATCAGCTGTCATTGGCTGACAGCTGATCACGTGATAAGGGGTTGGGATCGACCCCTTGCACGGATCGGTGATCAGGCGAGTCTCATGGACTCGCCGGTCACAGAGCGCGCCGCGCGCGCCCCTCAGGGGGCGCGCAGGCCGCTCGTACACGGGACTACGTCAATAGACGTAGTCCCGGAAAAGGAGATCCGCGCTGTAGCCGTCATTTGGCTATAGCGCGGATCTCAAGTGGTTAAAGGGGTGTGACAGAGGTGTGTGTCCTATGCCTACATGCTTTTGCTAATAGTTGTCCCTCGGTCCCATCTCAAAAATTTGGGAGATATGGAAATGTGTTTTTGCATCTGAAGAGGATCAACTGAGCAAATTTAATACATATGCTGCTAAATCTGGTCTGGGCATCTAGGAATCCATGATATCGGGGAACAAAAGGGCCAATGTACAGCTGTGAGAATAGGTTCTTGAGCAGTTGGAAATTTTTGAGGTTTTTTTCTGCTTTAATGGTTTCTAAAATGTGATTTGATTTTCATAATGTTATAATAATAAATGCGCTCTTATTTAACAAACACCAAAAACAACCTTTAACTTGGCTGTATCTTTATTGAACAAAAATGGTTTGCACAGTCAGTGTCATTCTTGGAAAGACACTGACATTTTTAACAGGGGGGTAATTGGAGTCAGGCAGTTCAGACAAATGACATTTTTTTAATCAATGCAGGTGTGCATTTGACCTGTCCTGTTGTAAAAAAATAAAATAAATAATAATAATAATAATCCAACAATTTTGTTTACCTGCTCCTCAAAACAGGTTTCTGTTTAGATGCAATATAATCCAATCAAAACAGATTACAGAGACCTCAGAATAAAAGTTATTGAAAGCATACAGGCCTGAAAAGGCCTATAAAGCAATTTGTTTAGACTTCAACCTTCATTAGTCACAGTAAGGCCTCTTTCACACTGACGTCCCGTTCAGGCCCGCCTGTCAGTTTTTCAGGCGGACCTGAACGGGTGCTCCATAGAGGTCTATGGAGCGTTGGATGTCAGCGGTGACATGTCCGCTGACATCCGACCCGCTCCGATCCGAAAAAGTGTAACGGAGGAAAAAGCTATTTTTCCATCCGTCTGCGGATCGGATCGGGTGACGACGGACACTGCGGTCCGTCGTCATCCGATCTCCCATAGGGGAGAGCGACGCTGTGACAGGTCCGTCCCTGCGCAGTGTGCAGAGACGGAGCTGTCATCTCCCTGCTCAGCGGGGATCGGCGGAGTGATCCCCGCTGAGCAAACGGACATCCACGGGGCGGATCAGAACTGATCCGCCCCGTGTGAAAGGACCCTTAGAGAGTTTACAAGTCATTGCCATTGTGGTATTCTCCCTAGAAATGACTGTCCTGCAAAGATAAGCGTGAAGAGGTGAACTATAGCATAAAAACTGAGACACGGCGCAATTAGAATGGCACCACATCCATAAACAATATTCAGAAGTAAAAAATAGAGAGAGCATAGGAGTTTAATGCTTGCCAACTGTAACCCCAAATGAGGAAATGAGTACTTCAAATGTATAAAAATATATGATTTTATTTCACAACAACATTAAAAGTTTTTCCATAAAAAAAAATATCCAAAATACATACAGCTGAAAGTATTCTGCATTCCACCGTAAGCTAATGTTGGCATTCTAAGTACAATGAGACCTGTCTAAAATGGCCCTATCCGCTTAAAATAATAGTTCACCTTTACCATAGAAATGCCTATGCAGATAAAGGGCATCTATAGATAAAAACAAACTGTTCAGCTTTGAGTATGGTTGAATAAAGCCCTTGCTATAGGTGTAGACCATTTACATACCTTATGAAGCCTGACTGGAATACTCTCAGGACGATGCTAAGTATTCCCAGGATGTTGCTAAGTGAGGTTTAGTTATCACTGCTCACCCCCCTCCATCACAGGAGTGAGCTTTTTCTCTGAATAAAACCTCCTCACATGCTCTTTCTCTCCTCTGATGTAGTAATTATGAGTTCAGCATTTGAGAACTCACTCCTGTGATAGTGGAGGTGAGTGATGACTAGACCTCACTTAGCAATGTCCTGGGAGTACTTAGCAATGTCCTGGGAGTATTGCAGTCAGGCTTCATAAGGTAAGTAAATGGCTTACACTTATAGCAAGGGTGTTATTCATCTTTAGTCAGAGCTGCACAATTTATTTTAATCTACAAACACCCCTTACCTGCATAGGCAGTTTTTTGTACTCACCTTTTAATGCTGTATAAATGGATAGATAAGGTGATGATCTCCCATGTGCAGGGCCAGATGCAGGGATCAATATAACATTGCTAATAGTGATTACGCATTTCGGCAGAGGCTTCTTCAGGGGTTCTATTAATAATATATACATAAAGCCATGGTTTAAGCCTCATGCCTCGTACACACGATCGGACATTCCCACAACAAAATCCATGGATTTTTTCCTATGGATGTTGGCTCAAACTTGTCTTGCATACACACGGTCACACAAATCTTGTCGGAAATTCCGAACGTCAAGAACACGATGACGTATGACGAGCCGAGAAAATTGAAGTTCAACAGCCAGTGTGGCTCTTCTGTTTGATTCCGAGCATGCGTGAAACTTTGCGGAATTGGGGGACAATGGTTTTTCGGGGGAAAATTTGAGAGCCAGAAATTTCCAACAACAAGCTCCCATAAAACATTTCCCATTGGAAAATCCGACCGTGTGTACAGGGCATTAGATTATTTAATCCAGGATAGGGAAGGAGGGGGGAGGCACTCAGATCTAATCTCACAAGGATGGACACCACACTGGGGTCAGTACAGCTTAAAGAAGAGCCCACTGAGGCATATCCTTACTTCAAAAGGGCATGATTCCCCACTAAAGATAAAGATATTGTCTCCAAAGCCCTATCCTAATGACTGCCTTCATAATCACCAGAAGAAATTAGTCTCATTTATTGTTTGTTGTGAAACAAAATCATTTCCTCATCTGGGGTTTTTGCAACCATTAAAGTCCTATGAACAGGTGAAAAAGAACCCTAGACTGAAAGTTAAGAAAACCTGTTCCAGAAAAAGGTATGGGTCTGCCATTGCTTACATCCCTAGTACTTCAGATATTAGTTACTTGGCTATATCTGAATTTAAGTCTGTCTAAAACATTGACATAGGTGTGCGCAGCCTATTGTATTAGGTTGTGCACCCCAAATCTCAAACCCACATGCCTTTCTTTGCAGCCTCAGCTGCACTAGAGAGAAGAAGAAATGTGAAGTGCTTTGTGTTGAGTGGCTTCCTGTTCATTCAAAAACCAAAGCTTTGTAAACACATTTTACTATGCATCAGTTATGAATGAATACAGTGAGTGTGTTCACTGTGTTCATTTAGAAAAGGAAGGGGCAGGTAAATGACCTATTTACTAGTCCCTTCCCCCGCTTTCCATTCTAAAACATCCCCCACAACACCTGGGGGGAGAGCAGAGGAAGGATGTCAGCAGCACTGCTGGGGTAAAATGTGCAACTCAGGGGTAAGCCTGGGCAGTAGGGGGAATCTGAATTTAGTGTTTAGGATGTGCCCAGGCACACCTGGCACACCCCCTGCACACGCCTATGGCCATTGGGGCTGATTTAATATAGTCAAATAGGATATTCACTTTGCAAGGGAAATGTTACTTTCCAAGGGATTAGCCTCAGAGCTTAGTGAATGTGGTGAAGTTTAATTTTACAAAAAGCACCCAATAACATGCAAGGGGAAAAACTGCATTTTTGCTTGCACATGATTGGATGATGGAAGTCAGCAAAGCTTCACTTCATTCATTAAGCTCTGGGACAAATTTGCTTGCAAAGTGAACATTCCATTTGCCTTTAGTAAATTAACCCCACTACTCGGTACACGCATGGATTAGAACAGTGACATCAGAACTTAATATATGCATATTTGTTTAGGATTAGCAGCTCTGAAAATACTGATGCCTGGTGATGGACCAAACACCCTCCTGTTTGGTTTGCACCAGAACATTTTGAACAGGGAAAAAGTTCTACTGAACATGCGACCTGTATTAACCTCCTCATGCCCTTGCTATAGCCAAAAGAAGGCTACAGCACAGGCTTAACTTGCAGTGAGGGCATCCATGTACTCCCTCCCGAGCATGCACTGCCTGCGCATCACCTGCGTGGCCCGCACGGCACGCTCTGTGCTCAGTGAGTCCACGAGACTTGCCTGATCACAGATCGGATGTAAACAGAAAATCCTAATAGGGTTTTTTCCCTCACGCTGTTAGAAAAAAAAGCTGATTATCGGCTTCTGTCAGAAGGACATCGGTCCTGCACACGGACACCCACTGCTGCTAAGCAGTGCCCACTGGGACCACCTGGCAGTGCCCAACATTGCCAACTACCAGTGCATATCAGTGCTCCCTATCAGTGCCCACCAGTGCCACCTATCAATGCCCACCAGTGCCATCTATCAGTGCCCATAAGTGCTGCCAATTAGTGCCCATCAGTGCCTCATCATCAATGCCTATCAGTATCACCTACCAGTGCCTATCAGTGCCCAACACTGCCACCCATCAGTGGCCTTCAGTTCCACCCATCAGTGCCAACTATCAGTGCCCATCAGTGCTACCTAGTAGTGCCCATCAGTGCCGCTTTATCAGTGCCCATCAGTGCAGCCTATCAGTGCCCATTAGAGCAGCATCATCAGCGCACATCAATGAAGGAGAAAAATTAGTTGTTTGCAAAATTTTATAACAAACTATGAAAAAAAAAAACAACAGTGATTAAATACCACCAAAAGAAAGCTCTATTTGTGTAAAAAAAATGATAAAAATGTAGTCTGAGTACAGTGTTGCATGACTGCGCAGTTGGCCGGGGCAGGAAGGGGTTTTAGGTGCTCAGTAAGCAAGTGGATAAAGTCTATAGGACACGGACATAAAAAATCAAAAGTCCTCATTTTAAAGGCTTATATGCAAGTTATTTCCATAAAAAAGTGTATGGGGACCTGCGTACTGCCCTGGGGGACATGTATCAATACAAACATTTGTTTTTAAATATTACAGATATTAAGGGGAACCCCATGCCAAAATTAAAAAAAATTGCGTAAGGTCCCTCCCAAAATCCATACCAGACCCTTTTTCAAGAATGCATTCCAACAGGTCAGGAAAAGGGGGGGGGGGGTGGGCGAGCGTCGCCCCTTCTGAACCATACCAGGCTGCCCTTAACATGGGGAGGTTGCTTTGGGGTGCCCCCCAAATTACCTTGTCCCATGTTGATGGGGACAAGGGCCTCTTCCCGGCAACCCTGGGCTGTGGTTGTCAGGGTCTGCACGTGGGGGGCTTATTTGAATCTGCACACCCCCCCCCATGTGAATGGGCATCAGGTATATCATAACCCTACCCATTTACTCCAAAAAATGTGAAAAAGTAATAACCACAGGAAACAGTTTTTCACAAGTCCTTTATTAAAAAATAAAAATATAAAATAGTGTTCCTCTCTGTAAATCCATTGTCAATCATGATGCCCCCAGACTAGGGATGAGCCGAACACCCCCGGTTTGGTTCGCACTAGAACCTTCGTACGGACCGAAAATTCGTACAAACTTTAGAACCCCATTAAAGTCTATGGGACTCGAACTTTTGAAATCAAAAGTGCTAATTTTAAAGGCTAATATGCAAGTTATTGTCCAAAAAAGGGTTTGGGGACCCGGGTCCTGTCCCAGGGGACATGTATCAATGCAAAAAAAACTTTTAAAAACTGACATTTTTTCAGGAGCACTGATTTTAATGATGCTTAAAGTGAAAAAAAGGTGAAATATTCCTTTACATATTGTGCCTGGGGGGTGTCTATAGTATGCCTGTGAAGTGGTATGTGTTTCCAGTGTGTAGAACAGTCCCTGCACAAAATTACATTTCTAATGGAAAAAAGTCATTTAAAACTGCTTGCGGTTTTAATGTAATGTCTGGTTCCAGCAATACGGATGAAAATCATTTAGAAAAAGGACATGGGTAGCCCCCCCTGCCCATTACCAGCCCCTTTGGGTCTTGTACGGATATTAAGGGAAACACCGTACCCAAATTTTAAAAATGAACGGCGTGGGGCCCCCAGGCCCTATATACTCAGAACAGCAGTATACGGGTGGTGCAAACAAGACAGGGACTGTGTAGGTTTGCTGTGTTAAGTAGAATCTGTTTGTAATTTTGAAGTGGTACATTTTTAAAGTGTAGCTCCAGTCAAAAAATCTATTTTCAAGCATTTTGGAAAACATAGGGAAGGGTTATCACTGCTGTATAATTTTTTTTTGCCATCCGTCTTTTTTCATCTCACTTCCTGTTGTCTCCTTCCATTTGTAAGTTGGATGTTTGAAAGTAGGGGCCTGCCCTATATGCTCTGCAGAAATGTGGGTCTAAGGTGTTGCCACAACACTGTAAGCCCTCAAAGTGACTCTTGGTGGGCACTGGAACACCCTGCTGTGAACTATTATATCAAGAATTGTAATTACATGCCATTGTTGAACAGTCGTGGAAAAATTGGGCCTTTGGTGGTTGTGGTGGTGGTGCTGGCGCCACAACACTATAAGTCCTCACAGTCACTCTTGGTGGGTGCAGGAACGGCCCTGCTGTGAAATATTATATCAAGAATTGTAATTACATGCCCCTGTTAAACAGGGGCTGAAAAATTGGGCCTTATGCACTGGTGCTGGTGCCACGACACTGCAACCTCTCCCAGATACTCTAGTTGTAGTGCAGGAATGAGCCCTGCTGCAAAGCATTGCATCAAAAATTTTAATTACATGCCCCTGTTAAACAGGGCCTGAAAAATTGGGCCTTAGGCACTGGTGCTGGAGCCACAACACTGCAACCACTCACAAATATTGTAGTTGAGTGGAGCAACGAACCCTCCTCCAAAATATTGCATCAAAAATTGTAATTACACACCCTTGTTAAACAGCGGCTGAAAAGTTGGGCCTTAGGCACTGGTGCTGGTGCCACAACACTGCAACCTCTCCCATATACTCTAGCTGGAGTGCAGGAATGAGCCCTGCTGCAAAGTATTGCATCAAAAATTGTAATTACATGCCCCTGTTAAACAGGGTCTGAGAAATTGGGCCTTAGGCTCTGGTGCTGGTGCCACAACACTGCAGCCACTCACAAATATTGTAGTTGAGCACAGCAACGAACCCTCCTCCAAAATATTGCATCAAAAATTGTAATTACACGCCCCTGTTGAACAAGGGCTGAAAAATTGGGCCTTAGGCACTGGTGCTGGTGCCACAACACTGCAACCCCTCACAGATACTCTAGTTGGAGTGCAGGAATGAGCCCTGCTGCAAAGTATTGCATCAAAAATTGTAATTATATGCCCCTGTTAAACAGGAGCTAAAAAATTGGGCCTTAGCCACTGGTGGCGGCGCCCAGAACCAAAAATGTTCTTCCAAGCTATCAGCAGGATCATTGAGGTGGAATAGGATAGTCAATCAACATAACAGGATAGTCACTCAGCATCAGCATAGGCGGTCTTGATGGGATGTGACATGTAAAAAAAAATGATTTGGTTATATCAGCTACAGGTGCTTGGTAGCTGGTAGTGATCCAAGACTGATTCATCTTTATGAAGCTCAGTCGATCAACCGAGTCGGTGGACAGGCGCACCCTGTGATCGGTTACTTAGCCATCAACAGCACTGAATGTGCGTTCCAAAAGAACGCTGGCTGCAGGACAGGCCAGTAGCTCAATTGCATACTGTGCAAGCTCTGGCCAGTGATCCATCCTCACAACCCAGTAACCCGTTTTTCGGTGGGAAAGGTGTGCAAGTCTGACCTTGCCCCTAGGTATTCCTGCGCCATGTAAATTAGATGCTAGTGATAGTTGCTGGAACCGATCATACCTTGGGGCTGCAGACTAAAATATTGTCAGAACACATCGGTCAGATGGCCATCTTCTCCACCGCTCCTTCTGTGACTGACCGAAGCCTCAGCAACACATTGTCCAGGACCAGGAGTTTGTAACCTCCCAGTCTCCAGGAACGCGTTGCACAGACCTTTCTGCAAGGCCTCCCAGAAATATCTCATCCTCTGCTCCCTCTGCGATGGCAAGATAAGGACCTTACCCTTGTACCATGGATCAAGAAGAGTTGCCAGCCAGTAATGATCCCTCTCCTTGATCCACTGAATACGAGGATCCTTACACAGGCTTTGCAGGATCAGGGAGGCCATGCAGCGTAGGTTAGCTGAGACATTCTGTCTGGAGTCCTCTGGGTCACTAAGGACGACATGATCCGCAGCCACCTCCTCCCAGCCACGTACAAGTCCACAAGTTTCTTGGGACTGCAAATCATCCCTAAAAGACTGCTGCTGCTGAAGCTGAGTGCCAGGCTCCACCTCCATGCTGACACAATCCTCCTCCTCCTCGTCTTCTTCCTGCGTGATCGGCGGGATAGCAGGAACACTGTCTGGCTAAAGGGGGCCTTGAGAGGTAAGGAAGTCCTCTTCTTCCTGCCTCTGTTCTGCTTCAAGTGTCCTGTCCATTATTCCATGCAGCGTGTGCTCCAACAGGTGGACAAGAGGTGCAGTGTCACTGATGCATGCACTGTCACTGCTCACCATCCTCGTGGTCTCCTCAAATGGTGACAGGACAGTGCATGCATGCCTGATCATGGCCCACTGTTGTGGGGAAAAAAACCGAGCTCCCCTGACCCTATCCTGGTGCCGTAGTTGCACACGTACTCATTGATAGCCCTCTGCTCTGTGTGCAGCTGCTGCAGCATGGCCAACGTTGAGTTCCACCTGGTGGGCATGTCACACATAATGTGGTTCTTGGGCAGGTTCAACTCCTTTTGGAGCTCAGCCAGCCAAGCACTGGCATTATATGACTGGTGGAAATGAACACAGATTTCCCTGGCCTGCCTCAGGACATCCTATAAGCCCAGGTACCTGCCCAAGAACCGCTGCACCACCAAGTTAAGCACATGAGCCACACAGGGCACATGGGTCAGTTGTCCCTGACGGAGGGCGGTGAGGAGGTTGGTGCCGTTGTGGCAAACCACCATTCTTGGCTTAAGCTGGCGTGGCGTCAACCACCTCTCTGCCTGCCCCTGCAGAGATGACAGAATATCTGCCCCAGTGTGGCTCCTGTCCCTCAACACACCAGCGCAAGCACAGCATGGCATCTTTTTGCCTGCATACTTGTGTAGCCCCTTGAATGCCTACGGAGCACCACTGGTTCTGAGGACAAAGCACAGGAAGAGGCCATGGAAGAAGAAGAAGAGGAGGGGGTAGAGGAGAGAGGTGTGCCACAACCAGTAGTAGCATTTTGGAGGTGTGGTGGCGGAACAACCTCCAACACTACTGCACCTTGTCCTACATCCTTCCCAGCTACCAGAAGAGTGACCCAATGCACCATGAAAGATAAGTAACGTCCCTGTCCATGCGTGCTGGACCATGAGTCAGTGCTAATATGCACCTTACCGCTGACCTCCCTGTCCAGCAAGGCATGGAAATTGCCTTCCACATGCCGGTAGAGAGCCAGAAAGCTGTGAGAAAAATTGGCGTTTGGGAACCTGCCACTGAGGAACTACACATTGCACAAACTCACGGAAGGGGGCTGAGTCTACCAAATGAAAAGGCAGCAATTGAAGTGCTAGCAAGTTAGCCAAGCTAGCATTCAACCGCTGGGCATGTGGATGGCTGGGAGTGAAGTTCTTTCGACGGTCCAGCAGCTGGGGCAGGGAAATTTTCCTGGTACAATCAGACTTTGGTGTACTGCTAGCATATTGCCCGCAAGTACTTGGCTGTGACACACCTAATTCTACAACTTCATTCCTCTCAGTGCAGGTTTCAGAGAGGACTGAAGGTATAGTGGGGTTGGAGATCCCAGCTGATGAGGAGCAAGGAGAGGTCCGCTTTGTTCTTTGGTGTGGGTCTTTAAGATTTGCTTGCCAATGAACTGCATGGCAGGTCAACATACAGTGGTGTGAAAAAGTGTTTGCCCCCTTCCTCATTTCCTGTTCCTTTGCATGTTTGTCACACTTAAGTGTTTCGGAACATCAAACCAATTTAAACAATAGTCAAGGACAACACAAGTAAACACAAAATGCAATTTGTAAATGAAGGTGTTTATTATTAAAGGTGAAAAAAATCCAAACCATGGCCCTGTGTGAAAAAGTGATTGCCCCCTAAACCTAATAACTGGTTGGGCCACCCTTAGCAGCAACAACTGCAACCAAGCGTTTGCGATAACGTGCAATGAGGCTTTTACAGCGTCCTGGAGGAATTTTGGCCCACTCATCTTTGCAGAATTGTCCTAATTCAGTTACATTAGAGGGTTTTCAAGCATGAACGGCCTTTTTAAGGTCGTACCACAACATCTCAATAGGATTCAGGTCAGGACTTTGGCTAGGCCACTCCAAAGTCTTCATTTTGTTTTTCTTCAGCCATTCGGTGGTGGACTTGCTGGTGTGTTTAGGATCATTGTCCTGCTGCAGAACCCAAGTTCGTTTCAGCTTGAGTACACGAACAGATGGTCGGACATTCTCCTTCAGGATCTCTTGGTAGACAGCAGAATTCATAGTTCCTTTTATCACGGCAAGTCTTCCAGGTCCTGAAGCAGCAAAACAGCCCCAGACCATCACACTACCACCACCATATTTTACTGTTGGTATAATGTTCTTTTTATGAAATGCAGTGTTCCTTCTACGCCAGATATACTTGGACACACACCTTCCAAAGAGTTCCACTTTTGTCTCATCGGTCCACAGAATGTTGTCCCAAAAGTCTTGGGGATCATCAAGATGTGTTGTGGAGAAATTGAGACGAGCTTTGATGTTCTTTTTGCTCAGCAGTGGTTTTCTCCTTGGAACTCTGCCATGCAGGCAATTTTTGCCCAGTCTTTTCCTGATGGTGGAGGCATGAACGCTGACCTTAACTGAGGCAAGTGAGGCCTGCAGTTCCTTGGACGTTGTTGTGGGGTCTTTTGTGACCTCTTGGATGAGTCGTCGCTGCGCTCTTGGGGTAATTTTGGGCAGCCGGCCACTCCTGGGAAGGTTCACCACTGTTCCATGTCTTCGCCATTTGTGGATAATGGCTCTCACTGTGGTTCGCTGGATTCCCAAAGCTTTGGAAATGGCTTTATAACCCTTTCCAGACTGATAGATCTCAATTACTTTCTTTCTCAATTGTTCCTGAATTTCTTTGGGTCTCGGCATGATGTGTAGCTTTTAAGGATCTTCTGGTGGACCTTACTGTGTCAAGCAGCTCCTATTTAAGTAATGCCTTGATTGTGAACAGGTGTGGCAATAATCAGGCCTGGGTGTGGCTAGAGAAATTGAACTCAGGTGTGGACAACCACAGTTATAGTATGTTTTAACAAGGGGGGCAATCACTTTTTCACACAGGGCCATGATGGTTTGGATTTTTTTTCACCTTTAATAATAAACACCTTCATTTACAAATTGCATTTTGTGTTTACTTGTGTTGTCCTTGACTATTGTTTAAATTGGTTTGATGTTCCGAAACACTTAAGTGTGACAAACATGCAAAGGAACAGGAAATGAGGAAGGGGGCAAACACTTTTTCACACCACTGTATGTCTGGTCAAGCAAGTGGTGCCCAAGCGGCTGATGTTTTGGCCATGCGAGATACGCTTGAAACATATGTTAAAAATAGCAGCGGTGCAATCTGATGCACTCCTCTCAAAAAAGGCCCACACCAAAGAACTTTTGGAATAATGTGCAGAGACAGCAGCGCCCTGCACATGCGGAGCTCTGCAGTGTGATGCAGTTGGTGTGCTGCCCTTACGCTGCCTTGTTGGAGATGTGCCTTCTCCTCCTCCTCTCCTCTCTCCTATCAGGCACCCACGTGAAGTCAGTGACCTCATAATCCCCTCCCTCCTTATCACTGGAGCAAACCTGGCAGTATTCTGCAGCTGGGGGAACATGACTGTCAGATTGCTGTCCTTCTAGGGCACCCCCTTTCTCTGGGCTCACGCTACTGCCTTCCTCTAGCTGGGTATCATCATCAGAGCCTTCAAAACGCTGGGCCTCCTCCTGGTGCATGTACCCAACACTGTGCTCAAACAGTTTCGGGGACTCCTTAGGAGGACATGGTGGGTCTAGGGAAGGAGTAACTGATGCCATTGAGACGAGGGAAGATGACGTGTTGGCAGCTGCTTTGCCAGTACCCTGAGCCTGGGTGAGAGAGAATGAGGAGGATGAGGAGGGCTTGGTCATCCACTCTACCAAGTCTTTGGCATGTTGCGGCTCAACACGTCCAGCTGCCAAAAATAAGGACAAGCTTGCTCCATGGCCACGTGCTGATGAGGATGCACCTCGTCCACGACCAGAACTGTTGCCTCTAGACACAGAGCCTGCTTGCCCTCTTTTATTGGCTCATGACTATCTGCCTCTCCTTGTTGGCCTTCCAGACATACTAATGGCCTGCAGGCAGATGAGCACACCAGCAATTGGTGTAGCGTTAGGTGCACACTGAGCAGATGACACAGTACACCGGCTGTAATTACTGCAGCTGTCTGCCTGTGGTATAGGATCTGAAGAACATGTTTTGGGGTAGCTTCAGGTGTACACTGGGGTAGCTTCAGGTGTACACTGTGCAGGGGGCACAATACACTGACTGTAACTGCTGCAGCTGCCTGTGGTATAGCACCAGAACAACACCAGTAATTGGGGTAGCTTCAGGTAAACACTGTGCAGGGGGCATAATACATTGACTGTAACTGCTGCAGCTGCCTCTGGTATAGCACCAGAACAACACCAGTAATTGGGGTAGCTTCAGGTAAACACTGTGCAGGGGGCACAGTACATTGACTGTAACTGCTGCAGCTGCCTGTGGTATAGCATCAGAAAAACACCAGTAATTGGGGGTAGCTTCAAGTTTATACTGTGCAGGGGGCACAATACTCCGACTGTAACTGTGACGGCTGCCTGTGGTATAGGACCAGAACAACAGGAGCAATTGGGGGTAGCTTCAGATGTATACTGTGCAGGGGGCACAATACACCAACTGTAACTGCTGCAGCTGCTTGTGGTATAGGATCAGAACAACATGAGCAATTGGGGTAGCTTCAGGTTTATACTGTGCGGGGGGCACAATACACCGACTGTAACTGCTGCAGCTGCCTGTGGTATAGGACCAGAACAACACAAACAATTGGGGGTAGCTTCAGGTGTATACTGTGCAGGGGTCACAATACACGACTGTAACTGCTGCAACTGCCTGTGGTATAGGACCAGAACAAAATGAGCAATTAGGGGTAGCTTCAGCTGTATACTGTGCAGGTGGCACAATACACCGACTGTAACTGCGACGGCTGCCTGTGGTATAGGACCAGAACAAAATGAGCAATTAGGGGTAGCTTCAGGTTTATACTGTGCAGGTGGAAGAATACACTGACTATAACTGTGCTAGGTTCAATCACAAGAAATGTAGACACTGTCCTTGCCTGTCCTTTTCTCTATGAATGCCGCAACAGGAACAGAACAACACCAGCAATTGGGGGTAGCTTCAGGTGTATACTGTGCAGGTGGCACAATACACCGACTGTAAATACGACGGCTGCCTGTGGTATAGGACCAGAACAAAATGAGCAATTAGGGGTAGCTTCAGGTTTATACTGTGCAGGTATAATCTGCCTGTGAACGCAAAGCTGAAAGGAGTGCCAGGCCAGTGTGGCTCTTGGCTTCCAGGCACAACAGACGCAGCACGGCATGGCAACGTCTCACCTGGCATGTCGAATAGGTTCTGGGGAGCTTGGGCGGCGCAGCGGAAGAGACGCTAGCAGCGGAAAAGGAGGAGTCAGCCGAGGAGGAGAGGGAGGAGGATGGAGTAGGAGGAGGAGGAGAAGAAGAGTCAGGCCTGCATGCAATCCGTGGCGGTAAAACCAAATCTACACGGGTGCCACGGATTACATGCTTGACGGCCGCCAGAAGGTTCACCCAGTGGGCAGTAAAAGTGATATACCTTCCCTGCCCGTGTTTGCTAGACCACGTGTCTATGGTCAGATGTATCTTGGCACCGACACTGTGTGCCAGAGATACATTCACTTGCCGCTGAACATGGCCATATAGCTCTGGGATGCCCTTCTGTGAGAAATACTTCCTTCCTGGGACCTTCCATTGTGGTGTTCCAATGGCCACAAATTTGCGAAAGGCCTCAGAGTCCACCAGTTTATATGGCAGTAGTTGGCGGGCTATGAGTTCTTACAAGCCAGCCGTCAACTGTTGGGCAAGAGGGTTATCCGGCGTCATCATTTTTTTACGCTCGAACATTAGGCCCACGGAAGCCTGCCTTTTTGCAGAAAAACGTGAGCTTGGCGTGATGGAAGGTGGAGTGGAGGACAATTGTGAGGAGAGAGGAGAAGGAGAAGTAGAAGACGAGGCTGGACGGTGAGAGCCTGGAGTGTGGCTTTGTGTGTTCCGTTGCTCCCACTGGGCTCGGTGATGGCTGCTCATGTGCCTTCTTAAGGCGGTCGTCCCTAGGTGAGTGTTGGGCTTACCGCGACTAATGTGTTGACTGCAAAGATTGCAGATGGCAACGCTATTGTCAGCAGCGGACACGTTAAAAAAAGCCCACACTGCGGAACCATGTGCCGGTGTCCTGGGAGCGCCAGATGTGACCGTACATGGTCGATGACACGCTCCTGATACATTTGCAGTCTGGTTTGTCCCTCCTGTGCAATGTAAGTTATTCCTGCTTCTCCTCCCTATCTGCTGGTCCATATCTCCCTCTGAACTCCCCTCCTCTTCCTCTCTTGTGGGCACCCACGTGACATCACTAGACACGTCATCATCGACGTCACTTTCCCCACCGCTATAAGTAGAGATCTCGGAGTAGGCAGCAACACCGGGGACCAACCTCCTCCTTGGGCTGATCTGGGTACTGTCGTCAGACTGCCGAGTAGCGGTTGTTGCTGCCTCCTCTTCCTGATCCAATACCAAAAGTGGCTGCGCATCAGAAATGTCTTGATATGGATCGGAAAATAATTCCTGTGACTCAAGCGGAAGGTATGTGGTGGTGGTGGTGTTGTTGGTGGTAGTGTCTTTGGGGGTGCACATAGCAGAGAGTGAAGAAGAGGGTGCAGATGGAGAGGATGAGGAGGGTGCAGAAGAGTAAGGCTGAGTAAGCCACTCAACCAAGTCTGGTGCGTCCTTTAAATGATTTGAACGTACCTTCTGCAACTTCCCACTTTGGCTCAAGCCTGTTGCTCCTGCCCTACCCCTACCACCCCTAAGGAAGGGCCTGCCTCTTCCTCTGCCTGTCATTTTTTTACTGACCCTGTGACAAAACTCTCAGTCCCTATACTGATAAAGGACTGCTGCAGTATAGGGCAGCAGTCAGCAGTAGTGCACCTCAACCCTATGTATTGTGGACCTATACCAGTCCTTAAGGAATAGCAGACTGTACCTCACTCAACCCTATGTACTGTAGCACCCTAGACCTTACCAGTCCTTATAAGGACCTTTGTGGAACAAGTAGGTTGTGAATGATTAGCAGACTGTACGTCAGTCCCTATACTGATGAAGGACTACTGCAGTATAGAGCAGCGGTCAGCAGTAGTGCACCTCAACCCTATGTATTGTGGACCTATACCAGTCCTTAAGGAATAGCAGACTGTACCTCACTCAACCCTATGTACTGTAGCACCCTAGACCTTACCAGTCCTTATAAGGACCTTTGTGGAACAAGTAGGTTGTGAATGATTAGCAGACTGTACGTCAGTCCCTATACTGATGAAGGACTTCTGCAGTATAGGGCAGCGGTCAGCAGTAGTGCACCTCAACCCTATGTATTGTGGACCTATACCAGTCCTTAATGAATAGCAGACTGTACCTCACTCAACCCTATGTACTGTAGCACCCTAGACCTTACCAGTCCTTATAAGGACCTTTGTGGAACAAGTAGGTTGTGAATGATTAGCAGACTGTACGTCAGTCCCTATACTGATGAAGGACTGCTGCAGTATAGGGCAGCGGTCAGCAGTAGTGCACCTCAACCCTATGTATTGTGGACCTATACCAGTCCTTAAGGAATAGCAGACTGTACCTCACTCAACCCTATGTACTGTAGCACCCTCGACCTTACCAGTCCTTATAAGGACCTTTGTGGAACAACTAGGTTGTGAATGATTAGCAGACTGCAGCAGAAGGGCAGCAGTCAAGTATAATATTCTTTCTATATTTGGAAGAAAGAATATTATACGTGTACAAGCCTATTACCATACCAGTCCTGAAAAGAACCTTTGTGGACCTAATAGTAACAGCTACTGATTAAACTGACTGTCCCTCACTGCCTCACACACCGCTTCCTGCCTGTCCCTATTTAAACTGACAAAACACAGGCTGCTGGAACAATAACTTGAACAGCACTTTTGTGGACCTAATAGTAACAGCTAATGATTAAACTGACTGTCCCTGCAGCACACAGCGTCCTGTCCCTTTCTCTACATTGACAAAAGACACTCAGGCTGCTGCAACAATCACTAGCACAGCACTGCCTTAAACCTATATCCTGAACTACACCTAACACCTTTACCATGATACCAGTCCTTAAAAGAACTTTTGTGGACCTAATAGATAGAGATTTGGGTCACTGAAGTCTCTCCCTGCTCCACACAGCAACCTCTCCCTATAGTGACAGAAGAAAGAATTTAAAATGGCCGCTAGATCGGGTCTATTTATAAGTCAGGGGGAATGTCCAAGTGTCCATGTGCTGTAATGTCTCAATTGGCTGTCCTGTACCCCATGATGGATGTGTCGTCATAAGTCAAAGTTCTTTTACACAGTAAACACAGAAGTCCGCCGGGCGAACGGCTCCAATATTTGCCGCGAAACGACCGCCGGGCGAACCGTTAGGCCATCCCTAACCGCCAACACCTAAGGCCCAAATTTTTGCAGAGTATAGGGCAGGCCGTAAAGTATGTATACTGTTGCTCAGAGTGTATAGTGCCTGGAGCGCCAGGGGGACCCTCATGCCATTTTTTTTTATTTGGGTGCGGGTTTCATTTTTTTTCAATGATTTTCATCTATATTGCCGGGACCCAACAATACATTACAGCTGTCAGCAGTTTTGAATTACTTTTTTTCCTATAGAAATTTCATTTTTCTGTGGTATTGTTATAAACACGGGAAAACTGTGCCTCATTACAGGCATACTATAGGCACCCCCTGGCATGATATTTAAAGGAATATTAAATTTTTATTGTTTTAATTTAAGCATTATTAAAATCACTTCTCCCAAAAAACTTTTAAAACTTTTTTTTGCAATGATACAAGTACCCTGGGATCCCCAAACACTTTTTATGACAATAACTTGCATACAAGTCTTTAAAATGAGCACTTTTGATTTTTAACATTCATGTACCATAGATTTTAATGGTGTTTGGGTGTTCCAACAAATTTTTTGCTTGTTCACAAGTTCTGTTGCGAACCGAGCCGGGGGGGGGGGGGGGTGTTCAGCTCACCCCCAATCTCCACTAACATACTACACAAGGCTGCTGTGTAAGCAGCCTTATATAGTATGGGGTGTGGGGATTGGCCAAAGGCCGATCATGGCTTTCACAATACATTGTGCTATGGTTGGCCAAAGCATACAAGTCAGGTGCATGCTTTGGCCAATCATAAGCAATCAATGCACTGTGAGAGGGGCAGAGTGCATTATGGGACATTCAGTGATGGGTGAACTTCCCTCCGAACACACGACTCGAACATCAGGCCCATCCATACTGAAGACGTTTTATCACAGTAATCTGTGCTTTTAAGTTGCCATGTGGGATGTTTTGTTTTTAGGTTGTATACCCAATTTTCTATTGTTTTGCTAAACTGTATTTATTATGGCCCTAATGATTAACACTTATGGGTTTATTTTCCTTTATTTTACCAGTGGATTTTTAATTTATAGTTGGCCTTGTTATGTATATAGCTCTCTATATTTTTAACCAGTTGCCGACCGCCGCACGACGATGTACGTCGACAGCATGGCACGGGCAGGCATATGGGCGTACATGTACGTCCCTTGCCTCCCGCGGGTCGGGGGCCCAATCGGGCCCCCGCCCGGTGCCTGCGGCGGTCGGTTTTCGTCCGGGAGCGATCCGGGACGAGGGGGCGGCCATTCATTCATGGCCACCCCCTCGCGATCGCTCCCGACGAATAGAAATCCCCCGTGACATCACTTCCTCTCCTGTAATGTAAACACAGGAGAGGAAGTGATGTATTCTCTCCTCCGTGTCGGTATTTTTCGTTCCGACACGGAGGAGAGCGGATCGGTGAGTTGCACCAACACTCTACACACACAGTAGAACATGCCAGGCACACTCACACCCCCCCGATCACCCCCCCAATTACCCCTGCCCCCCAGTCACAGTGACACCAATGTCATTTTTTTTTTTTTTTGCATTGGTGTCATTTGTGACTGTAATAACTGTTAGGGCAGTTAGGGTTAGCCCCCTTTAGTTCTAATGTACCCCCCTAACCCCCCCAATAAAGGTTTAACCCCGTGATCACCCCCCGTCGCCAGTGTCACTAAGGCTGGGTTCACATTGCAGCGGTTTATGAGAACGAATGTGATTCGCACCGCACTGCAGTGCAAATCACATCCGATCTCTGTGCGATTCGAGTTCAGCCATTCGCCGCACCCACCGCACCCGCCACACCCGCCGCACCCGCCGCAAATTCGCACGGGACCCTTTTTTTGGCCCGCAGCAGAATCGGATCGCATGGGTGTTCACACCATGCGATCCGAGTTTGCAGATCGCACTGCGATATGCGAACTGATCTGGGGGTGTCAGTAACATTTCACTGACACTCCCAGCAGTTCGCATAGGGCAGTGTGAACTGCCGCCGGGAGGCATGCGATGCGGGAACCCGCCGCGGATTCGCGGCATTTCCGCATCGCTCCACTGTGAACCCAGCCTAATAAGCGATCATTTTTCTGATCGCCGTATTAGTGTCACAGGTGACGCTAGTTAGGCAGGTAGGTATTTAGGTTCGCCGCAGCTTTTTATAGCGCCAGGGACTCCCATATACTACCGCATAAAGCCCCCTGATTGCCCCCTAGTTAACCCTTTCACCAGTGATCACCATATAACTGTTACAGGTGACGCTGGTTTGGTTAGTTATTTTTTTATAGTTTCAGGGCACCCGCCATTTATTACCTAATAAAGGTTTAACCCCCTGATCACCCGGCGGGTGTCATTTGTGACTAATAACTGTTAGGGCAGTTAGGGTTAGCCCCCTTTAGTTCTAAGGTACCCCCCTAACCCCCCCAATAAAGGTTTAACCCCGTGATCACCCCCTGTCGCCAGTGTCACTAAGGCTGGGTTCACATTGCAGCGGTTTATGAGAACGGATGTGATTCGCACCGCACTGCAGTGCAAATCACATCCGATCTCTGTGCGATTCGAGTTCAGCTATACAGATAGTATGGCTAAATTCGTGTCGCACCCGCCGCAAACTCGCATGGGACCCTTTTTTTGGTCCGCAGCAGAATCGGATCGCATGGGTGTTCACACCATGCGATCCAAGTTTGCAGATCGCACTGCGATATGCGAACTGATCTGGGGGTGTCATTAACATTTCACTGACACTCCCAGCAGTTCGCATAGGGCAGTGTGAACTGCCGCCGGGAGGCATGCGATGCGGGAACCCGCCGCGGATTCGTGGCGTTCCCGCATCGCTCCAGTGTGAACCCAGCCTAATAAGCGATTGTTTTTCTGATCGCTGTATTAGTGTCACAGGTGACGCTAGTTAGGCAGGTAGGTATTTAGGTTCGCCGCAGCTTTTTATAGCGCCAGGGACCCCCATATACTACCGCATAAAGCCCCCTGATTGCCCCCTAGTTAACCCTTTCACCAGTGATCACCATATAACTGTTACAGGTGACGCTGGTTGGTTAGTTATTTTTTTATAGTTTCAGGGCACCCGCCATTTATTACCTAGTCTCACTAGTGTACCCCTAAATTTAGGGGTGTCTACTTTCCAAAATGGGGTCATTTGGGGGGGGGGGGTTTGTGCCATCTTGGCATTTTATGGCCTTCAAAACTGTAACGCCCTTAGAAAGCCTGAAGGCGGTGCTTGGTTTTAGGGGCCCCGTACACGGCTAGGCTCCCAAAAAGTCCCACATATGTGGTATCCCCGTACTCAGGAGAAGCAGCAGAATTTATTTTGGGGTGTCATTTCACATATGCCCATGGCATGCGTGAGCAATATATCATTTAGTGACAACTTTGTGAAAAAAAAAAAAAAAAGTTTGTAATTTTCCCGCAACTTGTGGCAAAATATAAAATATTCCATGGACTCAACATGCCTCTCAGCAAATAGCTTGGGGTGTCTACTTTCTAAAATGGGGTCATTTGTGGGGGTTTTGTGCCATCTTGGCATTTTATGGCCTTCAAAACTGTAATAGGTAGTGAGAAGTGAACTCAAAAATTTACGCCCTTAGAAAGCCTGAAGGCGGTGCTTGGTTTTCGGGGCCCCGTACGCGGCTAGGCTCCCAAAAAGTCCCACATATGTGATATCCCCGTACTCAGGAGAAGCAGCAGAATTTATTTTGGGGTGTCATTTCACATATGCCCATGGCATGCATGAGCAATATATCATTTAGTGACAACTTTGTGAAAAAAAAAAAAAAAAAAAAGTTTGTAATTTTCCCGCAACTTGTGGCAAAATATAAAATATTCCATGAACTCAACATGCCTCTCAGCAAATAGCTTGGGGTGTCTACTTTCTAAAATGGGGTCATTTGTGGGGGTTTTGTGCCATCTTGGCATTTTATGGCCTTCAAAACTGTAATAGGTAGTGAGAAGTGAACTCAAAAATTTACGCCCTTAGAAAGCCTGAAGGCGGTGCTTGGTTTTCGGGGCCCCGTACGCGGCTAGGCTCCCAAAAAGTCCCACATATGTGGTATCCCCGTACTCAGGAGAAGCAGCAGAATTTATTTTGGGGTGTCATTTTTACATATGCCCATAGCATGTGTGAGCAATATATCATTTAGTGACAACTTTGTGTAAAAAAAAAAAAAAATTTTTTTTTGTCATTATTCAATCGCTTGAGGCAAAAAAATAAAATATTCAATGGGCTCAACATGCCTCTTATCAATTTCCTTAGGGGGTCTACTTTCCAAAATGGGATCATTTGGGGGGGTTTTGTACTGCCCTGCCATTTTAGCACCTCAAGAAATGAGATAGGCAGTCGTAAACTAAAAGCTGCGTAAATTCCAGAAAACGTACCTTAGTTTGTAGATGTGACAACTTTTGCGCAAACCAATAAATATACAATTATTGACTTTTTTTTTACCAAAGACATGTGGCTAAATACATTTTGGCCTAAATGTATGACTAAAATTGAGTTTATTGGATTTTTCTAATAACAAAAAGTAGAAAATATCATTTTTTTTCAAAATTTGCGGTCTTTTTACGTTTATATCGCAAAAAATAAAAATCGCAGAGGCAATCAAATACCATCAAAAGAAAGCTCTATTTGTGGGAAGAAAAGGACGCAAATTTTGTTTGGGTACAACATTGCATGACCGCGCAATTACCAGTTAAAGCAGCGCAGTGCCAAAGTGTAAAAAGACCTCTGGTCATTTACCAGCAAAATGGTCCGGTCTGAAAGTGGTTAAAGCGGAGGTCCACCCTAAAATGGAAATCCGCTCATCGGAATCCCCCCCCCCCCTCCGGCGCCACAATCGGCACCTTTCAGGGGGGAGGGGGGTGCAGTTACCTGGATAATCCAGGTAACTGCACCCACTTCCGGGCTAGCTCTCTGCGGAACGGGGCGTACGTTCCGCAAGCGCCCGCCCCCTTCAGCAAGTGCCCCGCTGCCTGCTGGGAAACACACAGCTCCCAGAGGCAGCAGGGACCGTCCGGATTGCGCCGCGCGGCTTGCGCATGCGCAGTAGGGAACCGGGAAATGAAGCCGAAAGGCTCCATTTCCTGATTCCCATACCCAAGATGGCGGCGGGACCCGGCAGCCGAGCGAGCGATCGGCTTCGGGTGCCGACATCGCGGGCGCGCTGGACAGGTAAGTGTCACTATTTAAAAGTCAGCAGCTGCAGTATTTGTAGCTGCTGGCTTTTAAAAAAAAAAAAAAAAACGGTCCCGGTGGACTCCCGCTTTAATGGTTGTTTTATGGCTAATTATTCAAGATTTCTCATACTTGTTATTCCAATATGTATGCTTTTTCTGTAGTACTGTTAGAGGAGAATTTTGTGGTCTCTGATAGGTGTTTTTTTGTGTTTTTACACTTTTTTGAGAACCAATTTTATCACTACACAATATAGGAATATTTGTGTGGTGTCCTTATTAAGCCATTGCAAATGTAATTCCAGCTTGCTTGCAAGGCTCCACCTTGTTTATCCATTTCCTTGGACATCTTCAATCAGGCAAGGCCAAAGCATTGTCACAAGGCAAAATAAAAAATAAAAACAGCATTTTCATTACTTCAAGATGAGATGCCATTGTCCAAGTATAAACATGACTTGGAAAGCTTTTTTTAGTTTTTCTTTTTTTTTGCAATGATGCAGATTCTGAATCATTACTTTACCAAAATCCTCACAGGTGATTAATGAGATGATAGTTCATGAGAAGTAAGGATAAGCTGAACACCCCAGGGTTCGGTTTTCACCAGCACCTGCGCACAGACCTAAAATCTGTGTGAACTTTAGAACCCTATTAAAGTCTATGGGACTCGAAAAGTTCAAAATCAAAAGTGCTAATTTTAAAGGCTAATATGCAAGTTATTGTCCTAAAAACTGTTTGGGGATCTGGGTCCTACACCAGGGGACATGTATCAATGCAAAAAACGTTTTAAAAACGTTTTTTCAGGAGCAGTGATTTTAATAATGCTTAAAGAGAAACAATAAAAGTGTAATATTCCTTTAAATTTCGTACCTGGGGTGTGTGTATAGTATGCCTGTAAAGGGGCCCATGTTTCCCATGCTTAGAACTGTCCCTGCACAAAGTGTCATTTCTGCAGGAAAAAAAGTCATTTAAAAGCACTTGCGGCTATGATGAATTGTCGACTCCCCGTAATACAGTCTTTGAAAGTCATTGATAAAAAAAAAAAGCGTGGGGTTCCAGCAGTGGTAATCCAATCTTGCTATCCAGTGATGGCTGATCTCTTCTCCAGGGTCCAGCGATGGGTGATCTGATCTCTTATCCGGGATCCAGTGTTGGACCCTGCAGGTTTCCATTACATCAGAGGGGGCGGGGTCAACCACACGTCGCTGGGGAAGCCGGCTTTCCCCTTGCGTCAGAAGGGGGTGGGGTCAAGTGACGGGTGGCCCCATCCTCCTCAGCTAAGATGTGTCTTCGGTGGAGACAGGATGGATGCGCTGCGCTGGACCATCGGGAGAGATCACCCATCACTGGACCATCGGGAGAGATCACTCATTGCTGGACCTCAGAGAAGAGATCAGCCATCGCTGGATAGCAAGAGTGGATTACCACCGCTGCAATTTAAAAAAAAATAAAAATTATTTTTAATAAAGGACTTTTCCCAACGGTGTCTGTGTGTTTTTTAACAATTTTTTACACTTTCTTTGTGAAATGGTAGGGGTACTTTTGTACGGTGAAATCTTTTATTTAAGAACTTTTTATTTATATTATTTGTTATATTCATTTAAGCGCTACACTGAACCTTACAATAAAATAGGCCGAGGGATATTTTTTTCTTCAGCTTTAGTGTACTCCAGTACCACGTCACCATGAGTAAAGAAAAATCCTGACTAGGTGGAGATAGATATACAGTATCTCACAAAAGTGAGTATACCCTTCACATTGTTGTAAATATTTTATAATATCCTTTCATGTGACAACACTGAAGAAATTATACTTTGCGACAATGTAAAATAGTGAGTGTATAGTGTAAATTTGCTGTCCCCTCAAAATAACTCAACACACAGCCATTAATGTCTAAACCGCTGGCAACAAAAGTGAGTACACCTCTAAGTGAAAATGTCCAAATTGGGCCCAAAGTGTCAATATTTTGTGTGGCCACCATTATTTTCCAGCACTGCTTTAACCCCCTTGGGCATGGAGTTCACCAGAGCTTCACAGGTTGCCACTGGAGTCCTCTTCCACTCCTCCACGATGACATCATGGAGCTGGTGGATGTTAGAGAGGTTTAGGTCTGGAGACATGCTTGGCCAGTCCATCACCTTTAGCCTCAGCTTCTTAAGTAAGGCAGTGGTCATCTTGGAGGTGTATTTGGGGTTGTTGTTATATTGTAATATTGGAATATTGCCATGCGGCCCAGTCTCTGAAGGGAGGGGATCATGCTCTGCTTCAGTATGTCACAGTACATGTTGGCATTCATGGTTCCCTCAATGAACTGTAGCTCCCCTGTTCTGGCAACACTCATGCAGCCTCAGACTATGACACTCCCATCACCATGTTTAAATGTAAGCAAGACACACTTGTCTTTGTATTCCTCTGCTGGTTGCCACCACACAAGCTTGACACCATCTGAACCAAATACATTTATCTTGGTCTCATCAGACCACAGGACATGGTTCCAGTAATCCTTGTCATTTAGTCTGCTTGACTTCAGCAAACTGTTTGCAGGCTTTCTTGTGCATCATCTTTAGAAGAGGGTTCCTTCTGGGATGACAGCCATGCAAACCAATTTGATGCAGTGTGAGGTGTATGGTCTGAGTACTGACAGGCTGACCCCGCATCCCTTCAACCTCTGAAGCAATGCTGGCAGCACTCATATGTCTATTTCCCAAAGGCAACCTCTGGATCTGATGCTGAGCATGTGCACTCAACTTCTTTGATAAACCATGGCGAGGCCTGTTCTGAGTGGAATTTGTCTTGTTAAACCTCTGTATGGTCTTGGCCACCATGATCCAGCTCAGTTTCAGGATCTTGGCAACCTTCTTATAGCCTAGGTCATCTTTATGTGGATCAACAATTCTTTTTTTTTCAGATCCCCGGAGAGTTCTTGCCATAAGGTGCCATGTTGACCTTCCAGTGACCAGTATGAGAGAGTGATAACACCAAATTTAACAAACCTGCTCCCCATTCACACCTTAGACCTTGTAACACTAACAAGTCACATGACACCAGGGAGGTAAAATGGCTAATTAGGCCCAATTTTGGCATTTTCACATAGGGGTGTCCTCACTTTTTTGCCAGTGGTTTAGACATTAATGGCTGTGTACTTACACATTAATAGATAGAAAAAAGCCTTTTTCTAGTAATCAGCAGCAAGTGCATCCACAGTCAGCTTCCTTCCCTTGGGACGATTGCTGCACTTGCTGCTGATTACTAGAAAAAGGCTTTTTTCTATCTATTAATGTGTGAGTACCCTGTGTATGAAAATTTTTAAAACATTTTTTTAATAAATGCTATTTGTGAAATACTACACTATGGTATCCCCTCTCTATTAATCTATTGGGTCCTATGGAGCAATAAGAATAAAATTCAAAGGAGAAGGTGACCGAATTTACCAGTAGAGAAGACATATAAAGAAATCTATATACCTCTATGCGAATCCCTCCTTGCTATAGGTAAAGTGTGATCACAGCGGGATTAAGCACTGGGAGATCCACACCTCAGTTGAATTTGCACAAGTTTGCACAAAGCACTTGCACTTAAAGGAGACTGTTGTTTATTTATGGACTTGAATATTTATATCTTTTTATTTTTGATGGATTTCAATATGTATATTTAATCTATAGAGGCCGGATTCATTCTGATATAACGTATGTTACAGCCGGCTCTGTACTGCGTTTACTACTATATATATTTTTTGTTTATTCTAAAGTTTATTCCCATGTGATCAGGAGAGGGAACCCTCTTTTTGGTCTAGGTATACTCTTTCTTATTTTCTTGTATATTATTTGTTTATTATTAGGGTGGTTCACTTATATCACCTCTGGAGAGTGTTTACTTATTTGCACATTTATAAGACGCACTTGGCACTTTATGATCAATTCACTGTTTTTTGGCTTTGCACTCAATTGAAGCAGTTGTGTTTCCGTGGAGGTTTTCAATTGACTCTGTAGTGCGTTTACTTTTTTTTAAAAAAAAATTTGAATTTTTTTGCATTTTTTCTGCACTTTATCAAAATAGTAATTTTTTAAGAGACTGTTTTTAGTTACTTACTTTTGTTCACTTGATTTTCATTTATTTGGATTCTATCACCTTTGAGGTGTGTTTATTTTATTTTATTTAATGTAGCACTTTGCACTTTTTGATACTATTCAGTAGACATTTATATATATTTTTTTATATTACACTATTGATTTATGTAACTAGGCATTATACTTATCACCCTCGGAGGGTTATTTAATATAGGGACAGCGCAATACCAACATATCTTTAGTTTCATATTAAGTGGATACGGCGTGATCCATTCCGGTAGTAGCAGCAGCCCCTGACATTTGATAGATCACAAGTGGTAGCGCAGGAATAAAACACTATCATTAATGGCTGTGTGTTGAGTTATTTTGAGGGGGCAGCATATTTACACTGGTATACAAGCTGTACACTCTCTATTTTACATTGTAGAAAAGTGTCATTTTTTCAGTGTTATCACATGAAAACATATAATAAAATATTTACAAAAATGTGATACTGTATTTTCTTAAAGTACTTTAACTAAAGCTTACAGTTTTACAGGTATTATCTAGCCTCCTTACATGTGTAGACTAAAAAAAAGGAATTTTCTTCATGTGCCATCACTAACACATTTGAGTCACCCATATTTTCCTTCTGTTTCCTTTTCTGCACTTTAACGTTTTCACAGTGTCTTCTAAAACTAGATTTGAGGTTGTAGCAGGACACATTTATTGTGAACATAGGCATCCACACAGCATGGACAGTGATAAAAATATGAAATTTGCTTTCGGCTTACACTTAAAATGATCTATAAACACTATACTTCCCTGCTCCTGGTCAGATCATCATATTGTCACATTTAGTACCCATTTTATTGGCCTATCCTCTACCCCCTACTCATGGAGACTCAACGAATCTCTACTAACAGATCCCACCCACCAACATGAAATTTAAACGGAAATAAAAGAATATTTTTCAGTCCATACAAACACTCACGACCCTGATATCTTTAATATAATATCCCAAAAACTTAATGAACTGGACTCCTTATTAACGTTTAAAGCTGAAAAAGCACTTAGATGGTCGAAGGCTGAATTTTTCTTATCTAGCAACAATTACTCCACAATGTTCGCATGAAAGCTTAACCAATCCATCAAACCTACACATGTTTATAAACTTAAAAATAACTCCAATCAAATAATCACTCACCCACAAGAAGTACTCTCCATTTTCAAGAATTTTTACTCAAATTTACTTTCAACCCCATCCTCACCAATCCCCCCCCACATCACTCTCCTGGTTAGACAACCTTCCCTTCCCCAAACTTACGCAAACACAATTAGATAATTTAAATGCCCCATGCACAGAAGAGGAACTACTTACAATAATCAAATCCCTAAAAAAAAACTCCGCCCCAGGCCCAGATGGATTCTCCTCCTTCTATTACAAACAATTTCACCAAATATTAATACCAAATTTAATAAAGCTATATAATAATGTTCTAAAAGGGAACCACTTCCCAGAGGAGATGTTACATGCAAATATGTCACTCATCCCGAAACCAAATAAAGACCATACATTACCACAGAACTACAGACCAATCTCAGTAATAAACAATGATCTTAAAATATTCAGTCGAATCTTATCAAATAGATTAGCATCAATAATCCCCTCCTTAATTTCTCCCTATCAATCAGGCTTCATTCCAGGCAGACAAATCACAGAACAATATAAGATTAGTTACAAATGTTATTCAAGATGCCAATATTAACTCCAAATCAGTTCTCCTACTTAGTTTGGACATTAACAAAGCTTTCGACAGCGTATCATGGAACTTTCTAGATATCATTTTAGATAAATATGGCTTTAAAGGGGAATTTACACAAGCATTTCATGCACTATACCATAACCCATCTACCAGAATAAGACTACCAGGTTGTAATTCAGATTTTTTCAATGTAGGGAGAGGCACCTGGTAAGGCTGCCCCCTTTCCCCATTACTTTTCGCTTTAGCGATAGAACCCTTAGCAACAGCTATTCTACTAAACACGGACATTAAAGGCTATACTACAAACAACAACACATATAAATTAAGTATGTACGCAGACGACATGATCCTCTTCCTTACACAACCAAATATTGCCCTACCGAACCTGTTACAAACACTTAACACCTTTGCGTCTCTATCAGGGCTGACAGTAAACGTTTCCAAGTCTGTAGGTATGCCGATTAATATTCCACCATCTCAATTAGATACCCTACGCTCTACATTTGATTTTTCCTGGTCACTAGAATCACTCCCCTATCTGGGCATCTTCCTTACCCCCAACATCAATGATTTATATTCCAAAAATTATATACCTTTAATTAATAAAATTAGATCAACCCTCAAAATGTGGAAATCATTTAAAATGTCATTCTTAGGCAGAATCACAGCAGTTAAAATGACCATTCTACCAAAAATGTTATATCTATTTAGAGCACTACCAATCAGACTAAATAAAACAATGATCTCAAGATTCCAGACAATTATCAATAAATATGTATGGGTTGACTCCCACCCACGCCTACCCAGACTGGTATTATACAAACCACAGAGAAATGGAGGATTAGGCCTCCCGGACTTTTGGTTATACTATCTGTCTGCAAGATGGGCGCAAATGGCCCAATGGCATATTTACAACTCTAAGGCCACGTACACACGGGCGGACTGTCTGACGGACTTGGTCCGCTGAAACGTGTTTCAGCGGACAATCCGCTCGTGTGTGGGCTTCAGCGGACTTTTTCAGCGGACAGTCTGGCGGACTAAGTCTTTCGGAATTTCCGTAATATTGTCCGTCCAAACTTGGTTTCAGCGGACAGTCCGCTCGTGAGTAGGCAAGTTGGACGGACTAAGTATGGCGCATGCTCAGAAAGGATTTACACGGCCGAAGGTTGCATTGCAGTGTATTGGACGTCGTATTTCTAGTCCCGTCGTACGTGCTGTACACGTCATCGCGCAAGCTTTCGGCGGACTGTCTGTTCATCGTGTGTGGTCAAGTCCGTTCATTCGAAAGTAGGACGGACTGTCTGTCGGATTGTCTGACGGACTTAGTTGGACGGATAGTCCGCCCGTGTGTACGCAGCCTAAGATACCATGGGTCAGATTTGAACAAGAGTCTATCAAACCACTATCTATCTCTGGTATTCTCTGGGGCAACAAAGTCCCAATAAACACTATTGATGCTCTCAACCAAATAGTCTCACACTCATATCAATTATGGAATCTACACAATAAAAAATGTAATCTTATTTCCAGATCTCCACCCCACGCCTCCTTTGTAGGAGATCCAAGATCCCCACAAAACAACAATGATATGGTTGACTTGTCATGGTGGATCAACCATAATCTGACCTCCCTTACGAATTTTATAGAAAACAACAATTTCTCCTCATTTGCATCTCTTAAATTAAAACATCAGATCCCAAATACAGAATTTTGTGGATATTTACAGATTAGGCATTTCTTCAATACATATTTCCAAACAACAAATCCCCCTCCCCCCTCGTTTTTTGAAAATATCTGTCTTAAATAGTGATGGCCGAACGGTTCGCCCGGCGGTCGTTTCGCGGCGAATTTTGGCTGTTCGCGGTCCGCAAGTTCGGCGGACTATTGGCGCCGTTCGTCCCGTGGACTTCCGTGTTTACTGTGTAAAAGAACTTTGACCTATGATGACACATCCATCATGGGGTACAGGACAGCCAATTGAGACATTACAGCACATGGACACTTGGACATTCCCCCTAACTTATAAATACACCCGATCCGGCGGCCATTTTACATTCTTTCTTCTGTCACTATAGGGAGAGGTTGCTGTGTGGAGCAGGGAGAGATTACAGTGACCCAAATCGCTAGCTATTTGGTACACAAAAGTTATTTTCAGGACTGGTATAGGTGTTAGGTGTAGTTCAGGATAGGCAGTGTTGTGCTAGTGATTGTTGCATCAGCCTGAGTGTCCTTTGTCAGTGTAGAGAGAGGGACAGGACGCTGTGTGCTGTAGGTACAGCCAGTTTAGTCATTAGCTGTTACTATCAGGTCCACAAAAGTGCTATTTCAATTATTGTTCCAGTAGCCTCTGTTTTGTCAGTTTATATAGGGACAGACAGGAAGCAGTGAGTGAGGCAGTGAGGGTCAGTTTAATCAGTAGCTGTTACTATTAGTTCCACAAAGGTTCTTTTCAGGACTGGTATCAGTGGTATGGTAATAGGCTTGTACACGTATAATATTCTTTCTTCCAAATATAGCAAGAATATTATACTTGACTGCTGCCCTTCTGCTGCAGTCTGCTAATCATTCACAACCCACTTGTTCCACAAAGCTCCTTATAAGGACTGGTAACTTGGTCTGTCTAGGGTGCTACAGTACATAGGGTTGAGTGAGGTACAGTCTGCCATTCTATAAGGACTGGTATATGTCCACAGTACATAGGGTTGAGGTGCACTACTGCTGACCGCTGCTCTATACTGCAGCAGTCCTTCATCGGTATAGGGACTGACGTACAGTCTGCTAATCACTCACACACAACCTACTTGGTCCACAAAAGTCCTTATAAGGACTGGTAAGGTATAGGGTACTACAGTACATAGGGTTGAGTGAGGTACAGTCTGCCATTCTATAAGGACTGGTATCGGTCCACAATACATAGGGTTGAGGTGCACTACTGCTGACCGCTGCCCTATACTGCAGCAGTCCTTCATCGGTATAGGGACTGACGTACAGTCTGCTAATCACTCACACACAACCTACTTGGTCCACAAAGGTCCTTATAAGGACTGGTAAAGTATAGGGTGCTACAGTACATAGGGTTAAGTGAGGTACAGTCTGCTACTCTATAAGGACTGGTATAGGTCCACAATACATAAGGTTGAGGTGCACTACTGCTGACCGCTGCCCTATACTGCAGCAGTCCTTCATCGGTATAGGGACTGACGTACAGTCTGCTAATCACTCACACACAACCTACTTGGTCCACAAAGGTCCTTATAAGGACTGGTAAGGTATAGGGTGCTACAGTACATAGGGTTGAGTGAGGTACAGTCTGCTACTCTATAAGGACTGGTATAGGTCCACAATACATAGGGTTGAGGTACACTACTGCTGACCGCTGCCCTATACTGCAGCAGTCCTTCATCGGTATAGGGACTGACGTACAGTCTACTAATCACTCACACACAACCTACTTGGTCCACAAAAGTCCTTATAAGGAGTGGTAAGGTATAGGGTACTACAGTACATAGGGTTGAGTGAGGTACAGTCTGCCATTCTATAAGGACTGGTATCGGTCCACAATACATAGGGTTGAGGTGCACTACTGCTGACCGCTGCCCTATACTGCAGCAGTCCTTCATCGGTATAGGGACTGACGTACAGTCTGCTAATCACTCACACACAACCTACTTGGTCCACAAAGGTCCTTATAAGGACTGGTAAAGTATAGGGTGCTACAGTACATAGGGTTGAGTGAGGTACAGTCTGCTACTCTATAAGGACTGGTATAGGTCCACAATACGTAAGGTTGAGGTGCACTACTGCTGACCGCTGCCCTATACTGCAGCAGTCCTTCATCGGTATAGGGACTGACGTACAGTCTGCTAATCACTCACACACAACCTACTTGGTCCACAAAGGTCCTTATAAGGACTGGTAAGGTATAGGGTATTACAGTACATAGGGTTGAGTGAGGTACAGTCTGCTACTCTATAAGGACTGGTATAGGTCCACAATACATAGGGTTGAGGTGCACTACTGCTGACCGCTGCCCTATACTGCAGCAGTCCTTCATCAGTATAGGGACTGACGTACAGTCTGCTAATCACTCACACACAACCTACTTGGTCCACAAAAGTCCTTATAAGGACTGGTAAGGTATAGGGTACTACAGTACATAGGGTTGAGTGAGGTACAGTCTGCTACTCTATAAGGACTGGTATCGGTCCACAATACATAGGGTTGAGGTGCACTACTGCTGACCGCTGCCCTATACTGCAGCAGTCCTTCATCAGTATAGGGACTGACGTACAGTCTGCTAATCACTCACACACAACCTACTTGGTCCACAAAAGTCCTTATAAGGACTGGTAAAGTATAGGGTACTACAGTACATAGGGTTGAGTGAGGTACAGTCTGCTACTCTATAAGGACTGGTATAGGTCCACAATACATAGGGTTGAGGTGCACTACTGCTGACCGCTGCCCTATACTGCAGCAGTCCTTCATCGGTATAGGGACTGAGAGTTTTGTCACAGGGTCATTTAAAAAATGACAGGCAGAGGAAGAGGCAGGCCCTTCCGCAGGGGTAGTAGGGGTAGGGCAGAAGCAACAGGCTTGAGCCAAAGTGGGAAGTTGCAGAAGGTGCGTTCAATTACTTTAAAGGACGCACCAGACTTGGTTAAGTGGCTTACTCAGCCTTACTCTTCTGCACCCTCCTCATCCTCTCGATCTGCACCCTCTTCTTCACTCTCTGCTATGTGCACCCCCAAAGACACTACCACCAACAACACCACCACCAACACATACCTTCCACTTGAGTCACAGGAATTATTTTCCGATCCATATCAAGAGGACATTTCTGATGCGCAGCCACTATTGGTATTGGATCAGGAAGAGGAGGTAGCAACAACCGCTACTCAGCAGTCTGATGACAGTACCCAGATCAGCCCAAGGAGGAGGTTGGTCCCCGATGTTGCTGCCTACTCCGAGATCTCTACTTATAGCGGTGGGGAAGGTGACATTGATGATGACGTGTCTAGTGATGTCACGTGGGTGCCCACAAGAGAGGAAGAGGAGGGGAGTTCAGAGGGAGATATGGACCAGCAAATAGGGAGGAGAAGCAGGAATAACTTACATTGCACAGAAGGGACAAAGCAGACTGCAAATGTATCAGGAGCGAGTCATCGACCATGTACGGTCACATCTGGCGCACCAAGGACACCGGCACATGGCTCCGCAGTGTGGGCTTATTTTAACGTGTCCGCTGCTGACAATAGCGTTGCCATCTGCAATCTTTGCAGTCAACGCATTAGTCGCGGTAAGCCCAACACTCACCTAGGGACGACCGCCTTAAGAAGGCACATGAGCAGCCATCACCGAGCCGAGTGGGAGCAACGGAACACACAAAGCCACACTGCAGGCTCTCACCGTCCAGCCTCGTCTTCTACTTCTCCTTCTCCTCTCTCCTCACAATTGTCCTCCACTCCACCTTCCATCACGCCAAGCTCACGTTTTTCTGCAAAAAGGCAGGCTTCCGTGGGCCTAATGTTCGACCGTAAAAAAATAATGACGCCGGATAACCCTCTTGCCCAACGGTTGACGGCTGGCTTGTCAGAACTCATAGCCCGCCAACTACTGCCATATAAACTGGTGGACTCGGAGGCCTTTCGCAAATTTGTGGCCATTGGAACACCACAATGGAAGGTCCCAGGAAGGAAGTATTTCTCAGAGAAGGGCATCCCAGAGCTATATGGCCATGTTCAGTGGCAAGTGAATGTATCTCTGGCACACAGTGTCGGTGCCAAGATACATCTGACCACAGACACGTGGTCTAGCAAACACGGGCAGGGAAGGTATATCACTTTTACTGCCCACTGGGTGAACCTTCTGATGGCCGTCAAGCATGTAACCCGTGGCACCCGTGTAGATTTGGTTTTACTGCCACGGATTGCATGCAGGCCTGACTCTTCTTCTCCTCCTCCTCCTACTCCATCCTCCTCCCTCTCCTCCTCGGCTGACTCCTCCTTTTCCGCTGCTAGCGTCTCTTCCGCTGCGCCGCCCAAGCTCCCCAGAACCTATTCGACATGCCAGGTGAGACGTTGCCATGCCGTGCTGCGTCTGTTGTGCCTGGAAGCCAAGAGCCACACTGGCCCGGCCCTCCTTTCAGCTTTGCGTTCACAGGCAGATCAGTGGCTAACACCCCTCAATTTGACAGTTGGTAATGTGGTGTGTGACAACGGTGCCAATCTGCTTAGCGCATTGAAACAGGGCAAAATCACGCACGTGCCATGCATGGCACACGTCTTAAACTTGGTCGTGCAGCGATTCCTTGTCAAATACCCTGGGGTCCAGGACATCTTGTGGCAGGCAAGGAAAATCTCGGCCCATTTCAGAAGATCTTACACGGCCATGGCTCGCCTTGTTGACATTCAGCGGCGACACAATCTGCCGGTCAGATGTCTTATTTGCGATTGCCCGACGTGATGGAACTCAACCTTCTATATGCTTGATAGGCTGCTCCAGCAGAAATGTGCAGTTAACATCTACCTGTATGAACTCTGCGGCAGAACCGGTTCTGGGGAGCTGGTTTTTTTTTCACCGCGCCAGTGGCTGCTCATGCGCGACGCATGCAGACTTCTGCGCCCATTTGAGGAGATCACCAAACTGGTCAGTCGCAGCCATGGCGCCATCAGTGACATGGTACCTTATGCCTTCTTTATGGAGCGTGCATTGTGTCGTGTCATTGATCAAGCTGTGGAGGAGCAGGAGTGGGAAGATGAGGAAGTCGCAATGCTGGATGAATTCCCAGCGGGGGGCTACTCTCTCTGAGACAAGTCAACAACAGGAGTCTGAAGAGGAGTCAGAGGAGGATGGTGCCAGGGCGGATGAGGAGGAGCAAGAAGAGCATGCTTTAAACCTTTCTGGGATCCCTGTTGTGCGTGGATGGGGAGAGGAGAATGAAGAGGACGACATTATCCTGGATGATGAACAGGAATCAGGCCACCACACCGCTTCCACTTTAGTGCAAATGGGGGCCTTCATGCTCCAGTGTTTTAATAGGGACCCCCGTATAAAAAGCATAAGGGTCAAGGACCAGTACTGGGTGGCAACGTACTTAGACCCCTGGTACAAACACAAAATGGCGGAAATGTTACCGCCGTCACAGAGGGCTGGCAGAATGCAGCACTTCCAGGCCTTGCTTCGAGAAATGCTGCATTCTGCTTTTGCGTGCGCTGGCAGAGGAGCAATTCCCACTCCCAGAGAAGGAGTTGCGGGTACCAATCCAACAGCGCCTGCAAGAAGAGGCCGGTTTGAAGATGTTTTGGTGACTTCGGATATGAGGTCATTCTTTCAGCCGACCCATCGACAGGTGTCATCCGGATCCAGCATCAGGGAACGCCTAGACCGTCAGGTGTCCGACTACATCGGGTTAACGGCTGATGTGGACGCTCTGAGGAGTGATGAACCCCTGGACTACTGGGTGGGCAGGCTTGACCTCTGGCCAGAGCTTGCCCAATTTGCAATCGAACTGTTGGCTTGCCCCTCATCCAGTGTCCTGTCCGAAAGGACGTTTAGCGCAGCAGGGGGGATCGTGACCAATAAGCATACTCGCCTAGCTCACGACAGTGTTAACTACCTCACATTTCTAAAAATGAATGAGGCATGGATCTCGGAGGAATTCAACACATGTGACCAGTAGACCATGTATATGTCTATAAACAATTTTTTTAATCGAGCACAGAGACCTTCTTTCTTCATTTGGCTCACTTCCTTGTCCAAAAAAAGCACACCGTACTATATGCCCGTACCCTCCTCTTTAAAGAGGTTGAGCGGTGTCATATTTCTACTGGGGCTGCTTATTATGAGGGGCTCCCACCATCCCTGTGCTGTGCTGACTTCCTCCTGGGGCTGTACCTCTGCTGTGCATATTATGAGGGGCTCCCACCATCCCTGCGCTGTTCTGACATCCTCCTGGGGCTGTAGCTCTGCTGTGCATATTATGAGGGGCTCCCACCATCCCTGTGCTGTGCTGATTTACTCCTGGGGCTGTACCTCTGCTGTGCATATTTTGAGGTGCTCCCACTATCCCTGTGCTATGCTCATTATGAGGGGCTCCCACCATCCCTGTGCTGTGCTCACTTACTCCTGGGGCTGCTTATTATGAGGGGCTCCCACCATCCCTGTGCTATGCTGACATCCTCCTGGGGCTGCTTATTATGAGGGGCTCCCACCATCCCTGTGCTATGCTGACATCCTCCTGGGGCTGCTTTTTATGAGGGGCTCCCACCATCCCTGTGCTATGCTCATTATGAGGGGCTCCCACCATCCCTGTGCTATGCTGACTTCCTCCTGGGTCTGTCACGGTGCTGCTGTCAGTGCTGTATATCACGGTGCTGGTGTGAGTGCTTTATGCCACGCTGCTGATGTCAGTGCTCTCTATCACCGTGCTTCTGTCAGTGCTGTATATCACGGTGCTGGTGTGAGTGCTTTTATGTCACACTGCTGATGTCAGTGCTCTCTATCACCGTGCTGCTGTCAGTGCTGTATATCACGGTGCTGGTGTGAGTGCTTTATGTCACGCTGCTGATGTCAGTGCTCTCTATCACGGTGCTGCTGTCAGTGCTGTATATCACGGTGCTGGTGTGAGTGCTTTATGTCACGCTGCTGATGTCAGTGCTCTCTGTCACGGTGCTGCTGTCAGTGCTGTATATCACGGTGCTGGTGTGAGTGCTTTATGTCACGCTGCTGATGTCAGTGCTCTCTGTCACGGTGCTGCTGTCAGTGCTGTATATCACGGTGATGGTGTGAGTGCTTTATGTCACGCTGCTGATGTCAGTGCTCTCTGTCACGGTGCTGCTGTCAGTGCTGTATATAACGGTGCTGGTGTGAGTGCGTTATGTCACGCTGCTGATGTCAGTGCTCTCTATCACGGTGCTGCTGTCAGTGCTGTATATCACGGTGCTGGTGTGAGTGCTTTATGTCACGCTGCTGATGTCAGTGCTCTCTGTCACGGTGCTGCTGTCAGTGCTGTATATCACGGTGCTGGTGTGAGTGCTTTATGTCACGCTGCTGATGTCAGTGCTCTCTGTCACGGTGCTGCTGTCAGTGCTGTATATCACGGTGCTGGTGTGAGTGCTTTATGTCACGCTGCTGATGTCAGTGCTCTCTGTCACAGTGCTGCTGTCAGTACTGTATATCACGGTGCTGGTGTGAGTGCTTTATGTCACACTGCTGATGTCAGTGCTCTCTGTCACGGTGCTGCTGTCAGTGCTGTATATCACGGTGCTGGTGTGAGTGCGTTATGTCACGCTGCTGATGTCAGTGCTCTCTATCACGGTGCTGCTGTCAGTGCTGTATATCACGGTGCTGGTGTGAGTGCTTTATGTCACGCTGCTGATGTCAGTGCTCTCTATCACGGTGCTGCTGTCAGTGCTGTATATCACGGTGATGGTGTGAGTGCTTTATGTCACGCTGCTGATGTCAGTGCTCTCTATCACGGTGCTGCTGTCAGTGCTGTATATCACGGTGCTGGTGTGAGTGCTTTATGTCACGCTGCTGATGTCAGTGCTCTCTATCACAGTTCTGTTGTCAGATCACTCTATCACGGTGCAGGTGTCATTGCTGTATGTCACGCTGCTGATGTCAGTGCTCTCTATCACGGTGCTGTTGTCAGATGACTCTATCATGGTGCAGGTGTCATTGCTGTATGTCACGTTGCTGGTGATCATCTCCTGCACCCTCTTCTTTGCCTACCCTGACCTTCCCTCTCCTCCATTGCCTTCATGCGCTCCACAGTCCTGAATTGTCACAACATTTTCCCATATAAAAAAAGAATGCTTGTAGTTGTCGATCCCAGATTCACCTCATACATGTGTTATGTCATTGGCCATGTGGTGGGACTATGTTTGCACAGCTATTAATTATTTTGTGGCTGCAAATTTGACCTGTAGGTTTGCGAAGTTCGCCTCCCATTGAAGTCAATGGGGCCCGCCGCGAACGTTCCTGTTCGTAAACTATCGGCCGCGTTCGCGGTCCGCGTTCGTGAAACGTCTTGTCGGAAGTTCGTCCATCACTAGTCTTAAAGCACCAAGAAAACCAGGACTCATCTCAGAAATATATCTTAACCTTCTCAATCACACTGAAATAACCAAACTCCCATACATGATCAAATGGGAACAGGAAACAAATCTCTTGCTCTCATCCCACGACTGGGACATTTGTATTAGCAATTTACACAAATTCACGAGATCAATCACAGTCAAAGAGACCGCACTAAAATTATTTACCAGATGGTACTATACCCCAGTAAAATTACATTAAATATACCCCACAACACCTCGTACATGCTTCAGAGGCCGTAATTCCCCAGGCTCATTCTCACACATCTTCTGGGACTGTTCCAAAATCACATATTTATGGAAACAGAGAATTTTGCCTCAGTGATCTCAAATAATAACATAAATCTAACCTTACAGAATTGTCTCCTATATGCCCCTATCCCCTCTCTCTCCACCTACAATATGAGATTGATTCATACAATATGTGTCACAATTCATTGGCTAATTGCTTTCCATTGGAAATCGCATTCTGTCCCCTTGGATCAACTTAAAAACAGAATTAACAACATTAATCTGATTGAAAAGATATTCCATATCACACAAAATACCACACATTTATATAGTAAGAAATGGGATCCCTGGTTTAACCATTCTACCTCCTTTTTTAATACTCCCTGAAATTGGGTCTCCTATATTCACTATTCCAAATCAAATCACAAACTATTGCAATATATATGCACTGAATTTTGTACAAATTTTGTATCTATGGTGATTTTCTATGTTTAACTTGACATACATTGCATTTATTATGTTATATCTATGCTTACTCTATGTACTTTCTCTATGTACCAAATAAAAAGCGTTTGTAAACAAAAAAAAATGATCTATGAAAATGGTGCCCGAAGCAATAATTGTTCAGTCTTGCATATACTGAGTATGAAGTGTCAGTGAACAATAGAGAGCACCTTTATCAAACTTTGGAACAGAGTGGTCTCCAGAGTCCCACAAATTAAATATTACTTAAAGAAAAGAATCAAATGGTACCAACAATTGAAAGAAATGTTTTACTTTGTAGGTAGCCTGGTAGTGAAATCAGTATTTTTACAAATCTCTATCAAATTTATTTTTAACGTCTCTAGTAATTTCCAAGCTGAAAAGATCAAAAGAAAAATTGCTAGGAGGTTGAAATAATGAATCATTGAAAAAGCTTTGCATTAGCATCAACAATGGGATTAATTAAGCTGAGGTTTTAGATAGCAGAACATTCACATTTGTTCAATTGATAAATGAAGTCTTTGATGCCTTAGGTGATCTGTTTTTATATGTGATACAAGCTTTAGCTGACACTTTACTTCTGTGATGGGACATCAGTATTAAAGTGTTTGTAAAGGCAATAAAAATAAATAAAAATAAATAACAAACATGTTATAATTACCTACTCTGAGCAGCCCCAATTCTCCTCTTCGTTGGTTCCCTGCCCCCGAGCCCCTCACTCTGTATGTGATTGCCTGAAACAGGAACCAATGGCTAATGCTACTGTATCTCAGCGAATGAGGCCAATGAGGAGGGAGAAACGGAGGAGAGCCTCAGCTCTCCTGCACATCGCTGGATTGAGATCAGGCTTGGGTAAGTATTAGGGGGGCTGAGGAGGGAGCTAAAAACTGAAGATTTTTTTTTACTTTCATGCTTGAAGGTAAAAAAAACTTGAACGTTTAGAACCACATTAAGTTATTTCATGATTTGTGTAGTGAAAACTGAGACTATTTTACATGCACCTTACATGATGTACGTCATATGTTTTTTTTTTCTTTTTACATATGTATTTCATTTTAACCACTTGACCACTGGGCACTTAAACACCCTTAATAACCAGACCAATTTTCAGCTTTCGGTGCTCTCACATTTTGAATGACAATTACTCAGTCATGCAACACTGGACCTATATGAAATTTTTGTCCTTTTTTTCACACAAATAGAGCTTTCTTTTGGTGGTATTTAATCACTGCTGGGTTTTTTATTTTTTGTGCTATAAAATAAAAAATACAGAAAATTCTGTAAAAAAATGAATTTTTCTTCGTTTCTGTTATAAAATTTAGCAGATTAGTAATTTTTTCTTCATTAATTTTGGCCAAAATTTATACTACTACATATCTTTGGTAAAAATAAGTACAAATTGGTGGATATTATTTGGTCTTTGTGAAAGTTATAGAGTCCACAAGCTATGGTGCCAATATCTGAAAATTGATCACACCTGAAGTACTGACGGCCTAGTTCAATTCTTGAGACCCTAACATGCCAGAAAAGTACAAATACCCCCCAAATTACCCCTTTTTGGAAAGAAGACATTCCAAGGTATTTAGTAAAAGGCATGATGAGTTTTTTGAAGTTGTCATTTTTTCCCACAATTCTTTGCAAAATCAAGATTTTTTTAACTTTTTTTTTTTTTCACAAGATTGTCATATTATCAGTTTATTTCTCACACAGCATATGCATACCACAAATTACACCCCAAAACACATTCTGCTATTACTCCCGAGTATGACGATACCACATGTGTGAGACTTTTACATAGTGTGGCCACATACAGAGACCCAACATGCAGGGAGCGCCATCAGGCGTTCTGGAGCACCCAGGACAATTCTGACATTTCTCTCCTACATGTAAAAATCATCATTTATTTGCTAGAAAATTACATCGAATCCCAAAACATTATATGTTTTTTTAGCAAACACCCTGGAGAACACAATTTTTCGAATGCTTTTTTTGGAAAAAAAAACTGTTTTGTGCTTAAAAAAAAAAAAAACACAGTAAAGTTAGCCCAATTTTTGCATAATGTGAAAGATGAAGTTACACCGAGTAAATCGATACCTAACATGTCACTCTTCAAAATTGCACAGGCTCGTGGAATGGCGCCAAACGTCGCTACTTAAAAATCCCCATAGGCGATGATTTAATTTTTTTTTTACTGGTTATATGTTTTGAGTTACAGAGGAGTTCTAGGGCTAGAATTATTGCTCTCGCTCTAACGTTCGCAGCGATACCTCACATGTGTGGTTTGAACACCGTTTTCATATGTGGGCGGGACTTACGTATGCGTTCGCTTCTGCATGCGAGCACATGGGGACAGGGGCGCTTTAAAAAAAAAAAAAAAAAATGTTCATTTTACTTTATTTATTTTAGTTTGACATTTTTTTCCCCCCAAAAAAATTTTTTGATCACTTTTATTCCTATTACAAGGAATGTAAACATCCCTTGTAATAGGTATATGGCATGACAGGTCCTCTTTACAGTGAGATATGGGGTCAATAAGACCCCACATCTCATCTCTAAGCTGGGAAGCCTGAAAAAAAAAAAAAGATTCTGGATTTGATCGTATTGGCGAGTCGGTAGAAGTACCGGAGGGCGGCGGGAGGGGGGGGGGGTGTCTATGGCTGGGTATTGCAGGGTATCACCGACTATGGCTGAGTATGGCTGGGTATCTCAGAGTATGGCGTTGCAGAGTATTGCGTTGCAGAGCATTGCAGGATATTGGAGGGTGTTGCAGAGTGTTGCATGGTATTGGCAGGTGTTGCAGAGCATTGCAGAGTGTTGCAGGGTATTGGTGGGTGTTGCAGAGCATTGCAGAGTGTTGCAGAGCATTGCAGAGTGTTGCACGGTATTGGCGGGTGTTGCAGAGCATTGCAGGGTGTTGCAGGGTATTGGTGGGTGTTGCAGAGCATTGCAGAGTGTTGCAGAGCATCGCAGAGTGTTGCACAGTATTGGCGGGTGTTGCAGAGCATTGCAGAGTGTTGCAGAGCATTGCAGGGTGTTGCAGAGTATTGCAGAGTATTGCAGCATAATGCAGGGTATTGCAGAGGATTGCAGGGTATTGCAGCGTAATGCAGAGTATTGCAGCGTAATGCAGAGTATTGCAGCGTAATGCAGGGTATTGCAGAGTAATGCAGAGTATTGCAGAGTAATGCAGAGCATTGCAGGGTATTGCAGAGTAATGCAGAGTATTGCAGAGTATTGCAGAGTAATGCAGGGTATTGCAGAGTAATGCAGAGTAATGCAGAGTATTTCAGAGTAATGCAGAGTAATGCAGGGTATTGCAGAGTAATGGCAGGGTATTGCAGAGTAATGCAGAGTAATGGCAGGGTATTGCAGAGTGTTTGCAGGGAATTGAGGGGTTAATTTTCGGTGAGCAGTGATGTGGGCACTGCAGATGCAGCCCACATCGCTGCTGACACCGATCTCTTCCCCCTCTGCTGTTCCGATCGGTACAGAGAGGGGGAGGGAGGAACCGGCGTCATAACATGACGCCGGTTTGTTTACAAGTGATCACTCCGTCATTCGACGGAGCAATCACGTGGTAAACGGCTGCTATGAGCGGCCGTTTACCGTGATCCGTGATGCGCCGGGTCCTGTGGACCCGGCGGTCATGGATGCTCTCGAGTGCGCGCCCCAGGGGGCGCGCGAGAGCGGAATTCTGGGAGGACGTCATATGACGGCCTCCCACAGTTAAGAAACCGCCCTGAAGCCGTCATTCGGCTATAGGGCGGTTATTGAGTGGTTAAATTTAATGTGAAGGATGTGCCTGCTTTTGAAAGCAAATCAAATTGAAGCCATTGTAATCTTCTTTGTACATCCTCTTGTTTTTCATTTAACAGTTTCTCTTTCAGAGTTCCAGACTTGAGTAAGTATTTTTTTCATTGCTAAACGATGAACAAACTTTATTTATAAGCATCAAATTTAGTATAGAACGGTCTCTATTATTATAATATAATTACATCGATCTAGTTCTCCCAAGATCTCGCACAAGTCTTGCGTTACGAAAGGAACCAATAAATCACAGACTGACAGAGATTGCGTTTTTATACATGTTCATTTTTTTAACGTTTGAGTCGCTAATAATTTTAAATATTTTTCAAAACTCCCAGGCCACACCTGCAAATCTAATGCGGAACACTAGTGTGCCACGGCACACAGTTTGAGAATCACTGATACAGACAATCATTAGTACTTTCAGGTAGAAGCAAGAAAAGTGAGTTACCCCTTATTTGAGAAATACATTTTTGGATAAAGGGTGTGATCCAATTTCTGTGCAGTCACAATATCAAGAAGTTCTAGAGACCGATAGGCGTTCTCTGTTGGTGGATTTTCCTCTTAGAGAACAAGATAATTCCTACAAATGGGCAATCCTAACTTCATATTCAGTACAACACAGGGATATTAAAGCTATACTGAACAGTTTGTATTAGTTTCATTTATTTTTATACACTTATATTTTATATATTATAGCCCGCGTTATATATTAGTGATTACACACAGATGTAATGATACATTTTATCTATTCTAGTTTTGAATGAATTTTTGCTCTCATTCAGCTAGTGACACCACTATAATTCTGACGATCTGTTTGTTTCTGGGTAATTTGCCATTTCCGGAACTTACACATATAATTCAGAATGAGGCTGGAATAGCTCCTTGGTGTATCTGCCATGTTTTTGGTGACGACCTATAGAGGGCCATGTTTCCGGCTTCTGGCGCCATTTTGCGGTGGTCTGTCACCTCAAACACCAGGTTTTGGTTCTCCAGTCTTGTAATCGCTATAACATCAAGGTTTGCTACATTTTGCTGCTTGTCTATGCACTTATTATGTGGGACATTTTTTGCTCCTTTTAGCGCAGTAGACTATGTTTCGCAGTTAAAAGTATTTTTGGGTGTAACTACACCAACAAGCTCTTTAGACTCATTGGGCATAAGACTAGTTGGGTCCATTTTATCTGGTAAGCCTCTTTCCTCATGGTTGTCGATATCTTCAGACAACTAGTTTATAAAGATATACAGTCACTTCACCTATTTCAAGCACTTTATGGACTATATTTATTGAGAGTCACTATATTTTATTTTACTTCAATATATATATATATATATATATATATATATATATATATATATATATATATATATATACCAAATCCATCGGAGTAATTCCGACGGATTAATTACGGAAGTGATGTTGCATACACACGGTCGGAAAATCCAATTGTACATAACGTGATGACGGGACTACGTTCAGGCTAGTAGCCAATAGCTTTGGTCTAGGAATTTGATCTGAGCATGCGTGGCACTTTGTCCGTCGGAGTAGGCTACACATGATCGGAGTATGTCCGATAGGAGCATTTTGTCGGAAAATATTATCGGCAAGTTGGAAAAGTTGGTCCGTCGGATATTCCGACGGAAACAGTCCGATGCAGACCACACACAGTCGGAATATCCGACAAAACGGTCCGATAGGAAACATTCCGTCGGAATCTCCGACCGTGTGTACAAGGGCTAACAGAGGTTTGAACATCCTTACGGTCATCCACTGAACACCACAGGAGATCTCCTGCTCGTGAACCAGTAAGTGATATACTAAACCCTGTAGCAGTGACTGCACCTCACCGGCCACACTTTTTGTCCCGCTTTTATTACAGGACAATCTGAACCCATCGGACAGGGACATATTTAGCTTCCATCACAGCCGGTGCGGATATGGACAAGCGGTACCGCTACCCCCCCCCCCCCCCCCACGCTTCCTAGTATGGATTGATTATTCTCTCATGTCAATGATACTTTCTTATCAAGCAGTCTAAGTTTAACTCAGGTTGTACCAGAGGAATGGGCTAGGAGGGTATAATGCAATGTCCCAGGGAATAGATCATCCCAACACACTACCAATCCCACCTTTTTCAAAAGGAGGCACAAGTGGCAGACTCAGGCAGGCCTGCACGATCCGTACAAATGCCACAACCTTGCAGCAGGCAAACCCTGGGCTCTAGAAGCCCTTAATTTCGAACATACCCCCATGCAAAGGGTATTCATTTAGACCAAAAAAAGACACCGCCCCTGCCTACTCCATTCTCAAACTGGTTTTGGTGCTTGTTGATCCAAGCTCCTCCCTCTGCAATCTACAAATTATATGATAGGTCTTTATAATGAGTGAACCATGATAATCGACTGTGGTTTAATGAACAATCACTGAACTCAGGCTATTAATGTCCTATCCCATAAGTAAGGACATCAGAACACTCTCAGAACATATCAGTCTAAATTACTTAGACGACCGCGACCTTAAGCATAAACTAGGGAGAGTATGACAGCAGGTGACCTCTTCCCTACCCCCGTCAATAAATTTGTTTCCTTTTGTTCTGTTTCATATTAGAATTAATTCATATTTCGTAATTTGTGTCTGAAATTCCGTACGAAATATGAATTTTCATTAGGTTCGTTAACTTTTCGTAAAAATTACGAATGTTCGTTATGATGAATTTATCATTATGAGGGGCTCCCACCATCCCTGTGCTGTGCTGACTTCCTGGGTTTATAACTTTTAGGTTTGTTAACTTTTCGGAACAATTATAAATGTTCGTTATGATGAATTTATCATTATGAGGGGCTCCCACCATCCCAGTGCTGTGTAACAATTACGAATGTTCGTTAGGAATTTGGATCTGAAATTCGTAAACGAAATTTCGTATTTTGTACAGAATTCGGAAGCATAGCAATTCATATTTCGGATACTCCCGAATGTACGAATTTACAGAAATTCATACAAATTTTTGATTCGTACGAAACTAATCGCGCATGCCTAGGGCACATCTAGAGCCTATATAGAAGACCCAGATCGACAACTAAAAGCTCCCTTTCCACCTGTCCCGGCGATTACCTCAGATCAATTCGACAAATGACAAGGAGTGGAGTTGTATACAATAAGGATGCAAACTCACACATAAGAGGAAGTTAACCATGACCGGCTCCTACATCTGCCATACACTAAAATTGCCCCACCTCTACCAAGCATTTATTGACTGAAGCTCCAGACGACAACCATATATTGCTCCAGGTACTAGAATAGACTAAGACAGCCTAAGATAACTCAATCAGACAACAGATACTTTTGGCCTCTGCAATATTACTTTGAAGCAAAAACTGTTCAGTATGGTTTCACATTTACTTCCTCGCACACATGAGAACATATATCAGGCACCTAACTAGTATTATAGGCTATGTGCGTGAGTCTTGCGGATTTCATAAGGGGCTTTTTCTGTTACATGATGAATGCTTTTCAAATCTCTCAATTGTGATCCTCCAATATTCTAGTGCACGAATGTTCTAATGTTATCAGTTCCATGATTATTGTTCCTGGACCCAGGATTCTTACTCATGTGTTTTTAGGGCTGCTCAGCTTACATGGTCCGCTCTGACTTGAGGCTATTGTTAATGAGATCTTTCAGGATAAGGCTGGGAAAACGACACACCTAGCGTCACCAGCTACATTACTGAGATCTTGTTCCAAGTTCCAACATCCCAAAACCGCTTTCCATAAACCTATTACTAATTCTATTACACAATATAATTTTCCCCAGCAAGCTTCTAGGCTTCTTAGAAAAGTACGTATTAGTAGTAAGTAAGTATTCACGATTGCTCACAAAGGATCCCTAAATGTCTCCATCCAGGAAAATAACTACAAAACGATCACACGTTGGTACAAAACCCCAACAATTCTAAACAAATACAACTCCTCCTACCCAAACAAATGTTGGAGGTGCAATGACAGTCCGGGCACGTTGCTACACATTATGTGGTCTTGCCCGGCAATCCAACCCTTCTGGTCCCAAGTACGGGAGCTCACAGAATCAATTTCTACATACACTTTAGACCACACCCCAACACAATGTCTTTTCCATCACTCAGATATGTCAGCTCACCAGTATCGCAAGACCCTGATCCTACCTTTACTCAATGCTGCCAAATTATGTATCCCTAGACACTGGGGCTCGCCTCAAGTACCAACCATTCCAGAATGGTTTAAACAAGTTAACAAAATAGCTGACATGGAAGAACTTATTTTCATTGCCCGAGATTCCCCAGCCAAATTTTCTAAAACATGGGCCTGCTGGATGCACTTTAGAACAACTGATAGATATCGAACATTGATGATCTAACCCATACACACTTTCTATTCTAGTAGGATGAAAATCAACTGAGTACAATACCCTACACCCTCCCTCTCAGGGTGCGCTGGTTGGATGACTCCGGCCCCCCACCTCATCCCAAGGGTTGAGTTTGGGAGCCCACATGTCAATGCTATCCCTCGAAGGTGGGACTTCCCTGTCGCCAGGTGTAAGACTTACCTAACCCCCACCACCATAGAGCAATGGAACACTTAAACCATCCACCATTTAGCAGAGACCGAGGAGACAACCACTGTCCCCTCATTCCCCTTTGACCCGCTCTATCTAGCCCCCTCTCCCACCCCCGAAACTTCCCCCTACCCTCCTCCCTGTCCCTACATTTCCCTGTCTCCCCCCACCATACCAAACCTAGTTTTGTTGCCGCTTGCAGCTCGGGTGCCCAAATTGGATCACCCAAGTGGCAAATGCACTCTCTTACAGACCAAATCATCATGCAGACATCTATACTGTTGTCCTATCTCTCAGATTCTCCCCTGAATAACTGAACAACAAGATAGATCAATGAGCTACGGTACCGAGTAGTACCTATTACAAGGTTGATTTGATTTCACGCATTTTACCATACCTGACATCTGCCCACCATCTGGATCCTATACTGTGTGCACATGAGAACCTAGGTATTGACTAGATGTCTAGCAGATACTGTATGTCTTATTTTTACTCCTTGGGTTTTCGTTATTCCCTCATAACAACCATTGTTTATTGTTCACTTGTTATTTGATATCAAAACGACTGCATGTTGATCCTGTAATCCTGCTATGTTGAACTTTTCTTCAATAAAATTTATTTTGAAAAAAAAAAAAGAAAAGTAAATTAGAGTACAACGAGGTTCCCCGTTCCCAAACGGTACGGTATACATTTTCTATCTGAACCTTCCCAACAGAACACATGTTGCTCCCTCTGTCAGTGGGTCACAACCCAATTTGATAGGTTAATTTTTCCACCAGCACCGACCTCTCCTCCCACACAGTGGTACCAGGTTACTCCCGTATTCACTTATTTTAAATAACACCTTACACCATTGACCCACTCCGGATTCACCTGTATACAGGTATAAAACTAAATCTGATAAGCGCGCAGGCTTCACAAGTTCCCGGATACATTTCTGCCCTCCCCAGCATTGATCACTCAATCGTTCTAAGCTCCAACCCAACCAGCTCTTTCCCTTTTCCCTGTGCAGTGTTTCCTTCTCTACTCACGTCCCCTCCTCCCTCCTTGCAGCTCCTATCTTATCCCGCTTTCCGCATGAGGGATCTGGCTCCCGCTGCACTTCCTTAGAGTAGGCCCCAACATATCTCTAGGGGACTGTACCCCCTCTTCTTTGAGAGTGCTAAGGTAAATATTGGTGTTCTACTGGAAAGGTATTATCCAGTCCACAGAATGTCAACTCACAAGAAGACACGTCCAAAGAACACGCCCAACAACGGTAGTACCAAGATAGTCTCCCTAAATTCAAGGGGTATTAAACCCCCGAAAAATGCTCACAAATCCTCCTATCCATGCGCAAACTCAAGGCAGACATAGTACTCCTCCAAAAAACACACTTTAAAGCTGGCTCCATCCCAAAACTATCAAATTCCCATTTTCCACCGGCAGTACACGCAACCACTAGAGGTTCCAAAACCAAGGGGGTCTCCATCCTTTTTCATGAAACATTGCCCATTCCAGGTATCAGACTCCCTCTTAGATGAGGAATGTCGATTCCTGTTCTTCAAGGGCTCAATGTATGGTAAACAAGGCTTACCTTGGCCAACATTTACGCACCCAATGCACTCTTTTTCAGAAATATTTTACAGAGACTCACAGATTTTCAGGAAGGCACCCTGATAGTAGGAGGAGATTTTAATGGCCCACTTAACCACCTACTCGACACATCATCTGGCATGTCTAAATTACCTTTGAAAGCACTATGTGCAATTAAAAAACATCTCCAAGAGTTAACACTACACAACTCATGGCGCACTCTAAATCATAATGTTAAAGACTACACATTCTACTCAGCCCCACACGACCGGTATTGCAGACTGGATTACCTGCTCCTATCTCAAAGAGATCTGCCTATGCTCCTCACGGCAACCATTGAACCAATGTTCATTTCGGATTATCACCTGATTACTATATCCATAGAATTCCCAACCACGCAGTCACGGTCCTCGATATGGCGCTTGGACACGTCTCTGCTCACGGATACCCTAATTGCCCCCACAATACAAGGCAGACTTGTACAATACTTCAGAGATAATGATTCTCCAGATTCCCCAATGCTAAAATGGGAGGCACACAAATGCACCATACGCTAGAAAAAGACGGAAAAAACAAGTTCACATCTCACAACTTACAAAACACATTCATGAGTTAGAAAAAGCACATAAAATGACCCAAGCAATATCTACCCTACAAGAACTAACTCAAGCCAGGGCTGAGCTGGTAGACAAACTGAATAAGAGAACGAAATATAACTATATATTGTCGTAAAAAATGTTCTACGAACATGGTAATAAAGTGGATAGACTCCTAGCCAGGGCGATGCAAGCGAAAACAGCAACAGCAACACATTTTTTTCCTGTCCTTGAATGCAGAGAAGGCATTCAACAGAGTAGCATGGGACTACATAATGGAAGTTCTGCAGAGAATGGGCATACAGGACCGTATTTTAGAATTTACTCTGGCTCTATACTCGGGTCAAACGGCTAGGGTTCGAGTTAATGGCCACCTGTTGAGTGCCTTCTCCATCTCCAATGGGACATGCCAGGGCTGCCCTCTCTCCCCACTAATATTTGTTATCACCCTTGATCCTTTCCTCCTATGCATCAAGGAAAATCCTGACATCAAAGGTATCACAGACCACATACAAACTAGCAGCATTTGCGGATTACATTCTATTATTCTTAAAAGACCCACGCGTTACGATACCCAATCTTCTTAAAGACCTGTCCTTATTTGACACTTTGGATAACTTCGCTAAGTCAGAAAAACTGAATATTTCCTTGACAAAAGAGACATAAACACAGTGTCAAACAAATTTCCCATTCACATGGCAACAAAATTTGATTATGTATCTTGGAATCCAAATTCCGGTCCACCTATCTGACCTATATAGCACAAACTATATCCCAATCCTTCAAAATGTGCAGAAAGACCTCAAATTGTGGTCAATAGGACTATTCTCGTGGTTCGGTAGAACATCCATTGTTAAAATGAACATCCTACCAACAATTCTTTATGTCCTACAGACAGTCCCTATAAAAATTCCACAAACCTTCTTTGCCTCTTTTCGCAAATCCTGTTTGGAATTTATTTGGAGTAAATTACGACCTTGACTGAGCTTGGACAGATTAACCTTACACAAATTGAAAGGCGGTTTGGGACTACCAGACATCTGAAAATATTACTGGGCTAGTCAACTGACAAGGGTTGTAGATTGGAAGATCCATGCCCTCACCAAAGCATGGATTCACACAGAACATGCATTCTCGCCTATACCACTTAAACAACTACTCTGGAAACACACTACTAGGGATGAGCTTTGAGTTTGAGTCAAACCCATGTTCGACTCAAACATCGGCTGTTCGACCGTTCGTCGAATTGCGAATGTTATGGGCCGTTCTCGCCAAATTCAAGTGGCGCGTCACGGCCCATAATTCACTGCGGCATCGCAGTGCATTGCTGCCTGATGATTGGCCAAGCATGCACTATGACCCACATGCTAGGCCAATTACAGCGAGCCGTAATTGGCCAAAGCCAGGGTGGCTTTGGCCAATTATGGCTCAGGGGGTTTAGTACACGCCCCACACTATATAAGGATGCCCGGAAGTCGGCCTTGTGTAGTGTGTTCCGGCGTGCTGATAGAGAGAGAGATAGTGTCATTTAATTTCATTTGAGTTAGATAGAGCAGGCAGGAGGCGAGTCACATAGCTGCAGTGAGTGTATTGTGTATATATATATGCATCCTAGGTGTGTGTGTGTATATATATATATATATATATATATATATATATATATACACACTGTATTCATCTAGATTCATTCCTGTGTACTGTGTACTCTGCACAGTGTGCACTTAAAGCTACCCCACTTGCTGGTGTTCTTCTGATCCTATACCACACACAGGCAGCTGCAGTAATTACAGTTGGTGTACTGTGTACTGTGTACTCTGCACAGTGTGCACCTAAAGCTACCCCAATTGCTGGGGTTCTTCTGATCCTATACCGCAGGCAGCTGCAGTAATTACAGTTGGTGTACTGTGTACTCTGCACAGTGTGCACTTAAAGCTACCCCGATTGCTGGTGTTCTTCTGATCCTATACCACAGGCAGCTGCAGTAATTACAGTTGGTGTACTGTGTACTCTGCACAGTGTGCACTTAAAGCTACCCCAATTGCTGGTGTTCTTCTGATCCTATACCACAGGCAGGCATCTGCAATAATTACAGTTGGTGTACTGTGTACTCTGCACAGTGTGCACTTAAAGATACCCCAATTGCTGGTGTTCTTCTGATCCTATACCACAGGCAGCTGCAGTAATTACAGTTGGTGTACTGTGTACTCTGCAGAGTGTGCACTTAAAGCTACCCCAATTTCTGGTGTTCTTCTGATCCTATACCACAGGCAGGCAGCTGCAGTAAATAGTTGGTGTACTGTGTACTCCGCACAGTGTGTACTTAAAGCTACGCCAATTGCTGGTGTTCTTCTGATCCTATACCACAGGCAGGTACAGCTGCAGTAATTACAGTTTGTGTACTGTGTACTCTGCAGAGTGTGCACTTAAAGCTATCCCAGTTGCTGATTAGGGATGAGCCGAACACCCCCCTGTTCGGTTCGCACCAGAACCTGCGAACAGACCTAAACTTCGTGTGAACTTTAGAACCCTATTAAAGTCTATGGGACTCGAACGTTCACAATCTAAAGTGCTCATTTTAAAGGGTAATATGCAGGTTACTGTCCTAAAAAGTGTTTGGGGACCCGGGTCCTGCCCCAGGGGACATGGATCAATGCAAAAAAAAGTTTTAAAAACGGCCGTTTTTTCATGAGCAGTGATTTTAATAATGATTAAAGTGAAACAATAAAAGTGAAATATTCCTTTAAATTTCGTAGCTGGGGGGTATCTATAGTATGCCTGTGAAGGGGCGCATATTTCTGGTGCTTAGAACTGTCCCTGCACAAAGTGTCATTTTTGCAGGAAAAAAAGTCTTTTAAAATCACTTGCGGCTATTGTCGGGTCCCGTAATACAGAGAACACTCAATGAGTGTTCTCTGCATTAGCCGACAATTCATTCATTCATTGATAAAAAAAAAAAAAAAAAAAGCGTGGGGGTTCCCCTAAATTCAATTGCCAGGCCCTTCAGGTCTGACATGGATATTAAGGGGAACCCCGTGTCAAATTAAAAAAAAAATTGACGTGGGGGTCCCCCTAAATATCCATAACCAGACCCTTCAGGTCTGATATGGATATTAAGGGGAACCCCGCATCAAATTAAAAAAAAATTGACGTGGGGGTCCCCCTAAAAATCCATATCAGACCCTTTATCCGAGCACGCAACCTGGCAGGCCGCAGGAAAAGAGGGGGGACGAGAGAGCGCCCCCCCCTCCCTCCTGAACCGTACCAGGCCACATACCCTCAACATTGGGAGGATGCTTTGGGGGTCTGTGACCCCTCAAAGCACCTTGTCCCCATGTTGATGAGGACAAGGGCCTCATCCTCACAACCCTGGCCGTTGGTTGTGAGGCTCTGCGGGCGGGGGGCTTATCAGAATCTGGAAGCCCCCTTTAACAAGGGGACCCCCAGATCCCGCCCCCCCCCTGTTTGAAATGGTAAGGGGGTACAAAAGTACCCCTACCATTTCACAAAGAAAGTGTCAAAATGGTTAAATAAGACAAACACACTTTTGGAAAAATTCCTTTATTAAAAATAAAAAAAATAAAAAAAAGATTCCAGCGGTGCTAATCCACTCTTGCTATCCAGCGACGGATCTCCAGGGTCCAGCGATGGATGATCATATCCAGCGACGGGGGATCTCTCAGTCCAGCGCTGTCCATACATCCTTCTTCTGTCTCCACTCCGGAGACACTGCAGAGAGCCCAGCGCTGACATTTCTTATATTAGGAGGGCGGGCCACCCGTCACCTGACCCCGCCCCTCTGATGCTGGAGAGGGAAGCCAGGGGTTCCCCAGTGACGTGTGGGTGACCCCGCCCCCTCTGATGTAACGCAGGTTTCCGTTACATCAGAGGGGGCGGGGTCACCCATACGTCACTGGGGAACCCCTGGCTCCCTTCACCAGCGTCAGAGGGGGCGGGGTCAGGTGACGGGTGGCCCCGCCCTCCTAATATAAGAAACGTCAGCGCTGGGATCTCTGCAGTGTCTCCGGAGTGGAGACAGAAGAAGGATGTATGGACAGCGCTGGACTGAGAGATCCCCCGTCGCTGGATATGATCATCCATCGCTGGACCCCGGAGACCCGTCGCTGGATAGCAAGAGTGGATTAGCACCGCTGGAATCTTTTTTTTATTTTTTTTATTTTTAATAAAGGAATTTTTCAAAAGTGTGTTTGTCTTATTTAACCATTTTGACACTTTCTTTGTGAAATGGTAGGGGTACTTTTGTACCCCCTTACCATTTCAAACAGGGGGGGGCGGGATCTGGGGGTCCCCTTGTTAAAGGGGGCTTCCAGATTCTGATAAGCCCCCCGCCCGCAGACCCTTACAACCAACGGCCAGGGTTGTGAGGATGAAGCCCTTGTCCTCATCAACATGGGGACAAGGTGCTTTGAGGGGTCACAGACCCCCAAAGCATCCTCCCAATGTTGAGGGTATGTGGCCTGGTATGGTTCAGGAGGGAGGGGGGGGCCGCTCTCTCGTCCCCCCCTCTTTTCCTGCGGCCTGCCAGGTTGCGTGCTCGGATAAAGGGTCTGATATGGATTTTTAGGGGGACCCCCACGTCAATTTTTTTTTAAATTTGATGCGGGGTTCCCCTTAATATCCATATCAGACCTGAAGTTTCTGGTTATGGATATTTAGGGGGACCCCCACGTAAATTTTTTTAAAAATTTGACACGGGGTTCCCCTTAATATCCATGTCAGACCTGAAGGGCCTGGTAATTAAATTTAGGGGAACCCCCACGCTTTTTTTTTTTTTTTTTTATCAATGAATGAATGAATTGTCGGCTAATGCAGAGAACACTCATTGAGTGTTCTCTGTATTACGGGACCCGACAATAGCCGCAAGTGATTTTAAAAGACTTTTTTTCCTGCACAAATGACACTTTGTGCAGGGACAGTTCTAAGCACCAGAAACATGCCCCCCTTCACAGGCATACTATAGATACCCCCAGCTACGAAATTTAAAGGAATATTACACTTTTATTGTTTCACTTTAATCATTATTAAAATCACTGCTCCTGAAAAAACGGCCGTTTTTAAAACTTCTTTTTGCATTGATCCATGTCCCCTGGGGCAGGACCCGGGTCCCCAAACACTTTTTAGGATAGTAACCTGCATATTACCCTTTAAAATTAGCACTTTAGATTTCTCCCATAGACTTGTATAGGGTGTTCCGGCTTTTCGAATTTGCTGCGAACAGCCCAAATTGTTCACTGTTCGCTGAACAGGCGAACAGGCAATGTTCGAGTAGAACATGAGTTCGACTCGAACTCGAAGCTCATCCCTATTGCTGGTGTTATTCTGATCCTATACCGCGGGCAGCTGCAGTAATTACAGTTGGTGTACTGTGTACTCTGCACAGTGTGCACTTAAAGCTACCCCACTTGCTGGTGTTCCTCTGATCCTATACCACACACAGGCAGCTGCAGTAATTACAGTTGGTGTACTGTGTACTCTGCACAGTGTGTACTTAAAGCTACCCCAATTGCTGGTGTTCTTCTGATCCTATACCACAGGCAGGCAGCTGCAGTATTTACAGTTGGTGTACTGTGTCCTCTGCACAGTATGCACATAAAACTATCTGAAGACAATTGCTGGTGTTCTCATAATAATAATACTACAGGTAGGCAGTTGATTCTGCTAGCTGCAGTATAATCAGTATATACGTCTCAGCTTTGTGCAGCTACATCTCCCTGCAGGCCAATAGTATTTCTGGAAGGCCAACAAGGAGAGGCAGACAGTCATGAGCCAATAAAAGAGGGCAAGCAGGCTCTGTGTCTAGAGGCAACAGTGCTGGTCATGGACATGGTGCATCTTCATTAGCACGTGGCCATGGGACACACTTGTCCTTTTTTTCGGAAGCTGGCCATTTTGAGCCGCAACATGCTGAAGACTTTATAGAGTGTATGACCAAGCCGTCCTCATCCTCCTCATCCTCTCTCACCCAAGCTCAGGGTACTTTGTCTGCCAAAGCAGCTGCCAAAACGCGGCCTCTTCCCTTGGTGCAATGGCATCAGCCACTCCTTCCCTAGCCCCACCATGTCCTCCTAAGGAGTCCCCCGAACTGTTTGACGACAGTGTTGGGTACATGCTCCAGGAGGATGCCCAGCGTTTTGAAAGCTCTGATGATGGTACCCAACTAGAGGAAGGCAGTAACGTGAGCTCAGAGAGAGGGGGTGCCCAAGAAGGACAGCAATCTGGCAGTCATGTTCCCCCAGCTGCAGCATACTGCCAGGTTTGCTCCAGTGATGAGGAGGGAGGGGATGATGAGGTCACTGACTCCACGTGGGTGCCTGATAGGAGAGGGGTGGAAGAGGAGGAGGAGGGGAAGGAGGAGGAGACACATCTCCAACAAGGCAGGATGCCCCCCAGGAGCCTGCTTAAGGGCAGCACACTGACTGCATCACACCGCAGAGCTCCGCATGTGCAGGGCGCTGCTGTCTCTGCACGTTATTCCAAAAATTCTTTGGTGTGGGCCTTTTTTGAGACGAGTGCATCACATCACACCGTTGCTATTTGCAACATATGTCTCAAGCGTATCTCATGTGTCCAAAACATCAGCCGCTTGGGCACCACATGCTTGACCAGACATATGTCGGCCTGCCATGCAGTTCATTGGCAAGCGTACCTAAAAGACCCAGACCAAAGAACAAAGTGGACTTATCCTTGCTCCTCAGCTGGAAAATCTCCAACCCCATTATACCTTCAGTCCTCTCTGAAACCTGCACTGAGAGGAATGAAGGTGTAGAATTAGGTGTGTCACAGCCAAGTACTTGTGGGCAATCTGCTATCAGTAAACCAACGTCCGATTGTGCCCCAGTTGCTGCACCGCCGAAAGAAGTCCACTCCCAGCCATCCACATGCCCAGCGGTTGAATGCTAGCTTGGCTAAATTGCTAGATCCCAAATGCCACTTTTTCGTACGGAAGGCGATTCAGGATCTCTACCGGCATGTGGAAGGCAATGTCTTGGCCTCTCTGGACAGGGCGATCAGGGGTAAGGTGCATATTACTGCCGACTTATGGTCCAGCAAGCATGGACAGGGACGTTACCTATCTTTCACGACACATTGGGTGACTCTGCTGGCAGCTGGGAAGGATGCAGGACAAGATGCAGTAGTGTTGGAGGTTGTTCTGCCACCACACCTCCAAAATGCTACTACTGGTGATTATGACACACCTCTTATCTCCACCCCCCCCTTTTCTTCTTCCTCCATGGCCTCTTCCTGTGCTTTGTCCTCGGAACCAGCGGTGCTCCGTAGACGTTCAAGGGGCTACACAAGTACGCAGGCAAAAATATGTCATGCTGTGCTTGTGCTGGTGTGCTTGGGGGACAGGAGCCACACTGGGGCAGAGATTCTGTCAGCTCTGCAGGGGCAGGCTCAGAGGTGGTTGACGCAACGTCAGCTTAAGCCAGGAATGGTGGTTTGCGACAATGGCACCTCCCTGATCCTGCAAAGCCTGCAGAAGAATCCTCGTATTTGTCGGATCAAGGAGAGGAATCATTACTGGCTGCAACTCTTCTTGATCCACGTTACAAGGGTAAGGTTGTGGAGGGAACAGAGGATGAAACATCTTCGGGAGGCCTTGCATAAAGGTCTGTACAACAGACCCCAGAGACTGGGAGGTTACAAATTGCTGTTCCTGGGCAATGTGTTGGTGAGGCTTCGGTCAGTCAAAGAAGGAGAACAATTTTTTAGTCCGCAGCCCCAAGGTATGATGGGTTGCAGCAACCATCACCAGCATCTGTTTTACAGTACATGTGCAGGAATACCTAGGGGCAGGATCAGACTTGGACACCTTTCCCACTGAAAATCCTCTGGGTTACTGGGTCTTGAGGATGGATCACTGGCCAGCCAGAGCTTGCACAGTATGCAATTGAGCTACTGGCCTGTCCTGCATCCAGCGTTCATTCGGAATGCACATTCAGTGCTGCTGGAGGCTTTGTAACCGATCACAGGGTGCGCTTGTCAACTGACTCGGTTGATCGACTGATCTTCGTAAAAATGAATCAGTTTTGGATCACCACCAGCTACCAAGCACTTGTAAACGAAGTAAACGAACGGGGTGACGACGTCCTGTTAGTGATGAAACGTGTAGGGAGGAGGAGCGACGCACTGACGTCACCACTTCATGTGTTTGTCCCGGAAGTATCGGGCGTTGTAAATCGAGACCGGCCGGCTCGGGTTTTACATGCGATTTGTCCATTGATGTTATGTAAGTGCGCAATTGGCGTTTTTTAATTTATTTTGTGTTCGGTTTTACACTATTGCGAGCCTTATATTTTTTTCTATGGTCGCTGATGTGAGGGATTGGTTGGAGCTGTGAGAGGTCCTTTCATCACCCTACTTATCTGAATATCCCGGGCTGGGGAGAGCCAGTCATCTGCGTTTTATCATTCTCTGTAATAAAGAACCATAAACTTCTGGTAAGCGGCAGTGTTAACCGTGGTGGAGGTGCTTATAACTTACACTATTGTGGATAGCCTGTCATCGTTTCATCACTGCGGAGTCACTATCACTGTTCTTCAACTTGAGAACTTTTTTATATGGACTTTTTAATGTTATGACTATCAAAGTGTTTTTTCCACACTGTTCATTAATTGTGTGTTTTTGTCACATGACCGTACCGCGTTAGTTAGTGGACCGGTCAGATTTAAATTTTTGTTTAAGCATATTGATGTTTTCACTGTATTTTTACACTTAATTTTGCATAGATTGGTGTTATTTTCACTTATTTACTTTTGAGACGCAATATTAATTAATTTAATAATTTTTTATTTTTTTTTAGCAAACCCACTCTCTTTTTCTGAACTGTGAGGACTTACATTGTTGTGGCACCAGCGCCACCACCACCAAAGGTCCAATTTTTCTACCACTTTTCAACAATGGCATGTAATTACAATTCTTGATATAATAGTTCTCAGCACGGCGTTCCAGTGCCCACCAAGAGTACCTGTGAGGGCTTTCAGTGTTGTGGCAACACCTTAGGTCCAAAAGTCTGCAGGGCATATAGGGTAGGCCCCTACTTTAGAACATCCAACTTACAAAAGACTCCTACTTGCAAACGGAAGGAGACAACCAGAAGTGAGATGAAATCTACCCCTAGGAAGGGAAATTTTCTCTTGTAAGAGTTAATATGGGAAAAACGTGTCTCCTCTTCACTGATGCTTTATCATCAATCCTTGTTTCACTAAGAACCCCAAATTTTCTAAAAACATTTGTCATTGGGACAGAAAGTCAGGGGAAATCTTCTAAAGAGGTGCACAGACAGCAAAACAACTGTTACCGGGGTGATAACCCTTCCCTATATTTTCCAAAAAGCTTAAAAATAGATTTTTTTACTGGAGCTACATTTTAAAAATGTACCAGTTCAAATTTACAAACAGATTCTACTTAATTACAGTCCATGTCTTGTTTGCACCGCCTGTATACTGCTGTTCAGTGTATATAGGGCCTGGGGGCCCCACGTCTTTCCTTTTTTAATTTGGGTGTGTGGTTCCCCTTAATATCCATACAAGACCCAAAGGGCCTGTTGATGGCCTGGGGGGATACCCATGCCGTTTGTCTCACTGATTTTCATCCATATTACCAGGACCAGACATTACATTAAAGCCACAAGCAGTTTTAAATCACTTTTATTCCTTTAAAAATTTCATTTTGTGCAGGGACTGTTATAAGCACGGGAAACACGCGCTACTTTACAGGCATACTATAGACACCCCCCAGGTACGATATTTAAAGGAATATTTCACTTTTTTTCACTTTAAGCATCATTAAAATCAGTGCTCCTGAAAAAAACTTCAGTTTTTAAAACTTTTTTTGCCTTGATACATGTCCCCTGGGGCAGGACCCGGGTCCCCAAACCCTTTTTATGACAATGACTTGCATATTAGCCTATAAAATTTTAAAATTAGCACTTTTGGTTTCGAATGTTCGAATCCCATAGACTTTAACGAGGTTCTAACATTCACGCAAATTTTCGTTCCGTTCGCAGGTTCTGGTGTGAACCAAACCGGGGGGGTGTTCGGCTCATCCCTAGCCACTGCCCATATCCCACAACAATGCAAACAGCATCCGTTAATCGGTAACACACTGCTATTCTTTAAAAAAATGTGCCACCAATTTAAAATTTCTTCCTCACTGGACCCGCTTAGCCACCGGTTTGTAGGCATGTGCGCCGTCAATAAATTTGTTTCGTTCCCGTTCAGTTTCATATTAGAATTAATTTGTAACGGATCCAATAACACAACATTCTCTCAAAATTTGGGACTCAGCCCAAAAATCCTTTGCGCTTGCATCAGTGCACACCCCCCTACTCTCTATTCTAAGTAATCCACGTTTCTACCCCGCCTTCTCTGAACCAGGCTTGTTTCATGCTTGGTCTCAGGCTAACATAGATAGGGTGTGTGACCTCATGAAAAATGGATTGCCCAAACCATTCCCAGTCCTGCAAGCTCAAACCCGAATTCCACACAAGGAGTGTTTTCGCTACCTCCAGATCTCACACTATCTACAATCGCTGCCCAAACCTAACCCTGATCATGATTATCTGTCAGTATTCGAGAAGATTTGCGACTCAGACCCACGTGCCCCCGTATTATTTCTCAACTATACGCTCATTTTGCGTCCCCTCCTGTCTCCTTACCACCCTATGCAGCACGATGGTCTGCTGACCTCACCTTAGATCTAGATGCTGAAGCCTGGACAGAGATCTGGACCAACACCAAAAAAGCCACACAGAACATTATCGCTTCTGAGGCTAACTTTAAAGTTCTCATGCGATGGTACCTGGTCCCGGCCAGAATAGCCAAATTTGTCCCCACATTTGGTGGACGTGCCTCATAGTCCAGCGCTTCTGGCTATCAGTGTTCCAGATGGCATCGACGTTACTACAGGACACACTGAAACCAGACCCTTCCTTAGCGTTACTTAATAAAGCGCCCCAACACTGTAACCGTAATCAGCTTAGCCTTTTCCTCCAACTCACTTCGGCTGCCAAGCAAACAATAGCGAGAGCCTGGAAGATGCCTACCCTTCCTACACTTTCAGTTAAGAACAGGGTTACCCAGGCTATGATACATGGCAGAATCAAAGCTAAAATTCAAGATCGCCTCCCCCAACATAACAAGATATGGCAACCATGGGTTGAGAACTTCTTACCACCCACCTATGATCTCGTTCTTTTAGAGCCCTGAATACGCCCCCTCAATTTGCCTCAATTTGCCCCACTTTAGAGCATACCACCCTGGGCCCGTGCGGACCGACCGACCTCTTCTTCTTCTTCTTAAACCCTAAATTCTTCTACTATGCCTCTCTTCTACCCTTTTCACTCTAAGCCTTTTTCTTAATCCCTCTCCTCTCCTCCTCTCTAAACCTGAAGCTTTCCCTTACGCAGTACCTGCATTCCCTAGTTGGACTGCGCATATAACCTAGAGAGGACCAGGGTGTATCGGAGTCTCTGGCCTCCATTGTGTACTCTGTAGCATGCTCCCATCTCAGTTCTACTCCACCCGTAGTAACCTAGTCCACCCGGCTAGGCATTAGTGTACAAGGAGGATATGTTACCACTGTTGTGCTCATGATGCTATGTCAAAATGTCTTGTTCATCACATTGTCACTACGTACTGTGTACTTGTTCTACTGTATACTAATAAAAATTTGTTAAAGAGAATTAATTTGTAGTATATCCCCTTGCCGCCGAGCGTACGCAGATGTGTGTACTCGGCTTCTGGGGGTTATACCCGGATGATGCCCGCACCTGCAGGTACCGTTTTTCAGAGCGGGCGATTGGCTTTCCAGCCATAACAACCGATGCAGCTAAAAGCCGCTCGGCTGTTATGCCGGAGGAGCGGGAGTGGACATCCCCCTCCCGCCGCTTCCCACCACTCTTACCGGGGCTCCCGTTCAATCGGGAGCACTGATGCATGATCCGCCGCTACTGGCGGCTAGGGAGGGACTGAAATGAAGCTGTAAGCAGTTTCATTCCAGTCTCCTAATTGTAAACACGGAAGCGTCGTCATGACGTCACTTCCCGTTTACTCAGCTGCCAATGGCGTCAGATTTAAAAATATATACAGTATTCAGAGTCGCCGAAAATGAAGATCTGAATACTTTGAAGTGTAAAGGAGGGATCGGGGCTCAAATCACACAGAAGAGGTATCGCCACGATCGTCAGAGCGAGAGCTATAATTCTAGCACTAGACCTCCTCTGTAACTCTAGCCTGGTAACTGGAATTTTTTTTAAAGCGTCCCCTATTGAGATTTTTAGGTACCATAGTCTGTCATCATTCCACGAGTGCGTGGAATTATAAAGTGTGACATATTTGGTATCTATTTACTCGGCGTAACATTATTTTTCACATTATGCAAAAAAATTGGGCTAATTTTACTGTTCGTTTTTTTTAAATTCATGAAAGTGTCCCTTTTCCCAAAAAGTTGCGTTTAAAACACCGCTGCACAAATACCGTTGTGACATAAAATATTGCAACAATCGCCGTTTTATTCTCTAGAGTCTCTGCTATATATATATATATATATATATATATATATATATATATATATATATATACTGTTTGGGGGTTCCAAGTAATTTTCTAGCAAAAAATATGTATTTTAACTTGTAAACACCAAATGTCAAAAATAGGCACATGCCCCATACACACTATCAGTTTTTCTGCTGAGTTTTTTTATCAGGTTTACCAAAACCATGTAGTTCAAGGTCCTGCCTGATTGCATACAATTGGAAACTCCTAAGGTTTGACCTCATATTATATGGTTTTGGTAAATCTGAAGGAAAAACTCAGCAGAAAAACTGATAGTGTGTATGGGGCTTTAGTCATAGTCCGAAATTCAATTTGGATGTGTACGAAATACTAATTTTCATTAGGTTACGTTCGTAACAATTACGAATGTTCGTTATGCTGAATTTATCATTATGAGGGGCTTCCACCATCCTTGTGCTGTGCTGACTTCCTGGGTTTTTTAATTTCATCATAACGAATAATCGTAATTAAAGAACATTCTTATTTTGTCTGATTCAGAATCTCCAATTGACTACCAGTACCAGTCTCCCACTCCCATATTAAAAAAGGTAATTTTCCAAAATGTCCAACACTCGCCGCGACCTACTACGCATTTTTTCTGACAGGGCACTGAAGGTCGCTATGTCCATTACTCCCAGGCGAACAAGTGCGGGAAACACTTGGCCAAGGTTTTACACCCCAGACAGCAAAGACAAAATATCCCATTTATAGTCACGAATACAGGTCAAAAGTGGCATAAAAATTCGAAAATTGTGTCCGAATTCAGGGACTATTATTCATCCCTCTATAACCTCCAGCCACACGTTGACCGGGACACGCAGGCCACCGCGACCGCATTGGTTGGACTTACAAGGTTATGTACAGGACACAGCCCTTCCTACCATGATGCCCGCGGAGACTGACGATTTAGAACTTTTTGCCAAGATTCTAGCCACCCGTTTAGCCCCTCTTTTACCATCCTTAGTGCACAATGACCAAGTTGGGTTCATCCCACATAGAGAGGCTCGTGACAACACTATTAAGACGTTGCATCTAATTTCATATGCCCAACAAAGTAACATCCCGATGTGCCTGTTGGCGTGTGACGCTAAGAAAGCATTCGACCGTGTCAACTGGTCCTTTCTGCGAGCGATACTTCTATAAATAGGGATGGGGCCAAAGCTGCTGTCTAAGGTGATGTCCTAATATTCTAACCCTTCTGCAAAAGTGGCGACGAATGGAGACTCCTCTGAGTCATTTCCAATTAGAAACAGTACCAGACAGGGGTGCCCATTGTCGCCCTTGCTGTTTGCACTCACGATTGAACATCTGGCACAAGCGATTCGGGCCAACCCTGCCATTCATGGGATTCCGGCTTCCACGGAGCCTAGCAAACTTTCATTATACGCAGATGACCTGCTTCTTTACATTACCCAACCTTTAACTAGCATTCCGGCTTTGCTACACAAGCTTGACCGCTTCGGGGCACATAGTAACTTTAAATTAAATATGACGAAAACGGAGGCCCTGAATATAACTCTGAAACCACGTACAGTATCTTTACTAAAGCAGAGGTTCCCATTTAAGTGGCAACCGCAATCAGTTAAGTACTTGGGGACAGAGATACCTAGGAATTTTGCAGACATCTATGCCCTGAATTACAGCCCTATGTTGGCGAAAATCCGTCACTCGCTGGAATCTTGGCATAACCTCAAACTATCTTGGTGGGGACGCATGAATGTACTAAAAATGGACATCCTGCCTGAGCTGCTGTACTTGTTTCAGACGTTACCCATAACTCTTCCTCTGGCTTTTTTCCACACACTTCGCTCCGTAGCGGTTAGGTTCATCTGGCAGAATCACCCCCCTAGACTGAGACACGGGATTTTATGCGCCCCTAAAGATAAGGGGGGTATGGGTCTACCGGACTTTCAGTTATACCACCTATCTGCCATCTCGTCACGACTCCTTGAATGGTTCCCGCGCCCCTTGACTAAACTGTCCACGACAATTGAACACACCATGGCTCGGGTTGACCTCAGAGCCCTCCTTTGGGGCTATCATGCGAAATTTCGCACCATGCCCGGACTATCCCCTTTGACTCTAGCAGCGCTCACCCTGTGGTATCGCAAACAGACAACCCTTCACCTTTCTACGGATCCGAGCCCTTTGTCACCCCTATTTGACAACTCGGCAATCCCGACACTGCCCACAGGGGGACAATGCAACTCTTATTCTAGAGACCAGTGGCCTACCGCCAAGCAATATATACAGGCTTCCATGGGGCTGTTCTGGTCACCCATAGACCCTCAACCGTTAACTCAAATAGACTGGCTCTCCAGACTAACTATAGTGCAATATTGCAAGTCACTCCATCTCTCCGGCCTGGTACATAGACCTCTCACGACCTTCGAGGACATGTGTGGTCTCTCTCAAACACCTAAACACTCACTGTCTCGGATCTACAAAGACATTCAGCTACACTCTTATAACACACTTCCAAATTATACACAAAAATGGTCCAGGGACTTGGGCACTGAACTATCCACGACACACTGGAACACATCGTTCATGATCACTCACAAATCTTCCATATCTGGATTCACACAAGAAAAAAACTACAAGCTGTTGACGAGATGGTATAGGGATCCAGTCACGGTGAGCAAAATGTTTCCGGAGGCCTCGGATAGGTGCTGGCATTGCCCCGGAGGAGCGGGCACGTATATCCACGTGTGGTGGGAATGTGATCGGATACGCCCCTTTTGGGATAAGGTATTTAAAATTCATAATGATATGTATGATGTCTCTGTGTTACCGACACCACACATAGCTTTACTTTCCATACTCCCGGGTTCCATGAGCTCACACCGAAAGAGTCTGCTCTGATTCTTTCTGTCCGCAGCTCGTCATGTCATTTCGCAGTTCTGGAAAAAGGATGTTATCCCCCCGATTACGAGATGGACTGATGCCATGAACGATATTATGCTCATGGAAGAACTGCACGCCAAACGAACTGACAAATGGGATAACTATATGTCCCTATGATATCCTTGGCTCCATCACTCTTCCTCAGCCTGCTTTCTCAGTGATGTGGCTTAACTTTAGACTCACGGGCCCCCTGTCTGCATAGGCCTCCCACGCAGGATTTTTGTATGGACATAACCGTAGAGAAGGGTCTATGATTAATCCCTTCTTAAGTGGGTTTTGCTGTATAACTTGATGAATGGACTCTGCAGATGCCAGTAAGTTGTTTTGTAAGAACTGCACTCCCTACCCTTCCCCCTTTCCCCAACCTTCTTTATTCTGTACTCCCCCTCCCCCCTCAACTCTTACTGTATTATACTGTTACCTGATCTGTAACAATAAAAATTATATTCAACCTTAAAAAAGGTAATTTTCCCAACCCTCACTCAGCAGCAGAAGAAACCCTCTGATTGGTCAGCAAAACACCAGTCACATTTCCGTTGTATTTCGTACAAAATTCAGAAGCATAGAAATTCATATTTCGGATCCTCCCGAATGTGCCAATTTACGGAATCGCACATGTCTACTGGTTTGTCAGAAACTGGAATTTTCTCCAGGTACGGTCAGCACCTTCCTTAACCACTTTGATTTGAGAGCAGGAAACTTCTTTTCTGGAGACGTGCTTTTACCTATATCCGCGCTTGCAACACAGACTGATAATCAACAGGTACCGTTCTGGACTTACATGCGACTTTAACACTTTCTAAATGACCCCAGGGCACACACAGCTTTCTCGAGACAAAAATCATCATTCGAAACACTCTGCACCAACACAGAACCACAGCAACACCTGATCGCCATCATCTACACCCTCTTATTTGCTGAGCACAATACTAAGTCCAACATTGTGACAGTGAAATGGGAAAAGGACCTCTCATTAGACCTCTCAGAGGAAGATTGGGCAAAAATATACTCCTATATACACAACGGTTCGATTAATGTCTCGGCACAGGAAAATGGCTTTAAAATATTGTCCAGATGGTACAAAACTCAACTCAAACTACACAAACTTAACCCCTTGATCCCTACCACATGTTGGAGATGCCAGGCCCAGGACGGCTCACTTCTACACCTTTGGTGGGAATGTCCCTTGATGCAAAAGTTCTGGATAGAAATCCACCGCCTCACCACCCAAATCAACACACTCAAATTAGACTTCTCACCGGCTCAAACATTTCTTCACCATTCCTTCATATCTAAGAAGGTGTACCGCTGCTCTCTGGTCCTACACCTTCTAAATGCTGCAAAAATGTGTATTGCAGTACATTGGATGTCTCTCCACCCGCCTACCATAGCGGAATGGATTAAGCGATTTAGGCCCCTTTCACACATGCGGATGGTATGTCCGTATTTCATCCATCCGTTTGCGGATGAAATACGGACATACATTCATCCCTATGGGATAGCGGGTGTCTGCGGATGAGCATCCGCAGACACCCGATTTCGTCCGCCTCCGCAACAGTCCGATTCTGCAGACGGAGGAAAATCCTATTTTTCTATCTGTCTGCAGAGCAGAGCGGACGAACACGGACACACGGTCCGTGCTCGTCCGATCCCCATAGAGGAGAGCGGAGATCTGACAGGGCGGTCCCTGCACAGTGTGCGGAGACCGCCCTGTCCGCAGCCGGCTCAGCGGGGACAACGGAGCGATCTTCACGGGGCGGATCATTACTGATCTGCCCCGTGTGAAAGAGGCCTTAACAGGGTAGCTGAAATGGAAGATCTTTTACACCAAGCCACGACTCTTCCACTACATATTGGAAAACATGGGCTTGTTGGCAACATTTTCAATCAATGACAGAATATGCCACACTTTTAAAGTAGTATACTTAGCAGGTCCGCAACAAGTGGGAGCGAACAAAGAGGACGGAGATCCACATACTTGCATACCTCTATCTTCTCTCTCCTCCCCCCTCACCACTAAGGCCGCGTACACACGCGGGGACTGTTCGCTCAACTTTGTCCGCTGAACAGTGTTTCGGCGGACAGTCCGCTCGTGTGTGGGCTTTCAGCGGACAGTTTCAGCGGACAGTCTGCTGAACAAAGTTTTTCGGAAATTCCGAAAAACTGTCCGCTGAAACTCTGTTTCAGCGAACAGTCCCCTCGTGTGTAGGCTTGTTCGTCAAACTAAGTTCCGCGCATGCTCAGAAAGGATTTACACGCCGAAGTTTGCATTGCAGTGTATAGGACGTCGTATTTTTCGTCCCGTCGTACGTGCCGTTCACGTCATCGCGCATGGTTTCAGCGGACTGTTCGTTCGTCGTGTGTGGGCAAGTCCGTCCATGCTAATTTTGAGCGGACTGTCCGCTGAAACTGTTTGACGGACAAAGTTGAGCGAACAGTCCCCGCGTGTGTACGCGGCCTGACATTTACATCACACTACTCTACTCCACCTTGTTTTGGCCAGCAAGTGGAAGCGCATTCAGTGCAGTAGATGCTGCACATGTCCAACATCATTTATCTAGTGTAGACATCTTGGCCAATCGTCTACATGTATAGCACTCTATAGCAAACACATGCCTTTATAGTAAATACATGTACTGTATATGGATAGACCTTTGTTTATCCTAAAATGTATTTATAAGCATATGTATGGCTCACTTCTGCTTTTTTTTCAGAGCTTTCAGTATAGCAACTACAAAAAGAAGAAGAAATCATCTCACGCTGCAGCAAGCTTGAATAGCAGGCTATTGTCTTGTAAAAACTTTCCTTGACTGCAGGACACAAAGAAATCATTGGCTGGACACAGTCCATTTCTTGGCAAACAGGTTAAAGCCTGTGCTGCACCATCCACTGCCCAAAGCCAATCTATAGAAATCAATTGAAGAGTTTTAATCTGAAAATTGGCAGGAACCATTGGAAAGATTGTTTCTCACTGTGCTGTGCAAGTGAAGTGAAAAGCTATTTCAGCTAATAGAAGATTCTGCTTGTGCAGTAGGTGATATTTGTAACATCTTCAGAAAAAACATACCTTCATAGTATAGGTCAAAGTCATTTTATTAAAAAAAAATGTTTGGTGTACATTTATTTAACTATGAGGCTGCTTGTATGCAAGCATAAAACTGATGTTTATTATTATATTCATTGTTAATTGAACTCTTACTTATGGTAATATCAAAATATTACAGTAATTCTAAAGGCAAACTTTTTTTCTTATCTTAACGCATTCTATGTATGTATTCTATGTATAAAGATAAAAAACCTTCCATGTGCAGCAGCCCCCCTCAGCCCCCCTAATGCTTACCTTAGCCCCATCTTGATCCAGTGATGCTGCATGAGAGCCTCGGCCATCCAGAATTCTCCCTCCTGATTGCCAGAGCGATTGTCTCCCACTGCTGTCAATAAAAGTCAATAAGCCAATGAGGAGAGAGAGGGTGCAGGGCCGAGCCACAGCTTCGTGTCAAAATGGACACACAGCTACTTGCTGTGGGGGCACACAGCAGAAGGGAGAGGGCAGGAATGCCGACGAGGGACACTAGAAGAGGAGGATCTGAGCTGCGCTTTGCAAAACCACTGCACAGAGCAGGTAAATATAACATGTTTCTTATTTTTAACCACTTCGGGACCGCCGTATTGCCAATGTACGTCAACACAATGGCACAGGCAGGCACAATCACGTAAATGTACGTGAATGCCTTCTAGCGGGTGGGGGGTCCGATCGGACCCCCTCCCGCTAGATACGGCGGTCCCTTTCGGTGCCGGAGCGATCGGCGATGAGGGGATGGCCGCTGGCTTCCGCCCATCGCCTCTCGATCGCTCCTGGCCAGTGACGAACTTCCTCCCCTGTGAAAATGTAAACACAGGAGGAGGAAGTGATGTCACACTCCTCGTGGCGGTCTTTTTGAACCGGACAGCGAGGAGTGAAGACGCAAGTAAGTGCACCAACAGTCCACTGACACATAGGTACACACAGGCACACATTTCACCCCAGTCACCCCCCGATCACCCCCCCGATCGCCCCCCCGCCCCCCCCCAGTCACAGTGTCACTAATGCAGTGTTCATTTATTTATTGATCACTACATTTAGTGTCAGTTGTGACTGTAAAAAGTGTCAGGGCAGCTAGTGTTAGGCCCCTTTAGGTCCAGGGTAGCCCCCTACCCCCCCCTAATAAAGGTTTAACCCCTTGATTGCCCTCCCAGTTAACCCTTTCACCCTCTTTTACCAGTGTCACTAAGCGATCGTTTTTCTGATCGCTGCAATAGTGTCACTGGTCCCGCTAGGAAGCTAGTTTTTTTTTAGGTTCAACGCCAGGTTTTTATACCGTTAGGTACCCCGATATATAACCTAATAAAGGTTTTAACCCTTTGATTGCCCCTAGAGTTAACCCTTTCACCAGCGATCGCTGCATAAGTGTCACTGGTGACGCTGGTTAGCCAGTTAGTTATTTAGTTATTTAGGTACCCCCATATAAATACCCAATAAAGGTTTTAACCCCTGATTGCCCTTAGTTAACCCCCTGATCACCCGGCGGGTGATATAAATTTGGTTTTAGGGTCAGAAAGGGTCTGCGTCGCCCCAGGCAGTGCTAGGTTAGTGCCAGCACTGCTAACACCCACGCGCAAAGCATACACCTCCCTTAGTGGTATAGTATCCGAACAGATCAATATCTGATCTGATCAGATCTATACTAGCGTGCCCAGCAATTTAGGGTTCTAAAAAAACGCATTGTTAGCAGGATCAATCCAGATACCTGCTAGCACCTGCGTTTTGCCCCTCTGCCCAGCCCAGCCCAGCCCACCCAAGTGCAGTATCGATCGATCACTGTCACTTACAAAACACAACACACATAACTGCAGCGTTCGCAGAGTCAGGCCTGATCCCTGCGATCGCTAGCAGTTTTTTTGGTAGCGTTTTTATACAGTCGCTGACAGGCTAGGTGCTTTTTTACCTGTGAGTCTCACTACTGTACCCCTAAATTTAGAGCCCAAAATGGCAAAGCGAAGGTACACTAGTGAAGAGGCCTACACGTTTCTGAGCATGACAGATAGTGAAGAGGAAGACACTGATCTGTCAGATTCAGGCTCAGAATACGAACCTGTAGAGGACAGCGCCTCCATGTCAGATAGCTCTGACGACGAAGAAGAGGTCCCTGCTATTGTCAGGCGTACCCGACCCCGATTTTCTGATGTTGTTGAGGTGCAGGAACCGCAAGTCCCTCGTATGGAGTATAGAGCCAGTACTAGCGCCGCTCATCCTTTTGGTGAACTGGCAAGCACCAGCGGCCTAGTACACCCTGGACGTACATCCAGCACTGCAGTATCACGTGGTGACGTGGCGAGTCCCATAAGTGCAGTTCAAGCTGGCGAGGTGGCAAGCACAAGTAGTGTCCCGCTGCCACCAAGAAGAAGAAGACAAAGACAGGCCCGTCGTACCCATAGTGCCCTTCCTGCAGAATTCGCCTATCCCAATTGGGTGCCCACCACTTCTGCAGAACCCGTACTTCCCCCATTCACTGCCCAACCCGGTATTCAGGTGGATACAGATGATTTTACGCCACTCGATTTTTATTCTCTGTATCTCACGGAAGATCTCTATAGATCTATTGTGGACCAAACCAATTTATATGCTGGTCAACGCATCGCCGCTAATCCCCAGTTGCCGTCTCTTGCCAGAGATTGGAAACCAGTTATGGTTTCCGAATTTAAGACGTTTTTGGGCCTTTCCCTCAACATGGGCACACATAAATTTATGCGGATGCGGGCTTATTGGTCCACGCATCCGGCTGACCACATGCCCGTGTTCTCTAACTCCATGTCCAGGAAACGATACGAGCAGATCTTGCGGTTCTTGCACTTCAGTGACAATGAACTTTGTCGTCCACGTGGAGACCCTGAATACGATCGGCTCTACAAAATTCGGCCCCTCATAAACCACTTCAACCAACGTTTTGCAGACTTGTTTATTCCCCAAAAAGTTGTCTGCGTTGATGAGTCCCTGGTTAAGTTTACTGGTCGCTTGTCATTCAAACAGTACATTCCCAACAAGCGTACCAGGTACGGGGTCAAGCTCTATAAGTGCTGTGACAGGGCCACAGGCTATGCATGGAGCTTTATGGTTTATGAGGGTAAAGATAGTTACGTAGAGCCGGAGAACTGCCCTGATTACATAGGAAGCGCTGGCAAGATAGTGTGGAAATTGGTGTCACCCTTATTCGGAAAGGGGTACCACTTGTACGTGGACAACTATTACACCAGCGTGCCACTGTTTAGTCATTTATTTGATAATCAGATTGGAGCATGTGGCACCGTGCGACCTAATCGCCGGGGCTTTCCCCAGCGGCTTGTAGATTCCCGTCTTAGGCTGGGGGAGAGAGCCTGCTATCGGTGTAATAATTTGCTCGCTATGAAGTGGAGGCATAATAAGAATGTTTTCGTTCTTACCTCCCTTCATGCAGACACGACGGTCCAAATTCCTACGGCGACTGGTATTGTGGAGAAACCCCTCTGTGTCCACGAATATAACAAAAATATGGGAGGGGTGGACCTCAATGACCAGATGTTGGCGCCGTATCTAACTTCCCGTAAGACCAGACGCTGGTACAAAAAAGTGTCTGCTTACTTATTTCAATTGGCTTTGCTGAATGCTTTTGTGCTATACAAAACTTCAGGCGGAACATTAACCTTTCTTTTCTTTCAAAGAGAGGTTGTCACAGAGCTTCTGTTTCCAGACGGTTCTGTACCTCACCATTCCCAACCAAATGCAGTAAGCCGGCTGCATGAGAGGCATTATTCTTATGTCCTCCCGAGTACCCCTACCCAACGAGCCCCCCAAAAAAGATGTCGTGTCTGTAGCAAGCGCGGATATAGGCGTGACACCCGTTCTTATTGTCCACGCTGTCCTGGCAATCCTGGTCTTTGTCAGGGTGAGTGTTTTGAACGCTACCATGAACTAGTGAAGTATTAGCGTAGGGTACAGCATTTCACAGCCTAGGCACACTTACACAGGGTCTCCCAAGATGCCATTACATTTTGAGAGACCCGAACCGTTACAGTTACAGTTTACAGTTCAAAAAAAAGTGTATAAAAAAAAAAAAAAAAAAAGTAAAATAAAAAAACCAAAAAAAGTATAAAATATAAAAACCAAAAAAAATATAAAATATAAAAACCAAAAATAGTTGTCGTTTTATTGTTCTCTCTCTCTCTCTCTCTCTCTCTCTCTCTCTTCTCTCAAATTTTTTATACTTTACTGTTTACTGTGTTATTGTTAACCATTTTTTATGTTTTCAGGTACGCCATTCAGCTGCAGCGTGGATTTATTTATCTTGACAGCAACAGCGTTTGCTCCCACGATACATAAAGCCGCGACTCCAGCACTGTCGGGGGTGATTTCACCACCACAGTTAAAAAAGAGCATATATGCCGAAGCATGGGGGCATAAGGGGTGGAGGAGCGATTTTGCTCCTAATGCCGCGTACATACGGTCAAAATTCCGACGGAGGGCTTGCCCGTGGAAAAGTTTGAACGTATGTACGCAGCATAACTTTTTTGCGGGAGGATGCCCCCATGCTTCGGCATATATATATTTTAGGCACAGGTTGTGTTAAAAAATGTTTTATTTTTTACAGTTTTTTTGGGAATTTGCTTTGCAGGTATGGTATGGTAAGGTTTTACTGTTATACTGTAATGTTACTTTGTTTTAACGTTAACCATAATTTGCTTAGCAGGTACGCCATTCAGCTGCAGCGCGGATTTATTTATCTTGGCAGCAACAGCGTTTGCTCCCACGATACATAAAGCCGTGACTCCAGTGCTGTAGGCGGTGATTTCACCACCACAGTTAAAAAAGAGCATATATGCCGAAGCATGGGGGCATAAGGGGTGGAGGAGCGATTTTGCTCCTAATGCCGCGTACATACGGTCAAAATTCCGACAGGGGGCTTGCCCATGGAAAAGTTTGAACATATGTACGCGGCATAACTTTTTTGCGGGAGGATGCCCCCATGCTTCGGCATATATAAATGGTGCATGTATGTCCATCATTAGAAGTGGGTGGATGAAGGGAGGTATCTAATGGTGGGCATACCCACCGATCAATCTCTTTTTTTTCGTTCAGACAACATGACTCTCAGTAAATAGCTTGGGGTGTCTACTTTCCAAAATGGGGTAATTTGGGGGGGGGTTTTGTGCTATTTTGGCATTTTATGGCCTTTGCACCCTTAGAAATCCTGAAGGTGGTGATTGGTTTTCGGGGTGCCGTACGCGACTAGACTCCCAAAAAGTCCCACACATGTGGTATCCCCATACTCGGGAGAAGTAGCTGAATATATTTTGGGGTGCAATTCCACATATAACCATGGCATGTGTGAGCAATATATAATTTAGTGACAACTTTTTTTTTTTTTTTTTTTTTTTGTCATTATTCAATCCCTTGGGACAAAAAAAAAATATTCAATAGTGTCAAGATGGCCCTCGGCAAATAGCTTGGGGTGTCTACTTTCCAAAATGGGGTCATTTGGGGGGGTTTTGTGCCATCTTGGCATTTTATGGCCGTCAAAACTGTGATAGGTAGTGAGGAGTAAAATAAAAAAATTATGCCCTTAGAAATCCTGAAGGCGGTGCTTGGATTTCGGGGTCCCGTACGCGGCTAGGCTCCCAAAAAGTCCCACACATGTGGTATCCCTGTACTCAGGAGAAGCAGCAGAATGTATTTTGGGGTGTCATTTCACATATACCCATAGCATGTGTGAGCAATATATCATTTAGTGACAACTTTGTGCAAAAAAAAAAAAGTTTGTAATATTCCCGCAACTTGTGGCAAAATATAAAATATTCCATGGACTCAACATGCCTCTCAGCAAATAGCTTGGGGTGTCTACTTTCCAAAATGGGGTCATTTTGGGGGGTTTTGTGCTATTTTGGCTTTTTATGGCCTTCGAAACTGTGATAGGTAGTGAGGGGTGAAATCAAAAATTTGCACCCTTAGAAATCCTGAAGGTGGTGATTGGTTTTCGGGATGCCGTGCGCGACTAGACTCCCAAAAAGTCCCACACATGTGGTATCCCCGTACTCGGGAGAAGTAGCGGAATATATTTTGGGGTGCAATTCCACATATAACCATGGCATGTGTGAGCAATATATCATTTAGTGACAACTTTTTGTACATTTTTTTTTTTTTTTTGTCATTATTCAATCCCTTAGGACAAAAAAAAAAAATATTCAATGGGCTCAACATACCCATCAGCAGTTTCCTTGGGGTGTCTACTTTCCAAAATGGGGTCATTTGGGGGGGTTTTGTGCCATCTTGGCATTTTATGGCCGTCAAAACTGTGATAGGTAGTGATAGGTAGTGAGGAGTAAAATAAAAAAATTATGCCCTTAGAAATCCTGAAGGCGGTGCTTGGATTTTGGGGTCCCGTACGCGGCTAGGCTCCCAAAAAGTCCCACACATGTGGTATCCCTGTACTCAGGAGAAGCAGCAGAATGTATTTTGGGGTGTCATTTCACATATGCCCATAGCATGTGTGAGCAATATATCATTTAGTGACAACTTTGTGCAAAAAAAAAAAAGTTTGTAATATTCCCGCAACTTGTGGCAAAATATAAAATATTCCATGGACTCAACATGCCTCTCAGTAAATAGCTTGGGGTGTCTACTTTCCAAAATGGGGTCATTTTGGGGGGTTTTGTGCTATTTTGGCTTTTTATGGCCTTCGAAACTGTGATAGGTAGTGAGGGGTGAAATCAAAAATTTGCACCCTTAGATATCCTGAAGGTGGTGATTGGTTTTCGGGATGCCGTGCGCGACTAGACTCCCAAAAAGTCCCACACATGTGGTATCCCCGTACTCGGGAGAAGTAGCGGAATATATTTTGGGGTGCAATTCCACATATAACCATGGCATGTGTGAGCAATATATCATTTAGTGACAACTTTTTGTACATTTTTTATTTTTTTTTTGTCATTATTCAATCCCTTAGGACAAAAAAAATAAATATTCAATGGGCTCAACATACCCATCAGCAGTTTCCTTGGGGTGTCTACTTTCCAAAATGGGGTCATTTGGGGGGGTTTTGTGCCATCTTGGCATTTTATGGCCGTCAAAACTGTGATAGGTAGTGATAGGTAGTGAGGAGTAAAATAAAAAAATTATGCCCTTAGAAATCCTGAAGGCGGTGCTTGGATTTTGGGGTCCCGTACGCGGCTAGGCTCCCAAAAAGTCCCACACATGTGGTATCCCTGTACTCAGGAGAAGCAGCAGAATGTATTTTGGGGTGTCATTTCACATATGCCCATAGCATGTGTGAGCAATATATCATTTAGTGACAACTTTGTGCAAAAAAAAAAAAGTTTGTAATATTCCCGCAACTTGTGGCAAAATATAAAATATTCCATGGACTCAACATGCCTCTCAGTAAATAGCTTGGGGTGTCTACTTTCCAAAATGGGGTCATTTTGGGGGGTTTTGTGCTATTTTGGCTTTTTATGGCCTTCGAAACTGTGATAGGTAGTGAGGGGTGAAATCAAAAATTTGCACCCTTAGATATCCTGAAGGTGGTGATTGGTTTTCGGGATGCCGTGCGCGACTAGACTCCCAAAAAGTCCCACACATGTGGTATCCCCGTACTCGGGAGAAGTAGCGGAATATATTTTGGGGTGCAATTCCACATATAACCATGGCATGTGTGAGCAATATATCATTTAGTGACAACTTTTTGTACATTTTTTTTTTTTTTTTGTCATTATTCAATCCCTTAGGACAAAAAAAAAAAATATTCAATGGGCTCAACATACCCATCAGCAGTTTCCTTGGGGTGTCTACTTTCCAAAATGGGGTCATTTGGGGGGGTTTTGTGCCATCTTGGCATTTTATGGCCGTCAAAACTGTGATAGGTAGTGATAGGTAGTGAGGAGTAAAATAAAAAAATTATGCCCTTAGAAATCCTGAAGGCGGTGCTTGGATTTTGGGGTCCCGTACGCGGCTAGGCTCCCAAAAAGTCCCACACATGTGGTATCCCTGTACTCAGGAGAAGCAGCAGAATGTATTTTGGGGTGTCATTTCACATATGCCCATAGCATGTGTGAGCAATATATCATTTAGTGACAACTTTGTGCAAAAAAAAAAAAGTTTGTAATATTCCCGCAACTTGTGGCAAAATATAAAATATTCCATGGACTCAACATGCCTCTCAGTAAATAGCTTGGGGTGTCTACTTTCCAAAATGGGGTCATTTTGGGGGGTTTTGTGCTATTTTGGCTTTTTATGGCCTTCGAAACTGTGATAGGTAGTGAGGGGTGAAATCAAAAATTTGCACCCTTAGATATCCTGAAGGTGGTGATTGGTTTTCGGGATGCCGTGCGCGACTAGACTCCCAAAAAGTCCCACACATGTGGTATCCCCGTACTCGGGAGAAGTAGCGGAATATATTTTGGGGTGCAATTCCACATATAACCATGGCATGTGTGAGCAATATATCATTTAGTGACAACTTTTTGTACATTTTTTATTTTTTTTTTGTCATTATTCAATCCCTTAGGACAAAAAAAATAAATATTCAATGGGCTCAACATACCCATCAGCAGTTTCCTTGGGGTGTCTACTTTCCAAAATGGGGTCATTTGGGGGGGTTTTGTGCCATCTTGGCATTTTATGGCCGTCAAAACTGTGATAGGTAGTGATAGGTAGTGAGGAGTAAAATAAAAAAATTATGCCCTTAGAAATCCTGAAGGCGGTGCTTGGATTTTGGGGTCCCGTACGCGGCTAGGCTCCCAAAAAGTCCCACACATGTGGTATCCCTGTACTCAGGAGAAGCAGCAGAATGTATTTTGGGGTGTCATTTCACATATGCCCATAGCATGTGTGAGCAATATATCATTTAGTGACAACTTTGTGCAAAAAAAAAAAAGTTTGTAATATTCCCGCAACTTGTGGCAAAATATAAAATATTCCATGGACTCAACATGCCTCTCAGTAAATAGCTTGGGGTGTCTACTTTCCAAAATGGGGTCATTTTGGGGGGTTTTGTGCTATTTTGGCTTTTTATGGCCTTCGAAACTGTGATAGGTAGTGAGGGGTGAAATCAAAAATTTGCACCCTTAGATATCCTGAAGGTGGTGATTGGTTTTCGGGATGCCGTGCGCGACTAGACTCCCAAAAAGTCCCACACATGTGGTATCCCCGTACTCGGGAGAAGTAGCGGAATATATTTTGGGGTGCAATTCCACATATAACCATGGCATGTGTGAGCAATATATCATTTAGTGACAACTTTTTGTACATTTTTTTTTTTTTTTTGTCATTATTCAATCCCTTAGGACAAAAAAAAAAAATATTCAATGGGCTCAACATACCCATCAGCAGTTTCCTTGGGGTGTCTACTTTCCAAAATGGGGTCATTTGGGGGGGTTTTGTGCCATCTTGGCATTTTATGGCCGTCAAAACTGTGATAGGTAGTGATAGGTAGTGAGGAGTAAAATAAAAAAATTATGCCCTTAGAAATCCTGAAGGCGGTGCTTGGATTTTGGGGTCCCGTACGCGGCTAGGCTCCCAAAAAGTCCCACACATGTGGTATCCCTGTACTCAGGAGAAGCAGCAGAATGTATTTTGGGGTGTCATTTCACATATGCCCATAGCATGTGTGAGCAATATATCATTTAGTGACAACTTTGTGCAAAAAAAAAAAAGTTTGTAATATTCCCGCAACTTGTGGCAAAATATAAAATATTCCATGGACTCAACATGCCTCTCAGTAAATAGCTTGGGGTGTCTACTTTCCAAAATGGGGTCATTTTGGGGGGTTTTGTGCTATTTTGGCTTTTTATGGCCTTCGAAACTGTGATAGGTAGTGAGGGGTGAAATCAAAAATTTGCACCCTTAGAAATCCTGAAGGTGGTGATTGGTTTTCGGGATGCCGTGCGCGACTAGACTCCCAAAAAGTCCCACACATGTGGTATCCCCGTACTCGGGAGAAGTAGCGGAATATATTTTGGGGTGCAATTCCACATATAACCATGGCATGTGTGAGCAATATATCATTTAGTGACAACTTTTTGTAAATTTTTTTTTTTTTTTTTTTTTTTAGTCATTATTCAATCCCTTAGGACAAAAAAAATAAATATTCAATGGGCTCAACATACCCATCAGCAGTTTCCTTGGGGTGTCTACTTTCCAAAATGGGGTCATTTGGGGGGGGTTTGTACTGCCCTGCCATTTTAGCACCTCAAGAAATGAGATAGGCAGTCATAAATTAAAAGCTGTGTAAATTCCAGAAAATGTACTCTAGTTTGTAGACGCTATAACTTTTGCGCAAACCAAAAAATATACGCTTATTGACATTTTTTTTACTAAAGACATGTGGCTGAATAAATTTTGCCCTCAATGTATGACTAAAATTTAGTTTATTCGATTTTTCTTATAACAAAAAGAAGAAAATATCATTTTTTTTCAAAATTTTCGCTCTTTTTCCATTTATATCGCAAAAAATAAAAATCGCAGAGGCAATCAAATACCATCAAAAGAAAGCTCTATTTGTGGGAAGAAAAGGACGCAAATTTCGTTTGGGTGCAATATTGCATGACCGCGCAATTACCAGTTAAAGCAGCGCAGTGCGAAATTGCAAAAACACCTCTGCTCCTTAAGGTATTTATTGGTCCGAGGCTGAAGTGGTTAAACTAAAAAAACAAGACTTTAATATCACTTTAATTCAAGCTATTTAAAGAGACATTTAAAGAGGAAGTAAACCCTGATGGGATTTACTTCCTCTTATTTTCCCTGCAAAGAAAAAGCATAATGGGCTAGTATCCAACACATACTAGCCCATTATGTGGCACTTACCTGCAAACAAAGCTCACACTGTCCCTGCTGGAGGCCGCATCTATCTTCTCCCCTCTTCCTTCTTGGGCGGCAGACTCCAGCTCTGTGACTGGCCGTAGCTGCATGACGTCACTCCCGCGCATGCACGCGGGAGCCACCAGTCATGGCACTCGCTTGGGAAGAAACAGCTCTGAGGACCGTTTCTCTACATTGCATGCGCCGATTACATCATCGGCGCACAACACAGTAAGGCCGCGTACACACGCGCGGACTGTTCGCCCAACCTTGTCCGCTGAACAGTGTTTGGGCGGACAGTCCGCTCGTGTGTGGGGCTTCAGCGGACAGTTTCAGCGGACAGTTGGCCGAACAAGGTCTTACGGAAATTCCGAAAAACTGTCCGCTGAAACAAGGTTTCAGCGGACTGTTCGCTCGTGTGTAGGCTTGTTCGGCCAACTAAGTCTCGCGCATGCTCAGAAAGGATTTCCACGTCGGAAGGTTGCATTGCAGTGTATAGGACGTCGTATTTTTCGTCCCGTCGTACGTGCCGTTCACGTCATCGCGCACGGTTTCAGCAAACTGTTCGTCCGTCGTGTGTGGCCATGTCCGTCCATGCTAAGTTTGAGCGGACTGTTCGCTCAAACTGTTGGACGGACAAAGTTGGGCCAACAGTCCGCGCGTGTGTACGCGGCCTAAGTATCTCCTAAATGGCGTACATTTAGGATATATTTACAGTACCTATAGGTAATCCTTATTCTAGGCTTACCTATAGGTACAAGTTCCCCATGAAGGTTTAAAACCATTTTCAACATAGTTTTGGCATTTATTTATTTGTAAATGGATACCATGTGTACATGTTCTACAACCCTAAAATTGCTTCTGAGCACCACCATTTGGGTTGCTGTATCATGGTCACAATCCAAGATGAGGACCCAGCAACTCTGTCACTGCTTTTTCTGAGAGTGGAATCCAAGGGGTAGCTTACTTAGAGGGGTTTGTGCTTAGCCACAAGCTACACGGATTGAGATGGGGCTTAGGTAAGTATTAGGGGGCTGCTGCACACATAAGGTTTTTTATCTTAATGCATAGAATGCGTTAACATTAAAAAAAAAGTTTTCCTTTAGAATCACTTTAATTTTCCGATAGCCTGTGGCTTGTAGCTCCCTTAGAGGGGTTTGGGCTTAGCCACAAGCTACCCCTAGGTCAATCAGCAGATACTTTGGGACACTTGTAGGCAAGTCGCTGAGCCTGTGGGTGCTTCAGAGGCTGTGAGGCAACAAGGGAGCAACAGAGAGCAGAGAAATTGTGAATGCAATGGCGAATGAGTTGGGTGCATACTGCAAAGTCTTATGCCGCGTACACACGACCGGACTTTTCGAGGGACTAGGTCCGACAGACGTTTGACGGAGTTCTGACGGAGTTCTGACAGAGTTCTGACGGACTTTCCGAATGAACGGACTTGGCCACACACAATCACACCAAAGTCCGACGGATTCGAACGTGATGACGTACGACCTGACTAGAATAAGGAAGTTCTTAGCCAGTAGCCAATAGCTGCCCTCGCGCCGGTTTTTGTCCGTCGGACTAGGATACACATGAGCGGATTTCTCGGTAGGAACTGGGTCCGGCGGAGTTCCGGCGGAAAAATTTGAAACATGTTCCATTTCTAAAGTCTGTCAGACTTTTGCAAATCAAAAGTCCGCTGCAGCCCACACACGATCGAATGGTCTGCCGGAATCGTTCCGTCAGACCTTTGATGTTGAAAAGTCCGGTCGTGTGTACACGGCATTAGGCTATTGGTGTAGCAGTAACTGGTCTGCAGGCACAACAGAGACTCAGCTGGAGTGCAGAAAAAGGCCAGAAAGGAGTGCATTGAGACTTTGGATGCAAGTGCAGCAAACACTGGGCTGCTGGTGTAGCAGAGACCAGGCTATGGAGCTGAAAAGATCAAGCTGAGGTGCTGCAGAGATTGGTCTGGGGTGTAATGGAGACCTACATTAGGGTTCAGCTTAGACAGTAGGCAAAAGAGAACTTTAGAAACTCAGGGAGATTAAAGAGAATACTCTATAAATAACAGCACTTCCTGACTAGTGATGAGCATATGTGCTTGGGTTCAATTCCTGGGTCAAACCAGTTGACATTTGTGAAACCCATTGACATCTATCTTTTCAATCACATGCTTGAGAAATGCTTTTAAGCTGTAGCAAGCTGTATGTGGAACAGTATGATTTGCACAGAGAACGATGATGACGACACATGACATCACAACTTCATATAATTTGCATGTGTAATATATATTTTTACTTTTATATCCACTTGACCTCCGTAAGATTTTACCCCCTTCATGAACAGACCATGGCATCTGGCACTGTGCTACTTTAACTAGCAATGTAAAGAGGAACTGCAGTCTTCTCACATAATTTGTAATAAAAACCATTCTGAAGGTTCCCTTCAACCACTTTGCATATTATTTTATATATACTGTGATTCTGTACTTGCCAAATATGCTGCAGAAATCATGCTTCACTGAGTCTAGCTGCAAACATTACTGTGGGCAGCTGAAGCTGCTGCCTGTTCACTTCCTGGATTTAGAGAGGCACACCTCCAGGTCTGCAGCCCTGCAGCTTTCATTGGCCCTCTTATGACTCACCCCCCTCCCTTCCTGGCAAACTCTCACAAGAGTGAGAGAGAGAGAGAGAGCCATGCATGATGTCATAAGCCTAGGCTAATGGCCAGACAAGACACAGGAAGTGGGCTGTATAAGGTATTTACTGGCACTTCCTGCCCGGCTTATAGCAGAATGATGGCCAGGCGGTGGTTTAGTTATCCTGACTGGGCGTCATATGACATCCTTCAGGATAATATGCCGCCGCACGCCCGTGGGGGCGCGCATCGCGGCAATCGGTGTAGCGGTGTGTCAGTCTGATACACCGCTACACTGATCTTGGTAAAGAGCCTCTGGCGGAGGCTCTTTACCACGTGATCAGCCGTGTCCAATCACGGCTGATCACGATGTCAACAGGAAAAGCAGGTGATCGGCTTTTCCTCACTCGTGTCTGACAGATGCGAGTAGAGGAGAGCCGATCGGCGGCTCTCCTGACTGTTTATCAGCACAGCCCCCCCTCAGATGCCCACACTGGACCACCAGGGACTCCACTAGGTCCACCAGGGAAGTGGGCAACATGTGGATGGCCAGGTATGTACCCCCTGGCCATCCACATGTGCAAATGATGCCCAATCTGTGCCAGTCAGTGCCCACAAATGGGCACTGACTGGCACCATCATGGACCAATCAGTGTCATCATTGCCACCCATCACCCAGCAATGCCACCCATCAGTGTCATCAGTGCCACCCATCAGTGTCCAGCAGTGCCACCTATCAATATCCATCCATGCCCATCTATCAGTGCCCATCAGTTCACCCATGCCACCTATCTGTGCAACCCATAAGTACCCATCAGTGCCAGCCAAAAGTACCCATCAGTGCCGCTTATGAGTGCCCATCAGTGCCGCCTATGAGTGCTCATCAGTGATACATACCAGTGCCACCTATCAGTGCCACCTATCAATGCCCATCAGTGCTGCCTATCAGTGCCCATCATCAGTGCCACCTCATCAGTACCACCTCATCGGTGCCCATCAGTGCCACCTTATCAGTGCCCGTCAGTGCAGCCATATCAGTGCCTGTCATTGAAGAAGAAAACTTATTTATTTACAAAAAAAATTAACAGAAACAAAGAAAAAATCGTTTTTTTTCAAAATGTTCGGTCTTTTTTTATTTGTTGCTCAAAAAATAAAAATCACAGACGTGATCAAATACCACCAAAAGAAAGCTCTATTTGTGGGAACAAAATGATAAAAATGTTTGTGTACAGTGCTGTATGACCACGCAATTGTCATTCAAAGTGAGACAGCGCTGAAAGCTCAAAATTGGCTTGGGCAGGAAGGTGTCTAAGTGCCTGGTTATAAAGTGGTTAATAGATAGAAAGTTGAAAAAATGACTGAAGGTTCGCTTTAATACAACACTGTACGCAAATTACATTTTACATTTTTTTTTCACACAAATGGAACTTTCTTTTCCTGATATTTGATCATTACTGCGTTTTTTCTTTTTTACTAAACTAAAAATGATGGAAAATATTGACAAAAATATATATATTTTTATTTTCTGCTAAAAAACATCTGCAATAAAAAATTTTAAAAAATCTAATTTCTTCATGAATTTAGGCCAAATGTATTCTGCTACATATCTTTGGTTAAAAAATATACCAATAAGTGTATATTATTTGGTTTGTATGAAAAATATAGCGTCTGGTATGGGTACTAGAATTTTTTTTTTTATACTAGTAATGGCGGTGATCAGCGAGTTAAAGTGGGACTGTGATAGTGTGATAGGCAATCTGACACTTGCTGATGCTGGCTGGGGGATTGACAAACTGACATGAATAGTTATACTGATATATACACTGTCACTGTACTAATGACATTGGCTGGTAAGAGGTTAACATGTAGGAGCGATCAAGGGGTTAAATGTGTGCCTAACAATGTGTAATGTGTGTATTATGTGCTGCTTTTACAATCCCACTTTTTTCCCTTTGCATGGAATAAAAAAACAGCAAGATCGCCTGTCAGTGTTTGGAGCTCTGAGTTGGTTACAACACAGAGATCCCTTCCGTGAATGACGGAGTCAATCAGAGGCTTGTGCTGTGCTGTACTGCCGGGGCTGCAGGCCCACTCCCCCTACCTGGAACACTGATCATGTACTAGATACATGCTCCAGCGCAGAGAGGCTGCGCTGCAGCATTATATCTGTGTAGGATGGTCGGCAAGCGGATATTATTGCTTGGCTTTATGTCACCAGCACACCAAGGATCTTCAGAATGGATCTAAAGCTTTATTCAGTGATTACATCATAGTTAGAGAAGTGATGTATCGTAGGTCCTGCCAGACTCTAAAAGATTGCTTCTGTAGTTGAGGCAGTGACGCCTGATTCTTTAATCTTTCGAAACAAACATTAATTGTAATGCTACGTGCAGACGATCGGAATTTCCGACAACCAGACCGTGGATTTATTTCTGACGGATGTTGGCTGAAACTTGTTTTGCATACACACGGTCGCACAAACGTTTTAGGTTAGAACGCGCTGATGTACAACACGTACGATGGGACTAGAAAAAGGAAGTTCAGTAGCCAGTGCGCCACCCTTTGGGCTCCTTCTGCTAATCTCGTGTTAGTAGAAGTTTGGTGAGAGACGATTTGCGGCTTTCAGCCTCGTGTGTTTCCGATCGTTACTGCTCTTCAGCTTGTGCTTGTGGGTTCGTACCTGGTTTTCAGTGCATGCAGTCAGTTCGCATCTGGTTTTCAGTACGTGATATTTGTAGTATGAATTTGATTTTCAGCGTGTTCTTGTCCTCTCGTTTCTGATTTTCAGCTCGTTCTTCTCAGGTTCTTTCTGATTTTCAGTGTGTTCTGTTAGTTCGTTCTGACCAACCGACCATTTTGAAGCCATGTTGCAGTTACGTACTCATCATAGAGTTGGTGCTGTGCAGGGGCTTGGTGTTGGGGTTCTTAATTTGACCCAAGACCCATCCATGAACAGGGTGTGGAGGAGTTCATGTACAAAGAATTGGTTGCTCCAGTGAGACCTATTCTCTCACATGCCTGTGTTGCGGGAGATCCGTGAGAATAATCCTGATGATTTCAGGAATTATCTCCGGATGACGGATCCCATTTTTCACTATTTGTTGGCTTTGCTGTCCCCTTATATTATGAAGCAGGACACCTGCATGCGGCAAGCCATCACTCCCGAGCAGAGGCTCGTCGCCACCTTGCGGCACTTGGCCACGGGGAGAAGTCTGCAGGGCATCAATTTTTCGAGAGGCATCTCCCCCCAGGCTCTGGGAATCATTATTACAGAGACCTGTTCTGTCATCATTCAGGTCCTGCAGAAGGACTATATTAGGGTAAGTTTTCTCCTTTAACATCACATTTTATGTATTGAATGTTTGCTAATGTATTGTATTTATTTCATCATTCCATAATTACCATGATTTTAATATGCTGTAAATGTCCCCTTTATCCTCATGCATGCTTGAATTTTTTAATGCTTCTTTTTTGTCCTTCATGCATATTTGCCTTCACTAACCTCCACAGCATGCTATCCTGGGCCCATACACACCTAGCCTAGTCACTTAACAATGTATTTTGTCAGCTCCATAGTAGTGTTTTACTCTAAACACCCCCTAAAAGGTGTACAAATGTTATTTTTGTCTTTAAAGTGGTTATAAACCTGTTACAACCCCTTTAAACTACAGGCAAGCCTATAATTAGACTTGCCTATAGCTGCACTGAATATCTCCTAAACCTGCACAGTTTAGGAGATATCTCTGTATTTGCATGTGCCGACGTCATGCGGCACACTTAAGACAACTGAAGCAATGGCAGTACGTGTCTTTGCTTCAATTGTACTGGGCTGTTCGTGGTGGATCCCGTGCGCATGCACGGGAGTGACGTCATTGCTGCTCCGGTCAATCACAGCGCCAGAGCCGTGATACCCGGAAGCAAGCCCCGGGCCACAATGTCTGCTGCCTGAGGGGGAGATGAAGATGGCTGCGAGGGATTTGTTCTCGGGTAAGTAATTCATAATGAGCTATGCATACCAATACTCTATATGCTGACTTTGCCAAACCCATACACACTATACCTACCTCTTTTGTGGTCATATTTATGGATGAATTCACCAAAGCATATAGTGAAAGGTCCTGCCTGAATACTTTCAAATGGTACTATTATATTGATAGGTAATTGCAGAATGTAAAAATGTACCGTATATACTCGAGTATAAGCCGAGATTTTCAGCCTCTTTTTTGAGGCTGAAAGTGCCCCCCTCGGCTTATACTCGAGTCATCGCCGTCTGACTGCTCGATCAGCGTATCGAGCAGACAGACGGCGGACATACTACAATTTGAAAGCCGCGCCTCCGCCTCCGCCTCCGCCTGTGATAGGCGGAACACTGAATTTCCCAGCAGCCTGTGTTCCGCCTATCACGGACCTCGTCACATCCTCGTCCGTAGTACGAGGATGAGACGTTGTCCGTGATAGGCGGAACACAGGCTGCTGGGAAATTCAGTGTTCCGCCTATCACAGGCGGAGGCGGAGGCGGAGGCGCGGCTTTCGAATTGTAGTATGGCCGCCGAGGCGCCGACGAAGAGCGGCGATCCTGGCAAGGCACGGGACGGGACGGAGGCAAGGCACCGCACGGGACGGGACGGAGGCAAGGCACGACACGGGACGGAGGCAAGGAGGCAAGGCACGGCACGGGACGGAGGCAAGGAGGCAAGGCACGGGACGGAGGCTCGGGACACAGGTAGGCTGGACACACACACACACACACACACACACACACACACACACACACACACACACACACACACACACACACACACAGGGATGGATGGATGGAGACACACACACACACAGGGATGGATGGATGGATGGAGACACACACACACAGGGATGGATGGATGGATGGAGACACACACACACAGGGATGGATGGATGGATGGAGACACACACACACAGGGATGGATGGATGGATGGACACACACACACACAGGGATGGATGGATGGATGGACACACACACACACAGGGATGGATGGATGGATGGACACACACACACACAGGGATGGACGGACACACAGGGATGGACGGACACACAGGGACGGACACACACACAGGGATGGACGGACACACAGGGACGGACACACACACAGGGATGGACAGGCATGTCTCACCCTCGGCTTATACACGAGTCAATAAGTTTGCCAGTTTTTTTGGGGGTAAATTGGGGGCCTCGGCTTATATTCGGGTCGGCCTATACTCGAGTATATACGGTACTTCAGTTTGAACAGTGTATATCCATATATTTGGATTATGACACTTCTTGCCTGTCCAGTGGGCTGCCAATAGTGTAAGTAAGGAGGGGCTGGCCAAAGTAACACACATTATTTATGCATTCAGCTCTCAATCAAGTGGAGAGGATTATCTGTCCAAAACATCTCCCCCCCCCCCCCCAGAATAGTGGACCTTATATTTTTGTCTTTAAATACTCCTTAAAATAAATGTTTTATACTTATGTTGGTGATGTTTGTGTCTAATCTGCTTGCAATGTATGTGCAAAAGTACTAGTTTATTTTTTCTTGTTTGACTCCACAGTTTCCTTCAACATAGAAATGGCAGACTGTGGCTTCCCAATTTGCCCAGCGGTCGGACTTTCCCAACTGCGGAGGGGCAATTGATGGGAAACATGTCCATATTGTGCCACCCCCCAACTCGGGGTCATACTATTATAATTGCAAGGGGTTTAATAGTATTGTGATGTTGGCAGTGGTGTCGGCGACATACAAGTTTATCTATGTGAACGTAGGGAAGAATGTCTGGATGTCGGATGGTGGAGTCATCGCCCAGACCGAGTTCTACAGACAGCTACAGAGTGGTGGCTTGGGCTTGCCACCTGCAGGAGACGACGTGGCTGGTCTACCGTTCGTCTTTGTCACTGATGTATCATTTGGGCTGAGTGATCACCTGATGTGCCATTCCCGATGAGGACCCTCACCCCGGACCAGAAGGTTTTTAACTACCAGCTGGCCAGAGCCAGAAGAGTGGTGGACAATGCTTTCGGGATAATGGCCAGCCGGTTCCCCCTGTTCCCGACGCTAATCAACATGGCGGAATATAAACGAAATCATATAATACTTGCATGCTGTATTCTACACAACTTTCTCAGGAGAAATGCTACAAAAGATGTGGCTTCAGTTGGGCCTGGGGCCGGATTTCCTGAACAAACAACAACCCTGACGGTGCTTGAAGCTGGACGTCCTGGCTTGCCCCCCTCCCCCAAAGTGCCTGTGAGGTCTTTCAAAAATATATGGAATACTTTGAGGGTAGGAGGGCCATTGATATGCCAGCAAATGTTTGATAAACATTTTTAAACTACATTTTTTGTTTCTTTTAGCTGTCTCCTAGGTTCTCTAATGGGCTTTTCTTTTTGACCATTTTCTTTAATAGCGCAAACGTAATTTCGTTGATACATGAGTTGACAATCTCTTCTTCAGCTACCTATTATGTTGTGGGTCTGCTACACACACACAATGTTTTTTGTTGTTAATGTATGTAATGTATTAATTATAAAAACAAACACATCCTTTTCAGCACCATTAATTAATTGTTTTGAGTCCACAAACTGGCCTGATTGGGGCAAATTTTGGAGCACTGTGGGGGTAATTTACTAAAAGCATATCCACTTTGCACTACAAGTGCACTGAAACAGCACTGAAAGTGCACTTGTAGTGCAAAGTGGATTTGCTTTTAGTAAATAACCCCCATTGCCACTGTAAACACCAAATTACTACAAAAACTGGTATTGAGTATTGAAAGAAGAAGCCACACATTGTTGAGTAGAAAACAATGGTTTTTGAACAAATCAACCTATTTGTTGTATAACATTTTAAGATTTGACAGTACAAATAGACTTTTTTTGGGTTAAACAGGCATGTTTAAAACCATAAACATGCACAACTCAGGAACTTGCAAAGGTCAACTTTGAAAAATTTAAGGCAGTATCATAAATTAGTATGTCCAAACTGTGTTGATATTACCTTCATCAGATGGGTTGATGTCACCCCTGTGAAAGCCACATTTTGAATATGCTCACAAATCGGGAGTCAAAATGTGGATTTGCCTCCTGATCCCATGCCTAATGTCAAAATGTGCTAGCTTCCATCATGGGGGATCAATGGACGTGTTTCAGGGGTGCAACCCCTTCCTCTCATCTACTTTAGTTGCGAGGAAGGAGTTGCACCCACAAAACGCGTACCTTGATATCCCGTGATGGTAGATGGTACATGTTGACACTTTGTGTGCATCTTCAAAATTTGGCCTTCTAAAAAATATTTAAAATGTGTGAAAATCAGAAAAATACAAACAAACTAGAATCATTTTGGGATGTTTTAGATTCTGCCTAAAACATCAATGATGTTTTTGAGTCTTTTTTCCACATCAATGATGTCTTGCTTGATCTTCTGTAAATCCCTACTGCACACCATGATCTCCACAAGTGCACTTGCACTTGTGAAATTAAATTCTTCTTTCACAAAATCCACATCACCTAAAATAAAAATAAAACATACCATGTATCATAAATATGCAGGCATACATCTATTACCTGAAGCTGTGGTCTCAGACACTCACCTGTTGTGGTCACTATTCCGCCCACTTCATAAACCTCTCCTTCCTTCACATTATGAGGTTGTGGTGTTGTGACTTCCCCTTCTTTATGAGGTTGGGGGTCCCTGGTGACCTCAGACGTTGCAAGTCTTTTCTCCGCTATGTGAATTGAAAAATAGGTATACTTAGCACAGTGACGTACAATTGTCTGTTTTGGCAGAGTTCCTTCCAAGCTGAAAACATGATTTTTTTTTTGCTTTTCTAAAGCTGGAATAATTACTTTTTTTGTGCAAGTTTCACACATGTAGAGACGCCTAGTATCCACTGGAGCCCTCGTGTGGGACACCCTAAAAAGTTTTTTCTGGTGTCCCACCACTAGTACTTCTGTATCCAGATGTGTAAACAGCTGCTGAGTGTCCTCTCCTTACAGTGAATCAAGTTTGCATTTCATTCTAGTTACAAACCCATCTAGACAGCTATGTGATAAACTTTTTATATGTAAACGTTTAATACAAATAGGCATGAACAAATGTAGTTAACCTGCATCTGCGAAAAACATTCTATTAGTGGGCGAACGAACAATGTTTACTACGAACGATTACTGTGCCCACGAACCTGAAACTTGCCATTTTAAACTGTACAACAGTAAAGAAAAGAACATTGAGCAGCTTGAATGTAATAATAATAGAAAAACAGAACAAAATACTTTTTTGCAGCACTCTTGATTCTTCTGTACTGATCCTGCTCCCTCAATTTAAGGTCCAACCATCGTTTCCTCAGTTGATCCTTAGATTGCTGTACCCAAAAATTCTTCTGCAGACTTTTCACAACTTTACCTATGATCTTGGCCTTTCTCACATATGGGTTTGGGTAATGTCCATGCTTCCTATCATAGTCAGCCCTCTTCAAGATGTCCACCATCTCCACCATCTCTACAAAGGACATATTTGAGGCCTTAAATCTCCTGGATCCGTACGTTTGTGGATCCGGGCTTTCGTTGTCCTCCATGTTGCTGCTCTCCTCTGCATGCGCCTGCTCTTTCTTCGGCATGTGCTCTCCCATTGCGCCAAAAAAGAAGGGGCGGGGAATATATTAGATGAAAGTCGGGGGTGGGTGGATTTTCATGCATGCGCAGTGTATATAAAGCGTAACATGCGTGCGTTGTACGTACAATCTGTGAGCAGATGACGGAGTAGCGCAAGCGTCAATCGTGATAACGAAGGTATCATTTGAACTTGGGGCATCAGTGGTCTATGCTGCTTCTAGATTGAGGCCTGTATTGGGGAGAAGATTAGGAGAGTTTAGCCTGACATTAGGGTTTGTCTTGTGTCGTGTCATGCAGATAAAATGGATAGATGCAATGACCATGACCCCCCCCCCCCCAATTCATTGATATGTACAGAGAGCTACCCTGTCTGACTGAGAGGGTCTGCACTGAATTGGGGTCTGCATTGAGGGTGTCCTGCACTGAAGGGGTCTGCACTGAACTGGGGTCTGCACTGAATTGCGGTATGCACTGAGGGGTTCTTCACTGAATGGGCCTGCACTGAGGGGGTCTGCACTGAGGAGGTCTGCACTGAGGGGGTCATGGGTATTGCACTGAATTGGGGGTCTGCGCTGAAGGGGTCTGCTCTGAATTGTGGTATGCACTGAGGGGGTCTGCACTGAGGGGGTATGCACTGAATTGGGGGGTCTGCACTTAGGGTGTATGCACTGAATTGTAATTTGTACTAAATTGAAGGGTCTGCACTGAATTGGGGTATGCACTGAGGGGGTCTTCACTGAATTGGTCTGCACTGAGGGGGTCTGCACTGAATCGAGGGGTCTGCACTGAATTGAGGGCTGCACTTAGGGGGTCTTCACTGAATGGGTCTGCACTGAGGGGGTCTGCACTGAATTGGGGGCTGCACTGAGAGGGTCCAGCACGGAGGGGGTCCTGCACTGAATTGGGGTCTGCACTGAATTGGGGTTTTCACTGAGGGGGTCTGCACTGAGGGGGTACAAGGTCCTGCACTGAATTGGGGGGGGTCTGCACTGAATTGAGGTATGCACTGAGGGGGTCTGCACTGAATTAGGGGTCTGCACTGAATTGGGCATATGCCCTGAATTAGGGGGGTCTGCACTGAGGAGGTTTGCACCGAATTGGGGTATGCACTGAGAGTGTCTGCACTGAACTGGGGTCTGCACTGAGGGGGTCTGAACTAAATTGGGGTCTGCAATGAATTGGGGTATTTACTGAGGGATGCGGGTCTGTACTGAGGGGAGGCTATATTTGGAAGAGGGGGATGACACCAACCCTAGTGAAGCCACTGCGGTGCTTTTCCCTGCTGCCTGTGCTGCTTCACCAAGCTGCCCTACTCCATCTCATTAGGATACAGGTGAGGAGGGGGACTTTAATATTTTCCAGGGGCAGCAGCAGGGGGCATTCTCACCGATTGTCTTTTACGTGAGATCCGTGACCTCAGATCCCATCTAAACGACCTAGAGACCCTTGTAAAGGCCTAGGAGACCACCACACAGAACCATGATGGGGAACTGGAGGCATTCAGGGATGAAAACTTCACTATCCAATTCCGGCTGGAGGACTTTAAAAACAGATCTCAGCACTCTAATCTAACAATCTAGTGTGTCCCAGAATCGATCTTAGACCTGTAGTCTATGGTCACAGCTCTGCTCCAAGAACTCTCTCCCTCGATCCTGATTGAATGTCTTGAATTTGACCAAGCCCATCTGGCTCTCTCCAGATGGCCCCCTTAGGGGCATTATAGCTAGATTATTTAAAAAAGGTACCAAGATATATCCCTGGGAACTAAAGGCCAGTTAGCCTAACATCAATAGTTTGTAAGCTCTTGAAGGGGATGTTAAGTGTTCCCTAGGGAAGTGTTTGGAGGGTGTGTATTGACTGGAGGAGGAGAGAGATTGCATACATGGGGCACACAAGGAAATGATCATTTAAGTTTGGCCACAATGACCTGGGAGACTACAAGTCCCAGAGAGCAGAGGAGGCTGCAGGGAGAGAGCGGGACAAGGAGAGCGATCTAATCCGGTGATAGGAGCCAGGTCCAAGTCTCAGGTGGTTACAGGCTTCAGTGTCTGTTATATTTGCATTGTGCTGGGAGAATTGGAGCTTATCTTACAGTGTGTGGAGACTAGGGATGAGCTTCGTGTTCGAGTCGAACGTACGTTCGACTCGAACATTGGCTGTTCGGGCGTTCGACGAAATCCGAACTCTTGGTCCGTTCGCGTCAAAATTCGTATGGCGCGCGCGGACCACAATGCACTGCGATGGTGCAGTGCATTGCTGGCTCATGATTGGCCAAGCATGCACTGTGACCCCGCATGCTTGGCCAATCGCAGCGCCAGCAGCGAGGAGAGCCATGATTGGCCACAGGCATCCTGCCTGTGGCCAATCATAGCTCAGGCTGTGTAGTGCACGCCCCACACTATATAAGGCCGCCTTTGAGGCGGCCTCGTGTAGTGTGTTGGCATCTGAAGCAGTGGGTGTTCTGTGTACCTTCAACACAGTTACACACCAATCGTTTTTGGCTGATTTCCTATCTTGCTCTTGTGTAGTGGTTATTGTCTGTGCCCTGACCACAGTATACACCACTATATTCACCTCACCTATATAGCTAGTGATCTATCTTTAATAATAGAGCTTGCAGTCAGTAGTGTTAGGAGATAGTGCGTGCTGTCTGCGTGCTCTGTACCCAGTACATACCGCTATAATCCACCTACATAGCTGTTCTCTATTTGGGCCCAATTGCCATCTGCAGGAGTTATTGGAAGTTGTGTGTGCTTCCAGCACAGCACAGTATACATCTGTATATACCCGTTTATCTCTGCTGTTCTATAAAAAAGGCATCTGCAGGAGTTAGTGGGTGTTGTGTGCCTCCAGCACAATATAAACTAACCAACTACTGTTTTACCCAACTCCCTTCAGGCCATTACCATGTCTGGAAGGCCAGCAAGGAGAGGCAGACAGGCGCGAGCCGATAAAAGAGGGCAAGCAGGCTCTGTGTCTAGAGACAACAGTGCTGGTCGTGGACGCGGTGCATCGTCATCATCAGCACGTGGCCATGGGACACACTTGTCCTTCTTTTCGGCAGCTGGACATGTTGAGCCGCAACATGCCAATGACTTGGTAGAGTGGATGACCAAGCCCTCTTCATCCTCCTCATCCTCTCTCACCCAGTCTCAGGGTAGTAGCAAAGCAGCTGCCAACACATCGTCTTCCCTCCTCTCAATGTCATCATCAGTGACTCCTTCCCTAGACCCACCACGTCCTCCTGAGGAGTCTCCTAAACTCTTTGAGCACAGTGTTGGGTACATGCTCCAGGAGGATGCCCAGTGTTTGGTGGGCTCTGATGATGACACTCAGCTAGAGGAAGGCAGTAGCGTGAGCACAGAGAGAGGGGATGCTCAAGAAGGACAGCAATCTGGCAGTTATGTTCCACAAGCTGCAGCATACTGCCAGGTTTGCTACAGCGATGAAGAGGGAGGGGATGATGAGGGCACTGACTCCACGTGGGTGCCTGGAAGGAGGGAGGAGGAGGAGGAGGAGGAGGCACATGTCCAACGAGGCAGGATGCCCTCCGGGGGCCAGCTTAGGGGCAGCACACCGACTGAATCACACCGCAGAGCTCCGCCTGCGCAGAGCGCTTCCTCTGCGCGTTATTCTAAAAGTTCTTTGGTGTGGGCCTTTTTTGAGACGAGTGCATCAGATCGCACCGCTGCTATTTGCAACATATGTCTCAAGCGTATCTCACGTGGCCAAAACATCAGCCGCTTGGGCACCACATGCTTGACCAGACATATGTTGACCTGTCATGCAGCTCGTTGGCAAGCGTACCTCAAAGACCCACACCAAAGAACAAAGCGGACCTCTCCTTGCCCCTCATCAGCTGGCATCTCCAACCCCACTAGACCTTCAGTCCTCTCTGAAACCTGCTCTGAGAGGAATGAAGGTGTAGAATTAGGTGTGTCACAGCCAAGTGCTTCCGGGAACTCTGCTAGTGGTACATCCACATCCGATTATAGCAGGCAAATGTCCCTGCCCCAGCTGCTGGACCGGCGGAAGAAGTTTACTCCCAGCCATCCACATGCCCAGCGGTTGAATGCTAGCTTGGCTAAATTGCTAGCACTTCAACTGCTGCCTTTTCAGTTGGTAGACTCGGCCCCCTTCCGTGAGTTTGTACAATGTGCGGTTCCTCAGTGGCAGGTCCCCAAACGCCACTTTTTCTCACGGAAGGCGATTCCGGCTCTCTACCGGCATGTGGAAGGCAATGTCCTTGCCTCGCTGGACAGGGCGGTCAGCGGTAAGGTGCATATTACCGCTGACTCATGGTCCAGCAGGCATGGACAGGGACGTTACCTGTCTTTCACGGCCCATTGGGTCACTCTTCTGGCTGCTGGGAAGGATGCAGGACAAGGTGCAGTAGTGTTGGAGGTTGTTCCACCACCACGCCTCCAAAATGCTACTATTGGTTGTGACACACCTCTCTCCTCCACCCCCTCCTCTTCTTCTTCCTCAATGGCCTCTTCCAGTGCTCTGTCCTCAGAACCAGCGGTGCTCCGTAGGCGTTGCAGGGGCTACGCAAGTACGCAGGCAAAACGATGCCATGCCGTGCTTGCGCTGGTTTGTTTGGGGGACAGGAGCCACACTGGGGCGGATGTTTTGTCAGCTCTGCAGGGGCAGGCCGAGAGGTGGTTGACGCCACGCCAGCTTAAGCCAGGAATGGTGGTTTGCGACAATGGCACCAACCTCCTCTCCACCCTCCGACAGGGACAACTGACCCATGTGCCCTGTGTAGCTCACGTCCTTAACCTGGTGGTGCAGCGGTTCTTGGGCAGGTACCCCGGCTTACATGATGTCCTGAAGCAGGCCAGGAAAGTCTGTGTGCATTTCCGCCGATCATTTAATGCCTGTGCTCGGCTGGCTGAGCTCCAAAAGGAGTTGAACCTGCCCAAGAACCGCCTTATATGTGACATGCCCACCAGATGGAACTCAACATTGGCCATGCTGCAGCGGCTGCACACGCAGCAGAGGGCCATCAATGAGTACCTGTGCGACTACGGCACCAGGACAGGGTCAGGGGAGCTTGGTTTTTTCTCACCACGCCAGTGGGGCATGATCAGGGATGAATGCACTGTCCTGTCACCGTTTGAGGAGGCCACAAGGATGGTGAGCAGTGACAGTGCATGCATCAGTGACACTGTACCTCTTGTCCACCTCTTGGAACATACGCTGCGTGGAATAATGGACAGGGCACTTGAGGCAGAACAGAGGCAGGAAGAGGAGGACTTCCTTGCCTCTCAAGGCCCCCTTTATCCAGACAGTGTTCCTGCTGTGCCACCCATCACACAGGAAGAGGGTGAGGAGGAGGAAGAGGAGGAGGAGGATGATTGTGTCAGCATGGAGGTGGAGGCTGGCACTCAGCATCAGCAGCAGCAGCAGTCTTATAGGGATGATTTACAGTCCCAAGAAACACGTGGACTTGTACGTGGCTGGGAGGAGGTAGCTGCGGATCATGTTGTCCTTAGTGACCCAGAGGACTCCGGACTGAATGCCTCAGCTAACCTACGCTGCATGGCCTCCCTGATCCTGCAAAGCCTGCAGAAGGATCCTCGTATTCTTCGGATCAAGGAGAGGGACCATTACTGGCTGGCCACTCTCCTTGATCCACGGTACAAGGGTAAGGTTGCCGACCTTATCTTGCCATCGCAGAGGGAGCAGAGGATGAGACATCTCCGGGAGGCCTTGCAGAAAGCTCTGTGCAACGCGTTCCCAGAGACTGGGAGGTCACAAACTCCTGGTCCTGGACAACGTGTTGCTGAGGCATCAGTCAGAAGGAGCGGTGGAGAAGGTGGCCGTCTGACTGATGCTTTCAGACAATTTTTTAGTCCGCAGCCCCAAGGTATGATTGGTTCCAGCACCCCTTCGCCAGCGTCTAATTTACATGGTGCAGGAATACCTAGGGGCAAGGTCAGACTTGGACACCTTTCCCACCGAAAATCCTCTGGCTTACTGGGTCTTGAGGATGGATCACTGGCCAGAGCTTGCACAGTATGCAATTGAGCTACTGGCCTGTCCTGCATCCAGCGTTCTTTCGGAACGCACCTTCAGTGCTGCTGGTGGCTTTGTTACCGATCACAGGGTGCGCCTGTCCACCGAATCAGTTGATCGATTGACCTTCATCAAGATGAATCAGTCTTGGATCACCCACAGCTACCAAGCACCTGAAGCTGATGTAACCGAATAATTTTTTTTGAAATATCACATCCCTTCAAGACTGCCTATGCTGATGCAGAGTGACTGTCCTGTTATGTTGATTGTCTATCCTCTTCCTCCTCCGCTGATATGTTGGAAGAACATTTTTGGTTCTGGGTGATGCCAGCAGCCCAATTTTTCTGCCCCTGTTTAACAGGGGCGTTTAAGTACAATTTTTGATGCAATGCTTTGCAGCAGGGCTAATTCCTGCAATAAAACTAGAGTATATGGCAGAGGTTGCAGTGTGATGGCACCAGTGCCTAAGGCCCAATTTTTCTGCCCCTGTTTAACAGGGACATGTAATTACAATTCTTGATATAATATTTCACAGGAGGGCCCCTTCCTGTGCCCACCCAGAGTAACGGTGAGGACTTATAGTGTTGTGGCACCAGCACCACAACCACCAAAGGTCAATTTTTCTACCACTGTTCAACAATGGCATGTAATTACAATTCTTGATATAATCGTTCACAGCAGGGCGCTCCAGCGCCCACCAAGAGTCACTTTGAGGGCTTACAATGTTGTGGCAAAACCAACACCTTGTTCCGCCATTTCTGCAGAGCATATAGCCCCTACTTTCAAACATCCAACTTACAAACATCTCCTACTTGCAAACGCAAGGAGACAGCAGAAAGTGAGATGAAAAAAGATGGACGACAAAACAAATTATACAGGGGTGATAACCCTTCCCTATGTTTTCCAAAAAGCTTAAAAATAGTTTTTTTGACTGGAGCTACACTTTAAAAATGTACCAGTTGAAAATTACAAACAGATTCAACTTAACACAACAAACCTACACAGTCCCTGTCTTGTTTGCACCGCCTGTATACTGCTGTTCTGAGTATATAGGGCCTGGGGGCCACACGCATTTCCTTTTTTTAATATGGGTACAGGGTTCCCCTTAATATGCGTACAAGACCCAAATAGGCTGGTAATGGGCAGGGAGGGCTACCCATGCCATTTTCCTGAATGATTTTCAACCATATTGCAGGAACCAGATATAGCATTAAAACCGCAAGCAGTTTTAAATGGTGTTATTTCCGTTTAATGTCATTTTGTGCAGGGACTGTTCTAAACACGGGAAACACGTGGCACTTCACAGGCATACTACAGACACCCCCCAGGCACCATATTTAAAGGAATATTTCACTTTTTTTTTTTCACTTTAATTGTCATTAAAATCAGTGCTCCCGCCAAAACGGCCGTTTTTAAAACTTTTTTTTGCATTGACCCATGTCCCCTGAGGCAGGAGTCAGGTCCCCAAACCCTTTTTAGGACAATATCTTGCATATTAGCCGTTAAAATTAGCACTTTCCATTTCGAACGTTCGAGTCCCATAGACTTCAATGGGGTTCTAACGTTCGTAACGAACGCGGGGTCCGTTCGAAAGTTCTGGTGCGAACCGAACCGGGGGGTGTTCGGCTCATCCCTAGTGGAGACATAAGGCCCACTTAACACTCGTGTCTGGTGAGTTCATTACCAATGGGTATTATTCAAGCACTAAAGGTTACGGAGCACACTTTCTGCTACATTGATCTTATGTGGACTTTTCATTGCATGCTGACTGATTCTTCAAAAGGACTTCCATTTCTTTTCTTTTCTTTATCGCACTGAATATTGTATTTCCATTATTCTCTTAGCACTGTTGGTGCTGAGATGACTGCTTCATTTTTATCTTTGGCATATTTTATTAATTGTTTATGTTTATGTTGAACTAATTTGTCCATTAGAGCGCTTGGAGCAGTGATATTTTTGGTACTGATAAATTTATATACAATAATAATGATAGTAAAAGTTGGGATAGTAATAATGATGTTGATCACTTCTGTAAGCATACACATGTCTGTAAACTATGTGCTAATTGATATGGTTTAAAAGATGATGTAAGAAGATCTTTGATAGCAGTGGTACACCATGGCAAAACACAGCAGCTGTAGTCAGATAACATCAAAGGTGGTTTGTCAGGGATTTTTATGGTAGTGATAGAGACTACCTAAAAAGTATATCAGTATAACAGAAGGCTCTGAAGAAACTGACAGCAATTGGTCGGTGAAACGCATCAGAGGTGATGTCAGCATGCTACAGAGGGATCGCTCGCTGCTTGAATCAAAACTCTCTGCTTGAATCAAAACTCTTTATACACAGCGGTGTTGGCGTTTGACCTGGATAATTTTGAATTAGGACTGTGGATATGCATAGATGCGGAAATAAATGCTTGTAATGCACAATTTAAAGTCAAGTTAAGATGCAGCAGCGGTCTATACTCAGAGACACCACAGGGTAGAGGAATTAGTTGGATGGATGGAAGTTTAACACGGCAGAGTTGGTGAGAATATCATAAGCTGTGTGTGATATTATTTGAAAGTGGAAAGATATCGCTTACATTTAGTACTCCCCCGTTGACATTTATAATCACTTGGTGATTCTCTAGAGTCCTATGCATGTCACTATCTATAAAAGAGACGTTCCCTTTTGTGTTACCAACACTAGCTGTACCTTGAAATTATAATTAAGCAGAGACCTTCTATGGAAGTGGATAATTACTTATTCATTTGCTCATCTACTCAGTACACCTGTTATACCATTAGTTACTAGCTGAACTTACTGGTGAAAAATTCTCATCGACTTGAGAGGAGTAAGAGTAATTAGGTTTGGTATGGTGACTGTGGTATGAAAGCAATGTATCCAGCCGCGGCCCCGTCTGTATGTTTTTAATATAATTGACAACGTTGTCAATGTTTTTTAAATGAGTTTGTGATATTTGTAAAACCTTTCCTTTCATATGATGTTGTACTAATTAAATTAGTGGGATTTTTTTGTAATAAAATCGATTTTGCACTAATCCCAGTGTTCGTCAGTGACCTACTTTTGGAGATATTTTCTTTTCTCCAATTTTTTTGTTTATGCGGTTTAGATCACACGGACTGTATTCGCAAATTAATGTGAATGAGAGAATGTGCATTATTTAAAAGTTTATAATTAATCTTGTGGTAGATCCTGGCACCCCCTGTTATTTTTTTGCATATGATAGGGGATGAAGTAGGGGGGAGGGGGTTGGGGGAAGAGCAGAGTCTGACAATATGACTTGGTGTGTAATTGTAAATGTATCACTTCAAGTCCAAGCATTAGTCCATGTAAGGATAATAAGGTGCTGTAAGTGTAGAAGGCAGCCAGTCCATACAAGCTAGAAGGAGCTCTGGAACAAGACAAGAAAAGAAAAGGATGGCACCCTCTAAATGCTGCGTGTTTTACGACAAATTTATTATAGTGGATTAAAAACACTCACATTTGGGCTGATCATTTCCAGCATATTAGGCAGTAGCATATGTTCATCCGCATATTCCCAAGTGGTAGGATTATCATGGGACGGTGGAAGGTGTCCTGTGTCTTGAGTCCTGTGGCTTTCTGGCGGTGCTGGGGGTACTCAGTGCTTCCGGGTGGCTGGGACGCAGAAGAGGGATGCTCCGTGATGTACCTCGTTGTACTGGTGTCCTTCCAGGAATGGGGTCAGACGGGCAGCGCTTTGCGTTCAGATCATGCTTGTTCCTTCATCAGGCTATGCTGGTGCCCATCTTGGTGAAGGGAACTACAGGAGGATATGAACTTCTATATCCTCATTTAACCCCTCTGGGGCCAAAGTACCCAAGAAAATACAAAAAGAATCCTGTTGGCATAGACGTTTGAAACGTTCAGCCACAGGGAGTGACTTAAAAATTGATTCTATAACCCAGACCTTGAGACCCACTGTAGATTTATTGGGATGGAGCAGAAAATGTTTAGCGACACCATGATGATCTTGGCCTTTCACATTAAAATGTCTGTGTTCACCGAAACGAGTCCTAAGGGCCCGATGGTTCTTCCGACTTAGAATAGCCCACAGGGACAAGTTAGGCAGTATACTACATAGTCTGTAGAATAATTGAAAAAATCTTTCAGAGTGTATGTCTTACCTTTAACTGAAAATGTTTTTTGACCATGTTGGACGAATTAGCATGTAAGACAGAGTGTTTTCTTACATTGATACATGGCTACAAGTGGAATGAGAACCAGGGGGTCAGAGTGGGTGGCATTGGCTTGATCATAATGTGAGCAATTTTTCTCCTAATATTACGGGCTTTCCTGTATGCTACCTTTGGTTGGATTGCCAGAGTTCTTTTAAGATGGGGACCTTCAAGGAGTATTGGCCAATGAGTAGATAAGATTTTTTTCATATTTTTAAATTTGGCTTGAAATTGGTTATGAATCATGTAGGTTGTCTTGTATTGCCGGGCTCATCAGCCCAGGAAGTGATTACTGGATCTTGTTGAAATGCTTCTTCAACTGGGGGGGGGGGGGGGGCAGGATAGACTTTATCCATAAATTTATGGTGGGGGAGTGAGCCATGGCTGTCATAATCACTGTCCTTCATGCAATTTCTATGGAGGTGACAGAACTGGCTGCGTGGGATGTTCTTCACCCACCTCGGGTGATTGCAACTGTCAAAGTGGATAAGAGTTGCCCTCAGTGGGCTTGAAAAAGTTTTGCGCATAAATGGCTCTGTTGTCATGACATAGACCTATTGCGTTGTGATTACACTATATTGCATTATATTGAACAAAGGCTAGGATATCCTCTGGTGTCCCATCCTGTCACTTACCTGGTCAAGTCTGAAGTGATGAGGTCAGCCTCTCTTATATCTCCAACCCGGGTCCCACTGAGAGTGGGGGCAGAAGGACCCAAGGGATAGGAGGAACACGAGTGCCTGCATCTGTAGCCCTGGAAGCTGGAAGCAAATGAGGTTCAGCAATGGATATCAGGCAGGTAATAGCAGGATACAACAGGGTACGGGTACAGGAACAGCTGAAGATCGGTCATCATCTGTTGCAAGTCAGTGCATCCCTTAAATGGACCATCTGGCACCAAAGGTACGCGCAAACGCGCTCCTGCAGAGCCCGGAGCGCAACAATAGTTCTCTTACACATCCCATATGATGACTATGTCATCAATGTAATGACCATAGTAGATCACAGGGGACTTGAAAGGATGGTTGTTGGACAGGTATAGGTGTTCCCAAAAGCCCATAGTCAGATTGGCATAGCTTGGGGCAAAGTTTGCTCCAATGGCTGTGCCATTTATCTGAATATAGTGGCTATTATTGAAATCAAAATAGTTGTGCTTCAAACATAACATTAAGGCTTCTAGGATAAAATGGGCTTGCCGTAGATTGGTGTGAGAATTTTCAGCTAGAATTTTCTGCTAGAATTTTCAGCTAGAGAGATGATACGTCCAGAGAGAGCCACCAATAAGTGGACTCCCAGAAGTATGATTCCAGCGGAACATTGGGGAACATTGCAAATATAGGAAGGTAAACTTTGAGCTAAGGCCGCGTACACACGCGCGGACTGTTCGCCCAACTTTGTCCGTCCAACAGTTTTGGCAAACAGTCCGCTCAAACTTAGCATGGACGGACATGGCCACACACGACGGACGAACGGTTTGCTGAAACCGTGCGCGATGCCGTGAACGGCACGTACGACGGGACGAAAAATACGACGTCCTATACACTGCATTATAGCTTTCGGCGTGAAAATCCTTTCTGAGCATGCGCGCAACTTTGTTTGACGAACAAGCCTACACACGAGCGGACTGTTCGCTGAAACAAGGTTTCAGCGGACAGTTTTACGGAATTTCCGAAAAACCTTGTCCGTCAAACTGTCCGCTGAAACTGTCCGCTGAAAGCCCACACACGAGCGGACTGTCCGCCCAAACACTGTTCAGCGGACAAAGTTGGACGAACAGTCCGCCCGTGTGTACGCGGCCTAAGTGTTGCAAAAATTGGTCAATATAAATCAAAAATCCACTCGAAAAAAACACTCGTCACACTATCCATAGCTGTCAATATGGGGCGACGGGGAGGACTAATTATGTCTTTGTGAATCTTTGGCAGATGGTAAAAATATGGTGTTCTATAGACGTTTTTCTTAAGAAATGAGGCCTCTGATTTAGAAATGATGTTCTCTTCTAGAGCCCTACTGATAATTTCTGCTGCTTCAAGGGAATATTGGGTGGTGGGATCTTGGAAGGGTTTTGTATGTAGTGGTATCAGACAATAATCTACATGACTTCAGTAGATAGTCTGTTCTATCTTGGACCACTATACTACCCCCTTTGTCAGCTGGTTTTATGACAATGGAATCATTATTTGTGAGCTATTCCATCGCCTGTCGCTTCAAAGGACTGAGGTTGGATCTAAGATGGGTCTGTGAAAGGCCTGATTTACACATGTTAATAAATTCTGAAAAAACAACTTGATAAAAAGTCTGAAGGTATGGGCCTTTGCAGTGGGTGGAATTGAATATAGATTTGGGACGAAATGTTATGTGTGTAATGGGTGGGGAGGTGGGGCAGTGTTGGGTTAGCCAGTCTAGGTCATTGTTGTAATTTTCTGCATATAGTTCTTCAAGGTGGGCAAGTATTGGACGACCTGTGTTGTCTAAGATGGTGGTTTCTGATGATGGACACTCAAAACTGTCATCCTCAAGGATGACAAGCTCCAAGGAAGGACGGTGACAGTCAACGCTATCATTGACTCCGGGGCGTTTAGCTGCTTTATTGATTCCATCTTTGCTGGCCAACAGAGCATCCCGTTACAAGAAAAAACTCATGGACTTTCAGTTTTCCTGGCTGACGGATCTAGCATCAGTTCTGGGAAGGTAACTCAAGAGACTCTTCCCCTGCCTGTTATCATCTCCTCTCAGCATAAAGAGTTCCTGACCCTTGATGTAATCTCCTCTCCTATGTTTCTGATCATCCTGGGCATACCCTGGCTCCAAGCCCATAACCCTCACATCAATTGGGTTACTAGAGAGGTCAAGTTCCCTTCTCCCTATTGTCTGAAGCACTGCCTAACAGACTCTACCAAGTCTTCTGCCACCCTTTTATGTTTAGACTCTGACCAGAATCTACTCCAGACTGTACCCAAGCATTATCACGAGTTTATTGATGTCTTCAGCAAGAAGGGAGCGGACTCTCTACCACCTCATCGCCCCTACGATTGTCCGATTGAACTGCTCCCTGGGGCTGAGATCCCTTTTGGGCGCATATTTCCTCTGTCAGAAAAGGAGCAGGAGGCACTTAAGGTCCACTTAGATGAGAACCTGGAAAAGGGGTTAATTCGCCCTTCAACTTCCCTAGCAGGTGCCGGAATTTTCTTTGTCACCAAAAAAGATCAGGCCCTCCGACCATGTGTGGACTATAGAGAAATAAACAAGATTACGGTTAAGAACCGATACCCCCTACCTTTGATACTCAAACTTTTCCAGAGACTGAGGTCTGCTGTCATATTTACTAAGCTTGACCTAAGAGGGGCTTACAATCTAGTCCGCATTCAGGCCGGGCTTGAATGGAAGACAGTTTTCTGGACCCGATTCCGGCATTATGAATTCTTGGTAATGCCCTTCGGGCTCTGCAACGCTCCGGCCAATTTACAACATCTCATTAACGATGTATTCAGAGACTTTCTTGATGTATTCGTGATTGTCTACCTGGACGACATCTTAATATTCTCTGGATCACTCGATCAGCATCAGGAGCATGTCCGAAAGGTCCTAAGCCGTCTTCGTCAGCACAGACTTTACACAAAGGCTGAGAAATAAGAATTGGAGTTGCGGAGCATCCAATTCTTGGGGTTAGTAATCTCCCCAACCGGCATTAAAATGGATCCCCAAAAACTATCTGCTGTATTAGACTGGTCGGCACCTCTGGACAAGAAGGGCGTACAACGGCCGTTAACACGGCCGTTAACCCGATGTAGTCGGACACCTGACGGTCTAGGCGTTCTCTGATGCTGGATCCGGATGACACCTGTCGATGGGTCGGCTGAAAGAATGACCTCATATCAGAAATCACCAACACATCTTCAAACCGGCCTCTTCTTGCAGGCGCTGTTGGATTGGTACCCGCAACTCCTTCTCTGGGAGTGGGAATTGCTCCTCTGCCAGCGCACGCAAAAGCAGAATGCAGCATTTCTTGAAGCAAGGCCTGGAAGTGCTCCATTCTGACAGCTCTCTGTGACGGCGGTAACATTTCCGCCATTTTGTGTTTGTACCGGGGGTCTAAGTACGTTGCCACGCAGTACTGGCCCTTGACCCTTATGCTTTTTATACGGCGGTCCCTATTAAAACACTGGAGCATGAAGGCCCCCATTTGCACTAAACTGGAAGCGGTGTGGTGGCCTGGCTCCTGCTCATCATCCAGGATAATGTCGTCCTCTTCATTCTCCTCTCCCCATCCACGCACAACAACAGGGATCCCAGAAAGGTTTAAAGCATGCTCTTCTTGCTCCTCCTCATCTGCCCCGGCACCATCCTCCTCTGACTCCTCTTCAGACTCCTGTTGTTCACTTGTCTCAGATAGAGTAGCCCCCCCTGGGAATTCATCCAGCATTGCGATTTCCTCATCTTCCTGCTCCTGCTCCTCCACAGCTTGATCAATGACACAACGCAATGCACGCTCCATAAAGAAGGCATAAGGTACCATGTCACTGATGGCGCCATGGCTGCGACTGACCAGTTTGGTGATCTCCTCAAATGGCCGCAGAAGTCTGCATGCGTCGCACATGAGCAGCCACTGGCGCGGTGAAAAAAAACCAGCTCCCCAGAACCTGTTCTGCCGCAGAGTTCATACAGGTAGACATTAACTGCACGTTTCTGCTGGAGCAGCCTATCAAGCATATAGAAGGTTGAGTTCCATCGCATCGGGGAATCGCAAATAAGACGTCTGCCCGGCAGATTGTGTCGCTGCTGAATGTCAGCAAGGCGAGCCATGGCCATGTAAGATCTTCTGAAATGGGCCGAGATTTTCCTTGCCTGCCGCAAGATGTCCTGGACCCCAGGGTATTTGACAACGAATCACTGCACGACCAAGTTTAAGACGTGTGCCATGCATGGCACGTGCGCAATTTTGCCCTATTTCAATGCGCTAAGCAGATTGGCACCATTGTCACACACCACTTTACCAACTGTCAAATTGAGCGGTGTTAGCCACTGATCTGCCTGTGAACGTAAAGCTGAAAGGAGTGCCGGGCCAGTGTGGCTCTTGGCTTCCAGGCACAACAGACGCAGCACGGCATGGCAACATCTCACCTGACATGTCGAATAGGTTCTGGGGAGCTTGGGCGGCGCAGCGGAAAAGGAGGAGTCAGCCGAGGAGGAGAGGGAGGAGGATGGAGTAGGAGGAGGAGGAGAAGAGGAGCCAGGCCTGCATGCAATCCGTGGCGGTAAAACCAAATCTACACGGGTGCCACGGGTTACATGCTTGACGGCCGTCAGAAGGTTCACCCAGTGGGCAGTAAAAGTGATATACCTTCCCTGCCCGTGTTTGCTAGACCACGTGTCTGTGGTCAGATGTATCTTGGCACCGACACTGTGTGCCAGAGATACATTCACTTGCCGCTGAACATGGCTCTGGGATGCCCTTCTGTGAGAAATACTTCCTTCCTGGGACCTTCCATTGTGGTGTTCCAATGGCCACAAATTTGCGAAAGGCCTCCGAGTCCACCAGTTTATATGGCAGTAGTTGGTGGGCTATCAGTTCTGACAAGCCAGCCGTCAACCGTTGGGCAAGAGGGTTATCTGGCGTCACCTTTTTTTTACGCTCGAAAATTAGGCCCACGGAAGCCTGCCTTTTTGCAGAAAAATGTGAGCTTGGAGTGATGGAAGGTGGAGTGGAGGACAATTGTGAGGAGAGAGGAGAAGGAGAAGTAGAAGACGAGGCTGGACGGTGAGAGCCTGGAGTGTGGCTTTGTGTGCTCCGTTGCTCCCACTGGGCTCGGTGATGGCAGCTCTTGTGCCTTCTTAAGGCGGTCGTCCCTAGGTGAGTGTTGGGCTTACCGCGACGAATGCGTTGACTGCAAAGATTGCAGATGGCAACACTATTGTTAGCAGCGGACACGTTAAAAAAAGCCCACACTGCGGAGCCATGTGCCGGCGTCCTGGGAGCGCCAGATGTGACCGTACATGGTCGATGACTCGCTCCTGATACATTAGCAGTCTGCTTTGTCCCTCCTGTGCAATGTAAGTTATTCCTGCTTCTCCTCTCTATCTGCTAGTCCATATCTCCCTCTGAACTCCCCTCCTCTTCCTCTCTTGTGGGCACCCACGTGACATCACTAGACAGGTCATCATCGACGTCATTGACGTCTTCTTCGACGTAGGCAGCAACACCAGTGACCAACCTCCTCCTTGGGCTGATCTGGGTACTGTCGTCAGACTGCTGAGTGGCGGTTCTTGCTACCTCCTCTTCCTGATCCAATGCCAAGAGTGGCTGCGCATCAGAAATGTCTTGATATGGATCGGAAAATAATTCCTGTGACTCAAGCGGAAGGTATGTGGTGGTGGTGGTGGTGTTGTTGGTGGTAGTGTCTTTGGGGGTGCACATAGCAGAGAGTGAAGAAGAGGGTGCAGATCGAGAGGATGAGGAGGATGCAGAAGAGTAAGGCTGAGTGAGCCAGTCAACCAATTCTGGTGCTTCCTTTGACGTAATCGCACGCACCTTCTGCAATTTCCCACTTTGGCTCAAGCCTGTTGCTCCTGCCCTACCCCTACCACCCCTGCGGAAAAGCCTGCCTCTTCCTCTGCCTGTCATTTTTTAAATGACCCTGTAACAAAACTCTCGGTCCCTATACTAATAAAGGACTGCTGCAGAATAGGGCAGCAGTCAGCAGTAGTGCACCTCAACCCTATATATTGTGGACCTATACCAGTCCTTAAGGATTAGCAGACTATACCTCACTCAACCCTATATACTCTAGTACGCTATACCTTACCAGTCCTTAGAAGGACCTTTGTGGAACTAGTAGGTTGTAATTAGCAGACTGTACCTCACTCAACCCTATATACTCTAGTACGCTATACCTTACCAGTCCTTAGAAGGACCTTTGTGGAACTAGTAGGTTGTGATTAGCAGACTGTACCTCACTCAACCCTATATACTCTAGTACGCTATACCTTACCAGTCCTTAGAAGGACCTTTGTGGAACTAGTAGATTGTGATTAGCAGACTGTACCTCACTCAACCCTATATACTCTAGTACGCTATACCTTACCAGTCCTTAGAAGGACCTTTGTGGAACTAGTAGGTTGTGATTAGCAGACTGTACCTCACTCAACCCTATATACTGTAGTACACTATACCTTACCTGTCCTTAGAAGGACCTTTGTGGAACTAGTAGGTTGTGATTAGCAGACTGTACCTCAGTCCCTATACTGATAAAGGACTGCTGCAGAATAGGGCAGCAGTCAGCAGTAGTGCACCTCAACCCTATATATTGTGGACCTATACCAGTCCTTAAGGATTAGCAGACTGTACCTCACTCAACCCTAAATACTCTAGTACGCTATACCTTACCAGTCCTTAGAAGGACCTTTGTGGAACTAGTAGGTTGTGATTAGCAGACTGTACCTCAGTCCCTATACTGATAAAGGACTGCTGCAGAATAGGGCAGCAGTCAGCAGCAGTGCACCTCAACCCTATATTTTGTGGACCTATACCAGTCCTTAAGGATTAGCAGACTGTACCTCACTCAACCCTATATACTCTAGTACACTATACCTTAGCAGTCCTTAGAAGGACCTTTGTGCAACTAGTAGGTTGTGATTAGCAGACTGTACCTCAGTCCCTATACTCATAAAGGACCACTGCAGCAGAAGGGCAGCAGTCAAGTGTAATATTCTTTCTATATTTGGAAGAAAGAATATTATACGTGTACAACCCTATTACCATACCAGTCCTGAAAAGGACCTTTGTGGACCTAATAGTAACAGCTACTGATTAAACTGACTGTCCCTCACTGCCACACACAGCTTCCTGTCTGTCCCTATTTAAACTGACAAAACACAGGCTGCTGCAACAATAACTTGAATAGCACTCAAAACTATATCCTGTACTACTACACCATACCAGTCCTGAAAAGGACTTTTGTGGACCTAATAGTAACAGCTAATGATTAAACTGACTGTCCCTCTCTGAAACACACAGCGTCCTATCTGTCCCTCTCTCAGCACTGACAAAAGACAATCTGCTGCAACAATGACTTGAATAGTAGTGCCTAAAACCTATATCCTGAACTACACCTATACCATACCAGTCCTTAAAAAAGCTTTTGTGGACCTAATAGCTAGCGATTTGGGTCACTGCAGTCTCTCCCTGCTCCACACAGCAACCTCTCCCTATAGTGACATACAAAAGAATGTAAAATGGCCGCCGGATCGGGTCTATTTATAAGTTAGGGGGAATGTCCAAGTGTCCATGTGCTGTAAAGTCTCAATTGGCTGTCATGTACCACATGATGGATGTGTCATTATAGGTCAAAGTTCTTTTACACAGTAAACACGTAAGTCCGCCGGGCGAACAGCGGCAATAGTCCGCCGATCGGGTGGACCGCGAACAGCCGAAATTCACCGCGAACCGACCGCCGGGCGAACCGTTAGGCCATCCCTATTCTTGAAGTAGAAGCTTCTGAAGTGGCTGTAGGAGCAGTCATCTCTCAACGTCGAGGTAACAAGGACCTAATGCACCCCGTGGGGTTCTTCTCTAGGAAACTCTCTCTTGCAGAGAGGAATTATGACGTTGGCGACCGAGAACTGCTCGCTATTAAAGCTGCCTTGGAGGAGTGGAGGTACCTGTTGCAGGGCGCTGCTCATCCGGTATTAATATATACCGATCACAAGAACTTAGAATACCTAAGGACTGCCAAACGACTGAGACCCCAACAAGCTTGCTGGGCCCTGTTCGTCTCACGCTTCTGCTTCCATATAACATAACGGCCAGGGTCGAAGAACGTGAAACCGGATGCGTTGTCACGCATGTATGACAGTCATCTGTTCCTGATACCATCCTGCCTGCCGGAAATGTCTTACTCTTACAGACAGATCTTCTCTCCTTGGTCAAAGGAGCGTCCTCTGATTCCTCAAAACCCCCCGGGGTCACTCTGACGTCCAGGGATGGCTTGTTCTGGAGGGGAAGTCAAATCTTTGTTCCCAAGGATGTTCGAGTCAGATTGTTGTCCCTTCTTCACGATCACCACTGGCAGGCCATTTTGGGGTCCGTAAGACCCTTGAGCTCGTACGACGCACGTTCTGGTGGCCCAACTTGAAGGATTTCTATGAGAAGTACATCAGCTCTAGGGACCTGAACCTGCGAACAGACCTAAACTTCGTGTGAACTTTAGAACCCTATTAAAGTCTATGGGACTCGAACGTTCACAATCTAAAGTGCTCATTTTAAAGGGTAATATGCAGGTTACTGTCCTAAAAAGTGTTTGGGGACCCGGGTCCTGCCCCAGGGGACATGGATCAATGCAAAAAAAAGTTTTAAAAACTGCAGTTTTTTCAGGAGCAGTGATTTTAATAATGATTAAAGTGAAACAATAAAAGTGTAATATTCCTTTAAATTTCGTAGCTGGGGGGTATCTATAGTATGCCTGTGAAGGGGCGCATGTTTCTGGTGCTTAGAACTGTCCCTGCACAAAGTGTCATTTGTGCAGGAAAAAAAGTCTTTTAAAATCACTTGAGGCTATTGTCGGGTCCCGTAATACAGAGAACACTCAATGAGTGTTCTCTGCATTAGCCGGCAATTCATTCATTCATTGATAAAAAAAAAAAAAATCGTGGAGGTTCCCCTAAATTCAATTACCAGGCCCTTCAGGTCTGACATGGATATTAAGGGGAACCCCGTGTCAAATTAAAAAAAAAATTGACGTGGGGGTCCCCCTAAATATCCATAACCAGACCCTTCAGGTCTGATATGGATATTAAGGGGAACCCCGCATCAAATTAAAAAAAAATTGACGCGGGGGTCCCCCTAAAAATCCATATCAGACCCTTTATCCGAGCACGCAACCTGGCAGGCCGCAGGAAAAGAGGGGGGGACGAGAGTGGCCCCCCTCCCTCCTGAACCGTACCAGGCCACATACCCTCAACATTGGGAGGATGCTTTGGGGGTCTGTGACCACTCAAAGCACCTTGTCCCCATGTTGATGAGGACAAGGGCCTCATCCTCACAACCCTGGCCGTTGGTTGTGAGGGTCTGCGGGCGGGGGGCTTATCAGAATCTGGAAGCCCCCTTTAACAAGGGGACCCCCAGATCCCGGCCCCCCCTGTTTGAAATGGTAAGGGGGTACAAAAGTACCCCTACCATTTCACAAAGAAAGTGTCAAAATGGTTAAATAAGACAAACACACTTTTGAAAAATTCCTTTATTAAAAATAAAAAAAATAAAAAAAAGATTCCAGCGGTGCTAATCCACTCTTGCTATCCAGCGACGGGTCTCCGGGGTCCAGCGATGGATGATCATATCCAGCGACGGGGGATCTCTCAGTCCAGCGCTGTCCATACATCCTTCTTCTGTCTCCACTCCGGAGACACTGCAGAGATCCCAGCGCTGACGTTTCTTATATTAGGAGGGCGGGGCCACCCGTCACCTGACCCCGCCCCTCTGACGCTGGAGAGGGAAGCCAGGGGTTCCCCAGTGACGTGTGGGTGACCCCGCCCCCTCTGATGTAACGTAAACCTGCGTTACATTTCAAACAGGGGGGGGCGGGATCTGGGGGTCCCCTTGTTAAAGGGGGCTTCCAGATTCTGATAAGCCCCCAGCCCACAGACCCTCACAACCAACGGCCAGGGTTGTGAGGATGAGGCCCTTGTCCTCATCAACATGGGGACAAGGTGCTTTGAGGGGTCACAGACCCCCAAAGCATCCTCCCAATGTTGAGGGTATGTGGCCTGGTACGGTTCAGGAGGGAGGGGGGGCCGCTCTCTCGTCCCCCCCTCTTTTCCTGCGGCCTGCCAGGTTGCTTGCTCAGATAAAGGGTCTGATATGGATTTTTAGGGGGACCCCCACGTCAATTTTTTTTTAATTTGATGCGGGGTTCCCCTTAATATCCATATCAGACCTGAAGGGCCTGGTTATGGATATTTAGGGGGACCCCCACATCAATTTTTTTTTTAATTTGACACGGGGTTCCCTTTAATATCCATGTCAGACCTGAAGGGCCTGGTAATTGAATTTAGGGGAACCCCCACGCTTTTTTTTTATTTTTTTATCAATGAATGAATGAATTGTCGGCTAATGCAGAGAACACTCATTGAGTGTTCTCTGTATTACGGGACCCGACAATAGCCGCAAGTGATTTTAAAAGACTTTTTTCCTGCACAAATGACACTTTGTGCAGGGACAGTTCTAAGCACCAGAAACATGCGCCCCTTCACAGGCATACTATAGATACCCCCCAGCTATGAAATTTAAAGGAATATTAGGCGGCGTACACACGAAACTAAGTTCGTCAAACAGTTTTGAATGAACGAACACGCCCACACACGGCACTTTTTGAGCGGACAAATACGGCAAACTTTGTTCGTCGTACTAAGTCCGCGCAACTTTTGAAATGAGCGGACTCGCCCACACACGAGGCAACAGTCCGCTCATTTCGAGCGCGTGTCAAGGTAGGCGGGGCCCGCGACGGAGACGTCGCGGGCTCCGCCGCCTGGAATGGACTTAAAGGGGAACCCCAACGCCGAAAAAAATCGGCGTGGGGGTCCCCCAAAGTCCACAACAGACCCTTGTCCGAGCACGCTACCCGGCTGGCCAGGAAAGGGGGGCGAGCGAGCGCGCCCCCCCTCCTGAGCCGTACCAGGCCGCGTGCCCTCAACATGGGGGGTGCCTTGGGGAAGGGGGGGCCGCGCGCCCCCCCCACCCCAAAGCACCTTGTCCCCATGTTGATGAGGACAAGGGCCTCTTCCCGACAACCCTGGCCGTTGGTTGTCGGGGTCTGCGGGCGGGGGTCCGGGGGTCTTCCGTCTTCGGGGGTCTTGTCCCCCTCTTCGGTTCTTCTGCCGGGCCACCGGTCTTCTGTCGCCGCCTTCCGTTCTTCTGTCGCCGCCTTCCGTTCTTCTGCCGGGCCACCGCGCCTTCTTATAGCTCTTTTAGAGGCGGTGGCCCGGTCTTCTGTCGCCGCTGTCGCCGCCTTCCGTTCTTGTTCTTCTTGTTCTTCTTGTTCTTCTCCAGGAGATGTTGACACGTCGCTCTCTCCGGCCGGAATGCCAGAGCCGCGCTGAGCGGCCACTTATATAGTGACAATGGGGCGGTGTCACATGGTATATGTCACATGGGTTGGTCACATGGTGACCCCGCCCCCTTACGATGTCATAGTCCCCATGTGACATCAACCCATGTGACCAACCCATGTGACATATACCATGTGACACCGCCCCATTGTCACTATATAAGTGGCCGCACAGCGCGGCTCTGGCATTCCGGCCGGAGAGAGCGACGTGTCAACATCTCCTGGAGAAGAACAAGAAGAACAAGAAGAAGAACAAGAATGGAAGGCGGCGGCGACAGCGGCGACAGCGGCGACAGAAGACCGGGCCACCGCCTGCAAAAGAGCTATAAGAAGGCGCGGTGGCCCGGCAGAAGAACCGAAGAGGGGGACAAGACCCCCGAAGTCGGGAGAAGAGGCCGGCGGCGGGGAGGAAGAAAGCCGGACTCCTCCGCTAGCAAAAGAGCTACAAGAAGATAGCGGAGGAGTCCGGCGAGATGACCCTCGAAGACGGAAGACCCCCGGAGCTGTGCAATAAAATATTTTATCTCGTGTGTTGTGTTTTTTTTTTGGGTACTTTTATTTTACAGGTGAATGGGTAGGGGTACATTGTACCCCATACTCATTCACATAGGGTGGGGGGCCGTTATCCGGGGGCCCCCTTATTAAAGGGGGCTCCTGGATTCCGATAAGCCCCCCGCCCGCAGACCCCGACAACCAACGGCCAGGGTTGTCGGGAAGAGGCCCTTGTCCTCATCAACATGGGGACAAGGTGCTTTGGGGTGGGGGGGGCGCGCGGCCCCCCCTTCCCCAAGGCACCCCCCATGTTGAGGGCACGCGGCCTGGTACGGCTCAGGAAGGGGGGCGCGCTCGCTCGCCCCCCTTTCCTGGCCGGCCGGGTAGCGTGCTCGGACAAGGGTCTGTTGTGGACTTTGGGGGGACCCCCACGCCGATTTTTTTCGGCGTTGGGGTTCCCCTTTAAGTCCATTCCAGGCGGCGGAGCCCGCGACGTCTCCGTCGCGGGCCCCGCCTACCTGCACACGCGCTCGAAATGAGAAGACTTCCCTCCGAGCGGGAACAGTTTCCTCATTTCGAAAGTAGCCTACACACGGGCGGACTGTTCGCTCAAACCAAGTTTCAGCGGACAGTTTTTCGGAATTTCCGAAAAACTTTGTTCGTCAAACTGTCCACTGAAACTGTCCGCTGAAGCCCCACACACGAGCGGACTGTCCGCTGAAACACTGTTCAGCGGACAAAGTTGAGCCAACAGTCCGCCCGTGTGTACGCGGCCTTACACTTTTATTGTTTCACTTTAATCATTATTAAAATCACTGCTCCTGAAAAAACGGCAGTTTTTAAAACTTTTTTTTGCATTGATCCATGTCCCCTGGGGCAGGACCCGGGTCCCCAAACACTTTTTAGGACAGTAACCTGCATATTACCCTTTAAAATTAGCACTTTAGATTTCTCCCATAGACTTGTATAGGGTGTTCCGGCTTTTCGAATTTGCTGCGAACAGCCCAAATTGTTCACTGTTCGCTGAACAGGCGAACAGGCAATGTTCAAGTAGAACATGAGTTCGACTCGAACTCGAAGCTCATCCCTAATCAGCTCCTGCCCTATTTGTATCCAGAATAAGACGCCAAGAAATCGGGCTTGGGGACTGCTGAAACCCTTACCTGTACCCGACAGACCCTGGAGAATGATTACCATGGACTTTATAGTCGAGCTTCCATGCTCTGAGGGGTACTCGGCTATTTTTGTGGTTGTAGACCGGATGTCCAAAAGGGCTAATTTTGTACCCCTAAAAGGGACCCCATCTGCTGTGGAGACTGCCCATATATTCATTAAAGAGATTGTGAGGTTACATGAAATTCCAGCAAATATTGTTTCCGACAGAGGAGTTCAGTTCACCTCACGTTTTTGGAGGGCTCTGTGTGAGATCCTGAAAATTGAGTTGGCTCTGTCCTCGGCCTATCATCCCCAAACCAACGGGCAAACGGAAAGGACCAACCAGACTCGCGAACAGTACATTAGGTGTTTCACATCTTTTGTACAGAATGATTGGGTGTCCCTGCTGCCCTTAGCAGAATTTGCCTACGATAATGCTTGTCATTCAGCCACCGGTCAGTCCCCTTTTTTCTCCCAATTATGGCTTTCATTTAACTTTTCTGCCTGACTTTCTTTCAGAAACCTCAGTTCCGGCAGACCAGGAGACAGTGGAGTTCCTCAGCCATAATAACCGGGTGTTGCAGAAGGCAGTGTCTAAAGCCCAGGCAGACAGCAAGAGAGCTTTTGATCGGAAAAGAAGAGGGGAACTGACCCTACAGCTTGGCGATAAGGTATGGCTTTCTACTGATAACATTAAGTTGGCTTGTCCTTCCAGGAAGCTTGCACCCAAATTTATGGGACCATTTCCGGTGAAGAGGAAAATCAATTAAGTTTCCTATGAGTTAGCCCTGCCCGGGTCGCTTAAGATTCACCCTGTGTTTCATGTGTCACTATTGAAACCTGCCGTCCCTGATCCCTTCCCTGATAGAGGAACTAGACCTCCAGACCCCATCTTAGTGGATGGAAACGAGGAGTATGAGGTGGAGGGCATCCTTGATTGCAGAAGAAGACGGGGATGTATTCAGTTTTTGATTAAGTGGAAGGGGTTTGGTCCGGAAAACAATTCCTGGGAACCTGACAGCAACATCCAGGCCAGGCGGTTAATTCGCGCCTACTTTTCTGTCCATCCGGAAAAGAGGGACTTGCTGGGCATCTGGATGCTGCCCCTTGGGAGGGGGCAATGTCAGGCACTTACCAGCGATAGACAGGCACAGCGGTGTGCGCGCATGCGCGCTTCTTCTCAAACTGCGCCTCAGCATGTTCACATTGGCAGGCGTCAGCGCGCGTGTGCTCGTTAGGTGCGTGCGTGTGCACGATAGCGCTGTTGCCGCCACTGAGCGCTTAAAGGTTCTCCAAGTGTGCTGGTGTGGCGTTGTTTCGTCTCAGCTCCTGTGTATCTGATAACCTGAACCTGATCATCTGCTACTTGTTACCGACCCGGCTTCGTCTGACCTCTCTGCTTTCTCCAAACCCGACCCGGCCCGCATGACCAGGTATAAAGCATGTTCACACTGGCGGGCGTCGGCGCATGCGCGCATGCGTGCGCTCCTTAGGTGTGCGCGTGTGTGCGATAGTGCTGTTGCCGCCACTGAACGCTTAAAGTTTCTCCAAGTGCGCTGGTGCGGTGCTGTTTCGTCTCAGCTCCTGTGTATCTGATAACCTGAACCTGATCATCTGCTACTTGTTACTGACCCGGCTTCGTCTGACCTCTCTGCTTTCTCCAAACCCGACCCGGCCCGCCTGACCCTGCTACCACTTCTGCCTGTGATACCGTTGCCGACCTCTGCCAGTTCTGCCGACGCTGGCTCTGCCTGCTGCTTCTACCTATCTGCTTGCCTACTGACCCGGACCGTCCGATCCTACTCCAGCCTGCTGCCCGTTCAGTGTTCTACTGTGCCTGTGGTTCCTCTCATCGGCTCCAGTAAACTGCTGCTTGCATTCCTCAGTTCTTCTATCAACTCCCAGCCCTGGTCCACCAGCCATCCAACCATCCAGAGGGATCTCTTCTCCGCTATCAGCCCATCGGCCCTATTCCAGCAGGCACTCCTACCCACTGTGCTCTCGAGACCACTTTTCCCATTCCAGTGGCTCCTGAACCAGCGTTGTAAGAGAGGACTCCTCCTACAGGTCCGGCTCAACACCAGGTACTTAACATATGGTTTCCAGCCATCCATGTTGCCTGACTCATTTGTTCCTCAGAGCATTCCTGCATCTCCGTGGTCCTCATTCCACTTGGGTACAGGTCCAAGAGTCCTGCCAATGATAGGTATAGACTCCATACTGACTGCAGATGCCTACCTGTGCCTTCCTACCAAGTAGGGTCTGGCTGTCATCTTGCAACCTCCAACTCCGTGTTCCCTCATTAAAACTGGCACCATGGTTTATTGGGCCTTTCTGTATTCTTTGTAGGATCAACCCAGTGGCTTACGTTTTAAGCCTTCCTCCTAATATGCGTATTTTAAATGTATTTCATATCTCCTTATTAAATCCTTTGGTATGTAATTGTTTCACCACCACAGCACCACTCTGTTCAGGTTGACAACCATGAGAAGTATGAGATACAATCTATCATTGATTCCTGTAGTTTCCGTGGGCGCATATAGCACCTGGTTCATTGGAAAGGGTACGGTCCAGAGGAACGCTCTTGAGTCTCATCCTCAGACATACATGCTGCTGTCCATCGTGCTTTCCATAGTCATTTTCCCCTCAAACCTGGTGGTCCTTGAGTACAGGGTACTGCAGGGCTTGGTTCAGCCCTTCCTTCTCAAAGCTCTTTGCTCAGCTGTCGGTTAATTGCCAGCACTCATCATTCCACAGTGACTCACCTGGTCTTCATTTCCTGCTTGTCAGCTAGCTCTGCTAGCTATTTATACTGCATGGATCAGATCGTCTGTGCCTTCCCCTTGGTCAACATATCTGGACTCTCTCTGCTGTGTTTTCCTGTGAAAAACTTTTGCTTAGCTGACTTCCCTTCTGGTTCCTGATCCTGTTTGCTGCACCCTACTTCGCTGATCTCTGGACTCCTGTTTCTCTGGCTTGTTCTGACTACCTATCCTGGTTACCGAACTCTGGCTATGTTTTGACTACATTTGCTCTGTTTATACAATTTTACCATTTTATTAAATAGTGTGATTTTTACTGCACTTCTGTCTCAGTCTGATTCTTGGTTCCTGACAGAACAAAATGCTGCACCTAGAAAGCAGCCTGAGCACCAGAGAGAACAAAGGTTTCAGATTGGCTTAATCCAGGCCACCTCCCAACGTGTTTTGCCAATCCAAGGGACTTAGGTCATAGAGATCATAGTCCTATAGGACCCTTACAACTAGGCGCTGTGGGTGGGGCATTCTCTTAGCCCTATCTACAGTATACCCTGCTGTGATGGGGTTTGGCCCCCAATTTCTCTGTTGGTTCACCTCTTTATACCTCCACCCTATGTGTCCAGTACACTGACTACAATTCTGATACTTTCCAAATAGGCTGAGGAACCAGACAAGGTTTGACTCCTCTCCCCCCTTCTATTCGCACATGCCATTGAACCTATAGCACAACTGATTCGCTATGACCCTAATATTAAATGGGTTAAGCTGGGGGGACACCAGCATAATCTCTGTCTCTTTTCCAATGATGTTCTTTTGTTCTTAACATCACTACTCACATCTGCACCTAACCTAACTTTGCCAATATCTCCCAGTTGTCAATTGATCCACAGAAATCACAAGCTTTCAATATCTCTTTGCCCTCAACTGACTTGCAGCATTTACAAGAGACCCTTCCCTTTAGCTGGGCTTCGCTATATCTTTCATGCTTGGGCATCAGACTCCCACATACCCTTGAGGACATGTATAAGCTTAATTATCCTCCTATGTTGGCCCACCTTACCTCATTCCTTACCTGCTTGTTCTCCCTCTCGACCTCTTGGATAGGGAGGATAAATGTGGTGAAAGATTAGTATTCTTCAACATACAGTACATGAGATTTCTCATTATATCTGGGGGAATGTGAAACCTCGCCTTTTCAGATGCACCTACTCCATATAGCAATATTTTTCCAAGCTGTACACTTGTTGCATCTCCCGAAGTACCACACAATCCCCTCTCTGGATAGGTTTAGAGGTAGTGGATTGTGGTCTCACCCTTATGACCAGAAAAATGTTTGGATGCAGATGTTACCCTGATCACAACTCATTTTCTCTTCCTCTTGGACCATCTTAAGACTCCAATCTGTCTACAACTCATTACTGTCTTTTCTTAAAATCCTGTTTTATCCAGCCTTCATCTCTCCCCCTTATGACCAGAAAAATGTTTGGATGCAGATGTTACCCTGATCACAACTCATTTTCTCTTCCTCTTGGACCATCTTAAGACTCCAATCTGTCTACAACTCATTACTGTCTTTTCTTAAAATCCTGTTTTATCCAGCCTTCATCTCTCCTGCCTCCTTCCCCTGTTGGCAATCTGCAGATTCCAATTCAGATTCCATAAGGTGACCACCGCCTTGCTTTGAAAGTCTTATCTTCCCTCCAGGAATTATATAGACTCTCCAGTTCAGAAATTGTTTGTTATCTGCAAATCAAAATTTTCACTGTCTTTATTTTACTTCAATTTCCCCCTTAAATCAGATAACCTATTTAGAAAATATCAACATATGTACATAGTTACATATTAGGTGAGGTTGAAAAAAGACACAAGTCTAACCTATGTGTGTGATTATATGTCAGTATTACATTGTATATGCCTGTATTTTGCGGTCGGCCAGGCGTTTATCTAATAGTTTCTTGAACCTATTAATGCCCCCTACTGAGACCACCGCCTGTGGAAGGGAATTCCACCTCTTTTCTTCTAATTTTAATGAGTGGCTACATGCCTTGTTAAACACCTTTCTGCAAAAAAGTTTTATCCCAATTGTGGGATCACCAGTATGGTATTTGTATATATGTAAATCATATCCACTCTCAAGCGTTTCTTCTCCAGAGAGAATAAGTTCAGTACTTGCAACCTTTCCTCATAACTAATATTCTCCAGACCCTTTATTAGCTTTGTTGCCATTCTTTGTGCTCGTTCCATTTCCAGTACATCCTTCCTGAGGACTGGTGCCCAGAACTGGACAGCATACTCTAGGTGCGGCCCAACCAGAGTCTTGTAGAGCGGGAGAATTATTGTTTTATCTCTGGAATTAATCCCCTTTTTAATGCATGCCACTATTCTGTTTGCTTTTTTAGCAGCATGCCATTGCTAAGCTTACCATCTACTAGGACCCCCAGGTCCTTTTCCATCCTAGATTCCCCCAGAGGTTCTCCCCCCAGTATATAGATTGCATTCATATTTTTTCCTCCCAAATGCATTATTTTACATTTTTCTAAATTTAATCTCATTTGCCATGTAGTGTCCCACCCATTAATTTGTTCAGATCTTTTTGCAAGTTTTCCACATGCTGCGGAAAAGTTATTGCCCTGCTTAGCTCAGTATTGTCCACAAATACAGAGATTGAACTGTTTGCTTCATCCTCCAGGTTATTTATGAACAAATTTAACAAGATTGGTCTCATTACAGAACCCTGGGGGACCCCACTACCCACCCTGGCCATTCCAAGTACTCACCATTTATCACCACCCTCTGTATTCGCCATTGTAGCCAGTTTTAAATCCATGTACTCATCCTATGGTCCATGCCAACGGACCTTATTTTGTACAGTAAACATTTTGAGATCCTCACGGGCCTCATATCACACTTCTACCTTCAATTATTATACATCCCAGCTCCAATCCCTCCCCCCTCTCGTAACTGAGCCTCTTGCTTATCGACCAGTTAGCTTAATCACCAAATCGTTGGAATGGAACTTGGGTAAAAAGGACCTTCAGCCCACCCCCATTTTTTTTCTATATCCCTGGTGGCATTGTAGGCACAGTTCAGATACTCACCCAGCCACTAGATCCAGCATTGTTCCACTAATATCCTTCTGTTAACTGACACTGCTCAGTTCTTACTTGTGACATCATTAAGAGGCCCACCATCTCTTTCGGGTTCAGCTTGTGAGGCCTTACGTTAATGCACCACTAGACTCACCTACTTACTGAATGTATGACTAAAGGCCCCCGGGGATATGTGACATGCATATCCCAGAAGGCCCAGCGAGCTCTGTGCCTAGGTGAATGACATGCATAAATGGGCAGGGCCACGCTGATTCCTAAAAATCCCTTTTAAAGCGGAGTTCCACCCAAAAGTGGAACTTCCTTTTTAAGCACCACTCCCCCCATACATGCCACATTTGACATGTCATTTTTTGGGGGGGGAGTGGGTAACTACTTTAGAGAGGGACTTCCTGTCCCACTTCCTCCTTCCACCCACGGGCCACCTAGGCAACTCCTCCTCTCCCCTAGGTGGTCCCTCTCTCTCTGCAATTTTCTCGGACACCTGGCAGGTCCCAGAAGATTGCCTGTCCGCTGGGAGAGTGCAGCGTGCCCGGCCGTGAAGCCACAAACTGTCATGGCTGGATGCCCACATTTCCAATGGATGCGCTGAGGAGAGGAGCGGGGCTCCATGGGGCCACATCGCTGGACCATGGAACAGGTAAGTGTCTGTTTATCAAGACTTTTAATTTAAAAAAAAGCCTGGAACTCCGCTTTAAGTGAGGAGAGTCTGTACTGAGATTTCTTTTTTTATTGCTACTGTCTGTACTACAGGGTCCATGTCTTATATTGCATTAAAATAATAAAAATATTGAAAAATAATTTTGCTGTTCTTGTGATGTGGATTTGTGGCATAGACTTGCTGTCATAATGTGAAGGAAGTTCACACAAAATCCATTTGGAGCTAACTAGTAGAAGATAACATGAAGTTCACAACTTATTATTTTTCGAAGGACTTGCAAAAAAAAGCTATATAATTCTGATTACATTGATGATGGACTGCATCACTTGTTCCTTTCCTTTATTCATAGCATGAATGATTAACTGCCCTGTAGCTTACCCTATGAAAATGAACTCCCAATTGTCACCACCTTGTCTGTATGAAGTGAAATAAAAGCAATTATTGCTATCTTACACATTGCCATAGACTTTTACATTTCACTACATTGATATTATTTTCACATTTTATTCTATTTGGAGAGCTTATCATTATCAATTATTTGAAAGATCAGTAAAAACTAAAACCAAAAACGGTTGATAGATAGATTACTAATTTATATTTGTTACCATGTGAATAAAATAAATTGAGTTACCTGGCTTAGTTCTCTTATGCAACCCTTTTGTTCTGTTTTAGCTGAATTCACTGAAGCAAAAGATGGCCTCAAAGGGACATTTTAGGTCAAGATGGGATTACAAAATTGGTAATGTGTGTTGAAAGAAAAGGAGTGTGCTGTGAAATATCACTCCTTTCTTCTTTTAATTATATTCTGTACTAATAACCTCTTCAGACCTTTATGCTTTTATCTTTTATCATTTATAGGTTAGTCTAATCCAGTCTTTTTCAACCATGGTGCCTTAAGATTTCTTCAGGGGTGGCTTGGCAAAATTGCTTAAAAATTGCCAAAAAAATGTATACAAGCCAGTGGGTGGATCAAGCCTGCTTCTTAGTTAGACACAGCCGTGAATATTTAATGTGCACCATTGCAACCTTCTAGCTACCGGCATCCTAACAACCAATTATGTCATTAGTTGAAAAGGAGGATGTTGGGTGCCTACACAGAATCCTTGTTTGTCCCTCCCCTGCCCTCTCCATCAGCACTGGAATCACTTTAGCTGAAAGTTGGAGAGAAACTGAGGGAGAAGGGAAACATTGGAATACTATTCAGTGCCAATGTTCAAAGGTTTATTTTCTTTGGAAGAATACATTATCTCTAAAATTGAGTGTCCTATGTGTGCAGATGTTGCTTCCATTTGAAAAACTGTTAGTTGAGTTTTTAACTTTTAGAGTGGGATGCCTTGAGATAATTTTAAAGGGTCCCTTAACTGTAAAAAAGGTTGAGATACACTGGTCTAAATAAGCTGACAAGCACCACAGGGATAACAGTAAACATGCTATAAGAGCTCCCTCAAATTGTCTTCACACTGAAAGACAGGAATATTTACCCCTTAATGTGGAAGGTTAAAGTGGAGTTCCACCCAAAAATGGAACTTCCACTTTAAGCACTCCTCGCCCCCTTACATGCCACATTTGGCATGTATTGTTTTCTGGGGGGGAGTGGGGGCTTCGTTAGGAGGGGGACTTCCTGTCCCACTTCCTCCTTCCACCCAGGGAACGTCAAGGCGACTTCTCATTTCGCCTTAGGTGGCCCCTCCCTCTAAGCAAACTCCTGGGACACGTGACAGGTCCCAGGAGATCACCTGTCAACTCTGGGAGAGCAGCACTACTCGCGCATGCGCTGTGTGTGCCTGCCTGTGAAGCTAAAAGCTGTCACGGCCAGGTGCCCAGAGTGGCAATGAAGGTGCCGGCGGAGAGGAGGGGGAGAGGAGCGACGCTCCATTCGGCCGCATCGCTGGACCATGGAACAGGTAAATGTCTAAAAAACTTTCCCTGTGACACTGCGCTATCCAAAAAAGAAAGAAAGCTGCTAACACAATCACAAGGATAAAACAGTGAATAATAAAACAAATACCAAACCAAAGTGTAGCGCTTAACAAAGTTATGAATAGTCTAGTTAGTGCATCATCATACAGTTTAACCAAAACACCTTAAGTGTGACAATTCTTGAAAACTTGCATAGAAATAAAAAATACAGTCCAAACGAATAAAAATAAATTAAAAGTCTCTATGTGAGGAGTTGATCCAGTCCAAACGTGAAATACAGGTCACCATCCACCTTCTTAAATGAGACTAGCATGCAGGCACCCTGTGATGTTCCCGTCACCTTTAAAATTAAAGGCTTACCGGATAGTATGGATCCAAACGAATCTATATTCGAAGGATCATACAAGCTTATGACTTAGAAGCCAAAATTTGCAGGTGTAGATTTTCAAGGAAGTATCAACTCAGACTCCTCATAAAGTTGTCCCAACTAGTTGTTAAATCCACATCAGTATACTCCAGCTCAAAATGTTGAACTCATACAAAGGAAAAATAAGGAGCCACAATAGTGTAAATCCGTTTAAGAGAAAAAAATTTAATAAAAAAGTAATGAACTCACATGTAACCAAAGAAATCAAGCGCTTAATCCATAAAAACAGTGCTACAGCAGTAGTCCCGACGCGTTTCGTCCTCTACAGACGTCACCCCAGATGACGTCTGTAGAGGACGAAACGCGTCGGGACTACTGCTGTAGCACTGTTTTTATGGATTAAGCGCTTGATTTCTTTGGTTACATGTGAGTTCATTACTTTTTTATTAAATTTTTTTCTCTTAAACGGATTTACACTATTGTGGCTCCTTATTTTTCCTTTGTATGAGTTCAACATTTTGAGCTGGAGTATACTGATGTGGATTTAACAACTAGTTGGGACAACTTTATGAGGAGTCTGAGTTGATACTTCCTTGAAAATCTACACCTGCAAATTTTGGCTTCTAAGTCATAAGCTTGTATGATCCTTCGAATATAGATTCGTTTGGATCCATACTATCCGGTAAGCCTTTAATTTTAAAGGTGACGGGAACATCACAGGGTGCCTGCATGCTAGTCTCATTTAAGAAGGTGGATGGTGACCTGTATTTCACGTTTGGACTGGATCAACTCCTCACATAGAGACTTTTAATTTATTTTTATTCGTTTGGACTGTATTTTTTATTTCTATGCAAGTTTTCAAGAATTGTCACACTTAAGGTGTTTTGGTTAAACTGTATGATGATGCACTAACTAGACTATTCATAACTTTGTTAAGCGCTACACTTTGGTTTGGAACAGGTAAATGTCTGTTTATTAAAAGTCAGCAACTACATTTTTTGTAGCTGCTGACTTTTAATAAACATAAAAAGCCTGGAACTCTGCTTTACACAAGCCTTAATACCTGAACCCAGTTTGCAACTTATGTATGTGCTATTAAAACTGTACATATCTCCTTAGTGTATCCCGGTAGCTTATGCTTTGTTTTTCTTTTATTTTTCAGGATACATTTTGCCTTCATTTGATGGTAAATATTTTCTGCTTTTTATTATCAAGAAAAACCGACCCAAAATAGTAACAACATTTTCATTTTTTTAAAATATAACTGCATATTTTTTGTTGTTACCATGACCCACATAAAAAATGCAGTGCAAATGCCTCAGCATAATATGTCTAATGATTTTTTTCAAATAATTGTTAGCCCCATCCAGTGAACACAATGCAGTATTTTCCTGAAATACCATTCAGAAAATACTGCACCATTACCATTAGATGGAGCTGATGATCATAAGACATATACAGAATAGATACAGTACATACAGGCATTTGTGGCAACAGCTGTGCAAATGCTAAGGCATTCACACAGAGAATATTTTATAAATAGACCCCCTACACTGGCACTGACACTAAATATATATTTATTTATTTATTACAGATACTTATATAGCGCCGTCAATTTACGTAGTGCTTTACACATATTTTGTACATTCACATCAGGCCTTGACCTCAAGGGCCTTGCAGTCTAGGATCCCTACCACACATTCATTCATACACATACTATGATCAAACGTAAAACCTTTTTTATATTCTACCTAAAACACACTGACACCAACACTGACACTGACCCTAACACTGGCACCAACACTAACCTAGATTAAGTCCTGATCTAACTATTTTTTATTTATTTAATATTATTATTATTATTATTATTATTATTATTATTATTATTATTATTATTATTATTATTATATTGCTTGTTTTTACAGACTTCTCCTCTAAAGAGAAAGAGGTGCATGGGAGGTGTCTGAAACAAGTGATCACTGTGACTGGCTATCAGAGTAAATATATGATTTTGGAAGCACTCCTTTTGGCTTCTGATCAAGCTTCGCCTGTGAGCTGGGTTATTGTGATCAAGCTATGTTTTCCCTCCTTATAAAGTACCCTTGTCCTAATGCTGAGTTACAAGGGCCACATCCACACCTCCAGTGCCCCAAGAAGGGCTGGTAATATGGTTGAACTTTTTGTGGAATCTGAAATCCCCCTTTGTAATTAGAGGGCACACAGATAGTCATCCCCTCCCAGGGCAATGAGTACAGAGGATTAACAAGAGTTAAAAGTAAATAAACACACAGACAAAAAGTAATTTAATTAAACCCTTTTGGGAAAGGTACTGTACCCTGTCCTTTTTTCCCCTGGAAGAGTGCAGATATCTGTGTACCCCCTTATTATAATGGGGGCTTAGAATTCAGCAATCCTGAATAAACACCGGCGGTATCACTAATATAATGTTAAAGCATAACTAAAGACAAAACCTTTTTTTCTGTGTTTTGGACAGAATTTGAGAGGTATGAGAACACCTGTCAGCTTTCATTGTTGTCCGTGCCAGCCGTTAAGGAGATTTTACTCTCTCTCTCTTTGTCCTGTTCACCATAAAAGTGAAACTAAAAGAACATTCCAAATTTTAGGTTGTCCCCAGAAAAATGATAGAGGGTAAATCTACCAATGGGGACACTGGTTGTAGTGGCCTGGGGGTCCCCAAGGAATTCCCCTAATTTGCAGGATTTTCCTCACACTTCCCGTTTGGTGATGGGAAAGGAAGAGAAGGGAAATCTCTGCAATGGGACACAGATGGTGAAAAAAAAACTGACAGGGGTTATAGCCCTCTCTTGCTCTATCCAAAAAAAAAAGGTTTTGCCTATAGTTCTACCTTAAAGCTTCAACTACAAGCACTTTTGACAGCCAAATTAACAATATCCAAGGCTTGGGAATACTCTGGCTTACTAAAAGCAAAAATTAGGATTACATAAGCCAGGATCCATAAGAAGGCTGAGGCCACCTTGGTAGATAGAATGAACAAATATACTAGAGTATGGCAAACGTTTGTTGGCAAATACTGTCAGACTTTGCTAGCACTCTACTGGAGCCATTGAGACCTATTTCCTCTTGCTTACATGAAGTAATATCATATACCCACAAGAGTCTCTTCTGCCCTGTGTGGGAATAGGGCCCACACCCATAGGATTTTTGTACCCTTCTGCACTGTATGTTTTTTAAATAAGTAGGTTGGCATATGTCCATTATGGTGGTGCCTAACTTCCAAATCTTTGTGATAATAGTTTGCTTATTATCCCTAAAAATGTCTGAATTACCCTGCCATAGATTTTAATTGGGATTGCTGCTAAAACCAGGTTTGTCAAATTTTAAACAGCATTTGTCAGATTCTTGGTGAACTAAACCCAGGCGGATGCACATTCCTATCAAGGGGGGCTTCATTTTAATTTCCTGATATCTTTAGCAGGAGCACTGGCAGTATTCAAACAAGATCTACAAACAAACATTGTTTGCAGACGTATTTTCTTTATATATTATACCAATATACCAGTGGTTTTTTTTTGTTTTGTTTTTTACATCAGGGTAGTCTGGTTTGTGGATAAACAAGAAAAAGAAACTGCGCTAAGGTGAACAACAAATTATATACTGATTGGTCGTAAAGGGACCCAGTTCAGCTGCAGCTTAACTGTATCACATAAATACAGGAAAAACACATAGAAAAATAAAAAAGCTGCGCTAAACCATAAATATAACACGAAGTTTAAAAGGTAAAAACCATACTTTTGCAACACTGTGAAAATCCTATTACACCCTATCCCATGGGTGAAAAATAGGAAATACAAGATGAATCATAAACAGTGATCCCAATGAAACAATATAATAAACACCCAGTGTGTTAATATAAATATATAAATTGTGAAAAAAATACAGAAAAAGTCCTTTAAAATAAATTAAATGTAGACAAATGAAGAAATGAAATCTTCCACTTGTGAATAGTGCTTGATCCACCACCATATATCCAGATTCACTTCTTACCACAAACTCATGACCCCCCACTACAGAGGGTCACATAGGGCGTGTAGGTATACAATTATCCCCCACTTCGAAAAGGATCCTGGTTGCTCTCCTCACTCCACTATTTTCGTGACCAGATTATTGAATACACTTCCTCAAACCATCTCCTGTATACTTAAATGTCTCGAAGATATACGCCAATCACATGGAAAAGAGATGAAGCTCCAATAGTATAAAACCCTTATTGGTTAATTGGTTTCTGTCCAAAATTGGCCCTAGTATATGAATGGGGACCTTAGATTGTGGGCTCCTTGAGGGTAGGGACCAATGTGAGTGTGCAATGTACAAGGATAGGGGTAGACACTCACTCAGGTTGAACTCGATGGACTGGTGTCTTTATTCAACCTTACTAACTATGAAACTATGAAACTATGAAGTGAATCTGGATATATGGTGGTGGATCAAGCACTATTTACAAGTGGAAGATTTAATTTCTTCATTTGTCTACATTTAATTTTATTTGAAAGGACTTTTTCTGTATTTTTTTTCACAATTTATTTTTTATATTAACACACTGGGTGTTTATTATATTGTTTCATTGGGATCACTGTTTATGATTCATCTTGTATTTCCTATTTTTCACCCATGGGATAGGGTGTAATAGGCCTATCTGACATTTTCACAGTGTTGCAAATGTATTTGCACGGCAGGTTTTTACCTTTTAAACTTCGTGTTATATTTATGGTTTAGCGCAGCTTTATTATTAGTCTGGTTTGTGACCATTTATCATTGTAGAACATTCCATTTTGTTCCGGTAGATTACTCCCTTTCATTTATTTTTTACTCTCTTTCTGCATTAGTGAATAGTGTTAAAAGCAAAAGTATCTTGTGTTATGAAGGTGCAGCGGCCATGTTTTGGAGACCAAGTGGCAGGTCTGCAGGCAATTTGTGGCTCCTGGGTGGATTTACTCACCCAAAGTAACACCTTGGAGATATGGGGGCTCCTTCTATACTGCTATTGTGGCATTCATTGTAACGTGCTGCCCTAGGTTGCATCATGGAACTCCCAGAGAGCAAAAGTGACTACAATTCCCAGTAAGACCAGAATTGCATAATTGTGCCTGGAGGATTGCTGCTGCCCAAACCTGAGGACAGAAACTGGGACACTGCTTTTTTTTAGTACTCCTGAAGACAGAGACCGAGCTTGCTACTCATAAGTACTTGCTCATTAAACAGCATTAACAGCCATAGAGTGACAGCTGAACCATATCAGACAGTGTGGGATCCAGATAGAATCCAGATAGAGCGCACATGAGCCTATTTTCTGTAAAGGAGCAAGGCTGGGAAGTCAAAGTCTTATCCGTCAGCAGCTTGAGAGATGCCCCCCCCCCAACCTATCACAGGGTCATCCAATGGTACATCTAAATTCAGGAGTGGTAAGAGGATTTGTTGCCTTAATGAAGATTCAGAATTCAGCCTGATCATGGGTTCAGTCCAAACCCAAACCTCTCCCTACAGAGAAGCTGACTTAAAAAAAAAAAATCTAGCCTGGATTACAGAAGTCTGCCTTATGTCATACATCCCAGGAGTCTTTAGGAGGGGAGGAGGTGTTTTCTCTAACTAGGCACACCCTCCATCCCACATGCCAGAGCTAAGGGAAGGTGGATTCCAGGTAGTAAATGCTACATGAATCATCTGCTCTTACTTAGGATAGCCGAAAATGCTGAGTGTTTTTCAACAAAATAAAGCATAGAGACACGGATGGATGGATGGGTTTAATTGAAAATTTAAATACTAGGCAAGATGGACTTTATAGGCACACAAGTAATAGATCTAAAGAACTGTTAATCATTTTATCTTGTTTTATTAAAAAAGTATACAACTGGGGTACAGTTATTTCAAACATACATATGTACAGAACAAGAATAAAATTAATTATTAATATACCCTACAGATATAGATATTGACACCACATGATATCTTGTATAACCACATCCATAAATTTGAGCCAAATAGGTTCTCAGAGTGTCTTCCAACAGAAATATGGATATTCGGTAAGCTGTGGGTCCAGATCTAAGTCCGGGTATAACAAATTTTTTCTCAAAAGCTCAACATGTTGCGCATGGAAAAAGCTTCCTCAGGAGCAATAATTTTCTAATAAAAAATATATAGAAAATATATGAAAGATAACAATAAACATAAAAAGATAATTAATAACATAGTAATACATCAAATTAACAGAGTATAATAACCAGAATGGACAACGCTCAAGTCAATCAAAGGTGCACAAGAATCCACACCGCTAGCTGAATCAGTAGGGGTTGGCAACAAAGTCATCTGGCTGGAGCATATTTATAATAGTGTTAAATAAGGTCTATTCTATAGAAACAAATTATAAGTGATAAGGTTTGGAGTATAAAATAAGATATTAGATAAAAAACAGTATATCTTCAAAAGATTTCCTGTAGTTGATATTATATCAGTCTGTCTGGTCATACATTGACAGACCTCATAGAATGGGTAATTGTTTAGTATATAGGTAAAAATTATTATTATTATTATTAAATTATGAAATTAAGTGCAACTGGTTGAAGGTGGCCCAGTAAAACACAATATATTTTATGCTGTAATCCCAGAATCCATACAAGAATGCAGGTATGATTCCCAGAAACATATATCAAATTCCTACAGCTGCACCAAGAATAACAAGCCATATATATATATATATAATTAGTCTGAAAAGGAGCGCTTACCGTGGCAATAGAAGACTATTAGATCATATCAAATGTGATGCTGCCAGAATGCATGGAAAAGGATTTCAGCATGAAAGTAAAGGCGAAACACCAAACAAAAGGGCTGAACTTCAAAAAGGCTTCAACCAAAAGGTATCAGTCAGTACATAAGTATATCCTGCCTATATGTTACAGACAGGCTAAGGATAGACCAGTCCAAGGATAAAGTGCCTAAAATGAAAGTAAAGAAACAACACCAAACTCAATAGCCAGTCCATAGGTATCGCAATAGGAATCAAAAGAATAGACCTTACAATAGGAATGTACCTTGCAAATAGATGTCAGCATTATTGCACGACGTCAAGCTGTGATCATCTGGGTAGGATTGGCAACTGTGCCATGCACAACACCAGTGCATCTTAAATATGCTCTGGCTGGAAGTGCGTCAGTAAGAAGCATCACGCACTTCTGGTTCCGTCGAAGGCCAGCGCGCAAGCGATAACCCGCCGCCATGGTAGCGGCAAGCAGCGGCCGAGCGCGCATGGCAGAGACGGAGATTAGGGGAGGATTGTGACGCCTGGCCCATCTCTCCGTCAATCCCCACGCATCCGATCAAACTGAGATAAACAGATGTGCAGGGCTGTATGGCAACACCAGAACAACCAAATGTCTACAGTCCCCAATGGAGACAGCCAGAAAGAAACAGGGGTGAACATGCAAGCCCTCGAGGACCAGAGCGATATCCCCATAAAAAACACAAGTATACCACAAAAGACATATTTGAATAAAAATCAATACAATATTAAATCAGAAAAAAAGAAAAATATAAATACATTATTAACCATGACATACAGAAAGAAGGGGATTTTATAAATTATATAGGATATACATATATGCCCTACCATTAAAAGTCTAGAGTTTCCATTATATATATATAGGTTTATTGGGATGGATGTTGGGGGATTAGCATTTTAACAGCAGTAATGTAAACTCTTTCCATAAACTGAAAGCACCAATGAAGAGCATCATAAACAGAAAAACTATTTACTAATCTATGGCGGCTGTATAAAGTATAGTGTTACAGATGATTTGCACCAGAGCACTGGGATTAACTAGAGTATAATTGTAATGTAACCAGCTACTAGGTAATAAGATGACAGCCTGTAAATATTTTTAGCAAAATATGCTTTCTTAGTATAATTGTGATTTTAGTGAACCTTCACCCTTTAATGAAATGCACTAGAGTCAAAATAAAGGTACATTTTAGACATGTTTAATCACGCAGTAAGCTTTAAATGGCTACTGAGGGTTGAGGATGATCCTTTTATTTATCTTAACCCCATACATGTGTTTCAAAAAAAAAAAAAAACACAGTAGTTGGAAATATGATGGTAGATAGTGTACCAAACACATAGAATTGCAATGCTTGCCTATTTATTGCCTGTGTATTGTCTTAACTGTCTACATCTGCCGTGAGTTACAATTGCCATTTTCTTGCCTGCTTATTGTCATGATTTCCAATTTTGTGCTTGTCTATTGTCATTATTTTCTTTTTCCTGCACCTTTAGTCTTCATTGTTTGAATCAAACTTATTGGTCCCACTTCCAATTTTGGGCTCACAGATTAGTTGGTAGAGGTAGCTTGGGGATAGGCATCACAGGGCTTATAAACCTATATGGCAAATTTCTTAAAGTGCATGCAAACACCAACAATGATCTTTTGTAGTTTAGTCCCTTTTGGTCTTTAAAAGGGTTGTAAACCCTCATGTTTTTTTCACCTTAATGAATTCTATGCATTAAGGTGAAAAACCTTTTTTAGTGCTGCAGCCCCCCCCTTTTCACTTACCTGGATGCTGTCATCCTCAGTCCGGGATGAGCACACCATCTGTAGCTGGTGTCTCATGTCCCGATTGGATAGATTGATAGCAGCACAGCCATTGGCTCCCACTCCTGTCAATCAAATCAAATGACATGGTGCCAGGGGGTGGGGCCAAATCCTGCATTCTGTGTGAATAAACAAAGATGTGAGACTCGGGAGCATGCCCGCATGGGTGTCCACCAAGGAGAGCACTTCTCGGGGCCACTCTGTGCAAAACAAACTGCATAGTGGAGTTAAGTATGACATGTTTGTTAATTTAAAAAAAAGGGTTTACAACCCCTTCCCGCCCGCCAGCTGTCATATGACGGCCAGGCAGCACGGCTCTCGTTCTGGGCGGGCATCATATGATGTCCCTCCATTTAAACAGGGAATGCGTGCGATTGTGCAGGCGCATCCCTGTTCCTTCAGTGCTGGCGTGTCACGGAGACACCACTCGCCACCGAGGGGGGTGAACTACCATTGGGCATGGCTGTTTACCAGGTGATCACAGGTGGTAACGCCTCACTTTGCACGGAGCATGCGAGCGATCGGGAGCGGAGGGTTCCTGGTAACATTGCTCGTCACTGACGCTGGTAAACAGCCAGTGGCCGGCGGCTGTTTACCACGTGATCGGCTGTGATCCTTTCACAGCCGATCACTAAATGTCAATAAACCACGTTAACGAGATGTTACCCAGATCTCCTCCTCACACACATCTCGTTACCACCCACAGTGTACACCAACCACACTGATTGCCCTCCCCAATAATGAGGACCTGTCATCACCCATCAAAGTACCTGTCACAGTCCATCGGAGTACCCGAGTACCTGTCACAGTCCATCTGAGTACCCGAGTACCTGTCACAGTCCATCTGAGTACCCGAGTACCTGTCACAGTCCATCTGAGTACCCGAGTACCTGTCACAGTTCATCTGAGTACTCGAGTACCTGTCACAGTCCATATGAGTACCTGAGTACCTGTCGCAGTTCATCTGAGTACCCGAGTACCTGTCACAGTCCAACTGAGTACCCAAGTACCTGTCACAGTCCATCTGAGTACCCGAGTTCCTGTCACAGTCCATCTGAGTACCCGAGCACCTATCACAGTCCATCTGAGTACTCGAGTACCTGTCACAGTCCATATGAGTACCCGAGTACCTGTCACAGTTCATCTGAGTACCTGAGTACCTGTCACAGTTCATCTTAGTTCCCGAGTACCTGTCACAGTCCAACTGAGTACCCAAGTACCTGTCACAGTCCATCTGAGTACCCGAGTTCCTGTCACAGTCCATCTGAGTACCCGAGCACCTATCACAGTCCATCTGAGTACTCGAGTACCTGTCACAGTCCATATGAGTACCTAAGTACCTGTCACAGTCCATATGAGTACTGAATACCTCTCACTGCCCTTCATAGTACCCGAGTACCAGTCACCAGCCCATCAGAGTGCCCGAGTACCTATCTGTAGCCCATCAGAGTACCCGAGTACCTGTCACCGGGCCATCAGAGTAACCAAGTACCTGTCACCAGCCCATCAGAGTACCCGAGTACCTGTCTACAGCTCATCAAGTTACCCTAGTACCTGTCTCCAGCCCTTCAGAGTATCTGAGTAACTATATGCAGGCCATGCCTCATAAAATATACGTTAGAGTGTTTGCTTTCTAAAATAGGGTAATTGTGTGGGCAATTCCATTGTCCTGGTGCTCCAGGGCCTTCAAAAGTGTAATAGGTGGTTGAGAAATAAGATGTGTAATTTATGCTCTTAGAACGCCTGAAGGTGCCACTTCAATGTTGGGCCTTTGTATGTGGCCACGCAGTGTAAAGGTCTCACACATGTGGTATGGCCATACTCTGTATTTTGGGGTGTAATTTGTTGTATGCAGATGCTGTGTGTGAGAAATAACCTGATAATATGACAATTATGTAAAAAAAATCTTTATTTTGAAAAGGATTGTGGGAAAAAAATACAACTTAAAAAAACTAACCATGCTACTTACTTAATACCTTGGAATGTATACTTTCTAAAAAGGGGCCATTTGGGTGGTATTTTTACATTCCTGACTTGTTAGTGTCTCAAGAAATGAGATACACCTGATGTACCGAAGGCCTGATCAGATGTGATCAATTTTCAGTGATTGGCACCATAGTTTGTAGACTCTATAACTTTCACAAAGACCAAATAATATACACTAATGTGGGTTATTTTTACCAAGGATATGTAGCATTATAAATTTTGGCCAAAATTTATGAAGAAAAACTACTAATTAGCACAATTTTATGACAGAAACAAAGAAAAAAGCATTTTTTTCACGTAAAAAATGTACAGTCTTTTTTTATTTACAGCACAAAAAATAGCTATAATAGCACAAAAAATAAAAACGACTGAGTAATTGTCATTCAAACTGTGAGAGCGCTGAAACCTGAAAATTGATCTGGGTAGGAAGGGGGTCTAAGTGCACGGTGTTGAGGTGGTTAAAGGTAGTATGTTCTTTTTCAACATTGCAAAAATCCTTTCTAGCTCTTGAAAGTGTTTGTTATTCTAAAATCTTACTTGAATCCATTGTTTCGGAATCATTGCGGGTTTGCTCAAATTGGTCAGTTCTGTTGCGTTAACTGGGCCATGTATGTTTTTGCTCCGGATACATTAAATTCTATGTAAAATGAAACAACTTTGGGTATAGATATATAAGACTAAAGCTAAAAGTTAGCAATTATTTTAATTCAGCTCACTGCTTTCACTGCTTTTGTTTGAAACAAATATGACAAGGGCTAAATAGATGACCTTTTCCAAAATGCCAAGAATCATTTCAGCCCTCAGGCTCTGAGCATGAAGGCGTGAGTCATAATATTTGGCTACTAAGTAAGAAGCAGTGGATGAAGGGCATTGTGGAGAAAAGTGAATGTTTAGAAAATCACCTAAATTTGTATATATATATTTTTTCTTTTCTTGTTTATTATTAGAATCCAGAAAGCACAAAACTTTCTGGTACTGTAGTTTCTATAAAAGTTGGTAGCTTTGTGTGCTGCAGCTTCCTTTCCCTCCTTTTTTTTTTCCTTTCTTTTTATCGTTTTATACTGTATTACCTAAATGTGTGAGCATGATGAGATTTTCTTTTTAATTTGTAAATGTGGTGGAAAGGTCAAGAAAATATATTTTTAGTTAGCTTTTTAGTAGAAAGCATTACAGCACTTTTCACTGAGCACCCTTTGTGTATTGTGTACTGGATTCGGCAGAATAGTCTAAAGCCCCATACACACAGATTTTCTGCTGATTTTTGTCTTCAAATTTACCAAAACCATGTAATACAAGGGCCTGTCTGATTGCATACACATTTAAACTCCTATGGTTTAACCTCATATTATATTATATATTATATGGTTTTTGTAAATCTGAAGGAAAAAATCTGCAGAAAATCTGATAGTGTGTATGGGGCTTAACAGCATGAAAAGTCCTGGACCTGTCCCACAGAATCTGGGACAATTGGCAACTATATATCTAGGACCTTACTAGCTACAAAAGAAGGTTGTATGAGGGCTGCACACTGCCAGTTGGATAGCTTTGTCTTAAGCAAACCAAGCAGTGGGGTGATTTATTATAGCAGCACACACTAATTAGCACTCAAATTAGTGGTAGTTAGTGCCCAAACATAATCCACAGCGCTGGGCCAAAAATATTCCCAAAATCAAATTTACTATAGTGCCTAGACAACAGATAGTGCCCAAAACATTACTCTTGCTAGGACCTAGAGTATTGCACATGGAAATAATGTTTAGAGCATGATATGATCGCCTAAATGGTACTGAAATATGTGGTATATTGTTTAAAGATAATCTGCTTTCAAACTGTGTTAAAAAAATTATATACACTTAAAAGTCTGAGAGGAGATAAATTCCCTCTCTTTACAACTAGGTGCCAGCACAACTGAGCATGCTCCGACATGCAAACTACTCTCATTTTAACTCCCATGCCTTTTTTACTAAGAGTTATAATAAATATCAAAATGAGCGCTGGGTTAAAAAATCTTTTTTTGAGAGTGAAAATGAGTTATGTAGCCTGATGCAAGTTTTAGCTATTGATTCTCATGGTACAATTGTAACTTCCCCCAAATAAATACTTTTTGTATTGAAATAAAATGTATCTTTCTCTTTATCCTTACAACAATGTTATTTCTTCTTCATCTATTTTGTTTTTAAGAATGCTAGAATGTGGAATGTTTTCATTTTTTGGTAAAATATTTTTCTCTGTATCTCTGTCTATCTCACAAAAATCTTTACCCAAACTCACACAAGTGTCAAACCACAAACAATACAATTGCTGATGCAAATTTAAAATGAGTCCCAATTTTGTGTGTTTTTTTATAATTTTTCAAATTATCATAATTTGAGCCCAAAAAATGTGATAAGTGTACCAACATGAGAAATCAAAATGTCATTCTCAAAAATCAGAGGGTAGCATCACTATTCTATACTCACACACCAAGAACCACCAAATATCACAGAATAAATTAAGAAGAATAACTCCTGACTAATGTAATTCCACCAACTATGTCCAAAGAAATGCAGTATTTATGTGTAAGAGGGTTTCACACGTGGCAGCACAGTGGCTATGGCTAAAAGATTAGCACTTCTGCCTAATTAGCAGCACTGAGGTTCTTGGTTCAAATCCCAATCCTGCTCCCTGGCTAGATGGTTCTATGATCTTCCTCTGTTGTGCTGTAAAAGTTTATTTTCCACCAGTGATGACATTTTTGATGGGTTTCACATAATGGAACCCCAAGAAATCACATTATAAATCAAGCAAGTGTGGGTTTGCACCAAATTTAGAACTGGGTTGTTTTGGTCCAGATATGGATGTATAAGTCTGGTGTGGTCCTGCACGCATATGTTAATGCTGTATGCTTATGATAAATGACAAATGTGCTTTGTCACCAATTTGTGTGAAGCAGCCCTCTCAAAGTTGTAATTTTCTGTTTTCGACCCTTCACATGCCCAAAAACGTATACATTTAATTTGAAGATTTTTGGGATCACTGAGCATGGCCAGAGCCTTGGACATTTGTTATTTTGAGGTGTACACTGCACAGATATCTATGTTGATGCACTTTTTCATTTGTAAGAGTGTATATTCCTAATGAACAGGTGTGAGCACTTGAGGCATACATGAAGAGACAGAATGAATTACACTGGTGGGTGTTTCCTTTACTGGATGGGTCTAGGTGGGTGTGCTAGCAATCCTAGCTAGGTTAGTTAAAGGCCTGCATTTGTGAGGGGGGGGGGGGTGGCCTAAGAACAGGCCTGAATCTTTCTTTGCAGTGTGTATATTGGGTTACACATAGATATTTTTTGGTGGTTTTTTTTGTTGGGGGATGCATAATTCCTGACCCACTCTCCACTAAGACTGTTGTTTGATGATTGCTTCTAAATATCACATGTTAAACTTTCAACTGCTATGTAATGGTAGATGAGAAGGAAGGTCCCTGCTACTTCATTCCTGCTGTGTATATCAATGTAGTCTGTGCGCTGCCTTTATGGCCTTTGTATTAATTTTGTCTGTTTTTGCTTATGATAATCCTGCCATTTAACTTTTTAGGGGTTTGGGGTGAGGACTTCTGATCACCACAAAGGTTTGTCATGGTTGTTATTAGCTTGATTTGTATCCCTGCTTTTCTAATGTAATTTGTTTAATGTGTCTAATGTTTAGTGTCCTACCCTTGTAGATTGTAGGCTCTTTTGAGCCAGGCCCTTCTAACTATATTGTCAAATGCTGGAGGATCATTTCCATGCCTTTTATATATATTTTGACCCAAGTAAATGAATGTAGCAAATGTTTATACTAATTTCGAAATAAAAAGTAGATTTTTTTTCTTGCTTTATGTTTGACTAAGTATGAACAATGATTGGTCTCCTCACCCAGTCAGGTTGGACTGGTGTCTTTATTGAACCTTCCTAACTATGTAACTATGACCTCCCAAAATCCATACCAGACCCTTATCCAAGCATCGGGGGATGAGCAAGCAGCTCCCCCGCTCCTGAACCATACCAGGCCACATGCCCTCAACATGGGGGGGTCACAGAAGTGATGGTGACAAGGGTCTCTTTCCGACAACCCTGGCTGGGTCTTCGGGTGGGGGCGCTTATCATAATCTGGAATGTGATTGGGTATCAGGTACATTATACCCCTATCCATCCACCCCAAAAAGCAGTGACATGAAAAAAAAACAAGAGCTCGCTTTTTGACAAGTCCTTTATTGTAATAGCTCTGAGCTGTCTTCTACCCAAACTGTCTCTTCCTCCGCCATCTTCTCCTGCTGCCATCTTTTCCCACTGCTGTGTTCTTCCTCGCCGCCTGTTACTGACAAAAAAAAAAAAAAAACACAAGGGGCTTTCTCCCTGGGTGACATCATCGGATGGCCACGGAAGGAAGACAGCCACAGAAAAATACAGTTTTTTTTTAATTTAGTGGGTAACTGGCAGCGAAGAAGACACAGCAGTGGGAGAAGATGGCGGTGAGAGAGACGTGGCAAGAGAAGGTGACTCAGGGAGAAGATAGCTCAGAGCTATTTTATAAAAAATGGCTCTTGTTTTATTTCACTGCTTTTTTTTGGTGAATGGGTAGGGGTATGTTACCCGATACCCATTCACATGTACACCCCCCAGTCACATGTACCCCCACACAGTCACATGCACACCCCCAGTCACATGTACCCCCAGTCACATGTACACCCCCAGTCACATGCAAGCCCCCAGTCACATTCATACCCCCCCAGTCACTTGCACACACCACCAGTCACATGTACCCCCTAGTCACATGCACACCCCCAGTAACATGTACCCACCAGTCACATGCACACCCCCCAGTAGCCTTCACACCCCCAGTCACATGTATCCTCAGTCACATGGACACCCCCCAGTCACATGCACACTCCCCAGTCACATGTACTCCCCAGTCACATGTACCTCCACTCAGTCACATGCACACACCCCAGTCACATGCACACCCCCAGTCGCATGTATCCCCCCAGTCACATGCACACAACCCAGTCGCATGTACTCCCCCAGTCACATGCACACCCCCCACTCACATTTACCCCCAGTCACATGCACACCCCCAGTCACATGCACACCCTGCCAGGCACATGCACATCCCCCAGTCACATGTACCCCCCAGTCACATGCACACACCCCCAGTCACATGCACAACCCCAGTCACATGTACCCTCCAGTCACATACACACACCCCCAGTCACATCTACCCCCCTCAGTCACATGCACACCCCCGTCACATGCACCCCCCCAGTCACATATACCCCCAGTCATATGAACAACCCCCCAGTAACATGCACACTCCCCCAAGCCCATGTACCATCAGCGCATCCTCAGCTCAGCAGTCAGTCGCCTGCACACAGAGAGCAAACTAGAATTGGCTCCACCTCCACCACAGAAGCCCCATCCTAGAAGGAGGATGGATTAGGCAATCCTGCTGAAGTGCTAGCTGCGCCCTTGCACAAAATATCGGCTCAAGAGATGGATAGGATTTGCTGGCTGGGTGGGGCAGTTGTCGGTCTCTGTGTGTCTCTGCCAGCCGTCATTTCGGTGGAGTTTTAATGACAGGAGTAGAGACTAGGCAGTGCTCTGGTGGGGCGTGGTATTACAGAGCAGAGAGGAGGAGGAGTGACTGAACAAGGTGGGCACGAAGCTCCGCTGACTGTACCAGGACTCATGTATGAGGATAGCCAAAGGCAGGTCTTTAAGCAAACTAGGTGACCGTGAGGCCCCTGAGAGGGCGAGGCCTTAGGCAACCACCTTATTTGCCTAACAAGAGAGCCACCTCTGGATAGAGATACCCACTCGCTGTTATAAATAAGGACCAAAGTGTGGGAGATGATACACTGTACCATGCTGTCAATCTAACAAGCTTTCTGACTCTCCTCTTAGGAGGGCAGGGAGGCATTATTATAGATAGTAGGAGAAAACAGAAGTTGTACAATACAGGGGGACCTCAGTTACTGTATGTAATGATGGTGTTTCATAGTTCAATGAGCAGGTGACACTGGAAAATGCAGCTGGAAATAATAATGTTACTCTGCTGGCTATGCAGTGCAGTAGCAGTATGTGCAGCTCAACATTGCTGAGCAGAGTTATAGCTGTTTGGGGAATTACGCAGCACAGCTTACATACTGTAAATGTAGTTCAATTTTTAGCTGTTTAACTGGAATTCAGCTTTTCAATTTGTTTGTCATAAAAAAATCTTGGTTATTTTACAATATATCTACTAAGTAAATGTAATAGATTTTCCCAACAACTAGAAAGCAAAAATCAATTAGGAAAGTATTATAGCAAATAAAAAAAATATGGCAGTGTGATTGCTCTAACAAGCCTGTTATACATTATACACAATGGATTTTTCATCAAAGAGATCATAGAAAGAATGTGACCTTCTTATGGAGATACCATTTCAGTATTTAGAGCAAGCTAATTAAATGAGCAATTTCTTTGGTGATTGAAAATGTGAAATAGTTTGCTTAATTACAATCAGGATAATTAAAATGTGGAATACATTAAATAAGTCTTAATACAAGAAACTATAACTAAGACACATTTGTTTTAACAAAATAACAACTATGTTTGTTATTTCTAGAGATTAGATTTGAAAGTTAAAAATACAGTTTACTTATTAATTACTTATACTAATTCTTACAAGACATATTTTTATGGAGGACATTATGTTGCACTGAATAGTCGTTAGCAGTATATACAGTTTGATATAATCAGTTTGGTGAAAGCTCTTCAGCTAAACATACAGTTTAAATTAGTATACTGTAGCTGTTTTACCTGCCATACAGCAAAGCCAGGTTCTTGGCCTGAAACTTCTGTACTGCAGTTTAAGCAATATAGCTTGGTCACCTCCCTGCCCCAACCTGTGATTGAACATTGAAGGAGCAGTAGCAGATTGAACAACTCATCCATCGAATTGACTCTAACAATGGCACTGACAGCAGTGTGCAGCAGCACAGATGATGAATGCACCTCACCGACATAACACATCCCCTCCTGAGTCACAGTGAGACTCTCTCAACATCAGGTGGTCCCTTCAGTCCACTCCAATCCAAACAGTACTGACAGTCCTGCTCCCAGGTTCTCTTGCTCCTGTCGCGCCGACCCACAAATGAGGCTCCAGCCACTCATGTCCCGTGCACCATGACATCACACGACCTGATCAGGCACCACCCCCCGATGGAGCCACCCCAACATACTGTAACAGGCACTCCAATGGTCTTGGCAGTTCCAAGCTGAGCATCGCAGCCATATCTTTTACTGGCAACCTTCCCCTGTCACTGGCAGGGAAATCTACTGGCTGGAGAAAAGTGCTAAATTTTTACAACACTGATAGCAGGCTGGATGGTGTTTCCTTACGGGGAACCCGGGACCGCAACTGTTCAGGATGGAGAGCAGTGTGAGAATGAGTCATATCTATGCCTCAAGCTCACATGTAAGCAAAGAAACCAGAAGTGGTAATCATTTTGTCACTTTCAGTGTTAGATCAACCATTTTCTGGTCAGTACAGCCAGGGGACACTTCTAACCGAGCAGATCTATGCTCAGTTAGATGGTGTGAAGGACAGGGAAGAAATTTGGGTCTCCAAAGAATGTACCTGCCACCTGCCCAGTGCTATCACATGGGGGTTTTATCACAATCAAGTATAAATAAATAAGTAAAAGAAAAAAGTTCTAAAAATAAAATGATATATATATTTTTTAATTGCCTTAACATCCATTGCCCCACACACACATGTGCAAATGCACGCCCAGGGTGCGCATGCATGTGTGGTCGCCCCACACATGTGACATATTATTGCATACGTCACAGTGAGAACAATAATGCAAGCACAAGAGATCCTGGTTAACTCTAAAATGATAAGCTATAAAGACCTTTAAATAGTCACCTATGGAGATTTTTGGGCACTATAGTTTTTTTTTAATATCATGGGCGCACATCATTTTAAAACTTTGCATGTTTGGTATCTATTTACTCAATGCAACCTCATATTTTATATTTGTCAAAAATGGGTATTATATGTATATATGTATATATATATATATATATATATGTATATGTTTGCACTAAAATTTATTTTATTACATTTTTTTCTGGAAAATGTAATACTTATTTGGGCAAATATCAAGTTAAAAAAGAAAGATAACATTGTTTTTGCTGTCTGTTCAGCTCTTGGGAAGTGGCAAAGACAGTGCATTTCTGGCAAGATCAACTGGTATTTTCTGGTTCTTCCTGAAAATATTCTTGAAAGAAAAACGAATGCAACCAAGGATTGATAGGCTGAAATATGTTACTTATTTTGATTTTGGATGGGAACTAACACTGCAGTGCGCTGCATGCTTTTTTTTTTTTTTTTGCATTCTCCTAGAAGCGCCTGAAATGTATGGAAATACTTGAATAAGGGTTACAAAAAAGTTCTGTTGGCATGATGTGCTGGCAAATTGGCAGAGAAATGCTAACATCCTTGTGTTATAAAAATCTGATGGTATATTACATTGTTTTAAATTACAAGGTCAGGCACCCAAGGAATATTTGTACGTTGATTTATAAAATAAATAAAGTGATAGCTCAATATTGGTTATGGAATATACAGTATATAATTCAAGTGTAGATCTAATTATTTGAGTCTCCACATTAAAGAAATCAAAAACTCTTCAGAGCCTAAACTGAAATATCAATTTTGGGTGAGTTGGCCTTTTCAAAATACCATAGAGCAGGAATATGCAATTAGCAGACCTCCAGCTGTTGCAGAACTACAAGTCTCATGAGGCATAGCAAGACTCTGACAGCCACAAGCATGATACGCAGAGGCAGAGGCATAATGGGACTCATAGTTTTGCAACAGCTGGAGGTCCGATAATTTGCATATCCCTGCCATAGAGTCAGTAAATGGGCAGTGTCATTCTGTTTTCAAGTTATCTTGCTTGAACATTTTATTGCTGCAGCAAATTGATAGTTTATGGGGGACCAAGAGAGATATCGGTGTGATGTATTTTTTTTATTTACTAAAATTCCCCACATCAATATGCAAGTAAACCAGAAGCAGATAATTAACAAAAATACAAACACGTTCGTAATTCTTATAAGATATACGGTTGGTAAAGAGCAAAAAAAAGGACAGAAAACTATAAACATTATGTAGAATAGATACAATTGTAAGTAAATGTTATCTTTTAATGTTTTGTATCAGTTTAACCCATACAGTATATACTGAAAGGGAATATATTATTTTAGCTACAAGCAATTTGTATTTTCTTGCAGAGAAGCAAATTAATGGAGCAATAACAAATAATAAACATGACAATGGCTGTTTTCTCAGATTTAACAAGCTAGAGATGTTCTATGTATGAATCTTGGATGTGCTTCTGCTTGAGCACATGTGCTCTGATTATTTCCTTTGTACTATCAGCAAAGCCTGCCTTTTATTTAACCTCATTAGAAAGAAGTAAGCGGCATGCAGTACCCTGTGTCTTGCTGCCAGAGTACTCCTGACCTCCCACAAAACCACCTATACAATGTAGCTGTTAATGCACAAGGACATAAATGCTACATCAGCCAAAGAAATTTAAGCATCTCAATGGTAAATCTTTCCATTTCTTAAAATGAAAATGCTGCTCAATCATTATAGCAGAAAGAAATGGGAATGATCGCATATGCCGACCTAAAATAAATGTAAAGGACAACTTCATCTACTGTATAGGGAACTTTGTTGAAGGAAAGATTGCTGCATTAGGGAAAAAAAGTATCAAACCAGGTGGGCTGTAGTGGCAGTGAGAAATGTATTAACCACTTAAGCCCGGACCATTTTGCTAGCCAAAGACCAGAGCACTTTTTGTGATTTGGCACTGCATAGCTTTAAGTGAAAATTCGCATTGCAGTCGTGCGGCGTCGTTCCCAAACAAAATTGATGTCCTTTTTTTGTCCCCACAAATAGAGCTTTCTTTTGGTGGTATTTGATCACCTCTGCGGTTTTTATTTTTTGCTCTATAAACAATAAAAAGAATGACAATTTTGAAAAAAAAAAGGATTTTTTTTTACTTTTTGCTATAATAAATATCTCCAAAAATATATAAAAACTATTTTTTTCCTCAGTTTAGGCCAATACGTATTCTTCAACATGCTTTTGGTAAAAAAATCGTAATAAGCGTTTATTGATTTGCGCAAAAGTTATAGCGTCTACAAAATAGGGGATAGATTTGTGGCATTTTTATTAATATATATATATTTTTTTTTTTACTAGTAATAGCGGCGATCAGTGATTTTTATCATGACTGCGACATTATGGCGGACACATCGGACACTTTTGACATATTTTTGGGACCATTGATATTTATTATAAAATTGCATTGATTGCTGTAAAAATGTCACTGGCAGTGAAGGGGATAACCACTAGGAGGCGGGGAGGGGTTAAGTGTGTCCTGGGGAGTGATTCTAACTGTGGGGGGTGGGCTAGCAGTGACATGACTGATCGCTGCTCCTGATGACAGGGAGCAGACGATCAGTGTCTTGTCACTAGGCAGAACGGGGAGATGCTGTGTTTACATCAGCATCTTCCCGTTCTTCAGCTACGTGATACGATCGTGGGCACCCGGTGGACATCGAGTCCGCGGGTCCCACGGGCACGGTCATGGTCACTGTGCTCAAGGTGTATGCGCGCATGCATGGTGGGAAATTCAAAGTAACGTACGGGTACGTTACTTTGCCCAGCCGTGCTATTCTGCCGACGTATAAGTACAGGAGTTGGTTGGCAAGCGGTTAAAGGACTACTTTACTAAAGGTAAAATTGTCCCTTTATTGTTATGAGCAAGCCAAGATGTAGCTAACTAGTGGCTCCCACTTATTGGCTAAATGCAAACTCTGCTCAGCATACTCTGAAGCAGGGGTCTCAAACTGGCGGTCCTATCATGCCTCTGCCTGTAGGAGTCATGTTTGTAACTGTAAGCCTTGCAATGCCTCATGGGACTTGTAGTTTTGCAACAGCTGGAGGGCTGCCAGTTTCAGACCCCTGCTCTAAAGGAATTTCAGAGTTCCAACGAGCTTTGGCATCCTTATTGTCCTCTTTGTTACTCTGGTTTGACCTTGGCCTTGGCCTATTCTTGGATCTGCTTTTTGTTTCCACTGTCTGCATTTTTTCTCAACTATGCCTGCCTGCCTTCTGCCCCAGTCTTGGGCCTTTACTTACCTAAGGCTTATAATTGGATGCTTCACCTGATTCTTGAATTGATTGTCAGCTTCCATCAGCAGGGCATGCACAAGACTTCAGATGGCACCCCGAGCACACACAGCAGCTATAAATAAATTATATTAATAAATAAACGACCGAGACATTAAAATATTGGCAATAAAAATGGCCACATCACTTTATTATTATTATTATTATTATTATACAGGTTTTATATAGCACCAACAGTTTGCGCAGCGCTTAACAAAAGAAACTTTATTGGTTTATTTCAAACTAAGAATAAACTTTATAATAAATTATGTGTTCTGAAGGAATGGCATACCAGTGCTATCTCTTCAGAGCAGTGCTGTAAACAGCAACTCCCGCATGTATGCGGGGAGTGGCATCATTGCTGACTCCGCCATTCATATCACTGAAGCCCGCAAGCCCGGAAGAAAGACCTGGGGAAGAAGGAAGCACCTTCAGATGTGACAGTGTGCTTCTAGAGGGCTTTGTTTTCAGGTAAGTCTGTCTTAATGAGCTTGTAAGTGGCGCATACTAGCACATTATGACTTAAACTGCCAGTGCTTTTTTTTTTCTTTTTTTATGTGGTTTACTACCACTTTAAACACATTTTCCTGGATTTTCCTCTATTGTACTGTAAAGGGTGAAAGGTTTCTTAGCAGGAGTGGGATTCCTATAGCTTCTCATTGAGAAGACCTGCTACCACTATCTGTAGCATTTGGTCTCAGAGCCTATGGCTTCGCTGCACTCAGTACCAACCTCTGCAAAATGGAAGTTTAGGGAAGCAGAACAGATCTTGGAGGATCTAGTGGTGGTATGCATGGACCACAGATAAGTGTTTAGGGATGGGGGCACAGAAAGGTACTTGAGGTACTTGGACATTTTTTACTTTACTGCAGAGAATGTATTAAGGTAAAACATGTCTAGCATTAGGTGCCACTGCAACTGCAGGCCTCTGCAGAAGCCACCTGCCACCATAAAGAAGTTCAGGTATGCCGGGACCAAACTTTGGCTCTACCAATACTGGCTCAGCAAACCCAGGCAGCGCAGCTGGAGCTTCAAGCCTTCTTAAACACATTTGGGCACATGGCTGAGAGGGAGGGGAGATCTCAGGAGGGGAGATCACAGGATCAGTGGGCCAGCCTCATTGCCCCATTCCTGTCAGGAGAACTGCAGAAGGCCTACTATGATCTGCTGGATTATACAAAACCGACAGGGAAGATCTTTGCCTGCCTTGGAGTTACTGTTGCTGCCGGGGCACATCAAATGCATTGTGTATATAAGTATATATATACTATCAGACAGGGCAAACAAAATGAGAAATAAGGTATTGTACTTTGCCCCTAGTCTTCTTTATGTCTTGGGAAACATAATAATGGAAGTGTCTCATTGATAAAGAGGTAACATCGTGTATCAAGAACAGAACTGCAACATGAGAAAGAGGGACCCATAGGGTGAGAAAAGGAAGGAAAAAGGAGTGGGTCCAAAATAGAAAAGGAGGACAGAAAAGAAGAGGTTCAGCCACCAGAGCACCATTGGTAACATTTAAGATTGTGAAAATTCATGGGGTTTGTGAATTCCTACATAGTTGGCCCAGGGATCTCAAGTCTCCTGGAACTGGTGATCTGCCGAAACACAGTTGACATTGTTTAGGGTGAAGTATTCTATGAGAGCATTTTCTATTTCGATTTTTCTGATTGGCTCATTTAGGATGGCTTTATTAAGTCTCCAGTGGGGAAATTTAGGTTGGGGGGGGGGTTAGTTAGGGATTGTAATTATGACAATGGAGTGGTCTGACCAGACTGTATCTGTAAAATGCGCTTTAAGCACTGAGGGGATTAAAGCATTAGAGACCAGGAGGTGATCAATCCTGGATAGGATTGGTGTGAATGGGAGATGTGTGTGTAGACTTTTTTTCCGGGGTTCAATTCTCTGCAAATATCAGGGAGGCCCAGCTGAAAGATCATTTTGCCAATCTTGGAACTGTTGCTGGTTGGGCGAACTATTTGAGCGTGAGGAGGTTTTGATTTGTCCAGACCTTGGTCGAATGCTGTATTAGAGTCCCCCCCGAAGAACCTTCTTACTCGGGACCTAGGGTCTTAAAGAGTGTGTGGAAAAATTTTGATTGGCCGGCATTAGGGGCGTAGTAGGAAACAAAGGATTAGAGGTGACCGTCTATGGTCCCTTTAATCAGGAGGAATCTACCCTCAGGGTCTCTTTGTTCTGATCACAAGGAGAACCTATAGCTCCTTGAGATGAGAATAGCCACCCCTCTGGTTTTGTCCTCTGCATTGGATAGGAAAGATAGAGTAAACTGTGCGTGGATAAATGATGGTTTGTACCGAATCGGAAAATGTGTTTCCTGTAGAAAGAGTCCAGTATCACATTTTAGAAATCCCTTGATGCCTCTGCCTATTTTTGAGGTCTTATTTGAGCATACTGTGATGTATCTGGTGAGCCCCTTGGCTTGGGATTACTAGTATATCCTGGTGGTACTTGATTATGGAAAAAGATATTCAGAGATGATCCCTCTGAGGAAGACTTCCTCAAAACCAATTCTCAGAGAATTATTTAGCATTTTCTGTACTCCATTCATGTCAAAAGTGACGACAGACCCGTGCAAGCTGTTCCAGATCAAATAGTTGCATTTGTCTATCACCCTCAGATGGCTGAAATCCACATAGGACAGTGGTAGAACATATATTGCTAAAGTGTTGCTAAAGGTTCCTGGCAAGATGGCAGGGGCCATTCAAGAAGATAGAAAAGGTCAGTGAGGTAAAGCATAAAGTACACCAACCTGGGAAGCGAAACCCAAACCAAATCTACCATGTGAAATTATTAAAACCCTGGAAAAAGATAGTTAACCCGGCTGATGTTGCCTCAACCCTGTCTAAGCCACAATTACAGCAGGTAAAATAATTTTTCAGAAGAACAGGGAGATTTTTTTTTGGGACTGCTAGCCCTTATCAGTGTAATTGAGTATGGCATGGTCTCTATAAAATAATGTCTGCACCTCTATTACCCTGCACACCATCAGCTATACTGCAAATAATACTAGTAATGCAAAAATGCAAATAGTAGTAATAGTAATAAATAGTGCAAACAAAGTTTTTACACAATAAAACTTTAGCATTTATACACAGTCCATTGTGTCAAAAGAAATGGCTCCCCTGTGCCAATCACAGATTTCCTTTTTATGTTTAGATGTTACACTTCTCTGAGCTCTAGATGTCACCTTCAAAACTTCTCCGCCAAGCTATCAAAACACTCACCAGATTCTTAGGCCCATTTCTATGCTGCATGTAAACAATGTAAATTTTGCAAAGATGCAAACAGTGCAAGCAATACTAGTAGTACAAAAATGCATACCTCGATTATATCAGAATGAAAAAACACATAGAGCATGGCTTGGTATCCCAGAACTAAGAGTGGCCGCTCCCCAGTGCATAGAGCTGGTGTAACCCTGCTCAGCAATAATAAGATGCTCTATGTACTGAGTGCTGGGAGAACACAAATACATCTGAGTGTACCAAGTATCTGGTGAGTATTTTGATTGCTTGGTGGAGGAGTTTGAAGCACTGTCTTGAATGTGATCTCTAGAGCTATGGAAAAGTGTAACTGCAAAACATAAAAAGAAAATCTGGATTTGGCACAGAGGGGTAATTTCTTGTGACACACTGGACTGTATATAAATTGCAAAGTTTTGTTGTGCAAAAACATTGCATTTTTGCACTACTAGTAATATTAGCACTGTTTGCATTGTTGTACAATTTGCATTTTTTGCGCTATTTGAAGTGGATTGCACAAGCATTTATTTTGTACAAAAATATTTGTTATTTGTTGAATTGACAGCACAAGAGATTGGTTATTAGCACTTAGGCATTGCACATAATTATCATTGCACAGATTAAGAATTTGCACATTATTATTTCTCAGGAAAGCAGTATCAGTGTAAAAAATGCTTGGACTTGGTATAGTTGAGGAAGCATAGAGTGAATGATCGAGACCACTGTGTGATTCCTCCACAGTAATGTGAAAGACTTATTGCTAGTTATGGCAAAGGGTTGATTGCAGTTATTCCCGCCAAGGGTGGCACAACCAGCTATTAGGTTTAGGGGGTAATTACTTTTTCACTGCATTTTGTATTTACTCGGGTCATCTGTAAAATTCCTAAGCATTTTAGTAAAACTTTGGTAGCCATTTCAAGCCTGGTTTGAAGTCTTTGAAAGGGATGCATGGTGGTACATGGCATATCAGAAGAAGGAGTACAGGTGTACAGAGGGAAAACCACTACAAAGGGTTAACATGGCAGAAGAGTGCACACAGCGTACAGCTCTGCTCTAAGCCAGGGTACTGCCATAATGTTGGCTTTCACATGATCACAGCCCCGCCTGGTTCCAGACATTAATGAGCACGTACATGGGAGGAGAGAAGTGGTACCCCCGGATGTGCATGGGAGAGATGCCCACCCCCACACAATAATTTTTATAAAAATGTTTTATAAAAAGATACTCACAAAGATCATGGTAGGAACAACATGTAAAAATGAAAGTGCACCGCTCTGCCGAACTTGCATGTGAGATGACATCACAACCAAGCTCATGCCAGACATTTTTAGGGGACTCTGATAGGTTGGTGATGCTGACAGTTAATTTTATGCACAGCTAACAGCTGGCAATAAGTAGGACTTATCCCATCAACAACTCATCCCAAGGAGATACAGAAACATCAACTCAATGGTATCAAATATTATATATCCTTAAAAATTATAGCTATATAGTATACAATTTGATGCCTTGCTGTATTCTGGCAATTACAGAGTGCTGATGTCCTTTGTACTTATATTTTTAATTTGTTACAGTAAGCTTAATACACACATACTAGTACTGTGAAAAGAAAAGTTTTTCCTTAGTCTTGTTTTTATTGGTGTTTAACAAAGTATACACATTCAGAATGTATAAAAAATAATGGTGAACTTTAAATGTGACTTAAGAATCCATGGAAAGGTCAGTTGTTTCAGATGCATTTACAGAGGATTACTTGACAGTCCAAATCCATTTGTCTGAGAAGTGTATTTCTGAATCACTGCCAGTTATTGCTACAGTATGTAAATGGAAATTTCCGTGGCATTACTATTATCATTAAGGATGCTTTATAATACTTCACAGGCCAAAACTGTCAACACATTGTGCTAGGGTTTCATGCTGTGTTACTCAGGAGTTTATGTTAAGTTGAATGTACACTGTTTGGTATGTAATTTTAATATTTATTTATTTTATGTATTAGACTAAGCAACAAAATAAAAATTATATTTTTTAACCAGTAAAATAAAAATGGGACTTATGAATATTTATTATTTTCTACCTGCAGCTAGCACACACACAGTTGTACATATTACCCTGTTTGAATTTTCAGTTACAATGACATCGTTATAAAATATACATCCTACTAATCTAACATCCCACAAGGCTCAAAAACCAAACACCTATCACCAGGGTACAGGGCGCACAGTAGATACCCACTCTACATGTCTAACCTTTGACATATTCCTAAAAGCAGGCAACTCAGATCTACACCTATTTTGATATGGTCCACTTCACTTGTTTTTTTAAAAAAAGAAAAAGGGGGCGTGGTCTGGACGCTGAGGAGAATGGCAGCCTAACTAGCGCGCTCCTGCTGTTACGGAGGGAAAACAGTGAATAACGGAGGTAATTCTGACCCCACAGTCTACGGACCGACATGGGAACATCCTCCCGTGGATCCTCTGCGTCCCGATCCAGATCTCCTCGAGATTTGTCTCACAGAGCAAGTCAAAGCATCCCCGAGATGTTCCGCTCCCAGGCCAGCAATATGGCGTCCTCACGAGGCTCGCCATCACCTCAAAGCATCACACAGTCTACAAGGCCATCCTCTGCCAACGGCGAGATTGTGCTCGAACCGCAACAACATCCCAGCCTTACCGACCTTAGATCAGTGGCGGACGATATAAAGAACACACTAACGGCGGCGATCTCTGAGCTCCGCATTGACATCCAAGCGATAGCGAGCAGAGTCCAGGATGTTGAACACAGAATGGCACAACACTCTACGGTAATCCGCCGGTCCTGTCAGATCATAGACGCTCACACCCTGCAACTCAGAGACCTGAACCGCCACATGGAGGATCTCGACAACCGCGGTAGACGCCATAACCTGCGTCTCCGCGGACTCCCTGAATCGATCGAAGCCGATCGCTTGAGACCTGAGGTAACGGGCCTATTCAACTCTATCCTGGATCGGGACCCCCTAACACCTATAGGATTGGAGCGCATTCACCGCGCCCTACGCCCGCGAGGCAAAGAGACGGACCCCCCCAGGGACGTGGTCTGTTGTGTGATTGACTACCAACTTAAGGAGGACATTCTCAGACAAGCGCGGGTTAAACACCCGCTGATATACAAAGAAACAGAGGTTCGCTTGTTCCAAGACTTATCCTCCATTACACTTCAGCGTCGCAAGGAACTCCGCCCACTTCTGGAGGTTCTGCGCGCCAAGGACATACAGTATAGATGGAAGTACCCATTTGCGTTGTCAGCTTCCGCGCAAGGCTGCTCTGCTATGCTTCGGGTCCCGGAGGACCTACGCCGTTTTTGTACCACTCTTGAGATCCCCTACACGGAAGTACCTGATTGGTACGCGGAATTCCGCCCGCAAACCGTGAGACGCTATCAACAAGAGCACGAACCGATGGAAACTCAGGAACATCGTAATCGCAGACAACGCTCGCCATCCGAAGATCTACTTCACGACTCACAAAACGGCTCTACTCACAACACCAGCCCGCTGAAGGCTCCGCACACGAGAAGAGCTCGTCGGGATCGTTGATCAGCTATACAGATGCTTCACCCTTTCCACTGAACTGCTAAACGGGACTCTCCAGTTTTTTTTTTTTTGTTTTGTTATCTCTCCCATCATAGTTTTGGCCGGGTTTTTATGGCCACTTCGTTACTCGGGGGATTATCACTGGAATTTTTTTGTAACTTTCAGTATACCCAAGGACTGTTGCCTACAGCTTTGACCTGGACTCATATTTTCATCCTTACATCACTCCTATTTGTAAGGGTAAAGTTTTTATTCTTTATCTATGTTCTTCCTCTCACAGGTGCGATCCACACGGACCCAATGCATTGACCCTCAGGTGACTCCCTCATCTGGAGACCGCACGTAATTCTCCACCCAGGTACCGTATGTTACCCTAGTCCTGACTCAAGTGTTCACGGGCTGTTTAATTAGGTGGATGATCCTTCGCCTTCATCTCTTTCCCTTCACAATTATGCGCTGTGGTCCCTGTGGATTGCCCCCCCAGTCTTTCCATGTTACCAAGATTTTAGACAGTATTGGGACTTGTATTTATGTTTGGTGTTGCTATGGTGCTCACACGGGTTCCATTCCCTAATGGGCTCCCAACCGCTTGCGAGATCTTTGTGATACCCCCCCTCTATTGACCACCCAGGTGCCTAATGGGCCCACGGGCAATGGGGAGAACTAACGAGCACAGCCTGACCCACCTGGGCTCTATCCTAGTTTGCCGATCTCCCGGTTAACATTTACTATCTAAAGCAGCCTGTGTTACAACATTTCCTCTATTCCTCACTAAGAGGAGGTCAATTTCATGTACACCCCTTCCCTTCAATGGGGGGGTCACAAACTTGCAACATATGTAATTTATTGAAAATGAGGGATTCAATCCCCTCTCCCATCACAATACAACACCACCGCATATCAGCTACACTTATGTGCCCTCTTAGGCAAATTCAGAACAGCTCAGCTAATACAGTGATCAGCGGAGTGTTTCCAGTGATAGGCTTTCGCCTCGTCCCCGAGGCTACTCTAGTTCAATTCTGGGAAGAGTTAGTTCTGTTTTATTGTCATAGAGTACCTGCTTAGCCTGATAACCGTAATTTAGTTTAAATTGAGGTCTGTCAACTGTTTAGTTCTGATACAGTATAACTCACCTCGCATGGCCTGCGGTACTTCACTGTTTTTTTCTTTGTTTTGTTTCTTTTTTTCTCCTTTTGAATGATCTCTGTATGTATGCTCATGCTAGATTTTACAGATAAATATCACTTACCAGCAGGAATGCACCCTTTGCCCCCTGTCCTTTTATGTCCCTTATGATAGTGCTCTCAGATGACATGCCTTTCATACGGGTTGGACACAATTGACAATGCTCAATCCTTCTTTCTGATTTATTTTTTTTTTTTCATTGCCAATGATCTAGACTGTCCCTTGGCAGATTGTATTTCTCTTTCCTCCTACATTAGCATCCATCTCCTTCCCTCCGTTCAGCTGTTAGCATCTCTTAATTTTGTATTTCTACTCCTCAATACCCCGGATTACGTCCCACACAGAGGTATCCCGCTTCGCCCTATTACTTTAGTTATCATAAGTTACTGGACTATCTCAGATCCGTCAAGGTTTAACCCTGTGCACAGCATTTACTGCGCAGGGCACAGCGAGCAGGTTCTCGCTATAAACCATCAACGAGTCGATTTCTATACTAGTCTCGATCGCATTTCTCTTCAAACCACAAGTGTAAGATCCTTCGAGACTCGTTCTCGCCCCTCACCTATCCTACTTCTTCCCGGTTTCCTCTGCCCTCCTTCTCCTCTAGTATTAGTTTTACGCATATTACTACATATCCCTATCGCTAGTCTCTTTACTGACCCCAGTCATCAAGTACCTAGGGTGTACCACCGCGTCACACACACGTAACAAATTCCACACTCCCTTCGCAGCCCCGAAATTAGGATGGCCTCCCCTTCCCGCAAGTCACATTCCATGGCACTCTCGTTGAAGTTGGTCTCCATCAATGCTAGAGGTCTCAACTTGCCGGAGAAGAGATCCCAGCTCCTGCGGGAGTGCCATAAACTAAAAGCGAATATAATATTTACACAGGAAACGCATTTCCTGACAGACAAAACTCCTAAATTGTCAGATAAAAACTTCCCCACGGTTTTCCATTCGACGAACTGCCACTCCAAATCAAAAGGAGTGTCGACCCTTATCTCTAAAAACACACCTTTTCAACTAACGGACTCACTAAGCGACACTGAAGGGAGATACTTATTCCTTAAAGGGACCATTTATTCCAAACCAATCACCATTGCTAATATATACTCTCCCAACACAAAACAAGTCACTTTTTTCCGTCTCGTCTGTGACCTTTTATCTTCCTTCTCATCAGGCATTCTCGTTCTCGGAGGGGACTTTAATGTCCCCCTGAACCCTATCTTAGATTCGTCCACTGGTTCCTCGGCCATGCCATACAAAGCCTTGAAACAAATCAAACTGCAACTTCAAAACATCTTGCTACATGATACCTGGAGAACGCTGAACCCACAAGGAAAAGACTACACATACTTTTCACCTCTTCATCAAAAATATTCCCGAATTGACTATTTCTTTATTTCACAACCTAACATCCCACTTTTAACTAAGACCACGATAGAGCCTATGACATTCTCCGACCACCACCCGATCACCATCCTTCTAGAATTTCCCGAGTCGGTCACCAAGTCTAAAACGTGGAGACTTAATCCCTCTCTGCTCAAAGATCCAACTAATGTAGCCAGACTCGGCACTTGTCTTACAGACTATTTCAGAATCAATGACATCCCCGACACCCCCACCCTAGTACAATGGGAAGCTCATAAAGCTGTCATGAGAGGGGAATTTATCAAATTATCCTCACTCTTTAAAAAAGAACACCAGAACAAAATAGCAAAACTTATGTCCCAAAAACGCGCGCTGGAAGCCACACACAAACAGACTCTTGCTCTACAGACCTACCAAGCTTTGACCCAAGCCAGGAAACAGCTGTTGGAAGAACTTAACCTGAAAACTAAGAGACAATATGTCTTAAGGAATAAACTCTTTTATGAAAATGGTAATAAAGTTGGCTCTCTCCTGGCTAGAGCAGTCCAAAGCAAGAAACATAGCACAACTGTACATCAGGTCAATGACAAACATGGTAAGGTTCACACCTCAAACGAAGCTATAGCCCAACAATTTGAAGAATACTACCAAACGTTATACAACATTCCATCTAGACCCACCAAGCCCAGTAGTCTAGATACGAGACAGCATTTAATTAGAGAATTCCTCTCCAAATTTGGCCCGAACCCTATTTCCCAGGAAACTGCCCAAAAGCTAAATATCCCCTTATCTGAAGAAGAATTCGACAAGGCGGTAAAAGATATGAAGGTCGGGAAGGCACCAGGCCCAGACGGACTCCCTTTGATATATTACAAAACGTTTCCAGACATACTTAAACCCCGCTTTCTCTTAGCTTTTAGATCCTTTGCTTCTACTTCTCAAGCCCCCCCTTAAATGCTTGAAGCCCACATCACGGTAATACCGAAGGAGGACAAAGACCCATTCCTGGTAAAGAATTATCGCCCCATATCACTCATTAATGTGGATGTCAAGATATATGCTAAAATCCTTGCGAACCGCTTATTGCCGCTTCTCCCGTCCTTGATCTCCTTGGATCAGGTGGGATTTATTCTGGGACGAGAAGGTAGAGATAATACCATTAAAGCACTAAACATCCACCATTGGTTGACCTCCGCCAACAAACAAGGGTTTTTTCTTTCTTTGGATGCCGAGAAGGCGTTTGACAGAGTGGCCTGGGACTACATGGACTCGGTCCTCAAAGCACTAGGTTTGCCGGATCTGTTTCGATCATACATTCGGGCTCTGTATTCCCAGCCGACCGCTAGGGTACGGGTCAATGGCCACCTGTCAAACGCCTTCCGGCTCCATAATTGTACTAGCCAGGGCTGCCCCCTCTCACCCCTACTCTTTGTCCTCACTCTCGAGCCCCTTCTCAATAAACTAAAACTTAATCCGGACATCAGTGGCATAACCATCAAAACACGCACCTATAAAATAGCCGCTTTTGCGGATGACATCCTCCTCTTCTTAACCAACCCGCATATCTCTATCCCCAATCTTCTTTCCGACCTAGAGCTGTTCCAATCCATCTCAAATCTTAAAATAAATTATTCCAAATCTATTGCCCTGAATGTAACCCTCCCCGCAGAGTTGGTAGCGCAATGTCAAGCAAATTTTCCCTTCAATTGGGCCAAACATTCAATCACCTATCTTGGAATTAAAATACCGACGTCCCTTTTAAATCTTTTTAAAGAAAACTTTCTCCCAGCATTGCAAAAGACCAAAACAGACCTTAAAAATTGGAGATCTCTAAACGTTTCCTGGTTTGGTAGAGCCGCACTCCTTAAAATGACAATCTTACCACGTTTCCTTTACTTATTACAATCGATTCCGATCAGCATCCCGTCGTCTTTTTTCCATTCTTTCCGACAAGCCTGTTCCTCCTTCATCTGGCAAAACAGAAAGCCAAGAATACAATTCATGCGTCTTACCCTTCCGAAAACCAAAGGAGGTATTGCTCTTCCTGACCTACGTCGATATTACTGGGCCACACACTTAGCTAGAATTGTGGACTGGAATGTCCACCAAAACGTTAAGGACTGGGTACCACTAGAGCACTCCATCTCTACACAATCGTTAAGGTTACTACCCTGGATACATCCACGTCATATACCGATACATCACAAGCAACACCCGTTAATTGGGCCCACACTGTCTGTTATCCACAACGCATTAAAGACCATATATCCACACCCGTGGTTGAGCCCACTTACTCCACTGAGGGACAACCCCGACTTCCCGCCTGGCATGAGTCCCAACTTTCTGACTAGCACCTGGCCTCACAAGGAACTCACTGCTAGACAATTTTTCAACAGGAGAAGGACTTTCAGATCTCTGGCTGACCTGAATACCACGACTTCCCCTACCCACATCTCCGAATGGACGTATAGACCACTTCACCATTTCCTGGTAAGCCGACACATTACAGACCATTGGACAAGAGACTTGAATACTCTAGAAGAACTATGCACACAACACTTATCACAAAGACACCTCATCTCCATCCTTTATACATTTCTCTTCAGGGACAAATCAGCGTTCTCCAGCAAGCCCTATCCCTCATGGGAGCAAGATCTAGCTATCAAACTTTCTGACTCAGAATGGGAAACCATATGTACCTATATACACAAAGGTTCCCTCAACGTAGCGGTTCAAGAAGGAGGATACAAAATCCTCTCCAAATGGTACAGAACCCCTTCTCTGCTTCACAAATTCTCAGATGCCATCTCAAACTTATGCTGGCGCTGTGGCATGGCTGAGGGCACCATGCTCCACATTTGGTGGTCGTGTCCCTCCCTCCAAAATTTTTGGAGGTCGGTCCACGACACCATACTTGCAGTAACTTCCCAAAGTAACGACTTTTCCCCAGCCTCCTATCTACTTCACTACACCAAAATTCCCAAAAGACGCTACTTTAAATCCCTCAATATGATTATGATCAATACTGCTCAACACTGCATCCCATGTCATTGGTGATCCTCTTCAGTACCAACTTTAGCTGAATGGTTCCGTAGATTGAACTATATCGAAACCTTTGAAGAATTAATTAGTATCTCCAATGACACAGTTACCAAATTTTCAGCAACCTGGCATGACTGGCGTCGTTTCAAACTTACAGACGCTTACTCCTCACAATCTGGCTAAATGTCTCTCATACACTAGACTATTCCTTTCTCATTATCCCCCTTCTCCCCTAACTTTGCTTCCCCCCCTTCCTATCCCACACAACGTATATTATTGCATTGACTATCCTCCCATTATATGGTTCAGATGCTTTAGAATACCCTTCTACCTAGTCGTGCCACCCTTTAGGCCCTTTTTTTTTTTTTTAACAAATTCTACAATTACCTAAGATTATCGTTATTGTATTCTACATATTTGGAAATTGGTTAAGTCCTGTCACCAGCTACAATGGCCTATCTATGTTAACCTAAGCCTCGAATACTTACTGTGTCATGACTATATTGATGTGATACCTTTTCGATTGCCTGTATTCTCTTGTATGCATACATTATCTTAATAAAATTTTGTGGAAAAAAAAAAAGAAAGAAAAAAAGAAAAACCAACAACGTTAGACTTCTACTTGCTTAACACATGTTATATCTTATGTTCATCTCCTCTGTTAAACGATAGTTTTTTTTTCAGGCTACACATCTTTGGCTGTTGATCAACGTTATAACAGGCGACACATCTCACTCTTATATATTAAACTACCACACCACAATCTCACAATGCCAATATAATCACTCCCTTCTGGTACTCACTTAGGCCCCTTTCCATTTACTATGCACTGCCTTACGCTCATCCTCTGACATATGACCCTCAGACCTCCTTGACGGGGAATGGCTAGTCATGACTGAAACCTCCACTCCCCACACAGCAGATTCCTTGAATCACTGCTGACCAATTCCGGAAACCCTCCATCAAAGCAGGAAGAGTAGCTGGACTACCTCTCCCACCGGTACAAACCCCCACTCCCCTCACCCCTTGCCCCACATCCCATACGCCGCAACTTACACCATCTCAAATCCCAGACACCCACCCAAACACCACAACCTCCCACTCTCACTTTCCCCCATCCCACCCCACACTTACTAATCCCTCATCTCCCCCCCTCTTTATAGAGCTCACACGAGCCTTACTAATCCATACCTTACAACATCAAGTAGCATACATACTCAAAACCACGCTAAACTATGTCTCTGGAACCTCCAAACCCCATCAAAGTCAAAGTTCTCTCTCGCTCAACACTAAAGGCCTAAATATCCCTGAAAAACGCTCACAAGTGCTCTCCATGATGAAAAACCACAGAGCAGACATCATCTATTTGCAAGAAACACACTTCAGATCAAACTGTATACCGAAATTAGACAACTTTCATTTCCCCAAAGCGTTTCACGGCACAAGCCCATTAGCCAAATCAAAAGGTGTCTCCATTTTAATGGCGAAAAATTGTCCCATTGAGATAACGGACTCTTTGGCAGATCCAGAAGGCCGTTACCTCTTTATCAAAGGACATCTACACAACAGGCCGATCACCCTAGCCAATATCTATGCACCTAATGTAAAACAAGTCCCTTTCTTTCGCAAAGTGGCCTCTCTCCTTGCTTCATTCCAATCGGGATTGGTTATCTTGGGAGGAGATTTTAATATCCCACTAAATCCCATTTTAGACTCCTCGACAGGAGCCTCATCCATTCCTTATAGAGCAATACGTCAAATCCACTCCCAACTCCACAACCTACTCCTACACGATTCATGGCGCACTCTTCATCCAAATGAAAAAGATTACTCCTTCTTCTCTGCCCCCCACGATAGGTACTCCAGAATCGACTATCTATTTATATCCCAACAGGACCTACAATTTCTAACCAAGGCCTCGATCGAACCCATGTTTCTTTCCGACCACCACCCCATCTCTATCCTACTCACCTTCCCGGAAACCATTGTCAGAACCAAACTTTGGTGCCTGGACGCTTCACTACTAACAGACCAGTCCAATTTAGATCACATACAGTCCTGTCTAGAATCCTTCTTCCACCTAAACAACACCCCAGACACACACCCCATCACTCAATGGGAAGCCCACAAATGCACAATTAGACGGGAACTCATAACTCTTTCAGCCAAACGCAAACGACAGAGACAAGCACACATTCAGGAGCTCCTAACCCAAATCAAAACCCTAGAAGCAGCACACAAGAAGACACAAGCTGTACTAACCCTACAACAACTCACACAGGTACGATCACTCCTATTGGACGAACTATCACAAAACACCAGACGGAAATTTGCCCTCTCAAGCAAATTATTTTACGAACATAGTAACAAATGTGGAACTTTGCTGGCCAGGGCCTTACAGGAAAAAAAAGCAAGGCACACGAGCAGACAAATCAAGAAAGCTGACGGCTCCATTGCTACGAGTAATATAGACATAGCCTCCAGCTTTGAGCAATACTATTACAAATTGTACAACATTTCTCACCCTAATTCACGCCAAAACACTCCAGAACGTAGGACTGCTGCCATCAGAGACTTCCTGAAACAATACGCCCCTAAACCAATATCTCAAGACATAGCTCTTACTCTTGAAAACCCCATCTCAGGGGAAGAAAGCACGCAAGCAATCAAACAAATGAAGACAGGAAAGAGCCCAGGCCCAGACGGCTTCACCGCGGTATACTACAAAACATTCCAAAACACTCTCAATAACCCACTTTTAACCACCCTCAACTCCATTATCTCATCGAGAACCCCTCCACACCGCCTCTTAGAAGCTCACATAACTATTCTACCAAAAGAAGGAAAAGACTACACCTCAGTAGCTAACTATCACCCAATCTCCCTCCTCAATTTAGATACCAAAATCCTGGCCAAAATCATATCTAACTGACTTCTCCCACACATCCCACAACTTATCTCAACGGACCAAGTCGGTTTCATCCCTGGCCGAGAAGCCAGGGATAATACCATTAAGGCCATTAACATCCATTCTTATCTAAACTCATCACAGCAGAAGGGCTTCTTCCTTTCCCTAGACGCAGAGAAGGCATTCGACAGAGTGGCCTGGGACTACATGTCTGAGACCCTACGGTCGATAGGCCTCGGAGACAATATGCTTAAACTAATCCACAGACTCTACACAAATCCCACAGCGCAAGTTAAAGTCAATGGCCACCTGTCGAATGCCTTCCCCCGTCAGAAACGGAACTCACCAGGGATGCCCCCTATCTCCGCTCCTCTATGTACTCACTCTGGAACCATTTCTCAATCGCCTCCGAAGCAACCCCAACACCAAAGGAATATCAACCCCAAAACATCAATTCCAAGTCACAGCTTTCGCTGATGACATACTACTCTCCCTCTCAGAACCACATACCACACTCCCAAATCTTCTGAAAGACTTCAGAGACTTCCAGACCATCTCCAACCTCAAAATAAATTTTGATAAATCCTACGCTTTAAATGTCTCTCTACCCACAGAAATAGTAGCTCTGTGCCAAAGCAACTTCCCCTTTGCCTGGAAAAACAAGCCAATAACCTATCTTGGAATTCAACTTCCAACATATCTTACAGACCTATACACCTTAAATTTTTCCCCAATCTTACACACCATCAAACAAGACTTGCAGAAATGGAATGAGCCAACATTTTCATGGTTCGGAAGAGCTGCAATCTTAAAAATGAACATCCTACCAAGACTTCTATATGTCATGCAGGCCATACCAATCCATTTACCCCCAACGTTCTTTGCTACATTCAAATGTGACAAATGCCCACATATAAAATTTGAACTCTTGACCGCACCCAAATCCAAAGGGGGCATAGGGCTTCCCGATCTACATCACTACTACAAAGCCTGTCTACTTACAAGACTAGTGGATTGGAATATCCACGCATCCACAAAACAGTGGGTAGAATTAGAAGAATATATAGTGGACACCCCCTTAGCCACGGGAACCCTGGCTATACCCCAAACACATCCCAAATACAGCTTACACACACATCCGTATAGGCCCCACTCTACGCTGCTTCCACAACACCTGTATCAAATCGCAGTTCTCAACAACACTGGGCCCCATGACCCCTATCCTAGCCAACCCCGACCTCCCCCCGGAATGTCCAAGCTCTTCCTTCCCACCACCTGGCCGCATACATATACACGAGCTAAACATTTCTTCCAAGGAAATACTCTTCTAACCCATGAAAAGCTGGCATCACAACTGAAAGATCAGAAATTCCCTTTATGGATGTACCTACAAATACGACATTTTTTATCGAACCCAAAACACAGGTCACTCTGGACCAGACCCCTCACTCCTATAGAAACACTATGTTCGGAAACCACTCCGCAAAGACACTTAATTTCCTCCATCTACTCACTACTTTTTACCAATTACCCTAAAGGCCCGTACACACGGTCGAACTTTTTGACAACAAACATGCAAATTAGCTGTTTTGGAGCAACATCCGACTGTGTGTGTGCTCCATCGGACAAACTTTTTCTGTTTTCATCTGACTTTTGTTGGCTGTGCGAACGGACAAACTTTCTGGCAACAAAAGTCAGATGGAGCAAAGTCCGACCGTGTGTACGCAAAAGCATCAGACTTTTGTACAAGGTACAAACACGCATGCTCAGAACCAATGCAAAAGATCAGACTACAATACAGAAGTTGACCAAAGGTGGCGCTGGAGTCATTGAACGTCCTCTTTTGAAGCGGCGTCAGTACGTTGTGACGTCATTACGTTCGTGTTTGTTGTCAAAAAGTCCGACCGTGTGTATGCAATACAAACTTGTGGACCACGCCCTTTGTACAAAAGTCCACGGAAAAGTTTGTACAAAGTCCGACCGTGTGTATGAGGCTTAAGAAACACAAAAACTGCCATTACTGGGAGAGAGAACTTTCAATTTCCATCACAGATGATCAGTGGGAACAGATTTACGAGAACACCCTCAAGGGCTCGATAAATGTATCAACCCAAGAAAATGGATACAAGATCCTTAACCGTTGGCACAGAGTCCCAACCCTTGTTAACAAGTACACGCCCTCAACATCAAACTTATGCTGGAGATGCAATTCAGAACCTGGTTCACACCTTCACATCTGGTGGTCATGCCCCATCATCCAAAAATTCTGGAAGGAAGTACACATCATCACATCAAGGATAACCACACTTACCCTAGACTTCTCCCCTGCACAGCTACTATTACACCATACCACACTACCCAGAGGGGCTTACTTTAAATCTCTGGCAATGCACATGCTGAACGCAGCAAAGCTATGCATACCGGTCCTATGGGGCAAACCCAGGGCTCCCTCAATCAAAGACTGGCTTCTGAGAGTCAACAAAATTGCAGAAATGGAAGAGCTCATAGCCATTGCACATGATAATATCACCAAACATAATACACGTTGGGCATGCTGGTCCCACTTTAAGACTACACCAGAATTCAAACACGCAGTCCAAGCACATGTTACTTAAAATTATTTCAATACACATTCTCTCAACAAGCTCATAGCATCCTAAACAATATTGAATGTATAGAAGGACTGAGGAGGGTGGGGCCGAGATCCAGGGCCAGTTTGGAGGCTCCTGCCCCCCCTAACTCGATCGAACCCATCCTCTTACTCTCCAGCAAACCCCACACCATAGCCAACTCTACAATCCTTTCCTCTCCTTTCCCACCAAACCCTAAACAAATCTAACCCCAACCCTTACACCTACCTGTCTCCGAGAACCCCTCCCCACCCCCCACCTTATCCTTCCACACACAACCAACGGACTTCACCAAGACAACCAGCGGGACTGGTTGTCTCCACTCACATACGAATCACAAGATACACACTCAACTGAGCTGAATAAGGCCAGATACATATGAACCTTACAACCCCACAGAAGCATTAGAACTCTACTCAACATAGCTTACCAAACGACCGGGAAAACAGAGATAACAGCACTCAACGAGAACACACCCTCCCAAAAACCTGTCAAACCACCCTCCAGGAAAGCTGCACCACCACCCGGAATACAATAGAATACAAAATTTGACATCCCTATCCACAAGCTAATGTATGATGCTGTGTTATCGTTATTGACACACTTGTTTTCCAGAGGAAAGATGTGAAGCCTGTGTATCTCTTTAAACCATTGATTACTTGTAATTACTGCTTGGACAATTCTGTTCATTGTTAACTTTTCCTTGTTTTTCCTCAATAAAAACATTATGGAAAAAAAATATACAGCCAATGCTTAGTTTTTCTTTTAAAAAGTCCCTAGAAATGAATTGTAAGCAAATTGGTTCCTCCTTGGATTAAGTATTTCTTTGTGAAATAAAGATTTTAAGGAATGGTTAAAGAAATTATATAAATTAGAAGTTTATCATGTTCTGAACTTAAAACAAACAACATAGGACAAATAAAGATCAAATAAATTAGAGTTTCTCATTAAATTAATGGATTTTATATTGAAAGGGTAACTGTACCTTTGGTTCAGGTTGTCTGTTAAATGTAACTCCACTTTTGTTGAGAAAAATCTGGGTGATCGATGTACATTACAAGGATTGTAACAATGTATGTTGCAGATTCCTACCTTTTGTTATTTTGAAGTAGAGATAGGCCGAACAACCCCCTGTTCAGTTTGCGGCAGAAATTTTCGAACATTGCAAACATTCGGAACTGAATAAAGAACCCCATTGAAGTCTATGGGACACAAACTGGAAAAATTAAAAGTGCCCATTTGGAAGGCTTATATGCAAGTAATTGGGCATACAATGGTTATGGGGTCCGGGTACTGCCCTGGGGGACATGTATCAATGAAACAAAACTTTGTAAAAAAAAACATAATTTTTAAGTAATTTACTTATGCTTAACCGTATGTCGACCAGCCTCCGCAGTTGTACTGCGGCATCATGGCTCGGCTGCGTAAATCGGCATTATGTGACGTCAGTTACATAAACGGCCACTAAAGGGCGGTGCGCCGATGCGCTCCCGCAATCGCTCAGGGCACACAGAGTTTCCGGTTCTCTGTGCAGGGAACTGACAGATTGTCTGTCCCTACAGGCTACATGACGCCGGTTTGTTTACAAGTGATCACTCCGTCATTTTACGGAGCGATCATGTGGTAAACGCCCGGGATGAGCGGCCGTTTACCGTGATCCGTGATGCGCGGGGTCCTGTGGACCCGAAGGTCACATATGCTCTCGAGTGCATGCCCCAGGGGGAGCGCGAGAGCGGAATTCTAGGAGGACGTCATATGACGGCCTCTTAGCCCTTGTACACACAGTCGGAGATTCCGACAACCAGATTTAGTCCGGAAGAGATCCGGAAGTGATGTTGCATACACACGGTCGGACTAAGTTGTCGGAAGTTTCGGTTGCCAAGAACGCGGTGACGTAAGCCGCGTACGACGGGACTATAAAAAGAAAATTCAGCATCACATCCGGCACTCTTTGGGCTCCTTCTGCTGATCTTGTGTTTATCGCATGTTAGTAGAAGTTTGGTGAGAGATGATTCACGCTTTTCAGATTTGTGCTTCAGTTCGGTATTGCTCTTCAGTTTCTGCTTGTCTTTGCGTATCTGATTATCAGTGCGTGTAGTCAGTAAGCATTTGTTTCTCATTGTGGACTATATCTTGGTATAGTAAGCTTTGATTTGCATTGCTTATTGTCTGTTTGCTTCTGCTTTTCAGGTCGTTCTTTCAGGCATTGCTGTTAAACAGTGCTTTCTGTTGTCCGTTCTGACCAGCCGACCATTTTAAACCATGCTTCGTGTACATACTCGTCATAGAGTTTGTGCTGTGCAGGGGCTTGGTGTTGGGCTTTTAGCTTTCACACAAGCCCGGTCCATGAAGAGGACGAGGAGGTGTTTGTGGACCAAGAATTGGTTGCGCCAGCGTGACCAGTTCTCGCACATGCCTTTGCTCCGTGAGATCCGGGAGAATAATCCTGATGATTTCAGGAATTATCTCCGGATGACGGACCCGTTTTTCACCGTCTTCTGGCTTTGCTGTCCCCTTAAATCACCAGGCAGGATACCTGCATGCGGCAAGCCATGACTCCAGAGCAGAGGCTCATCGCCACATTGCGCTACTTGGCGACAGGGAGAAGCCTTCAGGACCTGAAGTTCTCCACAGGCATCTCCCCCCAGGCTCTGGGGATCATTATTCTAGAGACCTGTTCTGCCATCAGGTCCTGCAGAAGGACTATATGAAGGTAAGTTTTCTCCTTTAACATCACGTTCTATGTATTTAATGCTTGCTAATGTCTTGGATTTCTTTCCTCATTCCCTAATTACCATGATTGCAATATGCTCTAACTGATATGCTGTGCCGCTTTGTCCTTCATGCATATTTGCCTCACTAACTTCCCCACCATGCTCTTCTTGGCCCATAAAACTATAGTCTAGTCACTTAGCAATGTCTTTTGTCAGCTCCATAGTATTGCTTTCCCCTAAACACCCCCTAAAATGTCTACAAATGTTATGTGTGTGCTTCAATTCATACAGAGTGACATTTTTTTTTTTTTGGTTGGGCCAAACTTCTTAGGAACCCCCCTCCCCCCAACTGCTAGGTCAGCTGATCTGCTGACTTTATCAAACCCAATACACACTCTACCTACCTTTTTTCTGGTCACATTTATGGACGAATTCACCAAAGCATGTAGTGCAAGGGCCTGCCTCAATACTTTCAAATGCTATATTTTTTATTTTTTTACCCTATTATTATCTTGATAGGTAATAACATAATGTCAAAATGTGCTTCCATTTTGTCAAATTTTTGGTATTATGACACTTCTTACCTGTCCGGTGGGCTGCCAATACTGTAAGTAAGGAGGGGCTTCCCAAAGTATCACACATTATTTAGGCATTCAGCTATCAATCAAGTGGAGAGGGATACCTGTCCAAAACACCCCCCCCTCATTTTTTGCAAGGGCCCATCGGATGGGGGGTGGGGTGATGACTCTGATAAGGGGACCTTATACTTTAGGCTTTAAATACTCGTTTCCCAAAATGTTATACTGATCTTGGCCAAAAATGTTGGTGTCTAATCTGCTTGCAATGTTGATTTGCAAAATTACAAATTTTTTGTCTTGTTTCACTCCACAGTTTCCTTCAACGCCACAGGAATGGCAGACTGTAGCCTCCCACTTTGCCAGTCATTGGGACTTTCCCAATTGTGGAGGTGCAATTGATGGGAAACATGTCCGCATCGTCCCACCCCCCAACTCGGGGTCGTACTATTATAATTACAAGGGGTTTAATAGTATCGTGATGTTGGTGGTGGTGTCAGTGACCTATGACTTCCTGTATGTGGACGTGGGGCAAAATGGCCGGATGTCAGATGGTGGAGTGTTCTCACGGACGGAATTCTACTGGCATCTCCAGAGTGGCAGTCTGGGCTTGCCACCCTCAGAGGAGAATCAGGAAGGACTCCCGTTCGTCTTCATCGCGGATGAGGCGTTTGCCCTGGCAAACCACCTGATGTGGCCTTTCCCGATGAGGACCCTCCCCCCGGATCAGAGGATCTTTAATTTCTGGCTGGCCAGAGCCAGAAGAGTCATGGAGAACACTTTTGGAATACTGGCCAGCCGGTTCCGCCTTTTTTTAATGCCTATCCACATGGCTGAATATAAACTCAATCACATAGTGCTTGCCTGCTGTGTTCTGCACAATTTCTTGAAAAGACATTCAGCAAACGATGTGGTCTCAGTTGGCCCAGATGCAGACTTGCCTGAAAATGATAACCTCACAGCCCTTGAAGCTGCTCATCCTGGCTTGCCCCACCAAAGCGCCCGCGAGGTCCGAACCCAATACATGGAGTACTTTGTGGGTAGGGGGGCATTGATATGCCAGACAATGTCTGAGAGGCATTTTTGTAATACATTTTTCTTTGAAACTACAATAATCTTTGTTTTCATTTACTGCTTGGCTTGGTTTTAGGTGTCTCCTAGGTAAATTTTAGATTTTTGTTGTTGTGCCTTTTTCTACAACAGTGCAAACCCAAGTTCTGAGCGAGATGAGGTGACAGTCTCTTCTTCAGATAATCTTATTATGTTGTGGGTCTGCTACACACACACACCTTGTTTTTGGTAACTAATGTATGTAGTGCATTACTGACAAAAATCTTGCTCATTTTCCACACCATGGCAGAAATATGTGGGGTCAGGAAAATGGCATGATTGTGAAAATTTACACATCACTGTGGGTATTATTTACTAAAGGCACATCCACTATGCACTACAAGTGCACTGCAAAAGTACACCTGAAACTGCACTTGGAGTGCAAAGTGGAGTTGCCTTTAGTAAATAACACCCATTGTCACCGAAAACAAATATTTTACTCCAAATACTGCTTTTGCGCATTGAAAAAGGAAGCCACACATTTTTGATAATTTAACTTTTTAATCAAAGCACATTTAGATGTGCGTTTAGAAAAGGGTTTTACAACAAACCAACATATTGGGTGTATCAAAAACATTATTTAAGGTAATTTTTTTGTAACTTGCCGTTTTTGTGTAAACAGGCATGTATCAAAGCGTAACATACAGAACACAGGAACTTACAAAGTTCAACTTTGAAAAGTGAAGACAATATCAGACATGAGTATGTACATACTGGGCTGATATTGCCTTCATCACGTGGAGTGTCGTCCCTGGAAAAGCCAAATTTAGAAGATGCACACAGTGTGTCAACGTGTGCTATCTCCCATCATGGGGGATCAATGTACATGTTTTGGGGCTGCAACCCCTTCATCTCAGCCACTTTCCACCAAACACGTACATTGATCCGCCATGATGGGAGATAGGACATGTTGACACACTGTGTGCATCTTCCAAATTTGGCTTTTTGTAATATACAAAAGTTGTTGTTTCAAAACACAAAAATAAAACCCTAGCTAATTTGGGGTGTTTCAGACTCTCCGCAAAACATCAATGATGTTCTTCATTTTATTCTGAACATCATTGATGTTTTTCTGTATATTTTCTAAATCCCGATTGCACCCCATTATGTATTATAAATATGACGACATACATTGATTAGCTTACCAGAAGCTGTGGTCTCCGACATTCACCTGTTGTGGTGACAATTTGTCCAACTTCAACGATCTCTCCTTCCTCCTCCTCCTGCTCCTCTGCTTCTGGTGTTGGAATTTTGCCTTCTTTGGGAGGTGTGGGGTCCCTGGTGTCCTCAGACTTCCTCAGACTTCCCGAGTCTTCTCTCCCCTATGAGAATGTAAAAAAGGAATACTTAGCACACAGAGGGCAGAAATAGGAATATGAAACATTGCTTGGAAGTGTGGTACAATTGTGTTTTTTGGCCGAGTTCAAAGGTGAGAACATTATTGTGGACACTTTGTTAAGCTGGAATACCTACCTGCAGTGTGAAGAAATGTAGTGAAGTGTAATTTGTGAAAACATCATTTTGGGAGTGGGCTAACGAACGATGTTTCTAATGAACGATTGAACCCATGAACATGAACGTGGCCATTTTAAACTGTACAACATGAAATCAAAGCACATAGAGCATTATGCAAGCAAGAATAATCATATGAACACACGACAACTACTTACTTTTTTGAAGAACACTCTTGATCCTTCTGTACTGATCGTGCTCCCTCAGTTTCAGGTCTGACCAGCATTTTCTCAGTTTATCCTTGGATTGTTGTACCCCAAAATTCTTCTGAAGACTCTTCACAACTTTAGTCATGATCTTGGCCTTTCTGATATTTGGGTTTGGGTAAGGTCCATAATTCCCATCATAATCGGTCCTCTTCAATATGTCCACCATCTCCAACATCTCTCCAAAAGACTTATTTGAGGCCTTAAATCTTCTCCTCCAGGATCGGGACGATTGAGGCTCTGGGCTTTCCTCACCATCCTCCTCGTTAGTGGAACTCTGATTGCGCACCTGCGTTCTCTCCGCCATGTTCTCTCCCCACTGCGCCAAAAGAGAAGGGACGGGGAATAGTCTAGAAAGAACGTCAGGGGCGGGCAGAGTTTCACGCATGCGCACTGTATATAAAACGCAACACGCGTGTTTCATACGTACGATCTGTCAACAGAGTGAGGAGCTGACGCGCTGATCGTGCAAACGAAGGTAACATTTTTAACTTGGTACATCACTAGACTAGACTGCTTCTATCTAGGCCTATGTTGGGACAAGATTAGGAGGGTTTATCATGGCATTATTAGTATTTTAGGATTTGTCTTGTGTTGTGTCTTGCAGACAAGATGGATCCCTTCCAAAACGCCAATTTTATGGGGCTATTCATTGAACTGTTCAGGGAGCTGCCCTGCCTGTGGCAGATCAACAACCCATTTTATAATGATATAAGAAACTTCTTGCTTTGGTGCAGATCATGGTCCCCATGGCAGACATGACCTATGTGAAGTTTAAAATTGGTGCCATGAAGAGTACATATCTCAAGGAGAGAAAGAAGCACCTAGAGTCCCTGAGATCAGGAGATCCAGATGCCATTTATTACCCCAGCATGGTGTACTTTGAGAGGCTGCATTTTCTGGTAGACCAGGGGGTACCCAGGCCACCACTCTACCGTCTTCTTTCAAGGCTTCCTTCACCCCCAGCTGAGGCTTCCGATGTCTAACCTGGGCCTTCCAGGCAGCAACATGTGGAGGGCCCCAGCTTGAGACAGGTATTGCATTATTGAACATATTTCTTGTCGTACATTTAATGATGTTAACTAGATGTTATTATAGATCAGTAAGTTGTGATTTAACAAAGTGGTTTACATCTCAATAGACAGTAGTGAGCAAAAATGTTTGGGACGAGAATGAAAAATGCTGGGCTCAGAATGATAGTCTGTTCTATTTGGTAACATTCAATTTGCAACAGTCATGAGCACAAAATGGTGTGATTGATGAGCAAAAAGCTAAAACTATGTCCCATTTTCATACACAGGAAGACCTCAGCCGGGGGGAGGCTGTGGCAAGTGGCAGCCAGGAGGTTGACCATCGCCCTCCTTCTCCTCCTCCTGCCACAACTACAGGAGCCCAGCCACAGCCTCGAAGGATGCCTGGTGGGAAGTGCCTAAGGAAGACGAGAGAGTGATGGCCTGGGTTCAGTCTGGTCTGACAGAAGATGCAGCCTCTTGAAGAACCACATCCTGGGGACATAGATGGCATCTGCTCTTCCTGATCTCTAGGACTTCTGTACCAGACTTCTCTCCCTGAGAAATGTACTCCTCAGGCCACCAATTTAGCATTTTCTAATTAGTTCATGTCTGCCCTGGGGGCCAAAGTCTTCGCCAAATTGACAAGTTTCTCCAGCGCTGCCTCCCTCTTTAGTTGTATGACACCTAAATAAAGTTTTTTTTTTTGTTTTGTTGAAATACTTGCATATGTGTTTTACTTCAATAAGGACAGTTTATTTGTGAGCAGGTAGGTACATTTCAAAAATACAAAGTGAAATAAATAACAAGGGGCACCAACACTAAACAACCTCCTGTAGATTAAAAAAGAAAAAGAAAATACAAAAAAGATAATAATGGTGTTGTGGTAAGTTGAAACCCAAAACATACCCCAAAAAATGCAAAGATGAGCAAACTGACAAAAAAGGAGATGTTGATGAAAAAACCAAACACAAAATTTCAAAAAAATAAATAAAAAAATGTGTAGATGTGACGATTTAAAATATTGTATTGCTGAAATGAGTAAAACGACTCAAGAAATATGTTCAGGGGAAGTGTGTGTGACTATGAGCATCAAAAGAAGTTCATTCTTGCAGCATTGTAAAGAACAAGACAATGCGCTTCATGAAAGAATTTTTAACATTGCAGCGTGACGAAAATGTGCTATATCGATTACGAGCAGTAGTTTTACCTGATCGAGCGCTTCCGTGTCCGAATTTGATTGTGAGCATGCGTGGCACCTTGTCCATTGGAGTAGGCTACACATGATCGGAGTATATCCAATCGGAGCATTTTGTCGGAAAATTTTACGGACAAGTTGGAAAACTTGGTCCGTTGGATACTCCTATGGAAACAGTCCAATGGAGACCACACACAGTCGGATTATCTGACAAAACGGTCCGATCGGACATATTCCGTCGGAATCTCCAACCGTGTGTACAAGGGCTTAGAGTTAAGTAACCGCCCTGTAGCCGTCATTCGGCAATGGGGCGGTTGTTAAGTGGTTAAAAATATTTATTTTTATTGGTCTTATGTAATATTCGAATTTTCTGAGATACTGCATTTCGGGTTTTCACTAAATCATCAAAATTAAAAGAAAGAAATGCTTGAAATATATCACTCTGTGTGTAATGACTCTGTATAATATATGAGTTTAACTTTTTGAATTGAATAACTGAAATAAATTAACTTTTTGATGATATTCAAATCTTTTGAGATGCACCTGTATATTTAGTAGTGTAGGCTGAGAGGCAAGATTTAAATATATTGACTATTTACAGTTTAAAATTAAGATATGTCAAATGTAAGAAATTGCTTTTGAAATGTCCTTTAAACTTTTGTATGTTTTTAATAAAATTATTTTTGAGTTATATGTGACACCCTAAAAGTCCCATCCTATCCAAGGGATTATGGTAAGTACATAACAAATGTACTTTTCAATCACAAGTTTGCATAAATAAGTTCCAGAAATGTTATAATATGAGCAACGGTATCATTTTTCAAAAGGCTCTGCCTTTAGAAACTTAAAAAAAATACATTCTTTATCTCCAGTAAAGTGACCTTGCCTAGATTGGGATAATGCATGCAGGAAGCATTTCCTCGGTCTGAAAAACCTTTCTGGACTTTGTAGGTACTCAAAATGATCACAGAACAATCAGCTGTTAAAATCTTTTGTTTTTATTGAATCCTCTATATAAAATGTATAAATTATACATACTTTCTTGGCAGGTCTTAATGTGGACACAGTGCTCGCTAATGGCCATCTAAGCAGGTGGAGACCACGGTCATGTGATTACAGCATTAAGGCAGTTCTAGAAGCAAGCAAGGCAACTGGTACATTTAACTTCTTCTGTATGATGCACTTCACTATTCATGCTCTTTCAACTGTACTGAGACTTCTTACACCAGTTGCAGCACTTATGAGGGGATACTGCAGAACCTGTATCCCACTCTTCTAGCCCAGCCACCATGCCACCCCACTCCCAGTGACATACTTTAGACTTCCTACTAACAATAAGCATTAACTCTCCTCATGTTTCTGAGCTTCCGTACTTCCACACTTCCTCTTTCCAGTGACATAAAGGCTACATCCATAGAAGTTCCATGCCATGATATCCATCTCATGTATGGGGCACCAGTCGCTAGGGAGGAAGTTAAGCTCACACACCTCCCTCACCACAAGAGATCACCACCATTCCTGCTAAGTCACACTGTTTCTCCACTGGCTGGCAGCTATCAGCTGGCCTTCACCACTTGTTTAACTCTGTTCTGTATTCTCTCCGGAAGTCCTCTTCATCCCCCATTATACACCCTGTTCTTTTGTACACCTTTTTTCCCAGGAACTTCAGACCGGCATTTTTATTAAACAAAACTAGAACTTTACTGAAAGTTAATGCAGATTACAGTCACAAGTAACAGTCTTTCAGAATCGATTGCCTGGATGGTGGCCCAATCATTGACTCTCCCCAGGAGCCGAAGGGGTAGTGGAGGTAATCATTTTCAGCTTCTGCAAAGACATTAAATATAGATTAATCTTGAACATTCATATTAGCTAGTTCTCTCAAAATCCATTATCTGTAGTTGTGTCTAACATTAATGGAGCCATATATGTAAAGATTTTATGTACTTTATGCCTGCAAAATATTAACCCTTTCGCTGCCAGAGCGGTTTTGCAGGTTTTACACACACTTAAAATATAATATTAGGCCTGAAGAACCCCCAAAACATTAAATATTGTCTAAAAGCAGACACCCTGGAGATTAAAATAACCATAAAATAATCATAGTTGCTATTTTGTATGTCACACTATATTAGCACAATAGTTTATCAAGTACAGCATTTAACAGTAAACAGTATCAGTAAAAATATGATTTTTTTTTTAGTAAAGTATAAAAGTTGAGATGGTGCTGAGTAAATAGTTACCCAATATGTCATGCCTTAAAATTGTATGCATCTGTAAAACAGTGACCCTATCCTAATTTTCCATAGGTGGTGCTTTAAAGAGGAAGTAAACCCTGATGGGTTTACTTCCTCTTTTTTTCCCTGCAAAGGTAAAGCATAATGGACTACTATGCATCGCATAGTAGCTCATTATGTGTCACTTACCTGACACAGGAGCCAGCGAAGTCGCCGCTGATCCCTGTAGTCCGCCGCGTCCATCTTGCTGGTGGCGTCTCGCAGCTCCGACCAATGACAGCGGCGAAGCCGCGATGACGTCACTCCCGCGCATGCGCACGGGAGTCGCGTCTCGCAGCTCCGACGCTGCCATTCGGCGAAGCCGCGATGACGTCACTCCCGCGCATGCGCACGGGAGTCGACAAATTAGGCAAATCCATTCTTGGACTTGCCGCATTTAGTGCGCCTGTGCCCCACTGTCTTCGGCGCATGCGCCGTAGACAGCGGTGCCCATTTTCGGGCAAATATCTCCTAAACCATATAGGTTTAGGAGATATTGCTTGGACCTACAGGTAAGCCTTAATCTAGGCTTACCTGTAGGTCAAAGTGGTTTGAAGGGGTTTACTTCCTCTTTAAAAGCCCTAAATGTCATCAATTTAAAGTTATCTGTGAATAATAAGTATATAATTATTGCTCTTACTCTGGTGTATGTGGAGATATGTAATGTGTTGTGCAATCAATGCTTTCGTGTGTGGCAGCCCCCAACTTGTGTGTTTACATTTGTTTGTTCGTTTATGTGGAGGGGAGGGTTCACCACTTTTATTGGTGGGGGGAGGGGGGATTTTAAATGGTTGGGTATAACTTTTTACACTTTTTTTCACAAAATGTTTATCATATGGGAACAAAAAGTCTGTACAGCTGCCTGATTGCTTCAATTTGACAGCTTTCAGTTGTCTTGTCAGATTTGCACACATCCTAGCTGCTGTCAATGCATGCTGTAGATTAGTCACATTGAACGGGTTAAAGCGAGGCCACATATAATTTTCCAATTGGGGAACTACCCCTACAATGATAAATTCACAGGCATAGCAAGAGGAGGCTAGAACCACTTTCTGCTCACTTCCTAACTGGTGAAATCAGGACAGTAAGGAGGAAATCTCTCTAAGGGAACCCTGGATAGCAGTGAAAACACAATATATATATATATATATATATATATATATATATATATATATATATAGATCCTGTACCTTTAAAGCATGTAAACTTATGTAAACTGCATAGTGCTTGTGCGGTGTCATTTTTCCTTTTCTATGCTGTAAAAAACCTGGTTGATCCTGCCTGTTCCTGTATCCCTGTGTGTCCTCACCGTGGTAATCATGGCTGCTGATACCTGATTACTACAGTATATGTGCCTCCATCGGCCTGCTGCTCTCCTCTCTCTTCTCTCCCCTCTACCCCTCCCTCCCTGCCTGTCAGCTCCTGTGTCTGAGCTGCCCCTCCCCTTTTACCACTGTTCCGAGTGGCAGTAAAGTAACTGCTCACAATGACTGCCAGCCCCTCTGCTATGACAAAATGTACAATGCAGTGTCTTTGTTTTTCTAAAATTGTCCTTCTAAATGCCTTATTCTACCTCGCCAATCTGCGGTCACGTAACCGCCTGGCAGATGTCAGAGGGGGATCTCATACCCTCCCTCTGTAGTGCATAGATCAGAGAAGGATAGAGGCTGGTGGTCACATGACCGCAGATTGGTGAGGTGGAATAAGGTATTTAGCAGAAGAATTAAAAAAACGAAGACACAGTGTAGTACATTTTGTCATAGCAAAGGGGCTGGCAGTGATTGTTAGCACTAATATTACAACCACTGTAACTGCATAAGGACTGCCCCACATACATATACTGTGGCAGGGCAGCCCTTAAGTGCAAAATCACGTACCTGTACACAATTTCTTCTTCCTGGTCTGTGGTGCACACGTGCCGCCGGAGACCCGTCCCACTATAATTGGACACAGCCAGAGACAATCAGTAGATCTAGCGGACCCGATGCCCCCCCCCCCCCCGGGGACACGGCTATCGTTCATAGAGAGGCAGAAGGGTGGTCTGCCTATGCAAACAAGGCAGACTGCCATTCTGCCAGGGGCGGGGGGGATGGAGATCTTGTGTTTCTGCTAAATAGAAACACAGATACCTGTTTTCCTTTAGAAAAATAACTCCCTCTACAGTTAGAAAGCACCCTCTTTAACCCTCTTTGATTGCCCCTGCTGTTAACCCCTTCCCTGTCAGTGTCATTTGTACAGTGACAGTGCATTTTTTTAGCATTGATGACTGTATTGGTGTCACTGGTCCCCACAAAGTGTCAGATTCCTCCTCTGCAATGTCGCAATCTTGCTATAAGTCCCCGATTGCTGCCATTACTAGTAAAAAATAAAAAGTCCCTAAATCTATCCCATAGTTTTTTAGATGCTATAACTTTTGTGCAAACCAATCAATATATGCTTATGGGGATTTTTTTTTTTACCAAAAATATGTAGCAGAATGCATATTGGCCTCAATTGATGAAGAAATTACATTTAAAAAAAATAAAAAATATTGGATATGTTTTATAGTTTCAGTTTCAGTGCAAAAAATAAAAACCGCAGAGGTGATCAAATACCACCAAAAGAAATATCTATTTGTGGGAAAAAAGAACATCCATTTTATTTGAGTACACTGTCGCACGACCACGCAATTGTAAGTTAAAGTAACGCAGTGCCGTATCGCAAAAAATGGCCTGGTTGGGAAGGGGGTAAAACCTTCTGGAGCTGAAGTGGATAAAACAAAACATGTGCACAACTCTAGACTCCTGTGCAACCCTAGACTCCTGCACAACCCTAGACTCCTGTGCAACCCTAGACTCCTGCGCAACCCTAGACTCCTGCGCAACCATAGACTCCTGTGTAACCCTAGACTTCTGCGCAACCATAGACTCCTGTGCAACCCTAGACTTCTGCACAACCATAGACTCCTGTGCAACCCTAGACTCCTGTGCAACCCTAGAATCCTGCACAACCCTAGACTCCTGCGCAACCCTAGACTCCTGTGTAACCCTAGACTTCTGCGCAACCATAGACTCCTGTGCAACCCTAGACTCCTGTGCAACCCTAGACTCCTGCGCAACCCTAGACTCCTGTGCAACCCTAGACTCCTGCGCAACCCTAGACTCCTGTGTAATCCTAGACTCCTGCGTAACCCTAGACTCCTGTGCAACCCTAGACTCCTGCGCAACCCTAGACTCCTGTGTAACCCTAGACTTCTGCGCAACCATAGACTCCTGTGCAACCCTAGACTCCTGCGCAACCATAGACTCCTGTGCAACCCTAGACTCCTGCGCAACCATAGACTCCTGTGCAACCCTAGACTCCTGTGAATATAAATAATATGTGTATCTGCTATCAATAAATACATTTGTTACACCAACAACAAACGTATTATATTATAGTAAATAAATAAACCAGTGCAGTGCTATTCAGAAAAAAACAAAAACAAAAGAAAAGATTTCTCATCTCATGTGAGACAACAAAACCTCTTGTTAGTATACAAACTCGTTCTGAAAAATCATGCTCTCCCAAATCCACCTTGTGAAACAGATGTACACACTGTTCACCTGTTCAGCTGGAAAGCTCTGTCAGACTGTAATGTTAAGATTCAGGATGGCAGCTAGGGGGCAGTGAAACCACCGGTTTTTACAGTCCCTCACATGGGCGTCCGCAGATCTTTTTTCGGGGGGCGGGGGGGCATCATTTTAAGTTCACCCCTTTTCAACTGTCATTATCATGGTCAGAGACTGCAGACATAGTACAGATACACCCAGATACATTACAACCTCATACAACAGATTACACACATATACAATACACCCCCATACACCCAGATACATTACACCCCCGATACGCACAGATACATTAGACCCCGATACATACAAACACATTACACCCCCATACACACAGATACATTACACCCCGATACACCCAGATACATTACACCCCCATACACACCAGATACATTAGACCCCAATACACACAGATACATTACACCCCCATACACACCAGATACATTACACCCCAATACACACAGATACATTACACCCCCATACACCCAGATACATTACACCCCCATACACACAGATACATTACACCCCCATACATACAGATACATTACACCCCCATACACACAGATACATTACACCCCCATACACACAGATACATTACACCCCAATACACTCAGATAAATTAGACCCCGATACACACAGATACATTAGACCCTGATACACCCAGATACATTACATTTCCATACACCCAGATACATTAGACCCCCATACACCCAGATACATTAGACCCCCATACACCCAGATACATTAGACCCCGATACACACAGATACATTACACCCCGATACACCCAGTTACATTACACCCCGATACATGCAAATACATTACACCCCCATACACAAAGATACATTAGACCCCCATACACCCAGATACATTAGACCCCAATACACACAGATACATTAGACCCAGATACACCCAGATACATTAAACCCCGATACACACAGATACATTAGACCCCCATACACCCAGATACATTACATCCCCATACACCCAGATACATTATATCTCCATACACCCAGATACATTAGACCCCGATACACACAGATACATTACAACCCAATTCACACAGATACATTACACCCCCATACACCCAGATACATTAGACCCCGATACACACAGATACATTAGACCCCAATACACACAGATACATTACACCCCGATACATTACACCCCGATATCTAGAAGGGAACGCTGGGCCTCTCACATATGTGCAGGCAGAGCACACACAGCCGGCAGTCTGAGCCAAGGAGGAGGAGAGGAGCGGAGATAAATCATCAGTGATCTGGTCGGGCTGAGCATTAGCAGATGCTGTCCAGGCAGCAGGTGAAAGGTAATAGGCAAGCTGCGGGAGAGCAGCTCAGGGGCTGCAAACACCATCACTCCCTGACACTCCATGTTGTGTATGTGACTCGCGGCCCTGGGACATGCAGCACGGCGCCCCCGATTAATTGTGCACACTTGCCTATAGGTAGCACCAGCCCTGCAGGGGGGGCACTTGACCCCCCTTTTTCCCTACCTGCAGACACCCATGCTCCCTCAGGTATCTGTGTGAATGAGTCCTTACACCACAAACCCTGCATTTAGTGTTCTGCAGCAGTTCTGGATGTGATTTTGCATGCATTTGTAATGCAACTGTGGTGCATTTGCAATACGTTTTTATTTGTGTTGGAAGTGTGTTTGTAGTGCATTTTTGTCTTGTTTGCAGTGCATTTGTGCTATGTTTTTTTTTTAGGCATTATTTATAATTTTTTACATATGCATGCATGTGTGTACAGTAGGTGTTGGTTCTGGTAAGTTTAAGTGCTGTATTTTTTAAATAAGAAGAACAGCAGTGCGAAATCTCTGCGTACTAGGTTACCAGATTTACTGTGGTGAAAAGACAAATGGCAACTCACATTGCGACAGTTAAAATCAGGCTCATCACATAGTAAGGGCTTCTGATGGACAGTCTCACAACACCAGGGAACCTCAGATCGAAAGGAGTACAGGGTGGATGTATACAACTGCAGAACCAAGAGAACACATCGGGGGGCACCAAACTAAGTGCAGCATTAATAGTCCTGAAAAATAATTGTAAATTAGTAACGAAGAAGAAGAAATTGCACTTTTTGTATGTACTGTATAGTACAGCTCCACGATTAATCGTTAAGAATCGTTATCGCAATTTTTTCCCTGTTGCGATCTTGACAAAGTATTTCCAGATTCTTTCTATGCAGAGAATTCTCTCTGCTCTGCTGAAGCCAACAGCCATCAAAAGAAAGGAAAAAAAAAGTGCAGTCTGCAAAGAATCACAACATTCTTTAGCAGTGGAACTTAAGTATAAACATTGTAACAATTTGTCCTTTATCAAAGGAATGTTGGTGTGTAAATGAGGGAAGTTTAACCACTTAAACACTAGACCTTTTTCTGACATTTGTTGGTTTTAAGTTAAAATCTTTTTTTTTTTGCTAGAAAATTAATTAGAACCCCCAAACATTTTATATATATATATATATATATATATATATATATATATATATATATATATATATATATATATATATATACTGTATATATATTCTTTTTTTTTTAGTAGAAACCCTAAAGAATAAAATGGTGGTTTTGTGCAATATTTTATGTCACACTGTATTTGCGCAGCAGTCGTTCAAATGCAAGGTTTTGAGGGAAAAAAATTACACTTTAATTTATTGAAAAAAAACTAACCAGTAAAGTTAGCCCAATTTTGTTGTGTAATGTGAAAGATTTTACGCTGTGAGAATGTGCATCTGGAATGGGGAGCCTCTTCCTACAACTTACAGCCTGGATGGCAGCTTAGATAAGAAAGTGGAAACCAACAAGATGGCAGAGAACTTCTTGTGGGATACAGAGCAGACCAGAAGTGATGTCATCTGGATGTTGGGGATGGAGCTACGCATTTTATGGCTGTCCAAGCCTCTTTCTAAAGCCTGTATTGATGGATGGAGCCAAGGACCAGACATATGGTGCAGCTAGCAGTCGCAGCTGTAATATTTATATCAATACACCGCTTTTGGCTAATAATATTTTTTGAAGGATTTTTTTGTGTGTTGCAATTTTTTTGGTTTTGTTATTTTTATGCACCCCTTTGGATTTTAGCCATGTGTGGCATTTTAAAATAAAGGAACTTTGGAGTTCAAACAATATTGCACTATAAAGGTGTGCTCATAGCCATTGAAGCAGGTGAAGTACTGTGTGCGAACTGCAGCTGAGCACGGAGTGAGAGAGATCGCCGCATATCTGGGGAGTGGATGATCCTTACCAAGGAGTTGGAGGGAGATATATCGCCCCGTGTGGAGGGTCCTTTCTGAGATATGCCTAATTGATCTTTGGATCTGGTAAGCGGCCATTTAGTCACACTTTATTTTCTCTTTGAAGCTGTTACCCGCTGGATTATGTGTGGCACCTCCATCTGAAGAGGGAGAGGAAAGAGAAACTGTTGCTACTTTGTCATTGTTGGCTACTTTTTGTTACTTTGGAAAGAACTTTTTTTGAAGTTTAACATCTACCTGTTCACTTGTTTCATTATTTATACACATTGTGGACACTCTTATAATCTATCACTGTTCATATATAATTCCTATTTATATTTTGATTATTGAGTTATTTATTTACTAGGGGTGAGTGGCACATTTTTGATTATGTATGGAAGTTTTTATTCCGGTTGTTCACTCGTTCATTTGATTAATCGATTGATCTAAGTTGCGCAATTGAAGTTTCCTTTCAATCACATGCAAGCCCCATATTCAGGTTTTTTAACCACTTGCCGCCCGCCCTATTACAAATTGACGGCGGCAAAGTGGTTTCATTATCCTAACCTCACGTCATATGACGTGATTAGGATAATAAGCCGCTGCGCGCCCCCGGGGGCGCGCATCGCGGCGATCGTTGTTGCGGGGTGTCAGTCTGACACCCGGCAACTACGATCTCGGTAAAGAGTCTCCGACGGAGACTCTTTACCATGTGATCAGCCGTGTCCAATCACGGCTGATCACAGTGTAAATGGGAAGAGCCGGTGATCGGCTTTCCCTCACTCGCGTCTGTCAGACGCGAGTAGAGGAGAGCCGATCGGCTGCTCCTCTGACAGGGGGGGGTCTGTGCTGATCGATTATCAGCACAGCCCCCCCGAGGATGCCCACACTGGACCACCAGGGACACCACTAGACCACCAGGGAAAAGGTAATAAAAATCCATAATCCTCCCTAGACCACCAGGGTGCCAGTCAGCACAATGGGTGCCAATCAGTGCCCATAATGGATGCCAATCAGTGGCCACAATGGGCATCACTGATTGGCATGCATTATTGTTTGGCACTGATTGGCATCCATTACTATAACACCGATGCCGCCTATGAGTGCCCACCTGTGCCGCCTATGAGTGCCCACCTGTGCCGCCTGAGTGCCCACCTGTGCCGCCTATGAGTGCCCACCTGTGCCACCTATGAGTGCCCACCTGTGCCGCCTATCCATGCCCACCTGTGCCGCCTATCTATGCCCACCTGTGCCGCCTATCTATGCCCACCTGTGCCGCCTATCCATGCCCACCTGTGCCGCCTATCCATGCCCATCCGTGCCGCCCATCTGTGCCAGCTATCAGTGCCAATTTGTGCCACCTATCAGTGTCCGTCCGTGTCGCCCATCCGTGTCGCCCATCCGTGTCGCTCATCCGTGTCGCTCATCAGTGCCGCCTATCAGTGCCACTTCATTGGTGCCACATTGGTGCCCATCAGTGCCACCTTATCAGTGCCCATCAGTGTAGCCCCATCAGTGCCCATCAGTGAAGGAGAAAACGTACTTATTTACAAAGTTTTGAAACTGAAACAAAAAAAAACATTTTTTTTTTCAAAATTTTCGGTATTTTTTTATTTGTAGCGCAAAAAATAAAAACCGTAGAGGTGATCAAATACCACCAAAAGAAAGCTCTATTTGTGGGAAAAAAATGATAAAAATTTCATTTGGGTACAGTGTAGCATGACCGCGCAATTGTCATTCAAAGTGCGACAGCGCTGAAAGCTCAAAATTGGTCTGGGCAGGAAGGTGTTTAAGTGCCCTGTATTGAAGTGGTTAATTGCAGCATCTGGTTGTTGTTTTCTCACTTATGAGGAAGTTGAGGTGATTCACTTTTTCACTTTTGTTTGCGTTAATTAGTAACGTTTAATTGAATTATCACTGGGCAGTGCGGATATTCCCCTTTTAAATTTATGTACACACAACACTTTTGCACCATATACCCCATGACTACTGTACTTTTTAAATGCCCATGAAAGCAACACAATGGTGTAAACTAGAATATTTTAAATACATTTATTTTTTGCATATGTGTTTGTACTGTTTTTAAAAATGCATTGGACTACATCTTGTGTAAATGAGCTCTTAATTGTAATCTTATATACCTGTCCTAGGACAATGGTTCACTAGCCCAAGCTGGATCAACTACAAGGTGGATTTCCAGGTGGTACAGCTAATAACTTTATGCTCCTGTGGTAAACCAGAGGATAGCACAATTGGAACTATGCAACTGTATGCAACTTCAAAAAGAGAAAATATTTGTAGCACCCTGGGGTTTATTCTTTGGGGAGCTCCTCACAAATTTACTTGTCAATCGTGGTTGATTGATAGAGATCTATTGATTTCTCCCTAAGTTTGGCCTTGTTGCTTTTTTCTCTTCTACCACTAGGTGGCCAGGATCTTTGCAGTACTCGATATGAGAAGGGCAACCCAAGGTCAGGTTATGGGTATATGGGGTAGCTCAGTCAATGGGCAGGGGTTTTCTTGAATCCCTTGCATGGAGAACCTATATATTTGGGTGAGGTCATGTGATCATTGTTCTGTGCCATCTGGACAGCTGTCTGGGTGGACGTGTGTTGTACGACTCAGGCTGCTAGGCTGGAGAATGGGCCTATCCCAGGGGTAGGGATGAGCTTCGTGTTCGAGTCGAACGTACGTTCGACTCGAACATTGGCTGTTCGGCCGTTCGGCGAATTCCGAACGTTTGGGCCGTTCGCGTCAAAATTCGAGTGGCGCGCGCGCGGACCACAATGCACTGCGGTGGCGCAGTGCATTGCTGGCTCATGATTGGCCAAGCATGCACTGTGACCCCGCATGCTTGGCCAATCGTAGCGCCAGCAGTGAGGAGAGCCATGATTGGCCACAGGCATCCTGCCTGTGGCCAATCATAGCTCAGGCTGTGTAGTGCACGCCCCACACTATATAAGGCCGCCTTTGAGGCGGCCTCGTGTAGTGTGTTAGCATCTGAAGCAGTGGGTGTTCTGTGTACCTTCAACACAGTACACACCGATCGTTTTTGGCTGATTTCCTATCTTGCTGCTGTGTAGTGGTTGTTGTCTGTGCCCTGACTGCAGTATACACCACTATATTCACCTCACCTATATAGCTAGTGATCTAGCTTTAACCACTTAACAACTGCCCATTGCCGATTAACGGCTTCAGGGCGGTTGTTAAACTCTGAGAGGCCGTTAATTAACGGCCTCCCAGAATTCTGCTCTCGCGCGCCCCCTGGGGCGCGCACTCGAGAGCATCCGTGACCGCCGGGTCCACAGGACCCGGCGCATCACGGATCACGGTAAACGGCCGCTCGTCGCGGCCGTTTACCACGTGATCGCTCCGTCAAATGATGGAGTGATCACGTGGTAAACAAACCGGCGTCATGTTATGACGCCGGTTCCTCCCTCCCCTCTCTGTACCGATCGGTACAGCGGAGGGGAAAGAGATCGGTGTCAGCAGCGATGTGGGCTGCATCTGCAGTGCCCACATCGCTGCTCACCGAATTTAACCCCTCAATTCCCTGCCAATACTCTGCAATACCAGTGCATACTCTGCAGTACCCTGCCATTACTCTGCAGTACCCCGCCATTACTCTGCAGTACCCTGCCATAAATTGCCATACCCAGCCATACTCGGGGATACCCAGCCATACTCGGTGATACCCTGAAATACCCAGCCATAGACACCCCCCACCCCTCACCACCCTCCGGTGCTTCTACCAACTCGCCAGTACGATCAAAGCCAGAATCTTTTTTTTATTTTTTATTTCAGGCTTCCCAGCCTAGAGGTGAGATGTGGGGTCATATTGACCCCCCAGATTTCACTGTAAAGAGGACCTGTCACCCCATATTCCTATTACAAGGGATGTTTACATTCCTTGTAATAGGAATAAAAGTGATCAAAAATATATTTTTGGGGATAAAAATGTCAAACTAAAATAAATAAAGTAAAATGAACAATAAAAAAAAAAATAATTTTTTAAAGCGCCCATGTCCCCATGTGCTCGCATGCAGAAGCGAACGCATGCGTAAGCCCCGCCCACATATGAAAACGGTGTTCAAACCACACATGTGAGGTATCGCCGAGAACGTTAGAGCGAGAGCAATAATTCTAGTCCTAGACCTCCTCTGCAACTGAAAACATGTAACCAGTAAAAAAAAATGTAAGCGTCGCCTATGGGGATTTTTTAAGTAGCGACGTTTGGCGCCATTCCACGGGCATGTGCAATTTTGAAGAGTGACATGTTTGATATCTATTTACTCAGCATAACTTCATCTTTCACTTTATGCAAACATTGGGCTAACTTTACTGTTTTTTTTGTTTGTTTTTTAAGCACAAAACTGTTTTTTCCCCCCAAAAAACGCGTTTGAAAAATTGCTGTGCAAATACCGTGTGAGATAAAAATTTGCAACGACCACCATTGTATTCTCCAGGGTCTTTTGGTATGCATATGCTGTGTGTGTGAAATAACCTGATAATATGACAATTTTGTGGAAAAAAAAAAAAAAAGGAAATAGGCCGTCAGTACTTCAGGTGTGATCAATTTTCAGATATTGGCACCATAGCTTGTGGACTCTATAACTTTCACAAAGACCAAATAATATCCACCAATTTGTACTTATTTTTACCAAAGATATGTAGTAGTATGAATTTTGGCCAAAATTTATGAAGAAAAAATTACTAATCTGCTAAATTTTATAACAGAAACGAAGAAAAATTCATTTTTTCGCAGAATTTTCGGTCTTTTTTCTTTTATAGCACAAAAAATAAAAAACTGAGAGGTGATTAAATACCACCAAAAGAAAGCTCTATTTGTGTGAAAAAAAGGACAAACATTTCCTATAGGTCCAGTGTTGCATGACTGAGTAATTGTCATTCAAAATGTGAGGGCACCGAAATCTGAAAATTGGTCTGGTTATTAAGGGTGTTTAAGTGCCCAGTGGTCAAGTGGTTAATAATAGAGCTTGCAGTCAGTAGTGTTAGGAGATAGTGCGTGCTGTCTGTATGCTCTGTACCCAGTACATACCGCTATAATATAGGGCAGGCCCCTACTTTCAAACATCCAACTTACAAACATCTCCTACTTGCAAACGCAAGGAGACAGCAGCAAGTGAGAGGAAAAAAGATGGACGACAAAACAAATTATACAGGGGTGATAACCCTTCCCTATGTTTTCCAAAAAGCTTAAAAATAGTTTGTTTGACTGGAGCTACACTTTAAAAATGTACCGGTTGAAAATTACAAACAGATTCAACTTAACACAACAAACCTACACAGTCCCTGTCTTGTTTGCACCGCCTGTATACTGCTGTTCTGAGTATATAGGGCCTGGGGGCCACACGCATTTCCTTTTTTTAATATGGGTACGGGGTTCCCCTTAATATGCGTACAAGACCCAAATAGGCTGGTAATGGGCAGGGAGGGCTACCCATGCCATTTTTCTCAATGATTTTCAACCATATTGCAGGAACCAGATATAACATTAAAACCGCAAGCAGTTTTAAATGGTGTTATTTCCGTTTAATGTCATTTTGTGCAGGGACTGTTCCAAACACGGGAAACACGTGGCACTTCACAGGCATACTACAGACACCCCCCAGGCACCATATTTAAAGGAATATTTCACCTTTTTTTTCACTTTAATCGTCATTAAAATCAGTGCTCCCGCCAAAACGGCAGTTTTTAAAACTTTTTTTTGCAGTGACCCATGTCCCCTGAGGCAGGAGGCAGGTCCCCAAACCCTTTTTAGGACACTATCTTGCATATTAGCCGTTAAAATTAGCACTTTCCATTTCGAACGTTCGAGTCCCATAGACTTCAATGGGGTTCTAACGTTCGTTTCGAACGCGGGGGTCGTTCGCAAGTTCTGGTGCGAACCGAACCGGGGGGTGTTCGGCTCATCCCTACCCAGGGGCATATGGCTGCCTGGCTGTGTGAGGGCCTATCCAGAAGTAAGAGGGCAGCATAGGGTTGGGGCTGTGGCTTGCATTCCAACTGAAAGTGAAAGTTCTGTTGGCCGGAGAACCTGTCAGTGGTCAGAGGTAGAAGGGAAGCTTTTGCAACAAAGGGTCCAACCACCTTTGCCAGCGACCACAGTGAGTAACCAAAGAAAGTACCGGAACCATATTCTCACTGAACAGCCACAGTGGAGAATCAGGAAACTTCAGGCAGCGATCAAGTCAGAGACCCAAACCACAGAGGGGTGTCAAGCCAGGGACCTCGCCGGTTAGCAGGGGTGAAACTTGAGAAGTACCTGGAGTACCAAGCTAGGGACCCAGCAGGGAAGCATGGGGGATGCTTGAGGGAGATACCACCGCCAAACTCAAAGGAGCTCAAGGGATTCAGAGTCAGTGATTCAGAGGGTCTAGTGAGTGACCAGAAGCTCAGTGTTGAAGAACTACAAGAGGCAGTTGTAGTGGAGCTAAAAGAACTGTTATGTTTGCGTTAGGAACTGTTAAAGGACTGTTGACATAGGAGACTTCCTGCATTCCTGCATGTGCAGAAGTGGCGCCTTGCTGGAGCCTTTCCCTGCACGGCTGTCCTTCTAATGAAGTCTCTGAGTCTGAAAATTGAATCTATAGCTACTTAAGGGTGTCCTGGCCCCAACCCTCTTTCCCCCAAAAATACAAAAAGAGCTGTCAAAAGAAAGAAAACCTCTTTTACATCCAAAAAGTGTCTGGCGCCCAATGACTTTCACCATCTTTGCACCCACTATGCCTCACAACCCGCTACATATTGACGGATGTCAGCTATCTTTGGCCTTGGAGGTCCTCATTAGACTGAGCAATGCTGGAGACCTTCTACATTTTTATAGGACTTTTTGCCTGGCTTGGCTTTCTCAGTAAAAGCAATGCAAATGGAATGGGTGGGGGTTGCTGAAGCTACTAAATTGCTTAGCATGCCCCTCTATCTGAATCCATCTCTGCACTTAGTAATAAAGCCCTGGAGTTTGCACCTTTAAAAATAAGTTAGCAATGAAACCTGCATATTTTTAAAACAATGCTCAAACGATCAGCCTAGAATATGAAATGGGTCTAATATTTCATTTCTGTAAAATCCATAGTCTAGTCTGTGCTACTTTAAACAAAATGTATAATACTTAATTTCATTTCTTTTGCCCAATGACAATTTTTTTCATCAGACTAAAATATCCTTACTGTACACAAGCAATGGCTGAGACTACATTCACTAGGCAGTCGTGCTGAATCTCCTAAACCAATGTGTTCAATTCAAGGAGGCATAAATAGAGGCTTCCAGCACCTGCTTAATCTTCATTTACATATTCTTTGTAGCCAATTTAAAGAATATGCCTGAGTTAGGTTTATGAATATTAATAACAGACCACAAAGCTGCCAAAATCATTTTACTTTTTAGTATGTCTTAGTGTTAGAGAAAAAAACTGTTTACAGAGAATCGAATAAATGCCCAAAACTCTTATGTTGCCTTTTTTTCCTACTGCTGTGTTTTATTATTATTTATTTATTTTGGCTTGAATAGATTTAGCATCATTCTATATAATGAAATATATTACAATCACTGTACTGTTTATTTGCATTAGGCTTTTTCCATTAAGAAATGCAAATTTGGTACGTGTGATGAAACATTTAATAGACAGTCACAAGAATATATTTTTACTGGAAGAAATTAAAGAAAAGGTAAGTTCCCAAATCTAGTTCAGAAAAAAATGCTTGGGACTAGAAGCTTATCAGATTCCATTTATGTACATATAGCGCTACCCCGAAAGAGATACTGGATAGGATAGGCACTCTGTTCTTTGCTTCCACCTTCTCAGGAACCTCAGCCCCCTCTGACACACCAGGATGAGTATATAAATATTCAATATCACATGAACTTATTGAAAGTAATATTTAGTACCCAATAGTAGTGCTATATCAAAGAAAATAGGCATCAAACCACTAGTAAAGGCAAACCTAATATACAGTATTGTCGCCCAATATCGTTGATAACTATGTAAGCATAAATTGGATTACCAATGGGAATAACAAAATAGTAGGGACGAGGCAGCATAAAGAGTAGCAAGGCCACCTCATGTGCAACAGTGAGTAGTTGTTAAAAAAAGACACAAGTCCAACTTAGTCAGGTTGAAAAAAGACACAAGTCCATCTAGATCAGCTAAAAATAAATACAACTACATATACACAATCCTTCACCCACAGTTGATCCAGAGGAACGCAAAAAACCCCAGCAAAGCATGCTCCAATTTGCTACAGCCGGAGGAAAGAATTCATTCCTGATCCCCCGAGAGGCAATCAGATTTTCCCTGGATCAACCTTATCTATAAATGTTAGTAGCCAGTTATATTACTGTCACGTACCTTACGGCAAAGTCTGACTGCTGGGGGTGGCCTCTTGCACAATTCCTGTCTCAACACCCCTAAAAGTGGGGACAGGGAGTGTTGAGGCAGCGAAAGGGTGCAGGTGCCTGCGGATTGAAGATGGAGGCTTGAAGACACTGGATCCTCACGGAGGAAGAGGTGTAGACTGGTCACCAGAAGTATTCCACGGAAGCCAAGCAGGTATGAGGAAAACACTGCACGTCAGGAAAAAGCAAGGTTGGCAACTGGCTGGCAACAAGGTACAGGAATGGAAGGCAGATTCGTAGTCAGGGGCGAGCAGAGGCCTGGTAACGTGCTGGCAGTGAGGTACAAAATCAGGAAGCAAGCCAAAGTAGAAAGTCCAAGCCGAGGTCAGTAATAATCCAGGAAGTAGTAAGCAGGGATGATCCAAAAGAATAGTCGAGCAGGCCAGGTAATCAGGAACGAGGTCACAGGTAAAAACAACGATCAGGTATCTCAGGGACAAGCTGAAGACGATCCAGCACTGGTATCAGGTCAGGACCCTGTTTATATATGGTGACATGTACCAGGATTGGTCGACGTGGTCGTGCGTGCGTGAGTAAGAACATACTTTCGGTTTGGCGTGCGAGTGCGTCCACATCTTCATATTGGCGCGTGCGTCAGTTCGTTCCGGAACTCGTTCGCCTCTGACGGGGACACGGCCCATGGCCCTTGGAACGAAAATAAGCTGCTGCTCCGCGGGGACGGAGATTCACACGGTGAGTTCCCTGACAGCCTCCGGATGCCTCTTCGAACCAAACCTTTAAGGCGAGAGCGATGAAAGGCCCGTATGAGCCTCTTGGCATGGAGGTTTGCTTCGGGCTCCCAGGAATTTTCTTCAGGACCAAAGCCTTTCCATTTGATTAAATATTGGTTTTGTCCTTGTCGTTTCCTGTAATCCAAAATGGCTTTGATCTCGAACTCCTCCTCCCCATCTACTATCACAGCTTCTGGAGCCGCTGAAGATGTCTATGACGAAAGGCGTATGATGGAGCCACGCACACTACGTCACTTCCGGGTAGCTTGAGCGCGTGGAACGCAGTTGGAGTGCACGCTGTGTATCCACCGGCCGGGCCCCGGATAGACACATTATCTGAGGTGACTATATTGCTTTCTTCCTCTTTCACTTTGGAAAACTGGTAATTTATGGCCCCGTTCATTATGGACACATAAATCAGCCAGATTGTTACACTGGAATAAACAGCGATTTTCCGTATAAAATGGATATATGAGCTGAGGGGACGCCTTTTTCCTGTATAAGAGGAGAGTTTTTAACTTTTATATTTTTATATTTCCTTTGTTTTAAATATTTTTTATACATGAAACTTTGTTGTTTCACCAATTATCAGTACTGAAATATCTGGACTGTTCTATTTTTATTTTTATTGTGTTTTATATCTGTGTTTTTTGTGATTACGCTAAATAAAAAATGGTTTGTTCCAATTACTACACTATGGAAGCCACTTTCTATTATTTTTTATGAGGAAAAATACTGGAGACCATTGAGCGTGATATTTATAAAGAAGGAATATACTTCTCTTGGGTCTGACTCCTGGAATCGCATGGTATTTGGAGCTGTGATACATCTAAAGGAATTTAATTATATGCACATTACCCCTGCAGGGGTGCAGATATTTGGTAAGTGGGGACCCTTGTGGGAGAGCACTCGAGTCACTTGAAGAGTATATGAGCACGAAAGTCACTTTATGAAAATTTCTTCTGCCGGATTTGCACAATTAAAGAACTATGTTTTTGTGGACATTAACCTAATTTATTACTATTTTTGTCCCGCTTGCTTGTTTATTATTTCTTGTATTTTTTGCATAGCTTGATTTTTTCATAATTTTTTTCATAATTTTTTCATAATTTTTTTCATAATTTTTTCATAATTTTTTCTTTTATTTAAATTGTTATGGTTATTTATATATATATAATCTTTGTGGTTTCTTTGCTTCTACTCTTGGTCATTTAATTTTAATGGTCCAATAGGGTGCACCTTACTGTAGCACATACAGGATTTATAAGATTTTTAAGCACTATTTGCACTTTTTCACTGAGCACTTTACTATTATTTTGCACTTTATTATGGAATATTAATTATAACTATCCACTAATATTAATTATAAACAACTGTATACCACTGCCCTTTTTATATAAATGACCATTGTGATACAGAAACTGGAGTTATATGACCTAGTGTAGGTATATGAAGGGACTACACCACATAATAACAAGTAGACGAGCCCCTGTAACCCTTAATTCCACTGTGTTTATTTAAAAAGCCTATGATTTAAGGCATAGGACCATCTATTAGGTAGCACCAACTAGCCCACTTTAATATAATACCACAGCTTCTGGAGGGCCTATTTCACGATCTGGAAAGGAATTGGGTACATCAGATTTAATTAATGAAGCATGGAACACAGGATGGATCTTGAATGAATCGGGAAGTTCAAGTTCATAAGCTACTGGATTGATTTTCTTCTTAATTGGGAAAGGCCCCAAATATGTGGGTCCCAATTTTTTAGAGGGACATGCCAGTTTCAGGTTCGTGGTTGAAAGCCATGCACGATCACTGACCTTTAAAGTGGTTGTAAACCCTTACAACCAACTTTGACCTACAGGTAAGCCTAGATTAAGGCTTACCTGTAGGTCCAAGAAATATCTCCTAAACCTACACGGTTTAGGAGATATTTGCCGAAAGACAGGCACTGAGCGCCGCTGTCAACGGCGATATGCCACGAGTGGTGGCTCCCATACGCATGCGCGAGAGTGATGTCATCGCGGCTTCGCCTAATGACAGCGGCGGGGCAGCGAGACCCACCGAGAAGATGGATGCTTCGGACTACAGGGGACAGCGGAGACTTAAGTGACACATAATGGACTACTATGCAATGCATAGTAGTCCATTATGCTTTACCTTTGCAGGGAATCAAAGAGGAAGTAAACCCATCAGGGTTTACTTCCTCTTTAAGTCCAATTCCCCCCTCCTCTTCTTGTCAAATAATCTTTTATTGTCCTCCTGTGCCTTGGAAATGGTTTCCTTAAGTACCTGATTGTTGGTAACAAAGAAATTCAGCCTATCCTGGACAGCTGGTACAGTATGAATGTTGTCAGAAAAGAAGGATGAAAACCGTAATTAGAAAAGAATGGTGACTGATTTGTGGCAGAGTGAGTAGAATTATTGAATGCAAATTCTGCCAGAGGTAGTAATGAGGCCCAATCCTCCTGAGAAAAGGAAGTGAAACAACGTATCACTGGGAACTCCATGGAGCCTAACGACTTCTTTAATGAATATTCTGGCTGTATCAGTTGCAGATGGAGTTCCTTTCATGGGAATGAAGTGTGCCATTTTAGAAAAACGATCCACTACTACAAAGATAGAAGAGAACCCTTCAGAGGGAGGGAGTTCAACAATAAAATCCATTGCGAATTAGGTAGTGGTCTCAACAGTCCCCATGCTTTATTTTTGCTATTCTTATTTCTGAGGCAGGTTGGATAAGAGCTGACATAATCCTTACAGTCCTTTGCAAGATTTGGCCACCAGAAGTGTCTCTGAATTAGGTTCAATTAGTCTTGTGACCCCCAAAGTGACCTGCCAGGGGATAGTCATGACAGACCTGTAGGACGGACATGCGGAGAGCTTGATGGATTAAAAGTTTATCTCCCTGCCAGAAGAGTCCATCCTTCTCTTGGAGGTTTGTACCTGGAAAGACTGATGTTCCTCGGGAGGACTGACGAACCTGTGACAAGAAACTAGGTTGGGTTAGTAAGAAATTCCCAGCTTGCAGGATAGTGTCCGGAGGAGATGAAACTTCAGTCTCTGTGAACATGTGGGATAACGCATCAGGTTTACTGTTTTTGGATCCTGGTCGGTAAGTTCTATGGAAATTAAAATGAGAAAAGAGCCCATCTCGCTTGCCGGGGTCTGAGGCGTTTGGCCGTTCTGAGATACTCAAAATTTTTATGATATGTGAAGATCAATATTGGGTGTGTTGCCCCTTCCAGGAGGTACTGCCATTCTTCTAAGCCCTTGTACACACGGTCGGAGATTCCGACGGAATGTGTCCTATTGGACCGTTTTGTCGGATAATCTGACTGTGTGTGGTATGCATCGGACTGTTTCCATCGGAATATCCGTTGGACCCAATTTTCCAACTTGTTGGAAATATTTTCCGTTAAACTGGTCCGATCGGACATACTCCGATCATGTGTAGAGAATTTTGATCGGAACAAAGTGCCACGCATGCTCAGATCAAATTCCTAGACCAAAGCTATTGGCTACTAGCGTGAACGTAGTCCCGTCATAACGAAATAACGTCATCACGTTCTGAACGATCGGATTTTCCGACAACTTGGTCCGACCGTGTGTATGCAACAGTTTCGGACACAATCCGTCGAACAAAATCCAACGGATTTGGTTGGCAGAATGTCCGACCGTGTGTACAGGGGCTTAGGCTGATTTTATTGCCAGAAGTTCCCGATCCCCCACATCATAGTTCCTTTCTGATACACCTAGTTTTTTGGAAAAGAAGGCTACAGGGTGCATTAAGGACTTAGGCCCTTGGCGTTGGGACAGAATGGCTCCTACAGCATTTTCTGATGCATCCACTTCCAGGGTATAAGGCAAGGCAGGGTCAGGGTGTTTTAGTATTGGGGCAGATGTGAACAGTCCTTTTAGCTTATCAAATGCAGCTTGAGCTGCAGCAGTCCATTGAAACCGACTTTGTTTTCTTGTGAGTTGTGTGATAGGCGCTATACTACTGAAGAAATTCTTGATACATTTTCTGTGGGTTGGAGGTGGCCAGGACAAAATGGCTGAAACCTTCTGATGGTCCATTGCCACACCCTCAATCGTTATCACCAGGCGGAGAAAGTGAATGGTCTGGCGCTCAAACTCACATTTCTCGGCTTTAGCATAGAGTCCATTTTGCCTTAGTCTGAGAAAAACGTGTTTTACATGGTCATGGTCCAAGTAGATGATTACGAATAAATCCAAAAAGTCCCTGAAAATATCATTAACGAAATGCTGGAAGGAAGCTGGTGCATTTCAGAGTCCAAATGGCATGACCAGGTACTCAAAGTGGCCAAAGCGTGTCCGGAAAGCTGTTTTCCACTCATCCCCCTAACTGATTCTGATCAAATTATAGGCACCCCGTAAATCCAGGTTTGTAAATATTCTTGCCGACCGAAGCCTCTGGAATAATTCCGGGATCAATGGAAGAGGATAGCGATTTTTAATTGTTACTTTGTTCAAATCCCTGTAGTCCACACATGGGCGGAGAGAATCATGCTTCTTCTCGACGAAGAATATTCCGGCACCAGCTGGAGAAGAAGAGTGTCGGATGAATCCCTTCTTGAGATTCTCGTCGATATATTCTTTAAGGACCAGAAGTTCAGGTTTCGATAAAGGAAAAATCCTTTCCGAAAGGAATTTCAGCTCCTGGCAATAATTCCATTGGGCAATTATAAACCCGATGAGGGGGAAGAGTGTCAGCCTTTTGTTTGTCAAAAACGTCTAAGAAACTATGATATGTAGCTGGGACCAGTCTTTGGGCCTCAGATGTAGGTCCTGAGCAGGCAATGACTGGGACCAAATGGTGGGAGACCTTGAGGCAGTTCTGGAGGCAGTAAGCAGACTGAAAAAACACCTCACCAATCACCCAGTTTATTTGGGGATTGTGGGCTCGTAGCCATTGCATTCCCAGAATGATTGGGAATAGTGGCGAGGAAATAACGTCCAGGCGGAGTAGTTCCTGATGATCGGGTAATATGTTGGCGGATAATGGCTGAGTCTCATGGGTAATAGGTAAAAAAGTAACAGTACAGCGCAAATATGTAGTATGAATAATTAAATAATTGAATAACATTCAACAAAATAAAGTGCATAAAACACAAAAGTCCATAAGTGAGAAAAAAAGGTGTAGTAATCAAAGAAGAGTTCGCTTGTGCAGTGTGTCTTCAATCAATATAACAAGTGATGATGTGATCCCTTCACCATTGAGCAAGATGGACTCTCACCTCAGATAATGGACCCCTGATATATCAGACAGGTCAGAAAACGCATGTTCCCATCAAGGGTAAATCATAAAATTCAGCAGACAAAACAGGACAGCCGCTTTTAAACCAATACACTGATAGTGAACCAATAGGGAACAAGGTTATGTGCAAGACAAGTACCCGGGGGCACACGCATCAAGCGTGACCCCGGAAGATAGATCTACGCACAATAGTGTTATAAGAGAGAGAGGAAATATGTTTAAAACCACAATATGAGGGAGAAACAAAGGGATGTGCCCAAATTATGCCTACTAAATGACAATGTACACTACTCCTCTAGTTGCCCCACACGGAGCATATGAAAAACCTAAAAAAACATATATTAAATTGCCAAAGAAAGTAATGCAATATTTTGGCACTGAAGTGGGGACACATATGTGTCTCTCACCTCATCAGTGCAACACTGCTGGCAATAAATAACATAAAATATAAAACCACATAGCCGCTGACACCATCAGCAAGCCACACTGATCCGTGCATGGAAAAATAAAAATAAATATAAAAATAAAAATCATAATAATCATAAACATAAAAATAAATATAAAAATACTAGTAGAATTACTACCGTATACTAACTATACTAACTCAAACTCTTGGGATTCTGGGAATGTACCAATTTGAAGTGGCGAGACACATTGTGAGTCTTAAGACCCTTCTTAATATTGTTCACATGTTCACCTAACCCAGTGTTTCTCAAATCCAGTCCTCAGGCCCCCCCAACAGGTCATGTTTTCAGGATTTCCCTCAGATGAAACGGCTGTGGTAATTGCTAAGGCAGTGAAACTGATCAAATCACCTGTGAAAAATAATGGAAAACCTGAAAACATGACCTGTTGGGGGGGCCTGAGGACTGGATTTGAGAAACACTGACCTAACCTCACATGTAGGGGCCTGGACGTCCTACCGATGTATTGGAGACCACATCCACATTGTAACATATATACCACCCCTACAGTGGAGCAGGTGATGAGTTGATCAATCTTATACTCCCTATTGTTACTGGTGGCGATGAAAGATTTTCTCTTTTTTATGTTGCACCTGGAATGTTTGCATGCTGTACACCTACCACACGCATAAAAACCAGATAGAAAAGAGAAAAGCCTACTTTCAGTTTGCACAGGAGGATCAATAACACTAGGTGCTATCTGATCACGTAACGAAGGAGCCTTTTTATATATAAAGGAGGGACGTGCGGGTAAGAGAGGTCCTAACACCCGATCTTGTTTCAATATGAACCAGTTTTTAGCAACCACTTTTTCAAATTTCTTGTGCTGTACATTATAATCCAAAACCATTCTGAAGTTAACCCCTTCAACTGTTGGTTCTTTTACCTTATCTCCAACTAAAAGAGATCTATCCAACTGTTGGACTAGAGCCCCTTCATGATCAAGGGCAGATCTATCATATCCTTTTTCCTGAAATTTAGAGGATAAAGTTTGGGCCTGAAGCGTAAAATCATCCACATGGGAACAATTCCGCCTCAGTCTTACATACTGTCCTCTGGGGATGTTGCATAACCAAGACTTATGGTGGCAACTCCCCAGAGGAATGTACGAATTCCGATCAGTTGGTTTGAAATGATTTTTTTAATAACAACCCATCATTAGCTTTAGTAATCTCCAGGTCCAAGAACACCATCCGTTCCTGACTGATGTTCCAGGACAACTGGATGTTCTTATCATTGGCGTTCATAGTCCCAATAAATTTATCCAAACCAGCCCGATCACCTTCCCATACCATGATCAAGTCATCAATAAATCTTTTGTAGCAGATTAGTTCGTGGGGGCAGTTACGAAAAACAACATCCTCCTCCCAGTGGGCCATAAATAAATTGGCCACACTGGGAGCGAACCTAGCCCCCATGGCAACCCCCCTTGTTTGTAAATAAAACTGGTGGTTGAACCAAAAATAATTTCTGGTCAAACAAAAGTCTAAACATTTATGAAGAAACTTTTTATGGCACTCAGAGAGATCGGAAAATGTGGACATGGCCCACTGGACTGAAGCCTGCGCATCATTGTGCCCTATGATAGTATAAAGGGAGCCAACGTCAGCAGTTACAAGGAAGCAAGATGCCGAACACTCTAATGATTCAAGAATTTGAATAATGTGTTTGGTGTCTTTAAGGAATGCCTTCGTTTTCAACACCAGGGGCTGTAGGAAAGTGTCAATGTACTGACCCACCCTCGATGAGATGGAGTCAATACCATTAACTATAGGCCTGCCGGGAGGGTTAACACAATCCTTATGTATTTTCGGCAGGCTATATATAATGGGGGTTCTGCAAAACAATGGATCAAGATAAAGTCCCTCCTTTTTATTAAGAATATTCTAATTTTTTCCTTCTTCTATTAACCAATGTAATTCATCCTTATACTGCAACATAGGGTCTTTATTCAAAATTTGGTATGTGTCAGTATCACTGACAAGTCTGTTCATTTCAGACATATAATAAGTCTTATTTAAAATAACCAACCCCCCTCCCTTATCAGCGGGGCGTATAATGATGTCACCCCTACTCTTTAGGGACTCCACTTCCAATTTGATATACTGGGGGTCCTTCACTTTACGTACTTTAAGAGTGTCTAGATCATTTATTACAAGATTTTTAAAAACCTCCAGAAACTTATTATCAGTGTTTAAGGGGTTGAACGTAGATTTGTTACGGAGATTAGAATGTTGATTTTCAAATGTTTTAACCTGTTTAACCGGATTAGATAAAAAATATTTCTTCATATTCCGATTCCTAATGAACTTCTGAATATTAACATAGGTATGAAATTTATTTAAATTCCTAACAGGAGCAAATTTTAAACCCCTATCTAAAACTTTTAGTTCATTGTCACTTAATGAGCATCCACTTAGATTATAGATACCAGCTCCTACTGGGGTTTTTGTCTTTTGAATTCTCCTACCCCCTCTCCTTCCTCTCTCTCTTTTCTTTTTCGAACCTGACTGCCTGACCGAGGGGTTCCGTAGGGTTGCTGTTTCCACCACTCCTGATGGATTGGTGGTGGTACATAAGGTGAGTTGATGGGTTGGTGGATAGGTGGTTGCACGTAGGGACCCCTCCCGGGTCCACTCTGTGCGCCCGAAAAATCCCCTCCCTCACCAGCTCCACCATATTGTAATGGCGCAAATCTATTAGACACAGGTAAGGAGTACCTAGGTGGACCACCATAAGGAGCCCCCTGGTGGGAACCATGTTCATACTGGTATCCTCCCTGTCTACTTGGGGAATAGTAGCCATAATAGTACTGGGAGTCATTACCAGGGACTTCCCTAGGACCCCAATTCCTATCATAATTACCATTACCTCTGCCCCTTTTTTTCCCATAGTTGTTACGGGATCCCCTTCCATGCGTACCACCCCTAGGGGCATCACTCCTATTGTTAGTTGGCCCAGATTGAGGATACTCTGGGGTGGGGGTGGCTTGAGAACCAGAAGGGGGTAAGGAGGTTGTGACATCAACCTCAATAGGAACATTATGAGAGATATCTCCCTCAGATTGGTTCATCTTCTGCCATTTGAACACATTCCCTCCATTAAAATCATCAGAGTCTCTCATAAATGTTTTCTTTTTCTTATTTTGGACCTCAAGGTCCCACTTGGTAACCTTATCCCTTAATTCGGCAGAGAGTCTAATGAAATCAGGAGTATCTTTAAACGATTCAATGGAACTCCTGATATCATTTATCTGGGATTCTAAAATGGTCATTTTCCTTTGTTTTCGTTTCAACAAAAAATCCATCAGTTCCAAACCTTTATCTAAGAAAAAACCTTCCCATTCCAACATGGAGTCTCTATCGAGAAGTCCGTCATTGGGGGGAACATCCCATCTCAAACGATGGGGTATTAGTATTATTTTTCGCTTCATGGGTAATAGGGCCAGATCTGATGTTTGATCCATCCGCTAACCATATGGAAAGTTGACGTTGCTTGGGCATCGACGGTATATTGTGTTGAAGAATGAGAGCATGATCGATGAAGCAGCTGCAGGTGCCAGAATCAACTATAGCCTGGACCTGGAGTGTTCCTTCTGGAAGCTGTAAGTAAATGGGAACAGCGATTTTGTCAAAGGCAATGCATTGGGTTCATGAGGCGAAGGGTTGAACTTGCGGGTCTTGTTCGGGCACGTATTTGCATAATGACCAGCTTCTCCACAATAGAGACAGAGATTGTTCTAGCGTGGACATTGCTTTTCTTCCTTAGATAATGGTGAACGAAGCAAGCCTATTTGCATTGGCTCTGGGGCTTCAGAGGTGGTAGCAGGTACATGAGATGTAGGAATGGGAGGATGATTCGGGACTTAGGCAACATCCATGTGTGACAAATTTGACTGATTCTCTCAGATCTCCGTTCCCTTAGGCAACGATCTATTTGAATCGATACTTGGATCAGGTCCTCCTAAGAACTGGGAACATTAACATTAGCATTAACACTAGTCAAATGGCAAGAAATGATCCCATGGCTCTGGGCATTTCCAGACAATCTGTAGAGGATTTTGCAGATATAGTTTTTGAAAAAAATTGCAAGGAGATTAAAGAAGGTAGGATGGAAGGTCCCGTTAGTTCCCCACCGTTTCTTAAAGAAAAAAAACTCTTTTAGATTAATACATCATCTGTCATTCCCTAAAGGGCAATCACTTAATGACCAAATTGATGATACCCTTGCATCAGTTACTTATGCTTCTTTTGAAGACACTCTAAAAAAGCTTAGTTGTTTAGGAAAAGGAGCTCTCATGACAAAGGCTGATGTTAAATCAACCTTTCGCCTTCTACCAATTAATCACTTATGCTTTTATTGTTTAGGTTTTTTCTTTCAAGGTCATTTTTATTTCTATAAATGTTTACCGATGGGGTGCTCACTGTCTTGTTTTTATTTTGAATAATTTTCTTCTTTTTTAGATTGGCTGTTAGTACAGAATCCGGTTCCAAATTTATAACACATAAGACAATTTTTTATTTTTAGGCCCTGCCAATTCTTCTGACTGTTTTTTATTATTAATTTTTTTTTTTAAATGTGTTCTTTTGTATTCCTTTGGCATTTGAAAAGATGGCTTGGCCCTCAACTTTTCTGGAGTTCTTGGGTATCATTATCGATACTAATTTAATGGAGTTTCAGCTATCTGAAGAAAAGGTAAACAAGCTCAGGGCTTTGTTATTGGTTATGATTCGCAAAAAAAGTGTTTAAAAGAAATGCAGCCACTACTAGGTCTTTTGGTTTTTGCATCTAGGATCATGCCAATTGGCAAAGTGTTCTCTAGAAGATTATATCTAGCAATTTCTAGTTTAAAATCCCCCTTTGCTCATTTTAGAGTTACACATGATATGAGGAAAGATCTATTAGTATGTCTGCAATTTCTTACATATCTTAACCGTAGGGCTATGTGTAAAGAGGAATTTATTTTGGACAAAGACTTTCTTCTATTCACTGACTCCGCTGGGTTCTGTGGTTTTGCTGCAGTTTGACGGTTCAATTTTTTGTGCTGAACATTTGAATCCCAGCTGGCAGGGGAAGGGTTATTTGAAAAACATAGTTCTTTTAGAAATATTTCCAATTATTGTGGTTTTGGAGATTTGGGGTCATTATTTTAAAAATAAGAGAATATTGGTCAGAACGGATAATAAGGGAGTTATGTATGCTATTAATTGCTTAACATCAAAGTCTCTACCGGTCATTGTCCTTTTGCGCCATATGATCTTCAAATATCTAAATTTGAATATTTGGTTGAAAGCGATTCATGTGGCTGGGAAGAACAATGACTTGGCGGACTCATTATCTCGCCTACAGATGGATCGTTTCTTCCAGCTGTTTTCGGATACTGACCAAGTGGGAATACCATGTCCCCCCAAATTATGGGACCTATTTTGAGGTCCATATCTGAGTGTAGTAAGAATTCTGTGGTGCCTTCAACCTGGGCTGGATATGAATCGGCCTGGTTAGTATGGCTTTCTTTTTTGAATTCTATACAAGATCCCACGGTTTAATTTTCTGAAGGTTTAGTTTTGCTATTTTTGAATTTTTTATTTACTAAGCAATATTCATGGTGATACGTACAGAAGACCTTGTCTGGAGTTTCATTCTTTCTTAAAATTAATCATTTATTTTCTTCTTTACAATATTTTTCTGTTAAACAAAAAGCTTGTTTAACTGAAAAATATTGTAAACAAGAAGGTAAATTAAGGATATGAGAATAATTATTTTAAATCGGATCCACGTAAACCTATTATTCCAGATATTTTTGGTAAACTTTGTTCGGTTACTGGGCAGATTTGTTTTTCTTCATTTGAGTCAGTGCTTTTTGGAGCGGCATTTTCTGTTACATTTTTTGCTGCGCTTAGAAATTCTGAGCTCATTTTTAGTCAAGCTTCTGATATTATTATTTCCAATGGTAAAAATATATATTAGTCGGTCAAAAACCGATCAACTGGGAAAAGGTAATTGGATCAATCTATATGCTTGTAGTGGCTCTCCCATTTGCCCAGTAAAATTATTGAAGCATTATTTACGTATTAGACCTTTAGCGGGTTCAGGGTTTTTTGTACATGAATCAGGTTCCCCTCTTACTAAATACCAATTCATACGCTTCTTTAAAAATTGCTTAAAACTTTGGAATTTACAATATTCTGATCTCGCATTTCATTTGTTTTGAATTGGGGTGGCTACTGAATTATCAAGGTTAGGGTTAGATGCTAACATAATAAAGAAAGTAGGTAGATGGAAGTCTGACAGCTATTTGTTATACATTCATCCTAAACATTCTGTTGTTGCAGGTAAATGTCGGGTAATATGTATTATTGGGCATTCCTACATCTTTTGGTCACAGCAGAGAGCTAAGAAAAGAGTTTATACTGAAAATTTAGGTTTGGATCCAGAGAAACGTAGGGATTTTTGGAGTGGTAGGAGAGGTATGGTGTGGGTGGATTTAATTTTAGAAATAGGTAAGCTACGCCATCGTTTTCCCCCATCAGATTTATTAATTGTACATCTTAGGGGAAATGATATTGGAAGACGAAAAACTTTAGATATAATTTTCAGAATTGGGGACGATTTACACATAATTCAGTTGTCTTTGCCTCACGCTGTTATAGTTTTCTCCGAGGTAGTACAAAGGCTTTCTCCTCCTTCAATGCACCCCTTGGAAATTTGAAAAAGGGTGAATAGAGCAGTGGCTAAATTACTTGAAGGTTTAGGTATTTTATCATTCAGGCATGTAAAGTTAGAGGGAGGTATTAAAGGTTTGTATAGAAAGGATGGGATTCATTTATCTGAAATTGAGTCGGATATTTTTAATGCAGACTTGAATTCTTGTGTTGAAATGGCCACGGTGCAGGGTTCTGTGGACAGGTGGGTTTAGATCACCTGTCTTTCGGAAAGTTAGTCTGGAATATATTATATGCAGCCTGAGTCATAGTGGCTTGGTTGTTTAAAGTTTATATATTTTGTTATTTTATGATGAATTAATCTATTGTTTTTTAAACCAATAATAAACAGCCACGGCCTTATTAAATCCAACACTTCGTGTTTTTTCATTTTAAAGTTAACCACTTGCCAACCAGCCGCTGTCATTATACTGCGGCAGGGCGGCTCGATCCCACGAACCATAATAGCTGTAATAGCTCCTTAAAGCCGCATAGCTGGTGATTATACCCATTGTGGGGGTGCCAATGCTCATGGCCAGTGGCCGTGATGACTGCTGGCCACATGCGATTGCGGGCACAAGAGGCAGAGTAGGAATGTGTGTAAACGCACAAATCCCTGTTCTGTGAGGAGAGGAGAGGCAGATTGTGAGTTCTTAATAGTTAGGAACCACAATCTGTCATCTCCTATAGTCAGTCTCCTCCCCCCACAGTTAGAACACAAAGTCAGGGAACACAGTTAATCAGTAATCAGTGCATTTTTATAGCACTGATCGCTGTATTATTGTCAATGGTTTTCAAAAATGTGTTAAAAGTGTCCGATGTGTCTGCCATAATGACGCAGTCTCGATAAAAATCGCAGCTCACCACCATTCCTAGTAAATAATAATAAAAATGCCATAAATCTGTCACCTATTTTGTAGAAGCTATAACTTTTGTGCAAACCAATCAATATACGCTTAATACGCTTATTAACAAAAATATGTAGGCAGTTTCAATTCACCCTTTTCCTCATGGGAGAGCGGCAGGAATGGGCAGCTTTGAGTTCCCCCTGGGAGCTTGTGGCTCTCAGGTGAATCGCCTGGGTACTCACAAGGCTTGGGAGAAGAATACAGGTGAATACAGGTGACCTCTCCCAGGTCTAGTGTACCAGCCCAGCCTGGAAAACTGAATAAATCTGGACCCTCACAAGGGCTATAAAAAAGAGGTTTCTGTCCCATGAGGCTCAGCCGCCTCAGAAGATGGATCTGTGGTGTTCCCCGACCCCCCCCCCCCCCCCTTATGTCACGGCTGTAGTTATATGGTGGTGTCACCTTTGTAAACAAAAACAAAAAAAACATCTAATGGGGGACTAATATGTAGAAAGTAATAAAGTTTGCAGATGTTATATTGGTGATTCTCTTGTGTGGAAAGTTATTGTGTAGAAAGTTTTTGAATCTGGAATATATTTTATGCAGCCTGAGTCGAAGTGGCTAGGTTGTTTAAAGTTTATATATTTGGTTATTTTATGGTGAATTAATCTATTGTTTTTTTAAACCAATAATAACCTGCCATGGCCTTATTAAATCCAACACTTTATTTTAAAGTTAAGTTTGTTATTTAGGGTTTCCTGCTTGCTGTTCCATGTATGGTTCATGCATATTCTTAGCACCCAAGTGCAACTTTACATTAACCAACATTAAACCTAATTTACCACTTAGTTGCCCAATTAGTGCATTGACAAGGTACCAAAAGGAAGCGCCACCTAAGTGCAATAAATTTAGTTTGGTTTAATGACACAACAGGTAATGCACTTACAGGAAGGAGATTAAAAACAGGCTCATCTTTGTGCTTGTGGCACGTGGTGCAGTCCGGTCTGGTCCCTAGTCCATCCTATTCCACAGGAAGGCAGTGATGGGGGACGAGGTGTTCAGTCCTTTTCCTGTGGCCTCCAAGTCTGCTAAGTGTGGCGTAGAACACAGGTGGAACGCAGGTGACGACGGAAGAGGAACCAGAAGAAGCAACAAGGAGAGGGGAGTTTGGAAAGAACAAACAGGCTATGCGCTCGGAGTCTACTGCCCCTTCTACAGGCCTATATTTTCTAACACCCTAGAGAATAATATGGCGGTCATTGCAATACTTTCTGTCACACTGTATTTGCTCACCGGTCCTGCAAGCACACTTTTTTGGGAAAAAAATACACCTTTTTGAAATAAAAAACTAGACAACAGTGAAGTTAGCCCATTTTTTTTACACCGAGTAAATTGATAGCCAACATGTTACGTTTCAAAATTGCTTCCGCTCGTAGAATGACAACAAACTTTTATCCTTAAAAATTTCCATAAGTGACATTTAAAAAATTCTACAGGTTGTATGTTTTGAGCTACAGAGGAGGTCTAGGGCTAGTATAATTGCTCTCGCTCTAAAGATCATGGTAATACCTCACATGTGTGGTTTTAACATCGTTTTCATATGCAGTGCTACTCACGTATTCCTATTTACCCTTTAATTTTTATTAATAAACAAGTGTGATTTGATTGTACTTCTGTCTCAGTCTGTTTCATGGTTTCTGACAGGGACGTTTTGACGTTGCTTCCGCCGTGCAATGGAATGGAGTCGGGTGTGGGCCATCTTCCCCTGACTCAGCCCCATACCACAGACGGGACAGGATCCGATCACTTATAGGAGCTGACAGCAGCGGCGGAGGGCCCCCGGAGTGTGGTGGGAGTGGGAGGCCCCTTTTCCCACCACCGATAAAAGTGATCTTGCGGCGAATCCGCCACTGAGACCACTTTTATCTGAAAGACTTCCTCAGGAACAATGGAATCATCTGTTTGGAATTGCCTGCTCATCTGCATGGCCATGATCTGGTGAACATTCCAACCCACCTGACACTCTTGGTTCAGACATCCTTGTTTCACTGTAGAGCAATAAATCAGACAACTCTGTGTATTTATGTTCTTAAAATATTTAATTGAATAAATTAAAGGAAATTATGTCACAAAAGGAGGTAATAGATCTGCTGATTTCTAAGCACAGCACTCAGCAAAATAATTCCTCCAAAGGGCACAAGACAAATAGTAACAATGACAGTAATATATACACACTTTCTTAAGAAATAATGTTACCCCCTAACGGAATGTTTCAGCTAACTAGCTACTGACACTCTGTAGAAGATGGAATCTAGCCAGCCTATGCTGCTATCCTAAGGAGAGAGAGCGCAGATCTAAGATGATAGTATAGTGGCCTTTCTATCAGTAATGGCAAAAAAGTCCAAGTTGCAGATCTGATATTCTTCAGCGGTACGTAGGAGCTTGTTAACTATAATTTGATAAAGTGTAGTGGGAAACAATAGCTTTCTTTTAGGTAAGAAAGCTAAAGATGCCTAAGCACAGTATTCAAATAGATTCAGTAAAGTATCCAGAGAAGTGTAGGTATGTGGGTAAAAATACTAGTCAGAGTTCAAGCCAACCTTTAAATATCCCCTAGAAAGACAAGTTCCTCTGTCAAATGTCAGGGTTTCCAGAATGGAGGGCAGGCATCGTTTTTTTTTTACCGCTGAATCTTCTCCTGAAATTATTCTTTCCCAACCCCTACAGACACTAACCCATTGGTCAATCATTTTTAGCGTGTTGCCACCAGAACATTTTCATATGTTTATCTTTAACTGCTAAGTAACTTTTTCATCTCCACTACAGCAAATCAGAACAAAAGTCACTGTGTTATGACTTGGTTCTGTCTGCTCCATCTTTTTACTATAACTGCATTAAAGTTTTTCATAGGCAAATAAGTATTTCACATTTGGGACATTACAGTCAGGGCTAGACAGAGGGGTATCAGTTTGACATAGTTGACTAGCTTGAACATACATTACAATATCCAGTATGTTAACCAAAAAGGCCTTTTTTTTTTTTTTTTGCAAAATGTTTTTCAGAAATATGAAAGGGTTATAGGAGTGTGCAAAGGGTTACTTCTACATTTTCAGTATTAGCATGTGATCACATCTCTTTAGCATCTTATGTGGTTTCATAGATGTGTGCAAGGGATGTGCCAGGTGTGCCTGGGCTCACCCTAATCACTCTGTATGGTGCTGATTCCCCCTATGTGGCACCCCCCCCCCCCAACCGCAGTTCTGCTGGCTTCCCTACTTTCCCTCCAGCTGCTGCAGGGGTTGTTCCAGGATGGAGTGGGAGAAGGGGCTGACCAATATGTCCTTTACTGGCCCCTTCCTTTCCTTAAATGAACACAGCGAACACACTCACTCAATGTGTCCATTCATAACTGAAGCATAGTGAACTGTGTTTGCTATGCTTCCATTTGTGAATGAACAGGAAGACACTCAGCACAGAGCAATTTCCATTCATTCAAAGGCAGGTATGTTTGAGCTTTGGGGTGCACACCCTAATGCAATAGGATGTGCACACCTATCTGTGGTTTATGTATGTAAGCTATTTGGATTTGAGCACACACTCATCTCTCTTGTATAGTGCAAGTCAGTGACGTGACCTGAGTTGGCAGCTTCCTTTAAATGTATCTGTCTGCCCCATATTGACATTACATACATTAAATATGCTATAATCCAATAAATATTTGAAATTTTGCACAGTGAAGAAAGGATTGGTCAGAGAGGAACTACTTTAATGCAGTTGGCCAGTTTGACCATGTATTGCAATATATGTAAACAAAAAAAATTATTAGTAGTGTACAGATGGAATCACACTTGTAAAAAGGATGAAAATAATAAAAATTTAATAGGCCAATAAATCAAAAAATTATTTAATTTACTTTAGGTCAATTAGCAGCAACAGCACTTTCAGAAAGCCAATTTCCACAATACCATCATTGACTGTCAAGCCTGGATTCAAGACAAAGGTAAAGAGGGAGAAATGTGTTCCTGAAAAAAAAATCCACACCCACAAAAACAAAGGAACACTGGGGCACATTTATGTCCCAAAGTACCTTATTCCAGGTTATAAAAAGATAGACACAAGGCAGATATAAAAGACACAGAGTAATGCATTTCTGCAACAATAATACATCATTAAATATATTTTAAATGCAGATAGGACAATTACATTTTGACCTGGTATCAGCCTCTTGAAGTCCATGTATAGCAGATCAGGAGTGTGAGAAACAAGCAGTACAAGGAGCCAATCAGTTCATGTACTGACAAGAAGCATGCTGATAGAAAGAGAAAGCAGAGTGACAGAGAGATAAGCTCATCACTGTGCTACTTTTCATTTTACAAGCTGGGGTGGAACCAGGATGATCTAGTCTCAGAGGAAACTGGTTAAATGATACTGCCCATCAAAATGAGGACATCTATTGGCAGAAAAATACTGCAAGGAAAATCTCTGGGTTTAAGCCAGATAGATCAGTGAACACTGGTTTTATCACCTTCTATGGACTATTCATGTTTATGTAGGTCACCTAGGTCACCTCTTCCTGTCAGAATGTCCCTTGCTAATACCAAGTCAGTTTCTGCTGCATACACTTGCTGCATTTAAATAGATGTATACATTTTCAATGAGCACATATAACTTGATTAGAGTAGTACTTGATATATTTTTTTATATATATCAGCTTTAATGAAAGAAAATATTAATCATATTACTTTCCTGCTATTACAACTATCTAGCAAGAAAAGAAAGAAAAATGGGAGAAATACAGCGGAATACTAAGCTAATCACCCAAGACTGCTTCAAATTATTTCTGATGATTTAACCACGAGGGTCCCATTTACTGTAAGCAAAGGATTAGGTGAGCCTGAAATAATAAGATGAAAACAGTTTATGGTTACCATCATTTTTAGAAACCTTGGAAACAAGCAGGCAACCAATGACAAATGTTTAGCATTACACGTATGAGCCTTTTGAACTTGGACAATCAACTGGGGAGAACTCTTACAATTTTTAATAAAACCTGGAAAGGAAAAATATCACACAAATTGAGTCCTACTAATAATAAAATGCTTCCAGAAAAACTACAGTTCCCAAGCACAATGCCTAATTGCCACAGCTATGATTATCCTTTGTTAATTTGAGGGTTATCCATATTTCCTGTCTATCACCTGGAAATCTGCTCTATACCAAGTGATAATGCATCACACATCTCCAGAAGACAATAATAGGGTATTCTCTATTTGGAAATATGCTATATGGTGCCACTAAATAATCAAGATAGTATGTGTAATTTTCTGATCCATCAGTGAATATTGAAATGAGAACACTTTAATGGTTAAAATCCTTAAATCCCACCCAAAACCAAATACACCATTTTTATTATAATTATTATTATTATTCATTTTGCATAGGATTTATATAGTACCAACAGGTTGCACAGCACTTCACAAAATTAAGACAGACAATAGAGTTACAATACAATTCAATTCAAGAGGAATCAAAGAGTCCTACTCATTAGAGCTTACAATCTAAAAAGGTGGGTCAAATAATTTAACTATAAGAGGGATGAGCTGATAGAGAAATAAACGTTTAGTTGTCAGGTGGAGGCAGTATAGGCCTCTCTAAAGAGATGGGTTTTCAGAGATTGCCTAAAGGTAGACAGAACGGGAAATTGTCGGATAGATTAGGGTAAGGAGTTCCAGAGGATAGGAGAGGCTCTGAAGAAGTCCTGGAGGTGTGCATGGGAGGAGGTGATGAAGCAGCTAGAGAGTAGGGGGTCTTGTTTTTTTATGTTTAATAATAACAAACATGTTATTGTAATAGGATGAGTAGTTACAGAGAGTAGGGGGTCTTATTTTTTTATGTTTAATAATAACAAACATGTTATACTTACCTGCTCTGAGCAGTGGTTTTGCACAGAACAGCCCAGATCCTACTCTTCTCAGGTCCCTCGCTGGCGCTCATGGCCCCTCCCTGCTGCCAAGTGCTCCCAAAGCAAGCAGCTTGCTATGGGGGACACCCGAGCCGAGCTACTGCTCTGTGTGTCTATTTAGACGTGGAGCCACAGTTTGGCCCGCCACCTCTCTCTCATCATTGGCTAACAGATTTTGATTGACAAAAGCAGACATTAAGAAAAAAAAATGCTTTTAAAACCACTTTGAGGGGAGTGAATAAAATGGTTTGTTTGGTATTTTGAGATAAGGTTAGTGATGTAGCCTGGGGAAGAGTTGTGTATGGCTTTGTAAATTGTTATTAGTATTTTTAATGTTATTCATTAGGTGGGGGGAAGCCAATGGAGGGATCAGCAGAGAAGAGTAGTAGACACTGAATAGTTGGTAAATTGGATTAGCATGCATGATGGGCTAAAGGGGGGGGGGTGTTGCCTATTGCCTATCTAAGAGTAAGCCAATGAGGAGGGAGTTGCAGTAGTCAATGCGAGAGATAACCAGGGAGTGAATTAGAAGCATTCTGGTCTAATTGGTTAAGAAGGCACATATTTTAGAGATGTTAAATGTGGGACCGAAAGGAGAGTGGAGTCCAGGATTACACACAGTACCCTGGCATGTGGGGGTGGATGGTTCAATGTACCATTAATCTCGACAGAGAAGTCAGGGGAAGGGGTACCCTGTGAGGGAGAAAATAATATGAGCTCATTATCAGTATCAGTCCTAGCAAGCAGCTATTAGAGTGTAGCTATTAGAGTAGATTATAAACAATTAACTTTTATTATTCTATCTCTTTTAGTCAGTTTAATATATCAATGGAAGCATTTTGATGTTTCTGTTCAATAAGTACAGAAATAAACATATTGGTCTTGTTAGAGCTGTTCTGTGTCTTCTGCACACTTCATTTGTTGTTTCAATAAATACTGCTATTTCTTAGCTTAAGCTGGCCATAGATGGATATCATTTTAAATGAAAATGTTTAGGAAAAGTCTTAGGAAAATGTGTATTAAAATTCTAAAAATCTTCAAATGAAAAACACACTGTTAGAATCTATTTGTCCATGAAATATTCAAGAACATCTAAAAGCATAAAGTGGAACTGAGATATCGATATAGAAATACAGTTTGCTCAGTACTGCAGTGTACAATGCATATATGGACTTTAAATCAAAAGAATTATTACACTGTAAATAATGCAGAAAAAACCCTGTAAGAATTAAATAGCTAGGGAGTGAAGATGGACATAGGATGGCAGCCAATTGCAGTTCATAAAAGATAAAGGGCATCTAAAGAGGGTGTGTAAAGGTAAAGGGCAGGTGTAATAAGACAATGCACCAAATGTGTAGACATCATGTCCGCACATTGGTGTCATATTGCCGTACATATATTCCTACACAAGACCCTCCAACAGTGGCCCCTCGGCCGGCGCGGCATCCGGTATCACCGTGATGATAACGCAATGACATCGGACGTCGACACAGGCCGCCAACACACCATATATTTAAAAATGGACAAAATGTATAACTAAATAGTAAGCTATAATACTACATCTGATGCTGGATAAGAAGGACGTGGGATCACCATCCATATATTTTATGCAATTTAGGAATAGCAACAAAATCTGCAAAGAAAAAGAGGAACAGAGATAACATTAGAACATGGAAAGCCATGAACGTGGGCAATATTGTAACAACAGAACAACAGTATCATTATAGAAGCAAACAATTTTCAATAAATATGGTATTGTCTGTTTTAACCAGACCAAGGGTAACATCAAAACAGATATAAGATGAGAGTAAGAAAAAATGAAGAAGAGAAGAGAAAGAGGACGAAAAAAAAAACAAGATGCAAAAATACAGAAACTCTGAAAATGAACCTAGAATTCCTTGCCGAAACCTCCTGATGAGAAGCCTGGCAAAAAGGGTTTTAGATTAAACGCCTCATTGAGGCCAGACGGAAAAGTGGCCTTTAAATTAGATATCCACCAAAGCTCTAGCTGCAGGAGATATTTATCTAAATCTCCGCCGCGGGGGCTTGGGTATACTCGGTCCAGTACTAGAACAGACACTGTTGGACATACCCCACCAATGCGTCTGGGCTACGTGTCTGCCTAATGTGAGATCAGGGTTGGCAGTTTGCATAGCCCTGATATGGTGAAATAGTCTCTGCCATAATTTTTGTACAGTTTTGTGAATTTTCAGTAATGCGTAGAAAGTCACCAATTTTGAATAGGGAGTGTGGATAAAGTCCCAGGTTTGTTTTGAAACGATCTTATTGGAGAAAGCCTCATCCACAAACAAGTAAAACCTTTTGTTAAACGCCTCAACAATATCAGAGCCCACTGGACGGTACCAACGATTACGCAAGATATTGGTACACATTTTCCTATACGGGTCATTGTCCAAAAGGACAATGTTGCCTCCTTTGTCACTTGGGGAAAATATATGTCTAAATATATAACTCACGCTGAGGAAAAACAAAATCAAACGGAAATGAAGCTGCTATACACAAAGTGCTACACACTTAATAAAAGAAGTAATACAGCGCTTAACAAACATGTGTCCATATAAGTGAAAACAAATAAACAAAACATCCCCACTCACTGGATCATGATGACACCCAGCTTTGCAGTCTGGGAGTCAAAATAGACCTGTAACGGTATCCACTGGGAATTATTGGATGGCAGGATTGGCTGATGAAAATTAGGAAATGAACGATGCTTCCACATTAATTCTCAATCATGAGAAAAACAGGTACCCATAGAGAAAAGAAAGGGACCAATAGTGATGTATGCTATGAAAAGGGATTTATTGCACATAAAAGGGCATACTTACAAACGTAGTTAAAACTAGGCATTGGAAACGGTACAAAAACTGCAGCAAATGCGTTATCGGCGTTCCACGAAACCAGAAGTGATGTCAAAACTGGAAGTCCTCTGGAGAGATTAATGACATTTAATTGTGAGGAGGGAAGTGATGAATCTACGGAGGAATCGGATGTGGTGATACAATGGGATTCCCCTGTTTTTTTGGAAAAAATATCACTGGAATTTTGGGTATAACAGATGGTTGAAGTGGGGTGGTTTCGGCCACTACTTGTGTGGCCGCACTGGCGCTAATTGTTGGCGCTACAGCGTCTGACGCCCTCATTGGTGACTTATTGGTGACCTATGTCATTGGTGACATAGAGGATGAATCAGATACATCTGAATGTCTGTGGTATTGTGCTTTCCATGCACGCTTCCCCCCTTGGTGGTTCCTGTGAGCTCTGACTTGCAACCCTGTGGGAGTGGAAATTGTTATGGCCTCCAATACAGATACTGTACATTTAATACTAAATTCTTGATATACTTTAGTCAGTAGCATGATCCTAGTGATTGGGGCAACATTCTGTCTGCCCCTACCCCATGCTATACAACCTAGTGGATTTTTGGAAGTGGGACACCATCCATTTGCAATGATGCTGTGTATCATCTCTTTTTAAAAAAAGGAACATGTGATTTGTGAGTATTTATTTGTATCAACATTACATGTATCTGCCTTTCTGAAAACAAGTGTTACATGCTATATTACTGTTTAAGTATTGCCTGTTTATTTATACATATATACTTCTCTTGATAGAAATATATCAGCAAGCTCTTATCCAACCCCTGAAGAAGGAAGTAGATATTCTACAAAAAGCAAAAACTAATTTTTGTGGTTTCCGAAACATGTAGGGTTTTTTCTGCATTATTTACAGTGTAATAATTATTTTGATTTAAAGTCCATTTATGCATTGTACACTGCAGTATTGAGCAAACTGTATTTCTGTATTGATATCTCAGTTCCACGTTATGCTTTTAGATGTCCATATTGTTATCTACTAAAAAAAAATATACATATTTTTATACTTTTGTATTTTTCTGACTATCCTGTTCATGGTCTCTTGCTCGTATTATCCCTTGGGGCATTCTCCTATTTCCAAAGACTTTATGTTTTAGATATCTGAGAGTAGTTGAGTACCTTAACAAGACATTGGGAGGGCTGGCTATACCCAATCCACATAAATGTCAGAAGTTTATATTTGTGTAGAAGCATGAGGCATGCAGCATGGCACTGCATAGGTTAATGTATGACCTCTGTCTGAAGTCTGAGAACTGATGCTTCCTGTGATGAATACATATTCCACAATCCCTGAGTCTCTCAGTCTAGTGCTGATTCAGGTAAGAGCTATACAGTCATTAGATCTGACACGGACACAAGCAAAAAGAGCATTCACAGATACACAAAGCTCACCATGCTGCTGTAAGATGTATTTTTTTATTATTACATTAGCACTCCCACATTTGTAATTGAACACAGAGTGGATAGCATCACGTGTATTGGATACTGTGTGACCTGGGACAGGACGTTGTCTTGTCCTTTTGATGAGTAGGGACAGGCACGCTGTAGCAAACCATGGACATAGGGGAAGTGATCAGCTATGGCACTACAAACTACAGCTACAACATGTTAGACTATCATTACAGGGTAAGGCAAACAGGCACCACAGGTAATATAACTACACTAATACAATAAAAACATTGTAAGATATGCAATATTAAGGGAGAGCTTGAAACTTGCTAAGGATTATAACTTTTTACTATGAAGTGCTTGTTTAACTCAGCCATTCATTTAATATGTACCCAATGTGTTACTGTATAAATAATTGACCGTTGTCAAATCCCATCCCTCTGTACTGTTGGCTTCATTTTCCTGTATAAAGGCATAGTGGAGGACAGCTGTGGCAAGTTAAGTCAGCAAGCAGATGTTTAGGTAGTGTTTGGATAATGCTTGACCACAGACAAAGAGAAGTTATTAGGTAGTGGGTAAGTCAAGGGTTAGCTCAATGATTGGCAATAATGGCATTAAGAGCACTGATCTTAGATGTAATGCTTTGAATGATGGTGTTCACATAGTTTCAAGCACAGGGGAAAATATAGGGAGATCTGTTGCACAAAGTGGACTGAATGAAGGGTAAGAGGTGTAGGATTCAGTGAAGAACACAGTGAAATTATAAGGAGATCAATTGCGCAAAGTGGAGTGGAAAAATGGCAAGAGGGGCAGGATCCAGTGAAGGGCACAGTGAAATTATCGAGAGATCTTTTGTGCAAAGTGGGGGAGGCCAAAAGGCAAAAGACACATGATCTATTGCATCCAGCAGAGAGCATAATTCAGACAAAAGTGACAGATGATGAAAAAAACATTGAGCACATGACAGCAAATGTGGAAGACAGTGGTGTACCCATGGTAGGAAGCTACCCAAGGTAGGAAGCACAATAGCTAGTGTTAGTTAAAGAAGAAGAGGTACAAGTACTTCTGTAGGAAAGAGGCAGAACGTACATTGCTAGGACTTATTGATGGACTGAGAAAAGAATTGTGACTGATAGTGATGAGCAGTTAGCATGACCTGCAGGAACAAACTAGTGGGTAGAGACAAGAGGAGAAGCTAATGGTAAGCAAAAGGTATGAGTTATAAAGCAGGAGATGTGGCAGCTATTGGTGGGGAAAAGTGCATGAGCCATTGGTGGGCAAAAGGGAAGAGGTCACAATAAAAAGGCTACAGATAAAAAGAATTGCAGAGGTGCGGGGGGGGGGTATTTCAAAAGAAAAAACGAAAAGCAATATATCACTTTTACTTACACTATTAGGGCAAATGAGAAAACCCTTTCTTCAGATCCATTGTGAAGAGTTGGACCGTTAACTTGTTTTTCCTCAGTTGCAATAGCATTACTCACTGATAAATATGTAAAATATTCAAACAGGAAAATGGAGATAGAAAATATTTTCAAAAATAATTCCAACATTGTTATTATTTAATGCTTATTTTGGAATTAAATGCTCAGAATATAATGAGGCTGTGTCTTTTGACAGCACAGCAGGACTGTTGCAGTCAGGTAAATCAGCATCTTTAATGTATAAACAGGAAACCGAGAAAACAAGATAATGAGTAATATCTAAGCATCTTCCAGTAGTGTTTCCAGCAACATGCAGAGTTTACACTTAATTATGTTAAGAAGGATTTAGGGCAATGTACAATAAATAAAGATATGTGTTCAAAAACATTATATAGATTTTAAATATTTGTACTATACTGTAATTATCTTTGTATGTGTTAAATTTTAACACCAAGCCCTGCACTGTAGAAATTAGGCTGATAGTGGGAGTATCAGCACTTTAAGCCAGTTAGAGGCTATTGCTTTATACAATGTTACCATTCTTACATAATTAAGGCACTTTGGGAAATGGTAGCGTTCAAGAAAAATTACAGAAAGGTAAGCTGTGGACCTCACCACTGGACTGATTTTTATGTATAGCCCAGCAGCAGGTTGATAGGTAACAAGGGATGTGGCAGATCTAAGGGCATTGAATTGTGGTGTAATCTCTTGACTATGCAGTGCCCATGTAAAACACAACAGTAGCTGGAAAGAATTACAAATGTGTTGTAAGGACAGACTAAATGTGAGAAATTATTTAAACTGAGTATAGTATACAGTAGATGCACAGAAAAAAAACATAGGGCTGTTGTCACATTTGTTAACATAGTCACAGGTAAACAGAAGCTAGGGTTGAAGTTAGAAGTTAAAGAGGAACTGCAGTCTGCTCACACAATTTGTAATAAAAACATATTTGCCATTCTGAAGCTTCCCTCCAACCACTTTGCATATTATTTTATTATTTTATATATACCGTGATTCTGTACTTGCCAAATATGCTGCAGAAATCTCCCTCCGCTATGTCTGGCTGCAGCCATTTTAACTGTGGGCAGCTAAAGCTTCTGCCTGTTCACTTCCTGGATTTACACAGACACACAGAGGCACACCTCCAGCTCTGCAGCCCTGCAGTTTTCATTGGCCCTCTCCCTTCTTGGAAAACTCTTATGAGAGTGAGAGCGAGAGCTGTGCATGATGTCATAAGCCTAGGCTAATGACCAGAAAAGAAAGAGGAAGTGGGCTGTATAAGGTATTTACTGGCTGAAAAATGGAAAATTGTATACTCACCTTTCCGTAATTTTCCTTTCCTGACGCATCTTCGTGGCAGCACACACTGGGTTGCGACTCCGCCCCCACAACCTGACAGGATTGGAATAACTATAAATTTGAAGGGGAGACCCCCTGCTGCATTCTCTGTAAATATCATCACAAAAGAAACAGGGAGGGCAACTGTGTGCTGCCATGAAGATGCGTCAGGAAAGGAAAATTACGGAAAGGTGAGTATCCAATTTACCATTTTCCTGACGCCTTCATAGTAGCACACACTGGGAAATAACTCGCCAGTCAGGTGGGTGCAAGTAAAATTATATTTGTTCCTTATAATGCTGAAGAATTGGCTCTAATGACGGATCTGCCGAAGTCTGCCATGGATAAATGAGCGGAATCCACCTTATAGTGGGAAATAAAGGTATTCCTGGAGGACCATGTTGCTGCCCTGCATATTGTCTCTGGTGAGACCCTGCAATACGCTGCCCAAGATGTAGCCACTGCCCTAGTGGAATGAGCCCTTATGTCTTCAGGAATCGCCATATGCTGGGTGGAGTAAGCTTTTTTAATGGTTCTGACTAACCAGGATGCAATAGTGCGTGAGGAGGCGGCTTGCCCACACCTGGTTCCATGGGGAATGATCAAAAGAGAGTCCGTTTTCCTAAAAGAGGTGGTAGCAGTTAAGTAGTTCATGATGGTTGTTTTGACATCTAGTGGATGAGGATTACCCTGATCGTCCATGAAGGATGGAAGGATGATGTCTTGGTTGTAATGGAAGGAAGTTGCCACTTTGGGTATGAAGTGTCCGGAAGGTCTTAGGACTACTTTGTCGGGAAAGAGAACTAAGTGAGGCTCTGAAACCATTAATGCTTGGATCTCCGACACTCTCCTAGCTGATGTAATCACAATGAGAAAAGACAGTTTTAAAGTCAAGTCCCATAAAGAGATAGTTTCAAATGGAACAAACGGAGGAGAAGAGAGAGCATGGAGAACTATTGAAAGATCCCATAATGGAAAGACTGGCCTCCTGGGGGGTTTAGATAGGCTCTCAAAAATCGGATTACCAATGGGTGGAATGCCCACTTAGTATCTGTTTTATCTGACAGAGCTGATACCTGAACCTTTAGGGTACTTAAGCTTAGAACCTTGTTGACCCACGACTGGAGGAATTCCAGGACTTGAGAGAGTTCCGGAGAAAGTTGTGCCATGAAGCAGAATCTTCCCCAAACCTTTGAAAAGATGGTATTGGTAGTGGCTTTGCTGGCTTGCATCAGGGTTGATATGACTTCATGAGAACAGCCTTGCGCTCTTAGTCTAGCCCTCTCAATCTCCAGGCCATCAGGTGCAATTTCACTGGTGCAGGATGTAAAAATTGACCTTGAGACAGAAGATCCGGAGTTATTGGGAGATGAACTGGAGGTTGAAGGCTGAGCTGTAAGAGTGTCATGAACCACGGTCTCCTCGGCCACAGTGGAATAATCGCAATTACCGTCACCGAGGATCTCCGAAGCCTGGATAGGAACCTCGCAATTAACAGAGTTGGAGGGAATATATACCCCAACTTGAAGTTCCATTGGTGAACTAGACAGTCGACTCCCTCCGCCGATGGGAATGAACCTCTTGACAGGAATATGTGGCACTTGGTATTCGTCGGAGTGGCTGCTAAATCTACTTCCGGCGTTCCCCAGATTTCCGTAAGGAGGGAGAAAGTCCGAGGGTTCAACGACCACTCGTTGTTAGGCAATCGACTAATTCCAAGATGGGCTGAACTTCTTCCATCAAGGTGGCACTCCTGGTACCCCCTTGCTTCTGAACATAAGACACTGCTACTTGGTTGTCCATTCGAATGAGCACATTCTTGTCCATCAGAAATGGTGCGAATGCCCTTAAGGCATAAAAGGCTTCCCTGAGCTCTAAAATGTTCGAGACCAAACCTTGAGCCTGAAAATGCCACTGGCCCTGGGCTGCCTGGTCTTGATAGTGGGCCCCCCAACTGCTCTGGCAGGCATCCGAAGTGACTACTTCCGGGTCTGGAGGGACTATCGGTTTGTATTTCCCGAGATTGCTCGGGCGCGTCCACCACCATATCGATTGCTTCACCGATCTGGAGATGAAGATGGTCTGGCGCATTGAGACTCCATCCCACTGCCTGAGGAATGAGTTCTGTAAGGTTCTCATGTGCCACTGTGCCCATCGCACCATGGGTATGGTTGAGGACATGGACCCTGGTACACTCAGACAGGCTCTGGCTGGTAAGTGATTCGTTGATAGCAGCTTCTGCACTTTCTGTATCAGAGGCCGGATCTTCTCTTGTGGGAGCTGTATCTTGTTTGTTTTGGTGTTCAGATCTGTCCCTAAAAATATCATATTTTGTGTGGGTCGCAGACAGCTCTTTTTCCAATTGATTATCCACCCAAACTTCTGGAGGGTTGTAAGGAGGATCTCCCGGTGATGAATCAACGTCTCTTCATCCTTTGCTAAAAGTAGGATGTCGTCCAGATAATGGTGGACGCGTAATCCCTTTTCTCTGAGAAAAGCCACCAATGGTAACAATACTTTCGTAAATGTCCTGGGTGCCGAGAAGGCACTGGAATTGGAAATGATGTTGGTTTATGGTGAACTGGAGAAACCTTTGAAAGGCCAGAGGAATTGGTATGTGCAGATAAGCGTCCGATAAATCTATTGAAAGCATCCAATCGCCCAGATTTATTGCTAGAAGTATGGATTGAAGGTTTTCCATTTTTAAAGCCTCCACTTTGATATCCTTGTTGAGTATCTTGAGGTCTAATACAGGATGCAAATCCCCTGTCTTTTTTACCAGAAACAAGGGAGAGTAGAACCCTCTTCCCTTTTGGCATGATGGGACCTCCAGGATCGCTCCCTTTTGTTTCAATTCTGCTACGTACTTTACTAGCAGAATCCTTTGGGGTACTGAGGATGGTACTCTGGTTGTCTGGAAATGATTTAGTGGGAGTCTGTTTTTGAATTTCCACCTGTGTCCGAATCGGATTGTGGACAATGTCCATAAATCCTTTATATGGTCTGACCAGATCTTGGTGAAGTTCCTTCTGTTCTCCTGCCGGGGTGGCCTTAGATTTCTGTATCCTTAGAAAAGAAGGTTTTGTATTTTTCCAGTCCCTTCTAAATTCCCTACCAGGACAGTAGGACCTGGACTCTCTATATTTGTCCGGAAGATTACGTCTGTAAACTGGTCCCTTCTGCGTCTTGGGTCTCCTATCGGAGGGGATCAGGCCTGACTTCCCTCCTGTTACCTTGGATATGGTAGAGTCTAACTTGGCAATGAACAGATTTGCGCCATCATATGGAATTCTGCACCAATTTATTTTGGATGCTGTATCGGCCATCCACGGTTTGAGCCATAGCGCTCTTCTCGCTGTTACGGAGGCCAGCATAGCCTTGGCTGAAGATCTTATAATATCTACTGATGCCTCTGCTACAAAGTCCCCTGCTAGCTTGACTTCTTGCAGAGAGGAAATAATCTTTCCCATTTCAATGCCATCCTGTAGGTCTTTTTCTATTTTAGATGCCCATCCTGAGATGGCTCTGGCCACTGCTGCTGTGGTAATTGCTGGTCTACAGGCTCCCCCAGCCATGGAATATGCCTTCTTCAATTCTAGGTCCATCTTTCGGTCGAGCACATCCTGAAAGGAAACCGCATCCTCGATTGGTAGTGTGACGTGGCGGGCGAGACGCATTAATAAGGAATCGACGTTGGGAGCATTAATCAAAGGCTTCACTTTTGACTCTTTTAAAGGGTACATCTTGGCTAATCTGTTTGTAAGACTAGATCTTTTGTTAGACCTCTCCCACTCTTCTTTAATGAGATCCTCCAGCTCCTCTATAAATGGGAAGGATACCGGATCTCTTTTTAGGTTTGGAAAATATTTCCATATTTTCTGAGGTTCCGCCACATCATCTTGCCAGCCGATTGCTTCTTTAACGGCCTTTGCAAAGGGTTCCACCAGGGAAAAATCAAAGTCCACTGACATCTCCTGACCCTCATCTTCAGAGGAAGATTCTGATGCCTGAGTGAGATGGGGGTCTGCTGAAGACGTACTGGGAGCAGCTCTATCTAATGCTGGTGTTGTTGTTTCCAGTATGGACTCCCGCACTGATTCTCTTATGAGGTCTGTAGAAATTCTTGCGTCTGCCTCTTTCTCTTTAGTAGCTTGATTGAAGCAAGAGCAACAGGCAAGTTTATCTGGCAGTGCGGAGCGCCGCATACCCAGCAAGCGTTTGCTGCAGGTCAGGTGTGGCGGCTTTGACAGTGTGAGGAAGGAGATCTCATGCGACTTGATCGACTGTGGCATGAGTAGCTATGTCGTGAGTGGCTGTGCCTTCGGTGCTGTGAAGGAGATCTTGAGCGGCTCCTGCGGGACCTCCTGCTTGACGTATGGCTAGATCTTCTCCCATGCCTGGAACTTGTGGCTCTTGATCTAGACGGGCTGACAAAAAAATGCAGCATTTAACATTTGGCACTCTTTTTTTCTCCCCTTCAATACTTACCTTGCCCGGTAAAGCCTCTTACCTAACTTGCTGATGGTGGTCTGCGTGGGCAGTGGACTCCATAGAAAAAAAGGGGGGAAGGACAGTCTGAGAAATAGAGAGAAATAATGTGTACACACACACACACACACATATATATCTTTAAAGCTTTGGTAATGCCAGAAATCCAGTAGCCCCCTGAGACCACCAGAATGGGGGTTCCCTCCATAGAAGCTCCTTTAGAGACTGTACAGGAGGGACTTCCAAACAGGAGAGGCTTGAACCTGCTGGGGTGAATGCGGTAGAGGCTTATTCATCTGTAACAGGAAAAACCCCGTCTGTCCAACCTGTCAGGTGAGGATAAAAAAGAGAATGCAGCAGGGGATCTCCCCTTCAAATTTATAGTTAATCCAATCCTGTCAGGTTGTGAGGGCGGAGTCACAACCCAGTGTGTGCTGCCATGAAGGCGTCAGGAAAAAATGTTATCCAAAGTTAAAACAACAAGGATTTAATAGAGATGAAAAATGACTGAAGAGCCGCTTTAAATTGTAGGATCTGTTAATACATGGTGGTCAGCTACAGAGTGAAGCTGCAAATGAGGACAGCATTAGGAGATTCAGGGCTGTTTTAAAGGAAAATCTAAAAACATGGTGATCTGAAAACCCACATTTTTTTGTTTGTTGCTGTGGTTTGCCAAATACTCTTTTATGTGTTATTTCTTTCCAAAGTTCTAAGTAGTATATAGGATATGTATACTATGCATGTTGTGAATTTCAGGACACAGTGACAAATATTTTTCTTCTTTTTTGCTGTAGTAGTAACAATGATGACTGTGATGAGTGTTTTTCTGAATGGCACTACTTTGGTGTAAGCTATGCATTCCATCTTTAGATATATATCTTTTGACATTCTGCTGCATTCACATTAATATATTTCTTTGGCAAGTTTGATCATGCAGTGAGCTTTAGTGTTACAGTCATCCAGATGGTCAATCTCCCACACATTGTCAGTTAAAATTAGAGAGCTTATCAATTTAAGAGCTGACTGTAAAAAAAAAAAAAAAAAAGAATAAATTCCCTTGCACCAGCAGGAAAGTCAGAGATGAAGCATAAATAATCATACAGGAACATCAGTCAATCAGTTATCTCTAGCATGCCAGAAAGGCAAATATAAACAAAAGGCTTATTTTGTTTAAGAATGTGTCCTAGGTATTTATTATTGTTATATCTGTATGAATATATATATATATATATGGGAGCACCATGAGGTAGGCGCATACTGGGCGTAGGGCAGCCTCCCGACATCCCTGCCTCCCGGAGTTCCCGCAAGACAACGTGCCTCTGAGATGAGAAGCGTGATGGGTGGTGCGCGGGCCTTGTACTCACGCTGAAGCACCTGGAAGGACTGCGGAGAGGACCATCCGTACAGCCCCTTGGGGAGGAGAACCTGTCATTCCCCTAACCATAAGCCCCACAGCGGTAAGGAGGGAGGGAACCGGGACGGGACCTAGGAGACCGGCGAGCGCGGCTGCAGGGGATCGCTACGGAGAGTGGCAGGAAGGTATGGAGAGAATGCCGGTATCCAGGTGATCTGCTGGGATAACCCGTGCCCCACGGCAAGCGCGATATCGCCATTTCGCCATTCGTAAGCACCAGTGAGCTGGGAGAGAAGCATCAGGGAGGGTCACCCAACCCCCTGTGTGGGAGAGAGAATGGAATCAGCTGAGCTCAGGTATAAAGGAGAGGCTGCCGACATCCGAAAATGGACAGGTGAGTGGACTGTGCAAACTGTCAAATGATCTGCTGGTAAACACGTTTTAGCTGATGTTGGGAAGGCCAGGCTGAGCGTGCCGCACCAAGTAAGTCAGTAAAAGAATATTGAATAGCAATCAATGAAGGACATTTTTTTTTTTTTTGCCGCTTCCCTCCGCTTAAAAGGTATTCGAAGGACATAATTGCTATAATAAGTATATGGGCTTAAACCCCAGACTCATTACTCCGGAGCATCCGATAATCATCAGAGTACAGTTGGGGAAATCTTCGGAACTGCTCTGCTCGGAGCATAGTGCTACCCCAAACGTCAACACCTATATTGTTACACCACTGCTATCGCAAAACGAGACTCTCATATCACCTTTTCAGAGATCCAGGGGATTAAATCCCCAATACATCTAATAGAGGTGGAGTTTGATTTTAAGGTGGCACGGAAGGTCTTCAAATTTGTGCACCCCCTTCTTTTTTCCTTTTTCCCAGCAAGGACCTACCCCCAGCATTGAGGGCGCAGAGCTGCAGGTGTTCTCGCATCTGCCAGCAGAAACACTAAGGAGAAGGAGACTATTAAAACCTTTAACTGAACGGATGACCACTTCAGGAATCTCCTATCAGTGGGGTTTTCCAGCCTGCTTGAAGGGGAAAAAAGATGGACGATCTGCAGTTCTGCGCTTTCCCGAAGACCTGAGAGGGTTTTGCGAACCTCTGGGTATAACCCCCCCTTTACCAGGTTGGCAGGAGGAAAAGGAAGTTAGGCCTCCTCAAAGGAAGTTGAGATGGCAGAGAGGAGAGGGGAGGAATGAAGGGAGGAAGGCGAAATAGTATTAGAGATTAGGTAAAACAAGAGTGTGGAAGGGTCCGCGGGTGCAAAGGGCGTGGGGTTAACGGGAAAGGAGGAGGTAGGGAGGTGGGAGGAGCCCCCCCAGTTGGCTGCTGGTGTGAGCCCCAGGGAAAATATGGAGAATAGACGATATCAAGGAGATATAGGTCGGGTCCATATATCCAACAAAAGAAAAAAAATGGGGAGACTCCTACCAATCGATGCAGGTGCATTTTTTGGGGAGAGGAGGAGGAAGGGAGGGGGGAGGGAGGACTTGGGGAGGGGGGGTGTTTTTTTTTGTGTTGTCTCTTCACACCCTCTCTGTCCCTCAGCAAAATGCCCACTGGGTCAGCCTACATAGATCTGTTAACCAATGGAAAAGCAGTAAATGGTAGTTATTAATGTGATATCATATAATGTGAGGGGTTTAAATTTAAAGGAAAAAAGGTACAAAATTAGCAAGGAGCTCCAATTTATGGGGGGGAATGTAGTATGCTTCCAAGAGACGTACATCACTAATAATTCAGGGATAAAATTGACATCATTCCAATTTCCACTCTGGTTTTTATGGGGACACGCCATCTGCTCACTCAAGAGGAGTGGCCATTGGTTTCGATAGATCATCAAGGTTTGAAATTGAGGAACGTTTGGCTGACCTGGAGGGTAGATACTTATTTATAAAAGGGAAATTGGGGGAAATGCATTGTACTATAGTAAACGTGTATGCACCAAATAGAGACCCAGATAAATTCTTAATGAATGTATTAAAAAGATTGGAGGAGTTTAGAGCAGGTAAAGTAATTATAGCAGGAGACCTGAATTGGTGTCTAGATCCCACGATTGATACATCGGGGGGGGTTGCACGGATGTCGGAACAGAGATACAGAACAGTAAATAAAGCACTGACCAGTGCCCAGTTACAAGACGCATGGAGGATTAGTCACCAAAAAGAACGGGACTATACTAATTTCTCGGGGGTACATAAAACTTTTGCGAGATTAGATTATATACTCATAGAGCATCAATTAGTGGCTAATCTGAAAAAAGTGGAAATTAAACCTATTACTCTGTCAGATCATGCCCCTATAAAAATTAAATTAGTAATCCAGGGCTATATGGGGATAGGTAGAGCCTGGAAATTGAATGACTCACTCATTCAAGAACAGGGGGTGAGCAGTAAAATTGAACAGGAACTGAGGAATTTCTTTGAGCTCAATGAAATGGCAGAAATCACAAAAGCTACTGTCTGGGAGACACATAAGGTATTCATTAGAGGGATTCTGATTGGGATGGGAGCAGGGATAAAGAAGGAAAGGGAGAAAAAGAAAGTTCAACTATACAGAGAGATTGAGGGATTGGAGCAAAAAAACAGACCTAGGGGTCTTCAGGAGAGTCAGGAGTTACAAAAAAAAAGGGATTTGGAAGAGCTCCCGGAGCAAGAGAGGAGAACAGCTTTTTATAAAATAAATAAGGAGAGATATCAGTAGGGGAATAGGTCAGGTAAGTGGCTGGCAAGAAGAGTAAAATAACAGAAAAATAGGACTTACATACCAAAGATTAGGGATACAAGTGGAGAGATGAAGTTCGCCACTCCAGATATTGCAGAACATTTTCATACTTATTATAGCGCTCTGTATAAAATAGGAGTAAGAGGGGGTGATGGGGGGAAAAGGAAAGAAGCAATAAGGGAATACCTTAGGAACCTGGACTTCCCAAAAGGAGAGAGGGAAGAGATGGAGGCACTAGAGGCCCCTATCTCAGTAAGGGACGTAGAGAGAGTAATTAAAGAGGTAGCCCCTGGAGGGAGTCCCAGGCCAGATGGATACTCCATCCTATATTACAAAAAATTTCAGAATTTTTTAGCACCAAAACTCTGTGAATATTTTAATGCGATTGGTGAGGGGGAGCCTTTTCGTGAAGAGGCACTCCTGGCCCATATAGCTTTGATCTTAAAGGAGGGTAAAGACCCTGCAGCCATGGAGAGTTATCGGCCGATATCATTATTAAATACGGACGTAAAAATGTATGCAAAAATAATGGCAGATAGATTGAAAACACTCCTCCTGGGTTGGGTGCATACTGACCAGGTGGGGTTTGTGCAGGGACGAGAAGGGAGGGATAACTCCTTGAAGTCTATCATCTTGATCCAGGAGGCAATTAGAAGGAAGACTCCCACAGTGCTTCTGTCTGTTGACGCCGAAAGGGCCTTTGATAGAGTAGATTGGGAGTTTATAAAGGAGACCTTAAAATACATAGGACTGGGAGAGAGAATGAGGAGATGGATTAAGGCGATATACACTCAGCCAACTGCTAGGATCAGAGTGAACGGGTCCCTGTCTCGTCCCCTTGAATTATTCAACGGGACGAGACAGGGATGCCCGCTATCGCCGATTTTGTTCTTGGTTATCCTGGAGCCCCTTTTAGTAGCGATTCGAAGGAATCAGGATCTTCGGGGAATCTGGGTGGGAGGGAGAGAATACAAGGTATCTGCATTTGCAGATGACGTATTGCTATACATAGCAAACCCTAGAACATCGATCCCGACGGCCCTTAAAGAACTAGAACAATATGGACGACTTTCCAATTTTAAAATAAACCTGACGAAGTCAGAAATCTTAAACTTGAATTTACCAGACATAGAACAGAAAGTGCTGTCCGCAAGCCTTCCCTTCAAGTGATGTAGAAGAGAGTTGAGCTACCTGGGTATAAAATTAACGGCACAAGGGTCTAATTTATATGAAGCTAATTATATTCCCCTCTTAAATAAAATTAAGGTGCATGTGAATAGCATGAAGTACAAAGCATTATCATGGATGGGTAAAATAAATGCAATAAAAATGTTTATATTGGCAATTGTAATTTACACATTTCAAATGATACCTGTCCCGCCACGACAAGTTTTTTAGAAAGTTAAAATCTTTGGTCGTGTCATTTATATGGGCCCCGAAAAGGCCGCGCATCGTGTATAACGTTCTTGTGAAAGAAAAGGACCGAGGAAGAGTGGCATTACCAGATTTTAAAAAATATTGTGAGGCGATAGTAATATCCAGAGTGGCGGACTGGTTACATAATCAGAAAGAGAAGAGATGGGCGGAGTTAGAAACTAGACTGTGTGGGAGGGATATAGCAAAAATGATATGGATACCACCGCAATGGCGGAATTTAGGAGTAAGCACTAGTTCTATAACAAGACATACACTAAAAATTTGGGACAAAATTAATAAGGTACATAGCTGAACTCACAATTCTCCATTAATGTCACTTTTGGACACAAATAATTTTTTACCAGGGAAGGAGGAACACCTATATTTTAGTAGATGGGCAAAGAGAGAGGAAATAACATTAGGGAAGTGATTAAAGGGAATAGGTTATATACATATAGTGAAATTACACAAGAGTGGGGACACAAACCATTGGACAGATGGAGACATACTCAATTATTGCACTTCACACAAGGGCTCCCACAGCCCTTACGAGGAAAGACACTTTTAAGACCACTAGAGAAATTGCTTAAGGATGCACAATGTTTAGTGCTAAGGGTATCGAAAATGTATAAAATATTAAAGCGGGAGGCAGATATGGAGTTGCCGGCATATCTGTGAAAATGGGAAGGGGAATTAGGGTCACCAAGAAATGAAGAGCACAGGGTGAAAATACTTAAGATGACTCACATGCTCCCAAGAGATTCCTGTACGCTTGAAATGTCATGCAAATTAATAGCAAGGTGGTATATGATGCCCCATAGAATGCGGAGGCTCAGAGGGAATGAGCAATCAACTTGCTGGAGGGAATGCACAGAGCAGGGTTCCCTCAAACATCTATGGTGGGATTGTATTAAAATAACCCCTTACTGGGATAAAATAATAGAAATCATATTTTTGGTGACAGGAAATTGGATTGGAAAATGCCCATGGGTATGTTTATTCCATGATACAGAGAAAGGAGTATCGCAATATAAGGGCACGATAGTCCTGCACTTGTTGAATGCAGCCAAAGCACTGATCCCATGCCATTGGAGAACTACACAGGTGTCAACAATAATGGAATGGGTGAAGAGGGTGGAACAAATTAGGTTAATAGAAGAATCGATACATAAAACGCAAGCCACAGAAGGGAAATATCAAGGGATATGGCAACAGTGGCTGACATTCTTGGAGATGGGGGACTGTCATGCAATACTGGAAGGCTAAGGGGACAGAGAGGGAGGTGAATGAGAAAGGGGAGAGAGAGAGGGGGCAGATCTCTCCCTTTTTTTTTTCTGCCCCTGGGTGGAGGGAGGGGGGAAGGATATGACAGGGTTGCTTAAGTGAAATGTAATGTGTAAAAAGTGGGGAAAGAAGACCCCTCTCAAAAAAAGTGTATTCAATTTTTGTATAAAGTTGTTTGTATAAAGAGGAAAAGGAAAAATAAAGAATATATAATGAATATATTATAAAGCCCTCTAAATTTAGTGTTCTGGCTCGGGCAGGGGGCAGGTCCTCTCGCCTCAGGCGGGGAGGCAGGCCGGCTCAGCTCGGGCAGAGGGGGCGATTCTGCTTGGCTTGGACAGCAGAGGAGGGTTGGCTGTCTTCACTCAAGTGGGTCTGCGTGACTCAGACAAGGAGGCAGGCCGAACTTGTCCTGCACAGTCAGGGCCATTGCAATTGCATGCAGTGTGCTATGAGCAGAGATAATTGTTCTGGATACACTTTTTGCGCAGCTTGTGAAGAGCTCATCCTGTTCCACTACAGATTTCTGCAGATACCGTTTGCTCGCCTGTTGGAAAAAACTTAAAGGGAACCACACACGATGCTCTGCACCCAAGTCCCTGTCAGCTCCTCCTCTTTTCCATCTGTAAAATGCTCAAACGAGTTAGGCTCGGCTAATGCCAGCTTAGGCTGCCTGGAGATGGCAGAAGCATCCAGGGAGGTAACTCCTACACTGCCTTGTGGCTTTCAGAAAACAGCAAGCTCTTTATTTTATCTGTACAATCCAGATCAGTGATTTATTTAAGTAGTGGGTTTTCCAAGGACATAGCATACCTCTCAACCCGGCACTGGGTAAATAGTGCACCTCTCAACCCTGCACTGGGTACATAGCGCACCTCTCAACCCTGCACTGGGTACATAGCGCATCTATCAACCCTACACTCAGTACATAGCACACCTCTCAACCCTGCACTTGGCACATATCGCACCTCTCAACCCTACAAGCAGTACGTAGCGCACCTCTCAACCCTGCAGTCTGTACTTAGCGCATATTTACTTAAGGCAGTAATAATGTGTACAGTTTCTAATAGTAGCCAATCATATTTTATCTTTATTTTATTTATTACAGTCAGATCAATGAAATATGCATTATGTTAATATTGTTAAAGCTGTTGTTTTTAACATTTATTTTTGTAGCTTAATTCTGCATAAAACATTTAACAGTGTAATTTCATGAGATAGGAGTGCATGTTTGGGGGCAGAATTAGGGGCTGGGTAGGGTAGGTGTTGGGTGAGGCGGGCCAACTGGTGGCAAGTAACTGTTAAGGCATGGCTAGTAGCTCAGGATTTGACATTTTGAGCCCTGTAGCCCTTACCAAATCTGTACGTGAATCTAACTGGTATGTAGTTACTTAGCGAAGACTTTGATCCCTTTTTATATATAAGCACCACATTGGCCTTGCACCAATCTAGCGGTACATAAGCAGTCATTAAAGAGTCTCTAAAAATTAGAAATATGGTTTGAGGACATGTGGGCGTAAGCCATCTAGTCTAGTTGTTTTATTCATTTTATTTTGTCTGAATAATTCTGGACCATATCAGTCTTGAGCCATTGGGGTTTCTTTGGTCAATATTATTCCCATTATATACCTAACCACTTCAGTACAGAACACTTTGTTTCAAATTTCTCTTTATTTATATTATAAAACATACATTCAAAATTTCCCATTCAAATTTCACATCATTATAAAACATTTCCCATACATAAAAAAAACAAAAAACAAAAAAAAAACACAACTTATCAATACTATCCCATTCAATCCCCCTCCCTTACATAAATTCCCACATTTTTCCTGAGGTACTCAATTCCTCCCATTTTTTCCAATAGTTTGAAATCTGTTTCTCTACATTAGGGATGAGCCGAACACCCCCCGGTTCGGTTCGCACCAGAACTTTCGAACGGACCCCGCGTTCGAAACGAACGTTAGAACCCCATTGAAGTCTATGGGACTCGAACGTTCGAAATGGAAAGTGCTAATTTTAACGGCTAATATGCAAGATACTATCCTAAAAAGGGTTTGGGGACCTGACTCCTGCCTCAGGGGACATGGGTCAATGCAAAAAAAGGTTTTAAAAACGGCCGTTTTAGCGGGAGCACTGATTTTAATGACGATTAAAGTGAAAAAAAAAAGTGAAATATTCCTTTAAATATGGTGCCTGGGGGGTGTCTGTAGTATGCTTGTGAAGTGCCACGTGTTTCCCGTGTTTAGAACAGTCCCTGCACAAAATGACATTAAACGGAAATAACACCATTTAAAACTGCTTGCGGTTTTAATGTTATATCTGGTTCCTGCAATATGGTTGAAAATCATTGAGAAAAATGGCATGGGTAGCCCTCCCTGCCCATTACCAGCCTATTTGGGTCTTGTACGCATATTAAGGGGAACCCCGTACCCATATTAAAAAAAGGAAATGCGTGTGGCCCCCAGGCCCTATATACTCAGAACAGCAGTATACAGGCAGTGCAAACAAGACAGGGACTGTGTAGGTTTGTTGTGTTAAGTTGAATCTGTTTGTAATTTTCAACTGGTACACTTTTAAAGTGTAGCTCCAGTCAAAAAAAACTATTTTTAAGCTTTTTGGAAAACATAGGGAAGGGTTATCACCCCTGTATAATTTGTTTTGTCGTCCATCTTTTTTCATCTCACTTGCTGCTGTCTGATGTTTGTAAGTTGGATGTTTGAAAGTAGGGGCCTGCCCTATATGCTCTGCAGAAATGGCAGAACAAGGTGTTGGTTTTGCCACAACATTGTAAGCCCTGAAAGTGACTCTTGGTGGGCGCTGGAGCGCCCTGCTGTGAACGATTATATCAAGAATTGTAATTACATGCCATTGTTGAACAGTGGTAGAAAAATTGACCTTTGGTGGTTGTGGTGCTGGTGCCACAACACTATAAGTCCTCACCGTTACTCTGGGTGGGCACAGGAAGGGGCCCTCCTGTGAAATATTATATCAAGAATTGTAATTACATGTCCCTGTTAAACAGGGGCAGAAAAATTGGGCCTTAGGCACTGGTGCCATCACACTGCAACCTCTGCCATATACTCTAGTTTTATTGCAGGAATTAGCCCTGCTGCAAAGCATTGCATCAAAAATTGTACTTAAACGCCCCTGTTAAACAGGGGCAGAAAAATTGGGCCTTAGGCACTGGTGCTGGTGCCATCACACTGCAACCTCTGCCATATACTCTAGTTTTATTGCAGGAATTAGCCCTGCTGCAAAGCATTGCATCAAAAATTGTACTTAAACGCCCCTGTTAATCAGGGGCAGAAAAATTGGGCCTCAGGCACTGGTGCTGGTGCCACCACACTCCAACCTCTGCCATATACAGTGGTGTGAAAAAGTGTTTGCCCCCTTCCTCATTTCCTGTTCCTTTGCATGTTTGTCACACTTAAGTGTTTCGGAACATCAAACCAATTTAAACAATAGTCAAGGACAACACAAGTAAACACAAAATGCAATTTGTAAATGAAGGTGTTTATTATTAAAGGTGAAAAAAAATCCAAACCATCATGGCCCTGTGTGAAAAAGTGATTGCCCCCCTTGTTAAAACATACTATAACTGTGGTTGTCCACACCTGAGTTCAATTTCTCTAGCCACACCCAGGCCTGATTATTGCCACACCTTTTCACAATCAAGGCATCACTTAAATAGGAGCTGCTTGACACAGTACGGTCCACCAGAAGATCCTTAAAAGCTACACATCATGCCGAGACCCAAAGAAATTCAGGAACAATTGAGAAAGAAAGTAATTGAGATCTATCAGTCTGGAAAGGGTTATAAAGCCATTTCCAAAGCTTTGGGAATCCAGCGAACCACAGTGAGAGCCATTATCCACAAATGGCGAAGACATGGAACAGTGGTGAACCTTCCCAGGAGTGGCCAGCCGCCCAAAATTACCCCAAGAGCGCAGCGACAACTCATCCAAGAGGTCACAAAAGACCCCACAACAACGTCCAAGGAACTGCAGGCCTCGCTTGCCTCAGTTAAGTTCAGCGTTCATGCCTCCACCATCAGGAAAAGACTGGGCAAAAATGGCCTGCATGGCAGAGTTCCAAGGAGAAAACCACTGCTGAGCAAAAAGAACATCAAAGCTCGTCTCAATTTCTCCACAACACATCTTGATGATCCCCAAGACTTTTGGGACAACATTCTGGGACCGATGAGACAAAAGTGGAACTCTTTGGAAGGTGTGTGTCCAAGTATATCTGACGTAGAAGGAACACTGCATTTCATAAAAAGAACATTATACCAACAGTAAAATATGGTGGTGGTAGTGTGATGGTCTGGGGCTGTTTTGCTGCTTCAGGACCTGGAAGACTTGCCGTGATAAAAGGAACTATGAATTCTGCTGTCTACCAAGAGATCCTGAAGGAGAATGTCCGACCATCTGTTCGTGTACTCAAGCTGAAACGAACTTGGGTTCTGCAGCAGGACAATGATCCTAAACACACCAGCAAGTCCACCACCGAATGGCTGAAGAAAAACAAAATGAAGACTTTGGAGTGGCCTAGCCAAAGTCCTGACCTGAATCCTATTGAGATGTTGTGGTATGATCTTAAAAAGGCCGTTCATGCTCGAAAACCCTCTAATGTAACTGAATTAGGACAATTCTGCAAAGATGAGTGGGCCAAAATTCCTCCAGGACGCTGTAAAAGCCTCATTGCACGTTATCGCAAACGCTTGGTTGCAGTTGTTGCTGCTAAGGGTGGCCCAACCAGTTATTAGGTTTAGGGGGCAATCACTTTTTCACACAGGGCCATGATGGTTTGGATTTTTTTTCACCTTTAATAATAAACACCTTCATTTACAAATTGCATTTTGTGTTTACTTGTGTTGTCCTTGACTATTGTTTAAATTGGTTTGATGTTCTGAAACACTTAAGTGTGACAAACATGCAAAGGAACAGGAAATGAGGAAGGGGGCAAACACTTTTTCACACCACTGTACTCTAGTTTTATTGCAGGAATTAGCCCTGCTGCAAAGCATTGCATCAAAAATTGTACTTAAACGCCCCTGTTAAACAGGGGCAGAAAAATTGGGCCTTAGGCACTGGTGCTGGTGCCACCACACTCCAACCTCTGCCATATACTCTAGTTTTATTGCAGGAATTAGCCCTGCTGCAAAGCATTGCATCAAAAATTGTAATTAAACGCCCCTGTTAAACAGGGGCAGAAAAATTGGGCTGCTGGCATCACCCAGAACCAAAAATGTTCTTCCAACATATCAGCGGAGGAGGAAGAGGATAGACAATCAACATAACAGGACAGTCACTCAGCATCAGCATAGGCAGTCTTGAAGGGATGTGGTATTTCAAAAAAAAATATTCGGTTACATCAGCTTCAGGTGCTTGGTAGCTGTGGGTGATCCAAGACTGATTCATCTTGATGAAGGTCAGTCGATCAACTGATTCGGTGGACAGGCGCACCCTGTGATCGGTAACAAAGCCACCAGCAGCACTGAAGGTGCGTTCCGAAAGAACGCTGGATGCAGGACAGGCCAGTAGCTCAATTGCATACTGTGCAAGCTCTGGCCAGTGATCCATCCTCAAGACCCAGTAAGCCAGAGGATTTTCAGTGGGAAAGGTGTCCAAGTCTGACCTTGCCCCTAGGTATTCCTGCACCATGTATATTAGACGCTGGCGATGGGTGCTGGACCCAATCATACCTTGGGGCTGCGGACTAAAAAATTGTCTGAAAGCATCAGTCAGACGGCCACCTTCTCCACCGCTCCTTCTGACTGATGCCTCAGCAACACGTTGTCCAGGACCAGGAGTTTGTGACCTCCCGGTCTCTGGGAACGCGTTGCACAGAGCTTTCTGCAAGGCCTCCCGGAGATGTCTCATCCTCTGCTCCCTCTGCGATGGCAAGATAAGGTCGGCAACCTTACCCTTGTACCGTGGATCAAGGAGAGTGGCCAGCCAGTAATGGTCCCTCTCCTTGATCCAAAGAATACGAGGATCCTTCCGCAGGCTTTGCAGGATCAGGGAGGCCATGCAGCGTAGGTTAGCTGAGGCATTCGGTCCGGAGTCCTCTGGGTCACTAAGGACAACATGATCCGCAGCTACCTCCTCCCAGCCACGTACAAGTCCACGTGTTTCTTGGGACTGTAAATCATCCCTATAAGACTGCTGCTGATGCTGATGCTGAGTGCCAGCCTCCACCTCCATGCTGACACAATCATCCTCCTCCTCCTCTTCCTCCTCCTCACCCTCTTCCTGTGTGATGGGTGGCACAGCAGGAACACTGTCTGGATAAAGGGGGCCTTGAGAGGCAAGGAAGTCCTCCTCTTCCTGCCTCTGTTCTGCCTCAAGTGCCCTGTCCATTATTCCACGCAGCGTATGCTCCAAGAGGTGGACAAGAGGTACAGTGTCACTGATGCATGCACTGTCACTGCTCACCATCCTTGTGGCCTCCTCAAACGGTGACAGGACAGTGCATGCATCCCTGATCATGCCCCACTGGCGTGGTGAGAAAAAACCAAGCTCCCCTGACCCTGTCCTGGTGCCGTAGTCGCACAGGTACTCATTGATGGCCCTCTGCTGCGTGTGCAGCCGCTGCAGCATGGCCAATGTTGAGTTCCATCTGGTGGGCATGTCACATATAAGGCGGTTCTTGGGCAGGTTCAACTCCTTTTGGAGCTCAGCCAGCCGAGCACAGGCATTAAATGATCGGCGGAAATGCACACAGACTTTCCTGGCCTGCTTCAGGACATCATGTAAGCCAGGGTACCTGCCCAAGAACCGCTCCACCACCAGGTTAAGGACGTGAGCTACACAGGGCACATGGGTCAGTTGTCCCTGTCGGAGGGCGGAGAGGAGGTTGGTGCCATTGTCGCAAACCACCATTCCTGGCTTAAGCTGGCGTGGCGTCAACCACCTCTCGGCCTGCCCCTGCAGAGCTGACAAAACATCCGCCCCAGTGTGGCTCCTGTCCCCCAAACAAACCAGCGCAAGCACGGCATGGCATCGTTTTGCCTGCGTACTTGCGTAGCCCCTGGAACGCCTACGGAGCACCTCTGGTTCTGAGGACAGAGCACTGGAAGAGGCCATGGAGGAAGAAGAAGAGGAGGGGGTGGAGGAGAGAGGTGTTTCACAACCAATAGTAGCATTTTGGAGGCGTGGTGGCGGAACAACCTCCAACACTACTGCACCTTGTCCTGCATCCTTCCCAGCAGCCAGAAGAGTGACCCAATGGGCCGTGAAAGACAGGTAACGTCCCGGTCCATGCCTGCTGGACCATGAGTCAGCGGTAATATGCACCTTACCGCTGACCGCCCTGTCCAGCGAGGCAAGGACATTGCCTTCCACATGCCGGTAGAGAGCCGGAATCGCCTTCCGTGAGAAAAGTGGCGTTTGGGGACCTGCCACTGAGGAACCGCACATTGTACAAACTCACGGAAGGGGGCCGAGTCTACCAACTGAAAAGGCAGCAGTTGAAGTGCTAGCAATTTAGCCAAGCTAGCATTCAACCGCTGGGCATGTGGATGGCTGGGAGTAAACTTCTTCCGCCGGTCCAGCAGCTGGGGCAGGGACATTTGCCTGCTATAATCGGTGTGCTGCCCCTAAGCTGACCCCCGGAGGGCATCCTGCCTCGTTGGACATGTGCCTCCTCCTCCTCCTCCCTCCTTCCAGGCACCCACGTGGAGTCAGTGCCCTCATCATCCCCTCCCTCTTCATCGCTGTAGCAAACCTGGCAGTATGCTGCAGCTTGTGGAACATGACTGCCAGATTGCTGTCCTTCTTGAGCATCCCCTCTCTCTGCGCTCACGCTACTGCCTTCCTCTAGCTGAGTGTCATCATCAGAGCCCACCAAACACTGGGCATCCTCCTGGAGCATGTACCCAACACTGTGCTCAAAGAGTTCAGGAGACTCCTCAGGAGGACGTGGTGGGTCTAGGGAAGGAGTCACTGATGATGACATTGAGAGGAGGGAAGACGATGTGTTGGCAGCTGCTTTGCTACTACCCTGAGACTGGGTGAGAGAGGATGAGGAGGATGAAGAGGGCTTGGTCACCCACTCTACCAAGTCGTTGGCATGTTGCGGTTCAACATGTCCAGCTGCAGAAAAGAAGGACAAGCATGTCCCATGGCCACGTGCTGATGACAATGCACCGCGTCCACGACCAGCACTGTTGTCTCTAGACACAGAGCCTGCTTGCCCTCTTTTATCGGCTCGCGCCTGTCTGCCTCTCCTTGCTGGCCTTCCAGACATGGTAATGGCCTGAAGGGAGTTGGGTAAAACAGTAGTTGGGTAGTTTATATTGTGCTGGAGGCACACAACACCCACTAACTCCTGCAGATGCCTTTTTTATAGAACAGCAGAGATAAAGGGGTATATACAGATGTATACTGTGCTGTGCTGGAAGCACACACAACTTCCAATAACTCCTGCAGATGACAATTGGGCCCAAATAGAGAACAGCTATGTAGGTGGATTATAGCGGTATGTACTGGGTACAGAGCACGCAGACAGCACGCACTATCTCCTAACACTACTGACTGCAAGCTCTATTATTAAAGATGGACCACTAGCTATATAGGTGAGGTGAATATTGCGGTGTATACTGCGGTCAGGGCACGCAGACAATAACCAGAAAACAGCAGAGTTAAAGGGGTATATACAGATGTATACTGTGCTGTGCTGGAAGCACACACAACTTCCAATAACTCCTGCAGATGACAATTGGGCCCAAATAGAGAACAGCTATGTAGGTGGATTATAGCGGTATGTACTGGGTACAGAGCACGCAGACAGCACGCACTATCTCCTAACACTACTGACTGCAAGCTCTATTATTAAAGATGGACCACTAGCTATATAGGTGAGGTGAATATCATGGTGTATACTGCGTTCAGGGCACGCAGACAATAACCAGAAAACAGCAGAGTTAAAGGGGTATATACAGATGTATACTGTGCTGTGCTGGAAGAACACACAACTTCCAATAACTCCTGCAGATGACAATTGGGCCCAAATAGAGAACAGCTATGTAGGTGGATTATAGCGGTATGTACTGGGTACAGAGCATGCAGACAGCACGCACTATCTCCTGACACTACTGACTGCAAGCTCTATTATTAAAGATGGACCACTAGCTATATAGGTGAGGTGAATATCACGGTGTATACTGCGTTCAGGGCACGCAGACAATAACCAGAAAACAGCAGAGTTAAAGGGGTATATACAGATGTATACTGTGCTGTGCTGGAAGAACACACAACTTCCAATAACTCCTGCAGATGACAATTGGGCCCAAATAGAGAACAGCTATGTAGGTGGATTATAGCGGTATGTACTGGGTACAGAGCACGCAGACAGCACGCACTATCTCCTAACACTACTGACTGCAAGTTCTATTATTAAAGATAGATCACTAGCTATATAGGTGAGGTGAATATAGTGGTGTATACTGCGGTCAGGGCACAGACAATAACCACTACACAAGAGCAAGATAGGAAATCAGCCAAAAACGATTGGTGTGTAACTGTGTTGAAGGTACACAGAACACCCACTGCTTCAGATGCCAACACACTACACGAGGCCGCCTCAAAGGCGGCCTTATATAGTGTGGGGCGTGCACTACACAGCCTGAGCTATGATTGGCCACAGGCAGGACGCCCGTGGCCAATCATGGCTCTCCTCGCTGCTGGCGCTGCGATTGGCCAAGCATGCGGGGTCACAGTGCATGCTTGGCCAATCATGAGCCAGCAATGCACTGCGCCATCGCAGTGCATTGTGGGCCACACGAATTTTGCTGCGAACGGCCCAAACGTTCGGAATTCGCCGAACGCCCGAACGACCAATGTTCGAGTCGACGTACGTTCGACTCGAACACGAAGCTCATCCCTACTCTACATATCCCTCTTGTCTAATTTGTTTCTCCATGAAGCACACTTCGCTCATCTCATAATTCCACTCCATTATTGTTGGAGCTACTTCCTTTTTCCATTTCCGTGCTATTACGGTTTTAGCTACTGTAATTTGGTACAAAAATTCCATCTCTTTTCATTTAAATTTTTCAGATGTATGGGAGAATAATACTGTCTTTATATCAAGATTTATTCTTATACCTGTCAGTTCCTGATATAATTTTATTATCTTACCCCAAAATATTTTTATCTTCCAACAACTGTACCAAATATGCTCTAAAGTACCCTTCTCCTTCTTTAATCTCCAACATAATTCAGAGTTCCGTTTATTTATTTTATTCATAACCACTGAACTTCTATACCATCTTAATAGAATTTTATAATTTTTTTCTTGATATTTAATAGCTAAGGGTGTTTTATATATTCCTTCAAATACCTCTTCCCATTCTTTCTCTGTCAACTCCTGCCCTATTTCTTCCTCCCATTTTTTTTATTCCTGCTATTTTTTTAATATCCCCACCAGGAAGTAATAGGTTATATATCTTAGCTAATTTCTTATTTGCTTTATCCTTATTCATTGCTATTTGTTCAAATATGGTTGGTGGTCTATTAATCATTATCTTTATTGGGTCAATAAATGCCCTCAGCTGTAAATACTGAAACCATTTATTTTTATATTCTTGCCCCAATTCCTGAAATGTTGGAATATTTCCATCATTTAGGATTTATATTATCCGCTCATGTTCTTCCATATTCCATTTCAAAAATTTGTTATCCTTTACAGCTGGTCTAAATTCGGGATTGGCAAAAAAAGGAGTCATAGGGCCTATTGAAGATGATAGTTGTTTTTTCTTTATCATATCATCCCAGATTTTTAAAGTTGTTCTTACAAAGATAGGCATTTCCTTCTTCTCTGGTCTTGACTTAGGTTTTATCCATGGCTGATGTTTTATTTTAGCCCCTAATATGTCTTCCTCCAATTTTATCCATTGCTTGTCTTTTTCATTATGTTGCCAATCGATTATTCTCATTAGAGAGGCTGCTTGAGAATATTTAAAAAAGTCAGGCAATGCTAATCCTCCATTATTTTTCGTTCTAATTAATACCTCTCTACCTACTCTAGGGGTCTTATGTGCCCATACAAAGCCTTCTACCATTTCTTTCAGATCTTTCATAATTTTTTTTTGATGGTATAATGGGTACCGTTTGAAAGATATACAGCATAATTGGTAAGATCTCCATCTTTACAATATTTATTCTCCCAAACCATGAGTGAGTTATTTTATCATATTTACCTAGAAGTTTCTTTACCTTCTGAACTGCCAAGTTGTAGTTCATATCTTGCAAGAGTTTTAAATCTCTTGGAATATATACTCCTAAATATTTTATCGCATCTTGCTTCCATTTAAACGGAAAGTTCTTTTCTAAAACAGTTTGAACTCTCTCTTTTAATGTAATATTCATTAATTCAGATTTATCATAATTTACTTTAAAATTACTAATTTCACCGAATCTCTCAAGCTCTTTTATTAAATTTGGTATAGTAATTATAGGATTAGTTATATATAATAAAAGATCATCTGCATAAGCAGCCATCTTATATTCTTTGCCTTTGACCTTTATCCCCATAATATCTTTATTTATTCTTATATCCTCCATGAGATGTTCCATCATCATAATATATAAAAGTGGTGATAAAGGACACCCTTGTCGGGTTCCATTTGAAATCTTTATATATTCTGATAATATCCCATTTGTTCTCACTTTAGCCCTTGAATTTTTATATAGGGCCATAATCCTTCCTAACATCTTAGGTCCCATTGCTGTTTGCTTCAATATTTCCTCTAAGAACTGCCATCCCACCCTATCGAATGCCTTTTCGGCGTCTATAGCCAGTAGGCAGGTAGGGATGGCAGTTCTCTGAGCGTATTCAATCAACGTGCATGTTTTAATGATATTATCTCTTGTCTCCCTCCCTTTCATAAACCCCATTTGTTCCAGGCTTATATTATTTGAGATAATGGCCGTTATTCGTTTGGATAAAATCTTTGAAAATATTCTTATATCTAAATTAGTCAAAGATATAGGTCTATAATTTTTACATAGTGATTGATCTTTTTCCGGTTTTAATATTAATACTATATGAGCTTCTGTACCTTGTATCGCAAATGGCTGATTTAAAGATATAGAGTTAAATGTTTCCTTAACCACTTCCCACCCGGCCAATGCACATATACGGCCGGGTGGGAGCCGTCTACTCCTGATAGGACGTTCGGGAACGTCCATCAGGAGGAGCGGGATCGCGCGCGCGCGTGCCCGCGCAGCGGCACGATCCCGATGCGCCCGTGTCACCGGGACACAGCGCATCTCAGATCGGCAGGAGGGCTCTGTGATTGGCCCTCCTGATCACAGCCGTCATGTGATGTAAACAAACAGCCGGTTGCTAGGCAATCGGCTCCTCCTCTCCTCACACAGAAGTCATCGCTGAGGAGAGGAGAGCAGATTGCTGCAGCCGGCTGATGATCAGTGAGTATGAGCTGTTTTTTACAGCTTTTACTCACTGATCTTCAGTCTAGTGTAAACACACAACACACCACACAGTGTAAACACAGTCCCCACATATGTCCCCATAACACACATGTCCCCAAAACATACATGTCCCCAAAAAATAAAAACACATGTCCCTAATAATAAAAACATGTCCCCCACATATGTCCCACTAAAATCACTTGTCCCAATGATTATGTGCACACATATGTACGTGATCACCTGCACACATATGTACATGATCATTTACGTACATATGTCCGTGATCACACAAACCAATTATTATACACTTAACTGAATTTTTTTTTACCAAAAACATGTAGCAGAATACATTTTGGCTTAAATTTATGACAAAATTTGATTTTATTGGATTTCTTTTAAAATAGAAAAAAGAAAATATTGTTTTTTTTCCAAATTTCTGCTTTTTTGCGCTTATATCGCAAAAAATAAAAAACGGAGTCGTGAATAAATACCACCAAAAGAAAGCTCTATTTGTGCGAACAAAATGATAAAAATGTCATTTGGGTACAGTGTAGCATGACCGCGCAATTGTCACTGAAAGCGCTAGAGCGATGAAAGCTGAAAATTGGGCTGGGAAGGAAGGGGGCGAAAGTGCCTTGTATTGTAGTGGTTAAGTATGGGTATTATTTGATCCTTAAATGACTTATAGAATCTAGCGGTATATCCATCTGGCCCTGGACTTTTTCCCAGAGCGAGTTCTTTAATAGTCTGTTGAATTTCTTCTGTTGTAATTTCTTCCTCCAACCCCTCCATCTTTTCTTTTAAGCGGTTAAATATAGCCATTTCCTTTACATATTTTTGTATGTTCTCCCCTTTGTCTTCTACTTCCTTATGTTCCTGACCATCTTTTATATTATATAATTTAGAATAATATGTATGGAAGGTTTCAGATATTTCCTCTGGATCATATGTAATTTCCCCATTTGGCTTTACAATTTTCTCTATATAACTTGGGGGTTGTTGTTTTCTTAATGCTCGGGCTAATATTTTCCCAGGTTTATTTCCAAATTTGTACCACTGCACTCTATCCTTATCTCTTATCCGAAGGGAATCTTCATCAAGCACTGATTGTAATTCCAATTGTTTTACCTTTAATCTAGCTCCATCACACAATTTCCTACTTGCTTTATGCAGTTCTTTTAGTTCTTTGATCTCACTTTCCAATTGACATATTTTTTGTGTTTTTTCTTTTTTTATTCTTGCTCCATGCTTGATGAATATTCCCCTCATAACACATTTTAATGTTTCCCATTGAGTTGGAGGTGAGATTTCATCCCTTTCATGAATTCTCAAAAATTCTTTTATAACTTGTATTTCTGCCTCGCATTTCCCATCTTTAATTAGATTATCATTCAATCTCCATATCCCATTTCCACATATATTGGGGCATGGTCCGACCAGAGGAATCCCCCTATTTCTGTTACTGGTTTCACCATTAAACCCTCTTTATTTATAAAATAATAATCTAATCTATGATATGAATTGTGTATATTTGAATAATATGTGTAGTTTTTTTCCTTTTGGTGTTGAGCCCTCCATATATCTGTTAATTGGTATTTTCTCAGTATATCCTTAAATTCCTTTATTCTATTGTTGTTATTGTTTTTTTTTTTTGTAATTGAATATTTGTAGTATCTTTCTTTACATCCATTAAAAAGTTTATATCACCACCCACTATTACAGCTCCTTCCGCCTTCTTCATTGCGTCCGATAGGGCTTTCGTACCATTCTCTATTTGTCCATAATTAGGGAGATACAAATTAACTATAGTGAATTTTTTTCCATATAACATAAACTTTATTATTAAAGATCTCCCATCTTTGCCTTCATATTTTTGTAATATTTGGACCGGCAAGTCCCTATGGAACGCAATTGATACCCCTTTTGATTTGGAATATGGAAATGTGTCATATAATCATGTACTATAATTTCTATTATTGATTTTAGGTATATGATCTGAGCGAAAATGTGTTTCCTGAAATAGCACAATGTCTATTTTCTGCTTGTGTAGGAAATTTAGAATTTCATTTATTTTAGCGGGGGAGTTAATACCTCTTACATTAAAAGAACAGAACTTCACACTACCCATAAAAAAAAAAAAATTCCAATAAACAATAATCTCACTTAGAATTACCTCTATCTATTTTCCCACCCTCCCTATACCCATTAACACGTACACACTCAATTATCTCCCACCCTTCTACACCCACCCTTATGACACCTCTTTTCCCCTATAATTTGACTATATTAGTCTAACTCACCAAAGTTGAGGTCCCTATCGAGGGGGTATTTAAACTGCTGATCCAGATATACTCCCATTTGGCCTATGCAAGCTATTCACATACTTCTCCACTTTTTCGCACTCCATCTCCTTACTATCCCTCTGTTTATATCTTTTCTAGTTTGTCCCTATCTTTAATTTTAATCATCCTATCATTGCTGGAAAAGTATCTAAATCCGTAGGAAGATAAAGATCCGGGATGGAAAGAGAGAGGAGGGAGAGGAAAAAAAAAACACAAAGTACAGAACACTTTGAACCTCTTCCTGCCCAGACCAATTTTCAGCTTTCAGCGCTATCACACTTTGAATGCCAATTACTCATGCAACACTGTAACCAAATTAAACTTGTATTATTGTTTTCAGACAGATAGAGCTTTCTGTTAGTGCTATTATTCCCTGTGTTTTTTTTTTTTTTTGCTCTGTAAACAAAAAATACCAAAAATTTATTTCTGTTATAAAATTTTGAAAATAAATAAGATTTTCATAAATTTAAGTCAAAATGTATTCTGCTACATTCCTTTGGTAACAATAACTCAAATGAATTTATAATCATATTCAAGTATATTAAGTATAATAATTATATTATTTAGTCTGTGTGAAAGTTATAGAGTCTACAAACTATGATATATATATATATATATATATATATATATATATATATATATATATATATATATTTGAAAATTGATCATTCCTGATGAACTGACTACCTATATAAATTCTTGAGACCCTAAAATGTCAGGAGACCCCCAAATAGCCCCTTTTTGGAAAAGAGATGGTCCAAGTTATTTAGTAAGAAGTGAGTGGTGAGTTTTTTGCAGTTGTAATTTTTTTTGTAATAAGTTTTATGGAAATGAAAGAAATTAAATAAAATGTGTTCTTTTATCACAATTTATTTTATATACTGTCACCAGAGCCATACAGCATTATTATATGATACTGACTGGTGGCAGTATGTTAAAAAAAAAAAAGTAATTTTATTTTCAAATTTTTAACTTCTTTTTCAATTTTTACAAATTAAAAATGTATATACTGTGACCAGAGCAGTACAGTGTTAACATAGTGACACTGTGATTGCTTATAACAGTGATAATCAAATGTACCTCCATCCCTGATTCAGGTAAATAAAAAAGGACTATGGGACTTTGAATGCAATTGACTTGTGGAGGTAGAGTGGTTAGTAAACATGTATTTGTGACAATAGCATGAAACAAGTAAACAAAGTATTTTCATATATATACATACACATGCACACATGGCATGAACATAATGGATACACATATGTCAGCTTGCCAGCACATGAGTAATGAATATTGATAAAATTGTATAATTACAAATAATGTACACATGTTATAGAAACAGCATTTGGCAATAAAATGAATAATATCAATCTTGAGCATGATTAATTGTAGATATAGTACAAGATATTTCCTATTAACAGGCATTGGTACACCATATGCAACAGAGCTGCTGTAAAAACAACAAAAAAGATACACATTAATAGTTACATAGTACTCAATGAATTTTGAATGTATAAAAGGTATATCTGGGCCAGTAAATAGGTGATGAGCCAGACTTGACTGAGCACCCCATGAAGCACCCCATGGAAACTCGACACGTTTCATGACTATATGCCATTCATCAGGAGTTGGGTACAGAAATAAACTGTAAATACAAATGGATATTACATTCCATATGTGTGGGGATAATTGAACATATAGTGTTCTGAAAAAAATGTATAAAGATATGTGAAAAATATGTAAAGAATAAGTGAAAAAAGTGAGAAAATGTGAAAAGTGAAAAAACATGATTAGTGTTTGGGATGAAGAAAATAAAATGTAAAACGTGTTATATATATATATATATATATATATATATATATATATATATATATATATATGTTGTATGTGTCAAAAAAAAGAGAGAGAGGGCTACAAAAAAATGTGCATAACTTACGTGTGTGTATCCAGTGAATGAACCGTGTGGGCTACCTCCCTGAAGTAAAACGCATAGTGAAATGGTAAGGCAATCAAGCTCACATGCTTATGTAATCCAGGTGTGGGGCGGGTCCCCGATCAAGGTCATGCACAACGTTGAATGAGATTAGGAGTTGACAGTGAGATCCACCACTGGCGCAAGCGCCAAGGTAGAGCCATGCCAGCCCCATCTCTGGCATGAGATGGACAGAAGATGTCCCTGCATTGTGGCATCAAAAGATGGCACAAACAGATCATAGCATGATTCTGCTACATAGGAGGGCACCCTGATAATATCTCAAGAGAGAAACAGAAGGGATGCGCTGCTATGCATCCCAGCTCTGGAATCCAGACAAGGAAAGGGTGCCCCACATCCCCAACCCAGACAAGCCTCAGTGTAGATAGAGTCATATAGAACAACATTTTGGTATGTAGGTAAATTGTAATTGGAAAAAATGGGCATAGTATCAGATGGTATAAAGGCATTGGCAGGTCACTATATAGAAACAGGTGTCTTCCATCCAAAATTGGTGAAGAAAAAGAGATAAGACCTTCCAAACACTATAGTAACAGAACCTCCAATCCCTATTTTATATATATATATATATATATATATATATATATATATATATATATATATATATATATATATATATATTTAAAAAAAAAGGAAATTAGTGGGACTTTGAATGAGGAACATCACTATTACAGATATTACATATGTCATTATTATATAAATGTTTTAATAATCAAATGCAAATATACTTGTAGTACAATGCCAAATATACCGCAAGGTGGCATAGACATGGCACTGTAGATGTCTCAAGTCTCAAAGACATGGCACTGTAGATGTCTCAAGTGTGTGGACCCTGGATAGGGTTCACTAACAACCAAGACAGACCTCACACGTGGACGGCAGGGGAACATTGCCAATCCAAAAATCAATTGCCTCCACCCCTAATGCATATAAATGAGAGGGGGGAGTGAAAACTGTGATTGGTCACAGCTATCACATGACACAGGTGCTATGTGATTAGCCCTGTCTATACCGTGTGATTATTGTGACCAATCACAGAGATCATCACAATAGTACACAATGATTGGCTATAAATTCATAGTTGTCAATAGTTGTCAACATTATGAAAAACTTTATAGGGATGCTTTTTTGTCTGTGGATGTAGTGGGATGGAAAATGCAGAGCGTGCCTCTGCAAACAATGGGTATAGTTTAAACTAAATAGTAGGCTTGGCTTAAATGGGGGTGTGGTTAGAATCTGAGATGAAGGAGGGGAAGAGAGGGAGAGAGAAAGGGAGAAAGAGAGAGAAGGAGACCTACTACAAGTGATGGGCTCAGAGTTTGTGGACATGATAGAGATGGTCAGAGATTAAGGACACAGCTGACAGCACAGAGAGATGAGGAGGTGTACAAAGAAGATGGGGGTGATAATCACAAGTCCTGTCATGTCCCGTCCCCATTGGCCCCTGCACTCCACCATTCACCTGTCTCTGGGGGGCACATCCACTGCATTCAGGGCAACAGTATGATGTCATGTGCATGTGCCCACTTAAGCCTAAGCTAGGCCAAGCCGAAGAGGTGCATGTGCAGTTCCACATGGCCCGCGGCCATGTTTTCACAGGCAGAAGCTGTGGCCATCCGATGATCTGATGGGTCACCTACAGCAGTGGTCCCCAACCTTTTTGGCACTGGGGACTGGTTTCATAAAAGAAAATGCTGCCAAGGACCGTCGGGGCGTCGGCGGGTCAATCTCTGCGGTTGATTTGCTTGGGCAATGGCTGGTTAGTGCTTCATTCATTGTGACACCATGGCTGATATGGTGTCAGGAAGATTGAAGGGCATTATTTATATTATTACATTGTAATATAAAATGTTAGTTCAATAGTTCAACTCACAATAATGCAGAATCAGTGGGACCCCTGAACGAGTCACTTGCCACTGTCGCCTGCCACCAGATGCAGTGTGTCACTTGTCATGTCACCCGCCACTAGATGCAGCTTGTCACTTGCCACGTCACCTGCCACCAGGTGCAGAGTGTCACTTGCCATGTCACCTTCTACCATATGAAGCTTGTCACTTGCCACATCTCCTGCCACTAGTTGCAGTGTGTCACTTGCCATGTCTCCTGCAACCAGATATAGCTTGTCACTTGCCATGTCACCTGCCACCAGATGCAGCGTGTCAATTGCCATGTCGCCTGCCACCAGATGCAGCTTGTCACTTGCCATGTCGCTTGTCACCAGATGCAGCATGTCACTTACCGCATCGCCCACCACCAGATGCAGCTTGTCAGTTGCCATATCGCTTGCCACCAGATGCAGCCTGTCACCTGCCACGTCACTTGCCACTAAATGCATTACTCAATTGCCACCAAATGCAGCTTGTCACTTGCCACCAGATGCAGCTTGTGTCATTTGCCACCATATTCAGCTTGTGTCACTTGCCACCAGATGCAACTTGCCACTAGATTCATTATGAGACCTCCATGCTCACTGCTGTATCACCAGAGCCGCCGATAGAGGTCTGTGGCCAGCACTGGTGACTTAGCATCTGCTGCCATTTTACAGATGACCAGCTCTCGTGGGGAAGAAACAAGAGCTGGAGCCTGGGTCTGGAGATATAATGGGACAAACCCAATTCCCCATGATTTTTCCATGGGAAATGTGGACTATTGGCAGCTTGAAATGTGGACTATTGGTAAATGAAAACCATTCACTGAGTACAACTGACATGTGAGTGTTGTGATTGGTCAGAAGGCACACGACTGGGAGGATGTCATATGATGTCCTCCCAGGATGAAAAAGCTCCCACTCAGCTGTCATTTGACTATAGACTGGCTGGAAAGCAGTTAAACTAGGTTTTATTTTTAAACTTATTGTCCACGGGAATATTTTGCACTGTGATTGAAACATTGTCACTTCTGTTCTCTGTCCTTCACTGTCAGTAATTCCATAGTTAGTCAGGCTGAAAAAAGACACAAGTTAATCTAGTTTAAGCAATAGAAAAAAAATACCATATTTAAATCTTTGAATTTTCAATTTATCGTGTTTTAAGTTAGTTAATAAAATATTGATGTTAACATGCAAAAAACTATTCGTAATACAAGTAGACATTACTACTACAGATACGATGGAAAACATGGGTTGTAAATGTTGTGAAATTACAAAAAAATAGACTGCAAATAGTCTTGAAAAGCTATTACAAAATAGACTAGTCTCAAAGAAAGATTGGCAGCATTTATCAGCAGTGCATTCTAAACCTGTTAGTATTAATAGATGAATATATGATGTACATACTGAACATTAAGGGCACTTTCACACTGTGGTAAAGCACCGCTATTTATATTTAGCCTCATTTTAGTGGCGCTATTTGGCCACTAGTGGGGTGCTTTTAACCCCCGCTAGCACCTGAAAAAGGGTTAAAACCTCCTGAAAAGCACCACCTGCAAAGCACTGCCTGCAAAGCACCACTGCTGCGGTGGTGCTTCTCCTACAGTGCTGCAAAGGCGCTGCTTGCAGGACCTTTTTACCATCCTGCAAGCGCACAGCTCCAGTGTAAAAGCACTCAGGCTTTCACACTGGAGTGAGAGGAGAGTTTCTTCACAGGCGCAATGCAGGTGCTGTTTTTAGTGCTATAATGCCTGTAAAGCACCTCAGTGTGAAAGCAGCCTAAGGCAGAACTTCACCCTAAAAGATGAAAGTGATCCACCAGAAGTTCTTACCCTGCCCGCAACCTTCTGGGACACATCACAGGTCCCAGAAGGCTGCAGGACCATTCACAAAGTATAGCGAGGCTCATGCATATGCAGTGGGCAGCCGGCTGCGAAGCTTCAGAGAGCCACAGCCAGCTGCCCACATTAAGCACACACCGGCACCAGGGACCTGAAGATCAGTGAAGTAGTGGTTTGGGTGAGCATGGCGCTGGACTCCTAAACAGTTGAGTTTCCTTTTATAATTTCTTTTTTTTTTGTAACAAGGCTGAAAAACAACTTTGAGCTGCCCAAACACTAGTAGAATCTTTAATGAAGGTTTTATTTGTACAAAAATTCCCAGTACATTTGATGACTTGACCAATGTTTGAAAAGACTTTAAAATTTTGTTTACTTTTAACATTTGATATTGGAATGAATGGACTTTTCCCAAAGGAAAACTACCTACAATGTTAGAAATTTGTTCGTTCAAGATACAGCTTTAATTTTTCATCCAGCATCTTCAAATTTTCTTGTCACTGCAGTTGAAAAATGATATCGATTTGACCCCACTAATAATTAGAAAATCAAGTGAAAGTTCTTGAAAATGTTTGAACAAAATTCTAGCCAGGTATAGCACAAAACACATTGGCTGTGTAGATAGTATGGTACTCATGAAAATTGCTGACCATTCTCCTCTTGTAACCAGATGCATTCAAATCATATCATTATAGGCCACCTTGCACATAATAATTCAATTTTGCACTAATTACTGTACTAAAGCATAGCTCTAGACAAAAACCATAATCTTAAGATCTCAGTTTTAACTACAAACATTCATGTGATTAGTTCAACCTACTTCTCATCCCAAATCATGGTAATAGTTCTTAACTATCTACAGGGAAATTGGCAGCTGTATCATTCCTTCCTGAGTCACTTCTCCTCCCCCAACATTGAGAAAGTAGAAGATGGATGAAGCCCCTTATCTCCACCATCCTTTTTGTACATGGACTGTTAAGGGGGGTTTTCCAGACATTAAAATAAATGTAATTTGAATGAATAGATTCCTGGTTTATATTGTATTTTTAAGAATTTGTCTATAATTCTGCTTTCAATAAGGTTGCTGCTAAACTATTTCCTACACATCTAATAATAAACTACTGTAAGGCCAACATATTGCATTTTACATTTTGCATGCATTGTTTGTTCACTAACCTAAATGTCTCATCATTTGTAATTGTCAATTTACATTCTCCAGAGTATATTTCATCTTCAAACTATGTTTTACAAAACAATCAACCTTGCGGTAAGAAAATATCCAGAAGCTTCCTTATTAAAGTAAGTCCAAATGTTAATAGCTTAAGTACAAAAATCTTGCATCTTTGGTTTATTTTTAAATTGCAACCCAAGTGAGATAAATGCAATCTCATTGTTTAATAGCTACCCTTAAGCTAATCCTACAAAAATATTAAATATTTCAATACTGATGATGGTTGAATTAATGTGGTTAATCAGTGTGATGTCTGCTTGCCAACCCGTCTTACAAATGTAATTTAATAATGGACAGTAGAGCATCTCTTACCACAAATTAAAAATACTTGCATGGAGTCTATTAATTAAATCTTAAGTGTTGCGGCATTATTCAAATTTTTCTTTGTACAAATCTCTTAAACATGCAAAATGACCCATGTCTGAAGCCCTTAGAATGTGAAAGGCTCATCCATTAGATGATCTGGCTACACTGCAGTTATTTTGAGTCATTCAATAAAATCGACTTGCATATAACAGTAATATATACTAGAAAAAAAAAACGTTTTTACTGGTTAACCACTTGACCACTGGGCACTTAAACACCCTTAATAACCAGACCAATTTTCAGCTTTCGGTGCTCTCACATTTTGAATGACAATTACTCAGTCATGCAACACTGGACCTATATGAAATTTTTGTCCTTTTTTTCACACAAATGGAGCTTTCTTTTGGTGGTATTTAATCACCACTGGGTTTTTTATTTTTTGTGCTATAAAAGAAAAAATACAGAAAATTCTGTAAAAAAATTTTCTTCATTTCTGTTATAAAATTTAGCAGATTAGTAATTTTTTCTTCATAAATTTTGGCCAAAATTTATACCACTACATATCTTTGGTAAAAATAAGTACAAATTGGTGGATATTATTTGGTCTTTGTGACAGTTATAGAGTCCACAAGCTATGGTGCCAATATCTGAAAATTGATCACACCTGAAGTACTGACGGCCTATTTCAATTCTTGAGACCCTAACATGCCAGAAAAGTACAAATACCCCCCAAATGACCCCTTTTTGGAAAAAAAGACATTCCAAGGTATTTAGTAAGAGGCATGATGAGTTTTTTGAAGTTGTCATTTTTTCCCACAATTCTTTGCAAAATCAAGATTTTTTTTACTTTTTTTTTTTTTTTCACAAAATTGTCATATTATCAGTTTATTTCTCACACAGCATATGCATACCACAAATTACACCCCAAAACACATTCTGCTATTTCTCCCGAGTACGGTGATACCACATGTGTGAGACTTTTACACAGTGTGGCCACATACAGAGGCCCAACATGCAGGGAGCGCCATCAGGCGTTCTGGAGCACCCAGGACAATTCTGACATTTCTCTCCTACATGTAAAAATCATCATTTATTTGCTAGAAAATTACATCAAATCCCAAAATATTATATATGTTTTTTTTTGCAAACACCCTGGAGAATACAATGGTGGTCGTTGCAACTTTTTATCTCGCACGGTATTTGCGCAGCAATTTTTCGAATGCTTTTTTTTGGAAAAAAAACAGTTTTGTGCTTAAAAAAAAAAAAAACACAGTAAAGTTAGCCCAATTTTTGCATAATGTGAAAGATGAAGTTACACCGAGTAAATACCTAACATGTCACTCTTCAAAATTGCACAGGCTCGTGGAATGGTGCCAAACGTCGCTACTTAAAAATCCCCATAGGCGACGATTAAATTTTTTTTTTACTGGTTATATGTTTTGAGTTACAGAGGAGGTCTAGGGCTAGAATTATTGCTCTCGCGCTAACGTTCGCAGCGATACCTCACATGTGTGGTTTGAACACCGTTTTCATATGTGGGCGGGACTTACGTATGCGTTCACTTCTGCATGCGAGCACATGGGGACAGGGGCACTTTAAAAAAAAAAAATTATTGTTCATTTTACTTTATTTATTTTAGTTTGACATTTTTTTCCCCAAAAATAAATTTTTTGATCACTTTTATTCCTATTACAAGGAATGTAAACATCCCTTGTAATAGGAATATGGCATGACAGGTCCTCTTTACAGTGAGATATGGGGTCAATAAGACCCTGCATCTCACCTCTAAGCTGGGAAGCCTGAAAAAAAAAAAAGATTCCTGATTTGATCGTATTGGCGAGTCGGTAGAAGCACCGGAGGGCGGCGGGAGGGGGGGGGTGTCTATGGCTGGGTATTGCAGGGTATCACCGACTATGGCTGGGTATGGCTGGGTATATCAGAGTATGGCTGGGTATCTCAGAGTATGGCGTTGCAGAGTATTGCGTTGCAGAGCATTGCAGGATATTGGAGGGTGTTGCAGAGAATTGCAGAGTGTTGCACTGTATTGGCGGGTGTTGCAGAGCATTGCAGAGTGTTGCAGGGTATTGTTGGTTGTTGCAGAGCATTGCAGAGTGTTGCAGAGTGTTGCAGGGTATTGGCGGGTGTTGCAGAGCGTTGCAGGGTATTGCAGAGTGTTGCAGAGTATTGCAGGGTATTGCAGAGTAATGCAGAGTATTGCAGGGTATTGCAGGGTATTGCAGAGTAATGCAGAGTAATGCAGTGTAATGCAGAGTATTGCAGAGTATTGCAGAGTATTGCAGAGTATTGCAGAGTAATGCAGAGTATTGCAGAGTAATGCAGAGTATTGCAGGGTATTGCAGAGTAATGCAGGGTATTGCAGAGTATTGCAGAGTATTGCAGAGTAATGCAGAGTATTGCAGGGTATTGCAGAGTATTGCAGAGTAATGCAGAGTAATGGCAGGGTATTGCAGAGTATTTGCAGGGAATTGAGGGGTTAATTTTCGGTGAGCAGCGATGTGGGCACTGCAGATGCAGCCCACATCGCTGCTGACACCGATCTCTTCCCCCTCCGCTGTTCCGATCGGTACAGAGAGGGGGAGGGAGGAACCGGCGTCATAACATGACGCCGGTTTGTTTACAAGTGATCACTCCGTCATTTGACGGAGCGATCACGTGGTAAATGGCCACTATGAGCGAGAGGGGAATTCTGGGAGGACGTCATATGACGGCCTCCCAGAGTTAAGAAACCGCCCTGTAGCCGTCATTCGGCTATAGGGCGGTTATTAAGTGGTTAAAGCCTGATCTTAGGCATACTACATACCTATCTAATCAGTTTTTTTTAAACCACTTTAAGACCAGGCCTCTTTTTGACATTTGTTGCTAACAAGTAAAAAATCTGTATTTTTTGCTAGAAAATTACTTAGAACCCACAAACATTTATATATATACATTTTTTGAGGTATTTGATCACCTCTGCGTCTTTTATTTTCTGCGCTATAAACAAAAAAATAGAGACAATTTTAAAAAAACTATATTTTTTATTTGATGCAATAATAAATATCCCCCAAAATAAAAAATTCTTCATCAGTGTAGGCCAACATGTACTTTTTTAGACATTTTTGGTAAAAAAAAAATTGCAATAAGCGTATATATTGATTGGTTTGCACAAAATTAATGCCATGTACACACGGCCGGTCTTTTTGACAACAAAGGTCCGACGGAACAAATCCCTCGGACAATTCGATCATGTGTGGGCTTCATTGGGCCTTTGCTGTCGAAAAATCAGACGGACTTTAAATTTAGAACATGTTTAAAATCTTTCCGACGGCCTCGAGCCTGGTCGAAAAATAAGTTTGTCTGTATGCTAGTCCAACGGATGAAAACTGACGCTAGGGCATCTATTGGCTATGGCTATGAACTTTCATATTCTAGTCTGGTCATACGTCATCAAGGTCAAATCCGTCGGACTTTGGTGTGATTGTGTGTTGTCAAGTCCATTCATTCGGAAAGTTCGTCGGAAGTCTGCCAAAAGTCCGTCGGGAAGACCATTGAACCTAGTCTGCCGAAAAGTCTGGTCATGTGTATAGCGTCTACAAACTATGGGAAAGATTTATGGCAATTTTTATGACGTCTTTATTACTTTTTTTTATACTAGTAATGCCGGTGATCTGCAAGTTTTAGCAGTATTGCAAAATTACGGCGACAGATCGGACACCTTTGACACATTTTTGGGACCATTGACATCTATAGAGCAATCAGTGCTATATATTACTGATTACTGTATAAATGTCACTAGCAGGGAAGGGGTTAACACTAGGGGCGATAAAGGGGTTAACTGTGTGTTCCCTCACTGTGTAATAACTGTTTAGGGATGGTACTAACTAGGAGAGATAATAGATCATTGTTCCTACTATGTAGGAACTCACGATCTGTCTCCTATCCTCTGACAGCACAGGGATTTGTGTGTTTACACACACAAATCCCCATGCTGGCTCTCCTGTACATGATCACATGTATCCAGCGGCAATCGTGCCTGCTGACAATGTGCATTGGGTCCCCTGTTGTGCAGCAGCACTCGCACGCCTTCTGGTGGCTCTCCTGGGTAAAGCAGTATATGTACGGGATTTCACCCAGGAGTGCCATTCTGCCGCTGTATATCTGCGTGAACCAGTTACTGAAATAAGGAAAAACAAAACTAAAATTAAAATTTGCTAAATTTTTTTGTATAGTGTGAAAGATGATGTTACATTGAACAAATATATACCTAATATGTCATGCTTTAAAATTGTGCATGCTTGTGGAATGACAACAAACGACGGTACTAAAAAATCTCTATAGGCGGGGGCGTGGCTACCGAGCCGCCAGATTAACGCTTGAACGGCAAGCTCCGTGTCAGTGCCAGGAATAACAGCCGCTTCAGGTGTCCCACCAGTCCGAATCGAGTCCCAGCTGAGCGAGGCAGTACCCAGCAATCCCCCGCCATGCCTCGTAAGAGAAAAGGGGCAGCTCAGCTGCAGAAGCTGCCGCAATTCTTCCCGTGGAGGATCTCCGGCCGAGCCAAGATGGCGCCGGTGGTGCCTCTCCTGCCACATCCTCGGGATCCAGCGTGGGTGTTCCAAGCCCAGGATCGGAGAGCGTTTCTCACCGCTGATCACCGGAGGCCTCCACCCACAATCCCTGAGCCCAGCGAAGTCCAGGCCTCGCATGGCTCCAGAATGCGACACGGAGAAGGTGAGCACAGGCCCTGACTCCTTAGACAACACGAGGGAGCTGGTGGAGACTATTAACTCCTTCCCTACTAATGACCAGCCGGTCTCTGATACAAAGTTAAAGGGCATGCTAGTCTCCCTGCCTACCTCCCTACAGGCTGACATGATGGAGTGTATGAGAGTGTTCAAGGCTGATGTGACTGAGCTGGGGAAGTGCGTAGACCATGTTGAACATAAAATGGGGGAGTTCGCCCCCACATTTAACTTACTCGAGGACAGGTCACGCAGGAATAATATAAAAATACATGGCATCCTGGAATCAGTAACCACAGGGCAGCTACATCAGTACACCCAAGAATTCATGGAGGCCTACTTGCCAGATCTCTCGACCCCTGACCTGGTGATAGACCGCATACACAGACTGCCAACACCTGCCCACCTTGCTGACAATATCCCAAGGGATGTTTTAATCAGGGTTCATTTTTTCCATGTAAAAGAGCGTTTCATGTCAGCCTTCCGAAATAACAAACAACCACCGGAAAGATTTGCCTCTGTTCAACTATTTGCAGACTTGTCACAATTCACTATGCAAAAACGCAAAGCCTTGCTCCCAATCACTAAAGCTTTGCGGAACCATGCCATAGTTTACCGCTGGGGCTACCCTTCTAAGTTGACGATCACAAAAGATGACCACACGACCACTATCAACAACCTGCAAGAAGGACTTGCTCTACTGAAGACCTAGGATATCATTCCTACGCAACCTGAAGAGCCCTTGCAGATGATAACGAAGGTGGACACACAGGACTCCTGGCATCTAGTGTCCCGCAAGAAAAAGAAAACTAACAAACGCACTGGTTGAGCACCTAGTAGTTCTAAGCTTATGCACCATATCAGATTCTATTGGCACGATGGAACGATATGTGCTCCAAATTCCCCCCCAGGAATATAGGCAGTAGTATTGCCGACAGATTCACAGTTGAATCGTATCTTTTTACAAGTCGGCCTGTTTTATGGCAATTATGTACTGTTTTTTGCTATTTTTTATACATGTTTTTCTCCTACACTCTTTATTTTTGCTAGAGATGATTCAGTAACCCACCAAGCTATCGTAAGCAACAGTTACTGCTCCCTGCGCTTGGAGCGACCACTTCAGAAGGTAAACAGCAACTTCCTGCAGGTACCTTAAAAACTACCAAAGGTAATGGTTGTTAATATAGTTTTGTACAACGCGCATGGACTTAACCACCCTGTAAAAAGGATCTCATTATGGAAAGAGGCACAGAGACGGTGTGCTGACGTGCTTTGTGTTCAAGAATCACACTTCCTGCACTCTGCACCACCGTCTTTCAAGCACAAAAAATTCCCACATATATTTTTTGAAAATTTATTTTTATTGAACAGTTTTTTAACACATACAGAACATACAAAAGGTCCCAGAAACCCCAGCCCCCCCCTCACCCTTCCCACCCTCTCCCTCTCCCCCTCCCAGCAAACCCCCCTCCCTGTGCAGCCCTCCGATCAACTTCTGAGCTTGGTCCATGTTCACCAACAGTACCTCACATATAAAAAAACATATCTTATACCATTAATAATTTTTCCCAAGACCCGAGACGGGGACGGGAGCCAACCCAAGTATAGCGACTCCCTGCCCCACCCTTCACCCGACTCTCGAGGAGTTCTCCCCCCACCTAGCGATTAGATCACAATATCTTTGGCATCAAGCCAACACCGCCACACTCTCTCAAATTTATTAGGACATCCTCTACTGAGATATGTGGCTTTGTAGAATGGCAGAGCTTTATTAATTAAACCTTTCCAATAAGACACCGTAGGAGGTTCAGGTTTCTTCCAACATAACAGGATAGCTTTATGTGCATAAAATAACGTCAGAGAAATCAGAGTCCTCTGCGCCTTTTCTGTGACTGGGATCGGCACCGAAAGTACTGATTGTATAACTTGCGTTACTCCCTTCCAGAACTCCTCAATCTGCGGACACTGCCAAAACACATGATCAAAGTCAGCTCAGTCGGCTGTACAACGCTAGCACCCCCCCCCGCACCCGTACCATAAATTCTGGCTAATCTGGCTGGGGTGTAATATACTCTATACAGGATTTTAAACTGGATAAGTCTGTCTCTAGCTGATACCAGAGTCTGGAACGGGTAATCCTACATGTCATGCCAGTCCTCCCCCTCAAAGTCCGGCACTAAGGCACTCCAAACATCCCTGCATTTTTGGATGGGCTTTGGCCTGTCAGGGAACAACATTTTGTACACAACGGAAAGAGGTTTTTTCAAGTCCTCCGTCCGCAGCACACTCTCCAGAGGCAACACTCCCATCTCCAGAGCCCCAGGACCAAACTGAGAGAGAAAAGCATGCCGCAACTGTAGGTAGCGAAAGAAATATGAATTTGGAAGATCATGTTTAGCTTTAAGCTGATCAAATGTTAGAAGCTTCCTCTCTCCCACCACATGCTTCAGTTGTTTAATGCCTACTCTGGCCCATATCACCGGGTCGGGAATTTCCCCCGAAATGTGGCAATCTAGGATTAAACCAGAGAGGAGTGTCAGGAGACCAACTCCCCTCCGGTTGTTTCAGCAAGACCCGCGCTTTGTCCCAAGCCCCTATCGTTGCCCGCATTGAGGCCGTCAGAGCCGGTGAAGCCCTTTGACCTCTATACACCAAATAGGACAAGCTCTCGTACGAGCCCAGAAGGGCCGCCTCCAGTACATTACCCAAATCCCCGTCCTCCCGTGTTAGCCAGCGTCCGGCGACCACCATTTGCCCAGCTAGATAATATTTAAAAAGTTCTGGCAATGCCAAGCCACCTTGCCCCCCATGGCTCCTGTAAGACCCGGAGACTTATTCTGGGGTGCGCAGTGGTCCATAAAAAGGAGCTAAAGAGAATATTAACCCTCCGAAAAAATGAGCAGGGAATCCACGTAAAAAGTAAAGAAATACTGATAGGACCTTCATTTTGAGCAAGTTAACCCTACCAATTAGGGACGACGGCAGATGCTTCCAAGCTTCCAACTGTACCTTAACCCTGGCCAGTAAGGGGAAGAGATTTAGAGACATATAATCGCCCACTCTTGGTGATACTCTCACTCCTAGATACTTAAATTCCTGCACCCATGCAATGGGAACCCTAGTGGTCTCCAGTGCTCGAGCCTCCCCATCAATAGCTATCACATTGGACTTCTCCCAATTGACCTGGAGCCCGGAGAACTCAGCAAATTTGATGAGCACCCCGAACACCGCCTCCAAAGATGGCCCTGTGTCCCTCAAGAAGAGAAGCATGTCATCCGCATATAACGCTATACACTCCCTAATACCCCCCACCTCCAGTGCTCCTACCTCAGGTGATTGCCTCAGGGCTATAGCCAGTGGTTCTATTGCTAATGCAAACAAAGAGGGAGACAATGGGCACCCCTGACGCGTGCCCCTACTGACTCTAAATTGGGGGGAGACTGAAGTGCCTATTCTGATACCCGCCTGTGGAGAACTATAAAGCAGAGATATCCAAGTCACATAAATCTCCCCAAAGCCCATTCTCCGCAGAACTGTCAACATGTATTGCCAGTCTACTGAATCGAAGGCCTTGGCCATATCCAGGGAGACTACCACTCTAGATCCCTTTTCAGTGTGTTCAATCTGTAGGTGGGCAAACAGTCTGCGTAAATTAGTGTCAGTAGATTTATGTGGAATGAACCCTGTCTGATCTGTATCCACCAAAGTCATGATAACCTGAGAGAGTCTGGTAGCCAGCACCTTCGTTAGGATTTTTAGATCTTGATTCAGCAATGCGATCGGTCTATACAAAGAACATGACAGAGGGTCCTTGCCCGGCTTCGGCAGCAGGATCACCTGTGCCTCCAGCAAAGATCCTGGGAGACACCTGTGTTCCAAGCAGTAGTCATACAAATTTTTAAGTCTAGGTACCAATTCTTCCAAATGCTGCCTATACCACTTGATGCAGAAACCGTCAGGCCCTGGGGATTAACTGGGAGGGAAAGACCTAATGGCTCTTTCAATTTCCTCTGCAGTTATGTCAGCCTCCAAAAAGTCCCTATCCGTCTCAGACAGCCTCGGGACCTGCAACGATGCTAACAACCCTTCCAACTCCGTTAGGTCAAAGGTCGGTATGGGGGCATACAGGGTTTTGTAATACTCCACAAACGTGTTTAGGATGTCCGTCGGGGTTGTCAGCAGGTCTCCCTGAGCATTTTTGATACAAGGGATATTAGTCTGTGCCCTTTGCTCAGCCACCAGCATGGCTAACAATTTACCGTTCTTGACCTCCTTGCTCAAAGATGGATTCAGACATTTTCATCCTTGATGTGTGTGTTAGTTCAGAGTAATGGAGTGCCAAAGCACGCCTCGCCTCCAGCAGTTCACCATAGGTGACAGCAGACTGATTGTTCGCGTGTTCCATGGTGCACCCCCTCTCCTTGTCCTTCAATTCCTGTTCTATCTGATTATGAGACCTGCAAGCCTGTTTGATGGCTGAATTATAGTGCCCCCACATGCAGGCTTTAAATGCGCCCCAAACTATGGTGGCGTCGGCAGACCCCTCGTTATCTTCCCAAAAATTTACAAGGTGTGGCGCAACTTGTGAGGTCACCTCTTCCACCTCCAACCAACCCGGGCTCAGTCTCCACCCCCTCCCCTTAGGACCTGAGATGGATCCAATGTGGATTGACAAGGGTGAATGGTCTGAAATACCACCTGCTAAATACTTTGCACCCCCCACTAATTGTAGCATAGATGCATTAGCAAATGCTAGATCTATTCTCAATGAGGATTTATGAGTTTTTGACAAGTGGGAGTAGCCTCTAGTGGTAGGGTTTTTCCAACGCCAAAGCTCTGTCAGGGAAGCTGCCGCCGCCCAGGCAGAAAGATCAGCCGATGCCACCCTAGATGCATTGGAGGAGTCCAAAGCAGTAGATAAGATAGCATTAAAATCCCCGGCTATAAGGATAGGGAGATGCATGTAGGGCGGCAGTTTACCCAATAGGTCATATAGGATCTGAATCTGGAAGGGGGGCGGGATATAGACGTTCACCAAGACCATTTTGCACGTACCAATATCAGCCACAATCACCAAGAACCTACCACCCGGGTCTGAGATCACATGGTGTATGGTGCAGGATACCGCCTTACTAATTAAAATTGATACTCCCCTGGAGTAGGTAGAGTATGTAGCGTGTAACGCTCTCTGTATCCAGGCTCTGCGCAAGGCCAGCACCCTGCTCCCATCCAGATGCGTCTCCTGCAGAAACACCACATGGGGACTGATTGGTTTTAGGAATTGAAACATTAAGGCTCTACGGAATTTGTCGTTAAGACCTCAGACATTCCAAGAGACTACATTAAACATTGATCCCGCCATCATCCCCCATTTGATCTGTTAGACAGGAAGTAAAATACACACAGCACTGGTGAAAAATACAGTTGATCGCTTAGGCCAGACAGAAATATTCACATAGAAAACAAAAAGGCTATCTTGGAGGGCTGCACTTATTAAACATCTTACCCTTACCCCATAAACACCCTGCTGCCGTGTAGCGAACCAAAAAAACAGGTACACGCAGCTTTTCCCCAAACTGTGTCCAAAAAAAGTCCTAGAGGGCATGACCGTGAAGGGTCAAAAAGGACCACAAGACGAAAAGAAAAACTTAGAACCAAAAAGTGTGTGAAGAGAAAAAAAAAGTCCAACTGATTATGGACATATTGTTTACGTGCCCGGAGCTCCCGACTCCACTTACGACCCGTCAGTCCTTGATATACCGTATTTATCGGGGTATAACACGCACCAGCGTATAACACGCACCCCAAGTTTAGGAAGGCATTTTAAGGAAAAAAGTTTTAGGAGGGAAGTTTAAGGGAAAAAAAACGTACATTTAAATGCCCATCAATGCAGCCTTATCAGTGTGCATCTGCAGCCTTGTCCATCATTGCAGAATGATCAGTGTCATTTGCAGCTTGCCCACCGCTGTTTGCAGCCTTGCAGAGTGTCATTTGCAGCTTGCCAGTGTCATTTCCAGCTCGCCCAGCGCCATTTGCAGCCTTGCCCATGGTTAAATATCCCGCCGCCGAAAAAGAGCCGGTGAAGCCCTTTATGGGCGGGACTGCAAGCCGAGCCGAGCCGAGTACACAGTAGAGTTGGCTCGATCTTTTTCGGCAGCGCTCGCTCCAGAAACAGCAGGGAGGCGGGACTACGAGCGGAGCCGAGCAGACGGCAGAGTCTTTTTCAGCGCCGCTCGGTCTTTTTCGGCACCGCTTGGTCTTTTAGCCTCACAGACAGTGGGGATCAGTGTATAACACACACCCACGACTTTCCCCCAATTTTAAGGGGGAAAAAGTGCGTGTTATACGCCGATAAATACGATAGATATCCGGACAGCCTGTGCCCCTCCTCGGTTCCCATCATATGATGTAACTAAAATAATGCTAAGGACAAAGGATGAAATGAAGAGTGGCACCACCCCATAGCAAGGGGACTGCATAAATGTGGGCATGGGTAGGGGATGACAACTGCCAAAACTGTCCTCCCACCCCCAGTCAGCGGGATCAGGCTTCAACAACATGGGAACGAAATCTCAACCTGACAGGGGAACTCAACCCGCCAGGTACTAAACCAGCCGGAACTCTTAATAGCAGCCGAATAGGGCAAAAGAAAAGGAAACTGAAGGTAGATCCGCCATGTAGTAACCAGATATGTTGTGACTCGCAGATCAAAGCGACTGTAGCCAGGTATCTGCTTCAGCAGGAGAATCAAAGAACTTCACCGAACTCCCGTGCTGCACCCGCAGCCGACTGGGATAAAGCATGGAGTATTTAATTTCACGTTCACAAAGCCTTCTTCTGATGTCTGTAAAGGTCTTGCGTCGTCTCTGCAAGTCAGTTGAGAAATCAGGGTAGAGATGCAAGGTCTGATGTTTACGAGCTTCACGTAGAACACAGTCCCGGTCCCTAAAGTTGAGGAACCATACCAGGAAAGGCCTAGGTGGGGCCCCGGGTGGACCCCGGCTAGTTGGGACCCTGTGAGCCCTCTCCACCACATAAGTTGGGGGGACCTCCGTCAGGTGAAGAAGTGTCTTAAAGAAGCCCTCCGCAAATTCAGCCGGTCGATCCCCCTCCGCCCCCTCAGGGAGGCCCAGGACCCTGACATTGTCTGTTCGTAAGCGATTTTCTGCGTCATCGGATTTAGCCACCAGATTCTGAACAGTACGCTACAACGCATGAATGGCTTCATCATGGCGGCTAGTAGTGTCCTCTGCCGCCGAGATTTGCAATTTGGTTTCAGAAAGTCTGCCCCTAAATTTATCAAAGTCTGCTCTTATGAGATTGCATTCCTCCACCAGATGATCTATGCTGACCAACAATGAGGTTCTGCTTTGCTCAATTGCTGCAAGGATAACAGTGGCATCATTTGCAGGAGGTGATGTTAGTGCGGGCGGTGCAGCCTCCTGCGGTGCCACCTGCTCCATGTCCGCCATTAGTGCCTTAAATTGATTCAAAAAGTCACTAGGGTTCTGCACAGGCTGTGATGAAGCCTTCTTAGCCGCAGACTTGCCTTTGGAGGGCATGAGGGACAGAATAAGCAAGCTGGCCTTGCGTACAGTGGTGTGTAGACAGGGAGGTATACCCCTTTAAAATGTTCTCAGCAACAGGATGACAGGATGGGCTGCCGAGATAACTGAAGTCACAGTTCTGGGGTCTCCCAAGGGCAATAAACTTCTGGAAGGTTAGCAAAAAAAGCAGAAACAGTCTGGCAATGTAAGGAGTGATCTGGTGTGTTGCCCTTTAAGAGTGTCCATCCATACACTTAGAGGGGAAGCCAGCAGGGAATATCACCAAGGCTGCAGCCTAGTCCCACCACACTCTCCGATCTACCGCTCCTAGGCGGCCATTAAATGCCCCCGTGGGTTCAGGACTCACCTCCCCTCAGAGCAAGGATGAGGGCCTCTGCAGGCCTGACAGTCCCCCAGAGAACGGCAGATCTCACCCCCGCGCGGCCGGCTGCATCTGCATCTTCCTGGCATGGCGGCGGTGTTGGCGGTGGTGGCTCCAAGATTCAGCCCCAATGTGTCCCCCACCGGTGCCTCTTCCCCGCAGCCTGCCCATGCAGCAGTTCCGAGGGCGATGTACTCCACCGCAGCCGGTCCGGAGGCTTCACAGGCCTCAAAGATGGCCGCCGGACACAGCAGGCCGACTAGGCCTCAACCAGCCGGGGCCTCAAAAGAACCCCAGTGCTCCACAATATGCAGCCCGTCCAATCAGTAGGATGCCTCGGGTGTAGATGGGGAGATTGCAGCATTCCCGGGTTCGTTAGCCAGGAGGATGGCAAAGGATTTAGTATAGGATTCCGGGAGCTCCAGCACCACACGTCCTCCTAGGCTCCCATCCGGACACACCCCCCTTCCCACATATGTTCATGGTTTCGGCCTCACAAATACACAAAGGGGTTATCATTGCTATCAAAGACAGTGTGGCCTTTACACATAAATCGACACTTACCATTCCGGAGGGCAGGTATCTGGTGGTGGTTGGGGACATAAACAATAAGACTTATACCATCATATGTCTATATGCACCTAACTCCCACTAACAGAGATTTTTTAAGAGACTACTTAGGAAGATCTCCGAGATCAGGAAGGGGTCTTTGGTTCTTTGTGGAGATTTCACCTCGGACTACACCATAGATACAACCACCAAGTCTAGACGCCCTTGGCCCTCACTACAATATATCCTTAATGCTGAAAACGTATACGATGTATGGAGATGTCAACACCCTGCTGAAAATGATTTTTCCTTTCATTCCTCTAGACATAATTCCTACTCTCATATTGATATGATTATTGTAGATAGATATATGTTGCAGGCAGTGTCCTCCTCCGCCATCCATGATATCTTATGGTCTGACCATGCCCCGGTCTCGGTTACGGTGGCGGAGGGGAATGCTCCTTATACGCCCTTTGTGTGTACAGCCAACTCCACTCTGTTCCAGACCCTAGCTTGGGTGCAAGCCATTACTGATCAGTTAAAGGAATACGTTACCCTAAACAAAGATTTGGTGTCAGATCCAATGGTGCTCTGGTGCGCCCACAAGGTGTTCATCAGAGGGATCTTGATCCAAATGAATGCAAGACTTAAAAGACAAAGGACCCTCCAGTTAGATGTCCTTTAGACATAATTAAAACTGTAGAAAATACTAACAAGATAACCCCAAGCGAGGTCTGGGCAGCTAAGTTACTCAAGCTTCGTTCTGAACTTAGATGTTTGTTGTTAGAGCAGTATGGCAAATCTGTTCAATCATTGAAGTTAACCCACTACTCGGCTCATCCAGACAAGAGTAAGATATTTGATCCAAAAAAGATTGCTGATTCCTTTGCCAGTTATTATTCCTCCCTGTACAATATTGGAGACGACAGCAACACCCCACAACCCACGAACGAAAATATCCAAACTTTCTTAATTGACATTAAGCTTCCTTCTTTATCACAAGAACAACTTCTGACACTGAGTGAGCCCATAACGCAGGATGAGATCCACAAAGCAATTCACTCGCTCCCATTAGAGAAATCCCCAGGCCCTGATGGTCTACCCAATGACGATTATAAAGCCGCGTACACACGTAGCCGTCTGTCCGACGTACTTAGTCTGGCGGACTTCCCGCCAGACTGTCCGTCGGACTTTCCGAACGGGCTACTTGCCCACACACAGCACTTTTTCAGCGGACTAATACGGCGTACTAAGTCCGCCGTATTATCCGCCCTACTTTTGAAATGAACGGACTCGCCCACACACGCGGAGGAAAGTCCGCTCATTTCGAGCGCGTCTCCAGGTAGGCGGGGCCCGCAATGGAAACGCCGCTGGCCCCGCCGCCTGGTATGGACTTAAAGGGGAACCCCAACGCCGAAAAAAATCGGCGTGGGGGTCCCCCCCAAGTCCACAACAGACCCTTGTCCGAGCACGCTACCCGGCCGGCCAGGAAAGTGGGGGCGAGCGAGCGCCCCCCCATCCTGAGCCGTACCAGGCCGCGTGCCCTCAACATGGGGGGTGCCTTGGGGAAGGGGGGGCCGCGCGGCCCCCCCACCCCAAAGCACCTTGTCCCCATGTTGATGAGGACAAGGGCCTCTTCCCGACAACCCTGGCCATTGGTTGTCGGGGTCTGCGGGCGGGGGGCTTATCGGAATCCGGGAGCCCCCTTTAATAAGGGGGCCCCCGGATACCGGCCCCCCACCCTATGTGAATGAGTATGGGGTACAATGTACCCCTACCCATTCACCTTTAAAATAAAAGTACAAAAAAACACAACACACGAGATAAAATACTTTATTGCACAGCTCCAAGGGTCTTCCGTCTTCGGGGGTCTTCTCGCCGGACTCCTCCACTATCTTCTTGTAGCTCTTTTGCTAGCGGAGGAGTCCGGCTTTCTTCCTCGCCGCCGGCCTCTTCTTCCGACTTCGGGGGTCTTGTACCCCTCTTCGGTTCTTCTGCCGGGCCACCGCGCCTACTTCTAGCTATTTTACAGGCGGGGGCCCGGTCTTCTGTCGCCGCCGCTGCCTTCCGTTCTTCTGTTCTTCTCTTCTTCTTCTTCTTCAGATGTTGCCTCGCTGAGTCCTCCGCTCACAATGACAGGGAACGGGCACGCCGCGACTTATATAGGGACAAGGGGCGGGGTCTTCGGTGGATGTCACATGGGTTCATTTCGAGCAGGTCTCCAGGTAGGCGGGGCCCGCGAAGGAGATGCCGCCGGCCCCGCCACCTGGTATAGACTTAAAGGGGAACCCCAACGCCGAAAAAAATCGTGGGGGGCGGGAAAAGTCCGCTCATTTCAAAAGTACGGCGGACTGGCATACACACGGCCGGATTGTCCTCCAAAATGCGAGTCCGTCGGGAAGATTGGAGTGCAACACGGCATTCTAAGTCCGCCGTACTTTCGGGTCAACAAAGTATGCCGGAGGCTACACACGTGGGGATTGTCCGGCGGACTTGACTTTTCCACCCGCTTGTTTGATCGTGTGTACGCGGCATAAGACATGCCATAATATTCTGTCCCCCACACTACTAAAAGTCTTCTCCCAGGCCACCTCCACCTCCTCTTTCCCCACCAAGATGCTCAAGGCTTATGTGGTGACCATTCCGAAGCCAGGTAAAAGTCCAGACATCCTCTCCCCCAATTTTCAGCCTATATCCCTCCTCAACACAGATGTCAAGGTCTATGCTAAAATTTTAGCCCATAGACTCCTACTTATTCTGCCTTCACTAATAAACCCAGACCAATCGGGCTTTACAGCTGGTAGACAGCCATCTGATGCCACCCGCAGAGTCATAAATCTCATCAACTATGCAAGAGCCTGTCGGATGCATTCTTTCCTCCTCTCTTTGGATGCGGAGAAGGCGTTCGACAAGATACATTGGGATACATGGATCTTGTCCTCAAGAAGTTTGGATTTGGGGGCCCAATCCTGGCTGCCATTCTAGCTCTATATTCGTCCCCTTCGGCCCAAGTATATACATCAAATATGTTGTCCCGGCCATTCACTATCTCAAATGGAATGAGGCAGGGGTGTCCCCTGTCTCCTTCAATATTTAACCTCCTCATAGAGCCCCTAGCCCAAAAAATTAGATCCCACACTAAAATAGGTCTCTCTTTACACGGCCAGACCCATAAAATAAATCTTTTTACAGATGATATAATTCTATTCATTAATTCCCCACTTCAATCTTTGACTCATACCCACCATATCCTAGAGAGTTTCAGTAAGATCTCCTATTACAAGGTGAATTACACCAAGTCACTTATCCTACCCCTGGGGGTTCCTCCGACGCTCCGGAATAGACTATATGCCCTGTTCCCATACACGTGGAGTGCAGAGAGGGTAAGCTACCTAGGCCTCCACCTGACTCCTGATACATCCAAATTGGCTGATGCCAATTACCTACCATTACTGAACAGGATGCAGGTGGAGACCAAACGCCTCTAAGTTTGCATCTAAGTTCGAACTAACTTGGTCAGGTCGACTGGCCTCTTTCAAAATGCTCCTGCTTCCTCAAATACTATATGTATTCAGAACTCTTCCAGTTCCTGTTAAAAACACACATCTTAGGGCCTTAACCCTTCTCCTCAGTAGATATGTTTGGGGTACTAAGAAGCCTAGGTGTTCAAGGACCAACCTAATTAAACATAGGAGGGCGGGAGGCAGGGGGTTTCTGGATTCACAGGACTATGTTAGAGCTGGCAGACTTACCCAACTGAAAACATGGTTTACAAACACCTCAACCACACCATGGCATACCATAGAGCAATCACTCAGTCCTACTAGAGATCTTACCTCTTACTTCTATTAGATAAGTGGAAGCCGTTCTTGTTGAAGCAGCTCCCCTTGACCATTCAAGTCTCCTTGATGGCCTGGAGGGATCTTTGCAACCATAAGTCACCTCCCAATACGCTAGTTGAAATACCTCTCCCTATCCATATTAGCTAAGGCCATACCTGACATCACGGTTAGGGATTGGCAGGTAAAAGGTATTGCCCATGTCACGGACCTATTTCAAGATGGGGAACTCAAGTCTTTCCAACAATTAAAAGAGCAATACTCCCTCCCACTTAGAGATGAGTATAAATATTTCCAAATTGTGCACTTGCTAAATCCGGTGGACTCCTGGCGCTTGCGCCTGCCAGATTCTGTTTGGCAGTTCTATGGGAGCGTGTCCAACCAAACAAAGGGTATTTCACTGCTTTATAGTGTCCTTCAAAATGAACTGATCCTTACTAAAACAACTCCCTTTCTAAAATGGGAAGAAGACCTGAAACAGTCTTTCACCCAACAACAGTGGGAAACGGCCTTTAACGCAATCTATAGAGCCTCCAGATGTGTGAACCTCTGGGAGCTATCCCAGAAGATAGTACTGAGGTGGTATCTCACCCCCTACAGGCTACAAATCTCACCCCCTACAGGCTTCGGAGAGGTGGGCAAAATTAAGCATATCTTCTGGTCCTGCAAACACTTAATTTGTTTCTGGAATAGCATTTTTCGCCTACTGGCTTCTATCACAGGTATTTTCTATCAGGTACCTTCTATCATAGGTACTGGTATCCCCTGCCCCTGAACTGGCAATACTGAACCTTAGAATAGAAACCTTCCCTACATCCCTTAGGATGGTTGTTACGCATGTTCTTCTGGTGGCCATATTGCTCATAGCTAGAAACTGGAGGACAAATGTGTTACCAAATGTCTCAGAGGTGACCCCTATTGTACAAACCCACTACACATATGAATTCCTGCTAGCTAACAGACTTGGCTCCAGGGGAAAATTTGAGGGGCAGTGAAAAGCTTGGCGACAGATGTTTAAGTGATGTTTAAGTGATGTTTAAGTGATGTTCATGTGCTCTGTTATGAATTCTTGAATTGCAATTGTTATGTAAAAGATTATATATCAGGAAATGCTGTAAAAAAGTGTGTATAACCTGACTCTCTCTAGCTTCAGTTTGTCCTTGCACTCTTAATTTCCTTTTTTCTCTTCTTCTATTCTAATAACCTCTACATCTTTGGCTGAATCTCTACTCCAGCTATATCCTTACTTTATTCCCCTGACAGGGGCTTTATATACAGATGGTATCATATGAATGTGTCTCCTTAGAGAAGTCTATTAAAGGCACTAATCTATCTTTATCCTCAGTTAATATGATGGGATGTCAAATATAAATAATCCATTTGCACTGTTATATCGATGCCCATAGATTATTGGTTTGTTAGATGATACCTTCTACATAGAGGTTGTTATACAGTATGCCTTGTAATTCTGTTTTAAAAATCTTAATAAAAATGATTGTAAAAAAAATAATAATATCTATAGGTGATGCTTTACAAACTGTTCAAGGTTACCTGTTTAGAGTTACAGAGGAGGTCTAGTGCTAGAATTATTGCTCTCACTCTAATCCTCACACGTGTGGTTTGAACACCGTTTACATATGCAGGCAACACTTATATATGTGTTCTTTTGTGTGCAAGCTTGGGGGAATGGGGCGCTTTTATTTTATTTTTTTATTTTTTACTTTACTTTTTATTTTTTTATTTTACACTGTCCCTTACATTTTTTATCTACCACTGCATATAAAAGTGATCTAGTGGCGAATCTGCCACTGGGATCACTTTTTTTATAAAAGCCGACTACGTGCAGAAAAACTAACTAAAACCTGATTGGCACATAGCACTGCCCCTCCATCTCCTAATCAAATCCTTTACAATATACAAAAGGAAGCTAATATAAAGAGAAACTGCAGTACTATTTGGAGCCCATGCATAGACATATAGGTGCAGACATGCAGTATACTATATAGTTAACATTTATCAAAATATAAGAGACAGCCATGAGGGTTAAGAAAAAGTGTGCTAAAAATAGCATATCAAAGATTTTTTTTTTAATGTTAAACCCTGCAACACAAAATTAGGGGAAATAACCTAGCACATTTTATAAATTACCTATTCGTGTCTTTTGATTGCTCTTAGATGTGAAATGTTTTTATTTTAATTTTTTTGGGACACACAAAGTGGAAACACAGAAATATTTGCTTGTTTGTTTCATGCAGACAGCTCTTTTTTTTTTTTCTTTGCTATTTCCATCCCACAAATTCACAGTCATTCTCCTATGACTTTATTTGTACAGTTGTTTTTCATGACATTTAGACCTTGGACTTAAAAGTCAAGTCTCCAATGTAAAAGCTTCACCTCAAAGTTTGGTATGTCACCTTTACAAATACAGTGGAAATAATTTGAACTATGTATATCTCCTTCACCTAAAATGCTCCTTGTGTGTGTCTTATTCTAAATTTTATGAAAGAAAATAAGCATTGTGGCTTAGTTTAGAAGGGAACTCCAAGCTATGCTATCAAGTAGAGATTTTCTTTCTCTTTTGATTAGGTTCACATATTTCTTATTCGTCCGTGTATGACAAGAGACAGACTACACGTTTACAAAGTGACAAATGCTTTGAAGCAAGGGCACAGAGGTATGTTTATTTTATGTAATACATTCACCTTTATGTAAAACCTACAAACATTTTTCAGTATGTTTGCCATCTCAACTCACTTTATAATGTTTTATACCCTCCGTATTGTAATAAACAGATTAGTGATGAATGTCTATTTAAGGGCAGTTAATAAACAACACTTCAGAAATAGCCCCCAGACAACAAGTGTGCCCATTAATGTCTGTGAGCTGAGCCTTCCTCAAATAACTTCAGTCACAGACACTGTGTACAGAGCCAAAACAAGCGGCTCTGTACCACATGGTGGCAGTGACCAAATATAAAGTGAAAATATGTAAAGAGTTTACAGCTGTGAGCCCTCCCCTTCCTCTAACAAAAGAGAAAGGGAAAGAGGGAGAAAATAGCACATTAAAAACATACTTTTTCCTTAGTTCCAAATCAGTAGTGAACAAATTTCAACCCTTTCACCTCCACCTCCTCTGTTGTATATATCAGCTCCATGCTGCCTCTGTAGTGACTGTATATTCGGTTTCAAATTTTTTATGGGGGAATAACACAAAAATAAGGATTACAAACAGAAGTATTCAAGACTGTGAGCGTGGCACATATCGTTAGTTACAAAAAGAAAAAAACATAGTGCATATATCACTGTGCTTATATAACGCTAAACACATTACTAGCGCACTCTAAGTTGGAACAAGGGAACATACTGGTGCATTCATTAAGAGGACATCCAGTTAAGAGGGGGAGAACCCCCCACCCATCATCAACCTAAAACATTAAACCAAAGTTGTGGGGACAGAAGAGAATGCAGGGCAAGGGGGATAGTCACCCGAAGGACCTTGTTCATGGCACAAAGAACACATTTAGACAGTTTGTAGCCATAGGCTAGGAAGAGAGAGAGGAGGGGAAGACACAGCAGGAAGAAAGAACCGAGCTAAAGAGAGGGGGACAGAGAGGGAGAGACAGAGTCAGTGTCGGCAGGACCACACGGGGCCCCAGAGGGCCATCAAATTATTTAGGTTCAGGGTGGACTGAGTTTATGGCACAAGGAGGCTTGTGTCAAAATCTGGGGGGAGAAAGTTGTCTACCCAAGGGGTCCAAATTCGAGAATGGTGAGGGGCACGATCCAGTAATGTTGCCTCAATCTTGCTATGGATCATGGCTTGGGTTACCCTATTTTTAGTTTCAGTTATATGTAGGTTATGGGTTTTCCAGGCTTTGGCGATGGTCTGCTTCGCAGTCGTAGTCAACTGAAGAAGAAGGCGAGTTTGGGCCTTGGTATAGTCTCCTTGTACATGGTTTAAGAGTGCAAGGGCTGGGTCAGGAGCTAGGGTATCGTGGAGTAATGTGGAAGCTATTTTAAATACTGCTAGCTAGAATTGTTTCACTATCGGGCATGTCCACCATATGTGGGCATGTGTGCCCCTCTCTCCACAGCCTCGGAAGCACGCCGGTGAGTAATTTGGTAAGAATTTGGAGATCCTAGCAGGGACCAGATACCACCGCATAAGCACTATATAATTAGCCTCCAGAGCCACTATATTCTGGGTGGATGATTTGGTATTGGCCCATATTTGGGACCAGTCCTCCTCATCAAGAGTCAGTTGCAAGTCCTTGGACCACTGCGCAGCATAGAGAGGAAGGGTGGTCGGGAGGGTGGTTAGGTGGGTATAGATGGCTGAGATGATACCCGGTGCGTGGGGGTCCGAGGAGCATATCTTTTCAAAGAAAGACATATTTACAAGGGAGAAGCAAGAACTAATCGTTGGCCTGACGAAGTGGGCTATTTGAAGATACCGGAAGGTTTCAGTTGAGGGTAATCCGGTCTGGGCTTGAAGAACCGAGAAGGGTTTAAGAGAGGTACTAGAGACGAGATCAAGTATCCTGTGAAGGCCAGCTTGGGACCAATGGCGAAAAGACCCAGGTTCCGTGAAGGCCGGGTAAAACAAGGGGTGTCCAAAAAAAGAAAGTAAAGGGGAATGTGGAGAGGCCAGCCTATAGGGGCCACGCAACCTGTCTCATAGCTTTAACGAGTGACTAGTGATTGGGTTAGTTATGGGGCCATGAGCTGAAGGTGGTATCCATAATATATTAGTTATTAGTAGGGGATATAGCTCGATCGCCTCTAGACCGACCCATATGGGGATTTCGCTGGTTGCGTGGAATAGGGTGACCTGAGCCAACTGGGCAGCTTGATAGTATTGAGTAAAGTTTGGTATACCAAGACCACCCCTGCATCTGTCCCGGAGAAGAACAGATCTCGGAACCCTGGGCTTGATTGGACCCCATATGTACTTGAATACCCGAGACTGTACAATTCGGTGGAAGTAGGACGGAACTGGGATTGGAAGAACTCTGTATAAATAGAGGAGTTTAGGCAGAAGAGTCATTTTAACGGCCGTTATTCTACCTAACCAGGATACACAAAGAGGTTTCCATGACTCTAACAGGGAGGTTAGGTGTGAAAGCATAGGGAGGTAATTACCCCGAAAGAGAGTAGTTGGGTCACCGGACAATTTTATACCTAAGTATGGAAGTGTGGAAGTGGACCAGAGAAAGGGGAAGCTACTTTGTATGTGGGCCAATTCTTGAGGTGGGAGAGATACATTCAGGGCTCTAGATTTCTGTTGATTAACTTCCAGGCCCGAAATAGTTGCAAATTTATCTAAAATAGGAATAAGGTTCGGAAGCGTTGTTCGAGGAGAGGTCACAAAAAGGAGCGCATCATCAGCAAACAGGCAGATCTTATGGGAAGTAGAGGCTATTTCTAGTCCCTTTATGTCCGGGGAGGCTCTAATTAAAGCGGCAAGGGGCTCAATAGTCAGAGCAAAAATAAGGGGAGAGAGGGGGCAGCCCTGCCTAGTTCCTCTTTCTATAGGAAAAGCATCTGAGCGGAAACCTGAGTATTTTATATAGGCTTGTGGTTGGTTGTAAAGGGAATTCACCCATTGCAGAAAGTGTGGGCCAAAACCCCAACGTTTAAGGATATAATCCAGGTAGGGCCAGGACACCGCGTCGAAAGCTTTTTTTATATCAAGAGAAAGCAGGTGCATTGGGATTTTGCGGGTTCTGGCTATGTGTTGAAGCAAGACAGCCCGTCTAATGTTGTCACTGGCTTGACGCCGGGGCATGAAGCCTACCTGATCCTTATTAATCAACCTGCCAATCAGAGGGTTAAGACGAAGGGCTAAAACTTTGGCTAGGAGCTTAACATCCAAGTTTAGTAAGGAGATGGGTCTGAAGTTAGACCACAGGGAATTATCGGTGTTGGGTTTGGGTATCATGGCTATTATAGCTGTCAGAGTGTCATGGCCAAATGTCTGATTTTTCAGCAGGGCATTAAAGGATTTACAGAGAAGAGGAGTCAGAATGGGGGCAAATTTTTTATAGTAGGTGGCAGAAAGTCCATCGGGGCCAGGTCGCTTGTGTGGTTTGAGAGTCTTAATAGCTGCAAGTATTTCTTCGGGCATAATAGGTGTCTCAAGGTATTCCCTATCGGAATCAGTCACTGTGGGCAGGGAAAGGTCTCGAAACAGCCGGCCAGCCGCTTGCTGAGAGAAAAAGGATTTAGCCTTATATAAGACTTCCAGACGGTTACGGAATTCACAAAGTACCTTGACGGGCTTACTAGTGTGAGTGTGTTTATCTATTTTGAGTCTAATAGGGACCTGGTTCCTATCAGGGCGCCTGAGGCGCATTGCCAGCAGTGTATCTGGTTTGTTTGCTTTCATATAAAGAGTGTGGTTAGACCTACGGATAGCCTTGTCAGCCGACTCAGCCAACAGTGGGTCCAATTCAACTCTAGAGTTCTCCATCACCAGCCTATTGGGTTCCGTCGGGGAAGACTGAAACTGTAGGAAAGCCTGGTGAAACGTCTGTTCTAGCCTAGCCAGTTGGAGTTTTTTTTATCTCTTTTGAGGTGCGTGGACACTGAGATACATGTGCCCCTAATCACCAGCTTATGTGCTTCCCAGAGTAGGGTAGGAGAGATATCAGGGGTGGAGTTATTCTGCACATAGTCTTTAAGGGCCACTTGGATATCTAGAAAATAAGATTGGTTAGTAAGGTGGGCTTCATTAATACACCATGAACGATCTCTAGATTGTGGGATCAGGGAAGCTATCAAGGTTATTACTGCGCAGTGGTCCGACCATGGTATGGGTTGTATAGAAGAGTCAATCAAGATCGGGGAGGATGCAACTGAAAGAAAGATATGATCAATTCTGCAGAAGGATTTATGGGGGTATGAGTAAAAAGTGTAATTCTTCCTAGACGGGTTGCACTCCCGCCAGGTGTCAATCAGTGAGGCCTGCTGGAGCAGCTTCCGAAACCGTAGAGAGGGGGCGTACTGTTCAGGGGTATAGGGAGATTTGTCCAAATGAGGTTGCAACACTAAATTTGAATCACCACATAAAATCAGGGTACCCTTACAATGGGTCCGTAGGACCTGGAGTAGATGTGAAAAGAAGGGAGTGGGGTTGTTATTAGGGGCATAATAGGAGACCAAAGTAGTTTCTACATCTTGGAGTAGACCCACTAGGATAATGTAGGGCCCCCCGGGGTCTTCAATTTCTGAGGTCACCGAAAAGGGAAGGGTATGATGAATAGCAATCAGCACACCACGTTGTTTCGTGGGGGCGGAGGCGGTGAAATCTTGGGGGTATCGGGAGCTAAAATATTTCGGGGTTGCGCTAGTGGAAAAGTGAGTTTCCTGAAGAGCCACAACGCCAGCCTTCAGTGATACAAATGACTGGAAAGCCTTGACCCGTTTATTAAGTGAATTCAGGCCTTTAACATTAAGTGAAAGTATATTTATGGGGGCCATCGGGAGGGTATTAGGGAGATGTTCAGGGATGTCCCCAGAACCCCGCTGTCCCACCGACACAAGACAGAAGGAGAGAGAGAGGAGAAAGAAGAGAAGAATAGAGATGGAGGGGAGGAGGAGTAGGGTTTGTAAGGCAAGGACATAGACACGTAATGGAGGGGAGAACAGGAATCTGCCGCCCGACCAATTATTGCACAGACTCCCCAGCCGGCCAGCCAGCTGAAGGGTGTGTACACCATACTAGGGGAAAGCAATGACAGCTTCCCGCCACAAACGGGATATATGAATATAAAACTTTGAAGTCAAAAGATGATAATAAAGCTCTATAATAGTAAAGCTATTGGTAATGGACTATTAGCAATCATAGGACTAACTAAACATTCTTATAAAACAATCTCAGTGTTTAGTCAAAATAACCAGGTACTGATTAGGGGAACAGAGTGGTTAGTCCACGTAACCATTTACATACAAAAAAAAAGGGGGAAAAAGCAAATAGGAAGTAATAGGATCTGAGCCTGTGCAACCCCAGAGGGTAATAGGGGGCTGTGTAGGCCCCCCCTAAAAAAAGGGGAAAACCCATCACAGGACAGTCCCCTTGGGCCTTGGATGAGAGGTCAGGCAAAAATAGTGAATGATGGGATCACGATCTCAGACCAAGGTTCCTCCAGTAGCACTCAATAGATGTAGGGATTCCAGAAGACGTTGGAGAGCTTCAGGTGAAGTGCAGGAATGTTGTTGCCCTTGGTAAGAAAACTGCAGGGCGAAAGGGAAGCGCCATGTGTACTTCACTTGGTGTTGTTGAAGAATCTGCAACTGTGGTTTCATCGCATGGCGTTTTGCAATCGTTAAGGGGGCTAAGTCGGAGAAGAGCTGGTACGTGTGCCCTTGAAACAGGAGAGTGTCTTTGTTGCGTGCAGCAGCCAGCAATTGCTCCTTTGTACGGAAAAAGTGGAGCTTAATGATAATATCCCGCGGAGGGCCATCAGGTTGCCGACGGGTAAGGGCCCTGTGGATCCGATCGAATTCCAAGCGTTCGATCGGTATAGAGGGGGACAGTTCCTGGAAGAGGGCCGTAGTGAAGGATTGTACATCATCAATCGTTTCTGGTATGCCTCGCAAGCGCAGATTGGATCTACGGGAGCGATTTTCTGCGTCCTCTAAGCGAGAGAGAAGGGTGGTATTCTCATCACGTAAGGCCGCCTGTTCCTGGAGCGTGAGCTCAATATCATCCACTCTAGTCTCCAGATCTGAGGTGCGTTGGCCTAGTTCCCTTATCTCCCTGGTTAGCTTATTCGTTATCTGATCAGAGGTGGATTTGAGGGCTTTATGTAGCATGGTCTCCATCAGGGATAGAAAATCTGCCTGAGACATACCTGAGGGTGGTATGGCAGAGGGACCATCAGCGTGCTCGTCTGAGCGGTCGTCCTCTTCACTGTCAGTATGTCTTGCTCCGTCTGGAGAGGTGGCACGCTGTATAGCAAGAGCTTTCGCCGCCATTTTGGACGAGGCGCGGGCTAGGGCCTCCTTTATCGGTTTAGGCTTGTTCTTGCCTCGGTGGTTCGTCAGGACCATACCGGAGAGATCTGTGTGCGTTCCGGAGGTGATATGCTGAAACAGCGGGGTTGCAGGGTGGCTCAAACCCGTAGTAAAAACCCGTTGTTGTGGCGGGGAGTGCGGAGCTCTAGTGGAACACGTCCTCCATGCAGAGCCTCGCACATGCGCCCCTCGTAGTGACTGTATATTAACTCCTTTACCTCCCATTTCCATGTCATATCTGCACAATAAACCCTTTATCACCATCCCCATTGTATGCAACCTGTGCATTAGCCTCTTTCACCCCCTCTTCTCTCTTTGTATGACCTGTACATTAATGTATGCACCAATACCTCCATGTTTTAACACCCCGAATACCAGCATTTTTGTTCTTTTCCAAAAATATGATCACTATGGGCTGCCTCCTTTCCAAAATAGGGGTCAATTCGGGGGTGGTCTTTCTGTCCTGGCATTTAAATTTAAGCTTTTTAGAATTTTAGTAACAAAAAGTAAGAAAAACCTTTTTATTGTTTTTCCTTCCTACAGTAAGCTCTTGTACACACGGTCGGACATTTCAACAACCAAATCCGTCGGATTTTGTCCGACGGATTTTGTCTGATGGATTGTGTCCGAAACTGTTGCATACACACGGTCGGACAAAGTTGTCAGTAAATCCGATCTTTCAGAATGTGATGACGTAATTTCGTTACGATGGGACTACGTTCAGGCTAGTAGCCAATAGCTTTGATGTAGGAATTTGATCTGAGCATGCGTGGCACTTTGTCCGATCGGAATTCTCTACACATGATCGAAGTATGTCCGATCGGACCAGTTTGTCGGAAAATATTTCCAGCAAGTTGGAAAATTTGGTCCACCGGATATTCCGACGGAAACAGTCCGATGCATACCACACACAGTCGGATTATCCGACAAAACGGTCCGATAGGACACATTCCGACGGATTCTCCAACCGTGTGTACAAGGGCTAAGAAGAAAAAAAAACGGATTAATAAATACCACCAAAAGAAAGTTCTATCTGTCTCAAAATAGAGGAACAACTTATTTGGGGACACCAAGTAATTGACTGAGTAGTTGTCAGTCAAAGTATCACAGCTCTGAAAACTGAATTTTTTTCTCTTAAGGAGTATTATAGGCTAGTACTTTTGAAAAATGTCTTACCTGGAGATCCTGCCAGGGACAGCATTTCTTGTTTGCAGGCTGAAAATGCTAAGCCACCACCTCTCCTTAGCTTGCCTGCCATGTGAGCTTTCTCAGTTGGCCATTAGGCCACCTTTCTGACAGCTCTGAATGGCAGTAAAGTGTCCAACTGAAGTTGCAACCTTTTTAGGCTGACAATGCTGTGTTTAATTTCAAGGCAGTGGATTTGATTTCTCAACCTGGAACAACAGAAAAGCATCACTTATCAGACTCTCCAGGTAGAAAACTTTCCAACAGACTTAAAAATATATATTTGTTAAAGACAATTGTATACATTGATGAATGAATCCAAATGTACTTAAAAATAGATGCTGAGTTTACAGACACTCTAACCAATCAATACTGCCTAATAAGTTTTATGTATTTAACTTACTCAATAGTGTCATCTAATGACATATATATTTTTAGAATGTGTTCACAATATAGCAGTGTTCATTTTCTAATTATTAATGGCAAAAGTTATATTAGAAAATTAACACTGTGTCATGGTTTTGCAATAGTTTGCTTACCTGTTTCCATATGTTCATTTCTAGAGACCAGCCGACCCTCACCTGACTGCTTTTGTAATCCATCCTCTGGCATTTTATAAGTGACTAATATGGGCTATAGATATGGATCTAGTTCAGGCCTGTTAAATGGTGAGGTTCACTAACGGTATCTTTAATAGCTCGAACATATTTATTGGAGGTAGCGCCAATAGCCCATATTAGTCACTTAGAAAATCTCAAAGCACGGTCTTTTGATTAAAGCCCGTGGATTTAGGGAGGCAGCAACCTCTTGGTAATTTTTTGGCTGTGCGATAGCACTTATTCACCTTCCTCATAACTATCTTCCTATCTATCGCGTCCTTTCCCACAAGCGCGGCTATTTTCCATAAAACCACATCCTCTGGCATGACCCCACCCTAGCTCCTATCAGAGAGCTCTATATTAACCTGTGCTCTGCAGGCCAACCCCGCTGATCAACCTTTGTGTGTTAGCTTCCTGTTACCTGCCGTGTGCTCTTCTGTTGTTCCGTTACTGACTTTGGCATGTCCTTGACTATCCCTGTTTGCCTGTGATCCTGACCTTTTGGCGTGTCCCTGACTATTCCTGTCTGCTTGTGGCCCCAACCTTGGCTTTGTCCCTCACTATCCCTATCCTCCTGTTGCCTACTGTGGGTGTGAGCTGGGGAACCCTGGGGGTCGCGACCTGGAGCCAGTTGCAGCCAAGTCCATCCTCACCACTAGAGGAGCTAGTGAACACCTGCTGGCTCTTAGACTCCGCGCCCCAGGGAATCTTACGCTCTAATCCCAGTGGGATCTGTCTCCCATCCGCAGCAGTCAGCCGTAGGGTCCACAACCTTGCGGTGCACTCCTGATCCCTACGGTGTGCATCTGCCACCTTGCCTCAAGGTGACCTGACACACTGCTATATTATTGACTAAAAAATAAAGAGGGAACAGGTCTTTAATATGGGTCCAGGATCTGTTTTGCTGGCATGTGGAAATCGAGCCTAAGCTCCATATTATATAGAAGTTTCTTTGAAAACCTTTGACCTGCCCAACAGGTAAAGCTGTGAAAGGTTCATGTTGGTGGAAAGATATATTTGGGTGGGATTATAGTATTATTATGATAAATATATAATAAAGTGCAATAAAGTGCAACTCCAGTCAAAGCATTATTTAAAGTAATGATATTTTTAATTTGTCATCATTAAACAATACAGCAAAGCAATACCTTTGTCTATTCATATCCTTCACATGCACTCACATTCTCTCCTCTTTTATTTTGTGCCTCACCTGTAACTATTAGTACATACAACTAGTTTTGATTATCCTATCTTATACTAAGCAATGCTTGGAACTTAGATTCTCTAAATTGGGGATAGCGGTGGGAAGGGGTTAAACTGAATTGAGGACAGTGCATTAAAAATAAAAAGCATTATGTTTGAAGTGTGCTGTATGTGTAATATAAAGTCTGTTTATTAAAATATGGTATTTTCCCCTATCACTGTGTGAAAACACACATTCCAGTCACAAGGGGTTAACAGATCAATACAAAGCAGGGTACATGCAGCTCTCTCAGTACCAGTGGGACACTAGACACTACATAGTAACAAAGAGAGTGCAAAAGACCCTAGTGCAATGAAATCATTTTTGTTAATAGAAACATAAAAGAAGCAATGTCTTATGCACTCTAAAAAGTAATTGCTTTGAGGGCTCATAAGAGTACATCAATAAATAGCTCTTACATCCTACTGCATGAATGACCAGAAGAAGTCCGTGTTACAGCTCTCAGAACTCCATCTGCACAAGGTGTGGATTGGTGGTACAAGCTGACAGGGAGAGCAGCTGCAGTGGCCGCTCTGGGATTGGAGAAAGGAGGCCATGCCTCGAAACACATTGTTGTGGCAAACACACATCACTGCCTTACCTACATCCCTGCTGAAAGGGTTAATCCTGTGTCTAGGGGTGGTCCCTTCAACCTCTCAGACCTCAGATCCAATGTATTGTATAATTTCAGATATATCTGGAATCAGTTCTCGAAGAACAAAGGAATGACGCTCACATGATGCTGTCCCTCAAGAACTAATTGTATTGAGTTATCACAAAGCGATTCATATAACAAGTTACATGTCACACAGAATAAGACATGCGCAGTAGATATTAAGAAAATTACAGCTGGTTAAGACAAGAAGCTTTTGTTCATTGTTCTACAGTAGTTGAAGGAATGTAAGAAAAACATAACAAAATGTGAGACAGTTCATGTTTTCTCCAGTAGCTGAAGGAATGCTGAGAACATTTTTGAAAGTTTTAGATAAATATGTGAGAAAAAATTAGTTAGAAGAATCTCATGTTGAGACAGTTATCTGTGAAGTTAAAGGGCTGTTCAAACTGTACATATTGTAAAATGGAAGTTTGTGAATATTAAGATGGCTGACAGAAACAAGATGGAATGCATAACATAACCTTTCACCTGCCTGTACCATCCAACATCCCCATGGAGTGGCGCCAGCATATTCTGAAGCCACACATGTGCCCCACACGAAGATTTTCAGTGTGTCAAAGTGGCCACCACAGCTGCTCTCCTTGTTGGCTTGTACCACCAGCCCATCCTTGTGCAGAGGAGGTTCTGAGAGCTGTAAGATAGCTTTATTCTGGTCATTCATGCAGGAGGACATAGGAGCTATGTATTGATGTGCTCTTTATTTTTTATTATTTTCTTCAGGGCAACAAGAGCAGGCTTTTGAATTTGTCTTGATATCAAATGTCTGTAATCCACAGCAACATTCAGACTGGTAGAAGAAGGGTCTGCACTAGGGCCAACCAGGCTCTATTGCATGCACATGTGGACATTCTGACTGGTTGGAAGACTTTATCAGTGTGCTGCATTCATTCAGCAGGCTAGTGGTGTGTTCCTGAACATGCTGTGCTGCTGTAGTTCTGAAGGTTAAAGTACTTACTGGGTTGTCTGGCAGGGTTGCCTAAACCCTAAAATTTGCTGAACAGAACTACAATTTTTTTTATCAGGTAGAATAGCTCTAGTACAATTATTTGCAACTATTCAGCGGCTTGCCTGGTTCCATTTTAGCAAATGGCATGTGTTGATTTTCTTTTATTAGGTGTGTCGTTTCTTGACAGGCTTGAGAAACAAAAAATTATTTTCCTGTCACTGTCCTAAAGTCCTGAAGAACAGATAAACTAGTCTATCAATTATAACATAAAATTCAATAACTGAAAGAAAATATTAATTGGCTGTAAAAATGTAAATGAGCACCAAGTTTGTGACATTGTGTGCCATAGAGTATGTAGCCTTGGAAGCATGGAGCCTTAGAAATGATAGATCTTTAAATCAATAGGCACAGATGAAAACAGAATGATAGATTAATTACTCAATAGTCAAGACGGCATAATGACAAACAGAAGATTAATCAGACTGGAAGCACATTGTGGTTAATTTATCAGTAATGGCTTCATACATTAATGTTATTGCTTCAGCAATGTTTCACAAACATTCAAGAAAAAAAAAATTACATTTAAATTCAAAGCAAAGGAAAAATATTGTTTTCCTGTAGGGAGGTCATAAAAAATTGGGATAATTTATAAGCTTTATATTTGTGTCAAGGGTCCTTCTTATAGGGGTAGAAGTCTTTAAACCTAAAATGCAATATGTGCTCCTCAGCTCTGGTACTATGTAATTGGTATACTTTGCAGATCTGGAGTCTTTTATTTAACATTATCATGGTGTCATTTATCTAGATTTGTTCTTGTTTCCTCTTACACGTAAAAACGTATTGTGATATAGTTGTTTTTTTGTTGAAGGGCCCATTTTAACCTATGCATTGTGGTAACGTGGATCCAATGCATGGCTCTAAGTGCATTGCAGTTCCATTTTATGTGAATGACATCCCAATGAACTGTACGGTATCTGCCAATTCACAGCCTTAACACACCCACATCAACATGAATGTTAAGGCGTAAATGGGTCCTAAATTTGCATAAACACACTGACACAATGGCTGCCACTGCCACCCCCCCCCCCCCCCCCATTATTGAATATGTCTTGCTCAAAAAAAAACACCCCTTCTTGGCCCTTCTAAGCCTTTTGACCATAAAGTGTGTTATAGTTAAATATATATATATATATATATATATATATATATATATATATATATATATATATATATATATATACATACATATAGCACATAAATTCACCAGGACTAAAAGATTTGTGTTGCCCTGAAAGTGGCCTGAAAAAACCCATTGTACAGTATTTATTTATTTTGTTTGCATTGGTAGATGTCCCCCTTGGCAGTGCCCAGGGATTCACTGTTAAGATCAGATTTGCTGAACTTTGAGCAATATTGGCTGAACCCCTGGTGAATTAAAGTGATTGTAAAGTCTTGTTTAAAGAAAAAAAAAATAACAAACATGTTATACTTACCTCCTCTGTGCAGTTGGTTTTGCACAGAGCAACCTGGATCCTCACTTCACTGCTCCGGGCCCCTTTTCTCCTGTCAAATGCCTCCACAGCAAGCAGCTTGCAAAGGGGGCACCCAAGCCAAGATGCTCCATGTGTCCATTCAGGCACGGAGCTGCCATTCAGCCCCACCCTCTCTCTCCTAATTGGCTAACTAACTTTGATTAACAGCCGCAGGAGCCAATGGCACCACTGCTCTGTCTCAGCCAAGTAGGAGGGAGAGTCCTGGATGGCCGAGGGACTTGTGGACATCACTGGACAGAGATGGGGCTCAAGTATGTATTAGGTGGTGCTGGGGAGGCTGCTGCAAACAGAAGGCTTTTTATCTTCATACATAGAAAAACATCTGCCTTTACAACTTCTTTAAACCTAGGAAGATTTGCTCATTATTACTCTCCACCAGTTGAAATTTTAAATATTAAAGTCACACTAAACTCAATTTTTTTTTCTTACATGAAAAATTCATGAAAAAAAGGTATCACGTATACCATTGCTTTTTAATTTTCTGTTTTGTTTTGGTTTTAAAAGTCTTATGCCCTGTACACACGGTCAGACATTCCAACTTGTCTTGCATACACATGGTCACACAAAGTTGTCGGAAAATCCACAACACATACGACGGCACTATAAAGAGGGCAGTAGCCAATAGCTTTTGTCTCGTAATTTATTCTGAGCATGCGTGGCACTTTGTCTGTCGGAATTGTCTACACACGATCGGAATTTAAACAATCAGATTTTGTTGTCAGAAAATTTTAGATCCTGCTCTCAAACTTTGTGTGTCGGAAATTCCAACAGAAAAAGTCCGATGGAGCCCACACACGATTAGATTTTTCGGAACAAGATCCGATCGCACATTTTCCGTCGGAAAGTCTGACCACGTGTACAGGGCATTACTGTTGTTTTCAGCCTTTTTTTTAACTATCCTCCACTGATGCTCCTCACCTCTAGGGCAAGCATTTCATTATTTCTGGTCACATGCTCCACCCTATGCATACTACAATTTCCACAGAGCTGAATATGTCTGTTGTGTAGTCCATCTCTAGGGTGAGTATGAAAGGGTGAATTATTTTATAATACACAAGTGTGGCATGGAGAATGAATGTTTACATAAAACAAGAAACAAGGAAGAGAAGATATAAGGAAGAGATAGAAGGTACATTTTAGTTATATTGAGGCATAGTGCATTTATTGTATTTTACCCAAAATGTAACTTCACCTTTGCACTGCTGCCAAAGCTGCATTTAGACATAAAGCTGCCCTTGGTACATTTGATGAAGACATCCCTTTGTACAAGCCCCACCTCTTGCATTATTTGATGTATTGCTATTGGAGAACAATGATGCATGTCTTTTATTCTCAGCTGTCTTTTGGTTTCATATTGAACTATAGTAAGTCTTTTTGAACACACGCAACATACCCTGCACAGACTCCCTCCTATAGGTCCTTTGTTGCATTTAGTTAATAGAGACACATAATAAGAACAAATGATTACAGATTATGTGATTTTAGGTCTGCTTCCCTCATGGCCACATGTGTTATTATCATAAATACATCTGTAAGCATGGCAGTGTTTCCTTAGTTTCTGACTCTACGTGATTGTTTCTCTTTCTCTTAGGGCCCTGTGATGCTTCCTTTCACCGTAACTCTTCTGCACATATTCAGAAATTCACCTAACCATGGCGTCTTTGAAAAAACATATTTAGCCTCCGTTTTCATATAATTCACGCGTGCAATGTATTTAAAATGTTCCCCAGTACTACCCTGTTATATTACGCCTCAAATTCTAGACTAACAGAATTACTTTTAGATTTTCAGAAGACCATTTTTAAAGATCGTTCTTCAGAACATTCAATGTGCCTATCAATGACTAAATATTTTGTTTAACTGCAACAAATTAAAAATTACCCATAACAACTTGATAAAATATGATATTCTTTAGCAAGTAACATACATTCCACATTAATAATTATACTAGCAAAATAAGTGTGTGCTGTAAATTGCTTGCAGTATTGTTCCCTGTTTTTTTCTTGATGGAGGCTGCCATTTTTCTAAGGCCCAGAGCGCCTGAACAGCAGTAAACCTTTATACTGTCAGGAGATCAGCCTCTACAAATTTGGTACAGTGTCTGAAAATAGAGAGCAACTGAGCATGTGCAAAGCAGGGTGGGACAGTGTATTACTGGATTTTAAACAGTATAGACACTTATTTTTAATGTTTTACATAGCTATACCTGCAAAAGCATGAAGTGATCCAACAGGACATGTTTTTCTGGCTAAAGTTCCATTTTAAGTTAAATTGTCATGCGATGTTCGATTTTCAATCCCATACACTAGTATACAAATACAGTACAAACAGTTATTTCTCAATGGAGGACCAAAAAAAGCTGATAAAATGTAAATTAATTTAAGAAACAACAAAAACAGTTTCATTTTGAGTCAAATTTTTCTTGTCCATAGGTCAACCATTAAAAAATCACACATTTCGAAAACGAATGCTCTCAAATGAAATTCTTTCATGGTTCCACTAAGTGTGGATGCAAAAGGCAATGTGGGATATTGGGAGACGTTGTCACCCCACAGGAGAAATGCAATGTGCAATTTGTTTCAGTCGGAATGTCACAGGGCAAAGCAGGCAGTCGGCGGGGAGCCTTTAACAAGACTGGGTGTTTTTTATATATACTTTTTCGGGTCCAACAGTGTGGCAGGAGGCGTGATTAACGATGGTTATAAACCCGGGGACATTGTTTTTTATTTTTTAATAAAGGAATCATCAAAAACCCCTGTAATGTTTTTAGTCACTATTTACATTTTTTGGTGAATGGGCAGGGGAACTATGTTCCTCCTATTCATTCCCATGGGGGCAGGATCTAGGGGCTTCCAGATTTGATAAGCCCCCTGCCAACAGACCCCCACAACCACAACCCAGGGTTGTGAGGAAGAGACCCTTGTCCCCATAAACATGGGGACAAGGTGCTTTGGGGTGGGGGAAAGAGCCCCCTAACCCCAAAGCGCCCCCCATGTTGAGAGCATGTGGCCAAGTATGGTTCCAGAGGGGAGTGCTCGCTCCTCTCCCCCCTTTCCTGGCCTGCCGGGCTGCATTCTCGGCTAAGAGTTTGGTATGGATTTTGGGGAGGCCCCACACCGTTTTTTAAAAAATATTTGGTGTGGGGTTCCCCTTAAAATGTATACCAGACCTGAAGGGCCTGGTATAGATTGGGGGGAGGGGAGCCCACACTGTTATTTTTCTGACTTTTCTATTGCCAGCACTCTTTTGTTTACATTTCAACTCTCAGTGCAGAAGCCCGCTGACATCGGTTGCTAAGGATGCAGCAGACGACTTCCTGGCCTGCTCCTTAACAACCAGCTATTCTTCACACAGAATTTGAATTGGTTGATTTTTCAACCGATACGAATTTGAATTGTTTAGAAAATGTGGAATTTGTCAGAAAATGATGTGGCAGCACGCAGGTAAAATCACCTGGTTGTATTCAGGATGGGAAATATGTGTGCCCTAGATTCAGGCTTTATGCAGACTTTTACAATTAGAGGGGAAGAGTTAATGAGCCCAGCTGTAGTAAGTGGGCTCATTAAGACCTCTACAAAAAACCCCAGCATGCATAGGGAGATGCTCCATCCTGGAACCAGTTTTGTGTGTATAGACTGGGGAGTCTGAGATCTGTGCGGTGAGTTAACGCCTGTGTGGCAAACCCCTACAATAGAGACAGGGACTGGGGCAGCACAAGGCTGCACCCAGTTGTTAGACAGGGAGTCTACGTGTGTAGTTAGAGGTCAAGCTGACCAGGATTTATTTTCTTGTTTTATTTTGTTTGGCTGTTATATGTATCATTGCATGTAGCCTAAATAAACCGGATCTTTTGTTTTTTTGCACCTACACCACGGTCTGCTGTGCCTGACTTTGTGTTGTGAACCCATCCAGGGGGTCACACACACCCGCTACCGAGCTAACCCCCTCACAGTTGGTGGAGAATTTTGGCAGTTTTTTTTTCAATTTTTTTTTAAAAGGCCAGCATGGAGGAGATACTGAGACAGCTGGCTCTAGCAAATGCAAATCAGCAGCAAGCAAATGCAAATCAGCAGCAAACAAATGCGGCTTTACAAAAGAGTCTTGCAGCTCAACAACAAGCCCAGCAGCAGGCAAATGCAAATCAGCAGCAGACAAATGCAACTTTGCAGCAGAGTTTGGAAGCTCAGCAACAAGCCCAGCAGCGATCTGAAGCCCGCTTCATAGACCTGTTGCAGAAGCAAGAGCAGAATTTTCAACAGCAAATAGAGACATTGATACAGCAACGTCCGCAGACCAATGAAGCAAGTGGGTACAATAATACCGCATCCTTTGGTGTGAGCCGTTTACTGACAAAAATGACTGGAGAGGATGATCCGGAGGTGTTTTTGACCACATTTGAAAGGACTGCTGAAAGGGAAAAGTGGCCTAAGGAGCAATGGGCTGGACTGGTGGCCCCTCTGTTAACTGGGGAATCGCAGAAAGCTTATTATGACCTAGAGCCTGACCAAGCAAAAGACTACGTGGTGCTAAAAGCAGAAATATTGGCACGGCTGGGTGTCACCCTGGCAGTCCGGGCTCAGCGTGTGCATAACTGGACTTTTCAGGTTGGAAAACCTCCCAGGTCTCAAATGTATGATCTCATTCACCTGAGCAGGAAGTGGCTGCAGCCAGAGATTTTGACCGCACCAAACATTGTGGAACGTGTGGTTATGGATCGTTTCCTGAGAGCTCTTCCTACTGCCATCCAAAAATGGGTAAGCCATGGAGACCCAGAAAATGCAGATAAACTTGTGGATCTGGTTGAGAGGTACTTGGCTACAGAGAACTTGACCACCTCTTCCAGGGACTCACGGACTTTCCCCCCTAAGACCAGATCATCCCCAGTGGTGGGTAAGATGACTCCAAGGGGTGAGGGTGGAGAGAGTGAGAGGGTGGGAGTTCTACCTAAGGTCTGGCGGGAGCAGCCCAGGAAGCCCATGCTGCAAGAGGCAGCGAAAAAAATTATTTGCTACCGCTGCCGGCAAGAGGGACATATTGCAGCCAATTGCCCAGTTGTGGATGAGCCTATGCAATGTAACTTTATAAGGGAGAGACGTCAGTCGCTGTTTGCGACAGTTGCATGCACGGCCATTCGGGGACCTGAGAAACATTTATGTAAAATGTGTATTAATGGTAGACATGTTGATGTGTTGCTAGATTCAGGTAGCCTGGTAACATTGATAAAAGCTGAATTAGTTACTACAGAGGTCTCTGGGAAGAACAGGGTGGCTCAAAGGGCAGAAGAAACCATTGAGCAACTTGTAGTACCCAAACCTTACAGGAAGTTGGTGTTAGAATTGGCTCATGGACACATTTTGGGAGGTCATCTGGGGACAGAGAAAACCAGAGAGAGGGTATTGCAGAGATTCTATTGGCCTGGGGTCATGAAGGAAATAGAAAAGTATTGTTCCTCCTGCCCTGTGTGTCAGAAGTCGGCACCTATGCCACATTTCCGTAACCCACTGGTACCTCTTCCTATCATTGAGGTCCCCTTTGAGAGGATCGCAATGGATTTGGTAGGTCCGATAATGAAGTCTGCTAGGGGGCATCAGTACATTTTGGTTATATTGGACTATGCCACCCGTTATCTGGAAGCAATTCCTCTCCGAAATACCTCGGCCAAAACCATAGCCAAAGAGCTATCCCTTGTTTTTAGCCGCGTGGGTATTTGTAAGGAACTGCTTACGGACCAAGGTACACCCTTTATGTCCCGGGTTATGAAAGAATTATGCAAGTTGTACAAAGTGAAGCAATTGCGTACATCTGTGTATCACCCCCAAACAGATGGGTTGGTTGAAAGATTCAACAAAACCCTAAAACAAATGTTAAAGAAGGTGGTGGATAGAGATGGAAAGAATTGGGATTGTCTAATACCCTATCTGATGTTTGCCATTAGGGAGGTACCCCAATCCTCTACGGGTTTCTCACCCTTCGAGTTGCTCTATGGGAGACACCCAAGAGGGCTGCTGGATATCGCCAAGGAAACTTGGGAAAATGAGAGTTCTCCTCACAGGAGTGTGATTGAGCACGTCGCCCTGATGCAAGATAGAATTGCACAGGTAATGCCAATTGTAAAGGAACATTTAACCCAAGCGCAGTTAGCACAGCAGAGAGTGTACAACCGTGGGGCCAAGACCCGTACTTTTTCCCCGGGGGATAGGGTCTTGGTGCTAGTCCCTACGGTTGAAAGCAAATTTCTGGCCAAATGGCAAGGTCCATATGAAGTAATTGAAAAAATTAGTGAGGTGAACTACAGGGTTAGACAGCCAGGAAGGCGAAAGCCGGAGCAGATCTATCACGTCAATCTGCTGAAAGCCTGGAGGGATAGGGAATCCCTAGTCGCAGAGACTTTGTCACAAGTACAGCCTGATTGCTTAGTTCCTGAGGTTGGAATAGCAGACACCTTATCGAAACCCCAACAACAGGAGGTTAAAGAGTTTGTACTTCGTAACAAAGAGATTTTCTCTGAGCTTCCGGGACAAACATCTGGCGTAGAGCATGACTTTATCACCCCGCCAGGAGAAAGGGTAAAACTAAAACCTTATAGAATACCAGAGGCCCGACGGGAGGCAATACGTGGGGAGGTTCAAAGGATGCTGGAATTGGGTGTGATAGAGGAGTCCCAGAATGACTGGTCCAGTCCTATTGTACTAGTGCCCAAACCTGATGGGAGCTGGCGGTTTTGTAACGATTTTAGACAATTAAATAAAGTTACAAAATTTGACACCTACCCCATGCCACGTATAGATGAGTTGATTGACTGGCTGGGAACAGCCCGATATATGACAACTCTTGATCTCACCAAAGGGTATTGGCAAATTCCCCTGGCCGAGTCGGCCAAGGAGAAAACTGCATTTGTAACCCCAGATGGGGCATTCCAATATAAGAGAATGCCGTTTGGGTTACAGAATGCACCGGCAACATTCCAGCGGAAAATGGATAAGATTCTGAGGCCCCATCAGAAATATGCTGCAGCTTACCTGGATGATGTGATTATCCATAGCACAGACTGGGTCTCACATTTGCCAAAAGTACAAGCAGTCCTAGACTCTATCCGGGAAGCTGGGTTTACGGCCAATCCAAAGAAGTGTACCATTGGACAGGAGGAGGTCAAATATCTTGGGTACACTATTGGGAGGGGGGTGATAAAACCCCAAGTCAATAAAGTCGAGGCCATACAGAGTTGGCCACGTCCCAACAGCAAGAAACAGGTACGAGCCTTTCTGGGAATCGCTGGCTATTATCGACGATTCATTCCCCATTTTGCTTCTCAGGCTGTGCCCCTCACCAACCTGACAAAAGGGAAAGAGTCGGTTATGGTTAAATGGTCCCCAGAGGCTGAAGAAGCATTTCAGTCCTTAAAAACAGCCTTATGTAGCCAGCCAGTGTTGTACTCACCAGACTTCTCTAAGGACTTCGTGGTACAAACTGATGCATCAGACGTTGGGTTAGGAGCAGTGTTATCCCAGGTCTGGAACGGGGAAGAGCACCCAGTCATTTACCTCAGCAGGAAGTTGAAGTCCCATGAGGTAAATTACTCCACGATTGAGAAGGAATGTTTAGCAGTGAAGTGGGCTCTAGATTCCCTTCGGTACTATCTGCTAGGTAGGCACTTTGACCTGGTGACTGATCACGCTCCTTTAAAGTGGATGGCTCAAAACAAGGAGACCAATAGAAGGGTAAATAGGTGGTTCCTGGCCCTACAGGAATTTAACTTTACAGTTAAGCATTGCCCTGGTGTTAAAATGGGGAATGTGGATGCTTTGTCTCGGATACATGCGTGTCTGGCTGCTTGTGTTACAACCCCAAGGTTGAAACAAGAGGGGGGGGTATGTGGCAGCACGCAGGTAAAATCACCTGGTTGTATTCAGGATGGGAAATATGTGTGCCCTAGATTCAGGCTTTATGCAGACTTTTACAATTAGAGGGGAAGAGTTAATGAGCCCAGCTGTAGTAAGTGGGCTCATTAAGACCTCTACAAAAAACCCCAGCATGCATAGGGAGATGCTCCATCCTGGAACCAGTTTTGTGTGTATAGACTGGGGAGTCTGAGATCTGTGCGGTGAGTTAACGCCTGTGTGGCAAACCCCTACAATAGAGACAGGGACTGGGGCAGCACAAGGCTGCACCCAGTTGTTAGACAGGGAGTCTACGTGTGTAGTTAGAGGTCAAGCTGACCAGGATTTATTTTCTTGTTTTATTTTGTTTGGCTGTTATATGTATCATTGCATGTAGCCTAAATAAACCGGATCTTTTGTTTTTTTGCACCTACACCGCTGTCTGCTGTGCCTGACTTTGTGTTGTGAACCCATCCAGGGGGTCACACACACCCGCTACCGAGCTAGCCCCCTCACAATGAATAAACAAAATTCTATTTAATGAAACTAAACTAAACGAATTCCGAAACGAATTAATGAAATGAAATTAGTAACATAGCAAATCTATACGAAACAAAGCAAATCTCTAATTGCTTGAACAAGGACCTTCATGAGTCGCAAGGTATTATTATTTTAACCAAAATTTTAAATCTGAAACGATTGAAAAAAATGTCTGAAATGACAGTACTTTAAGATGGAGCTAAAGGCAAGAATATGCTCCAACTATCCAACACCCTTGAGGTTCTTTGCCGGTGTCGGCATGTTTGGCCATCTTGATTGGCTGGTGTGGGTTGACTTCATTCCCATTCATGTGCACCTCTTTGTGCATTCTGGAGAAGTTTGCTTGTTTACAATTTTTTTTTTCCGCTTTTTTTTTTTTTTTGCCTTTTTAACCTCTGTAGAAATCCTTTACCATTTTAATCAGGGACTTTTTAGACAGTGCTTGTATCCCATTGTTCCATTAAGATTGAAATGTCATTGTTAAGCTCCTCTTTGTCACCGATTGAAAAGTTTGTGCATGGTAGTATTTGCATATTCTGTCTACATGCAGATTCATAATTTATCCCCTAGACACTACATAATGACAAGTAAGGGAGATTATGTTTCAAACAATAGAGCAATACAAATGTGCTGAACCTACTGTTCCAGAGCTGTTTAGTACCTAGTTAAACCATAATGCTGCTGATTTACAATAGCTTGCAATAAAATGTTCTGAGCATGTTCTTTCCAAGGAAAGAGGTGTGATATTCTGAGTTTCGCAGCTGCTCTGTTGCCAAGGGCATGTGTCATCAGTGTGACTATGGTAACCAGTTAAGTGGGATAAAAGTATAGAGTGGGGCTGTCACAGCTTATTAAACTGGCTGTAAATACACGTGATGTGCATAATATGAAGAGAATATAAACAGTTACCTTTCATCCGCTCCATTTTTCTTTTAAAATCTGATAGTATAGAACATTTTATGAGGGTGTATTGGGTTTGATGCAAGGAAAGAATACATATGTGCAATAACACGATAGTACTGCATGGAGCAAAGCATCAAAGCATTGAATCACATAATTACAACATCATTCTTTTGCTTGTACAGCAGTGCTAGAGAACAGTATTATAAGGTGGTAAATAAATAGCAGAAGCTAAAGCAATACAATGGATGATGCTAGATCAAAGATTATATGAGTATTTCAAGCTATCTATACACTAGAACATTTTTCTTTGATATTTTCATTTTAAGAACCTTCAATTTACTTTCTTATCACTCAAATCTGCATTTTTTTAAATCTTTTTTTATTTTTATTTTTTATTATTTTACAATAGAACCATGAGAAAACAATGTATACATTGTACGCAAATTACAAGGTGTCATCTGCATTTATTTTTAACCACATTATCAAGAGAAATGGAATTTTTTTATTCAACAAATTTCTTGCAGTGAATGTGATTTTTGTTTTATTTTCACTGACTTATGCTAATATTCTTTTTCAGCTCTGTACCCACAGGCTTTATGTATAATATTAAATGTGACTCAGAGTCACACTTTTACTGAAAGTATAACCACCATGAAATTATTTTAGAAGAGCCTTGGTTATGGATGTGTTGTGTTTCTATGGGGGCTCCTTATGCCTGTAGGCTAGCTAATATATTTATGAATGGTATTGAGATTTTCCACAATTTGAGCTATTTCCAGTACGAACCTTTGCTTACAGGCTAATGCCATTACAATGATCATTTATTCTTCTGCTGGAAAGGAAGTAAAAAAAGTTTGCATGTGGAAACTGCAGGAAAAAAAATGAATTCTGAATTTAAGAGAAAAAGAAATGTGAATCCCGATGGGTTGCTATTTGCAACAATTTCAGTTGTATACTTTTTTTTTCTCTCTGGTTTTAACCACTTTCAGACCAGACCATTTTGCGATTCGGCACTGCGTCGCTTTAACTGACAATTGCACGGTCATGGGACTTGGCTCCCAAACAAAATTGACGTCCTTTTTTTCCCCACAAATAGAGCTTTCTTTTGGTGGTATTTGATCACCCCTGCGGTTTAATTTTTTTGTGCTATAAACAAAAATAGAGCGACAATTTTGAAAAAAAAAAGCATTATTTTTTACTTTTTGTTATAATAAATATCCCCCAAAAATATATAAAAAAAACATTTTTTTTTTCCCTCAGTTTAGGCCGATACGTATTCTTCTACATATTTTTGGTAAAAAAAATCATAAGAAGCGATTATTGATTGGTTTGCGCAAAAGTTATAGCATTTACAAAATAGGGGATAGTTTTATGACATTTTTATTAATATTTTTTTTTTTACTAGTAATGGCGGCGATCAGTTTTTATTATTACTGAAAAATTATGGGGGACACATTGGACATTTTTGACACATTTTTGGGACCATTGTCATTTATACAGCAACCAGTGCTATACAAATGCACTGATTCTTGTGTAAATGACACTGGCAGTGAAGAGGTTAACCAGGGGGTGGCAGTGTAGGGGTTAAATGTTCCTAGGGGCGTGTTACTTACTGTGTGTCAGTTAAATCAACGCAGTGCCTTATCTCAATAAATGGCCCGGTCATTAAGTGGGTAAATCCTTCTGGGGCTGAAGTGGTTAAATAACTTAATTGCATTTATTAATTTCATTTTTAAGAATGATTTTTTTTTTACATGTTAACATATTTTTATGAGATATCATTACAAGAAAGTCAAGAGATTGGTAATTTTTTTCTTGAACCCCACAAATAAAAAAAAGTTTATTTTGCCAATTATCAGCCAATTTTATGACAAAAGCACTTCAGCTGAAGGTTTGAAAGTGTATCCTGCCCTTTCTGTTTTGTAACACATACACTATATTACCACAAGTATTGGGACACCTGCCTTTACACTCACATGATCTGTAATGGCATCCCAGTCTTAGTCCATAGGTTTCAATATTGAGTTGGCCCACCCTTTGCAGCTATAACAGCTTCAGCTCTTCTAGGAAGGCTGTCCACAAGGTTTAGGAGTGTGTCTATGGGGGATGTTTGACCATTCTTCCAGAAGCGCATTTGTGAGGTCAGGTACCAATGTGAACGAGAAGGCCTGGCTTGCAGTCTCCGGTCTAATTTATCCCTAAGGCGTTCTATCGGGTTGAGGTCAGGACTCTGTGCAGTAAATTTCCACCACCCCATACTCGCCCATCCATGTCTTTAGGGACCTTGTTTGTGCACTGGTGCACAGTCATGTTGGGACAGGAAGGGCTGTCCCCAAACTGTTCCCACACAGTTGGGAGCATGAAATTGTCCAAAATGTCCTGATATGCTGATGCCTTAAGTGTTCCCTTCACTGGATCTAGGAGTCAGGCCAGACCCTGAAAAACAACCCCACACCATAATCCTAGTGCACCAGCAAGGTTCATAAAGACATGGAAGAGCGAGTTTGGGGTGGAGGAAATTGACTGGCCTGTACAGAGTCCTGACCTCAACCTGATAGAACACCTTTGGGATTATTTAGAGTGGAGACTATGAGCCAGGCCTTCTCGTCAACATCAGTGCCTGACCTCATAAATGAGCTTCTGGAAAAATGGTTAAACATTCCCATAGACACACTCCTAAACCTTGAGAACAGCCTTCCCAAAAGTGCTAAAGCTGTTATAGCTGCATGGTTGGCCAATTCAATTGAACCCTGCGGACTATGACTGCTAGCTCCATAAACTATGTACTGTATACATCAAGCCACAAATAACCTATGATAACATATGATGCATGCAGTAACACACAAACAGCAGTTGCTGTCAGGGTAAGGATTTACTAAAGGAAGGCTTTGGAATATTTGAACTATATAGGTCACTTACCTTCAGGCACCAGACTGGTAATGCCTCTATCCCTATGGAGGATCCTGCATTGGCAATCCTGTTTGCTTTGTGTGGTCTTTGTACATCAAGGTTATAACAACTGTAAATTTTTGATATAGCAAATGCTGTGAATCTAATCAGTCCTGAAGTTTTGTGATATCTATAGAGGAAAAAATTTGCAGAGAAATGAAATGAACAATGATATTTAATTTATTCTGTGTTTAACCACTTCAGCCCGGAAGGATTTTCCCCCATCCTGACCAGAGCACATTTTGCATCGTTTAACTGACAATTGCGCGGTCGTACGATGTTGTACCCAAACCAAATTGTCGTCCTTTTTTTCCCACAATTGGAGCTTTCTTTTGGTGGTATTTTATTACCTCTGAGGTTTTAATTTTTTGTGCTATAAACAAAAATTGTGAAAAAAACGCATTATTTTTTACTTTTTGCTATAATAAATATCACCAAAAAATATATAATTTTTTTTTCCTCAGTTTAGGCTGATACGTATTCTTTGACATATTTTTGGTAAAAAAAATCACAATAAGCATTTATTGTTTGGTTTGCGCAAAAGTTATAGCGTCTACAAAATCAGGGATAGATTTATGGCATTTTTATTAATATTTTTTTTTTACTAGTAATGGCGGTGATCAGCGATTTTTATCATGACTGCGACATTATGGCGGACACATCAGACAATTTTGACACATTTTTGGGACCATTGGCATTAATACAGCAATCAATGCTATAAAATTGCATTGATCACTGTAAAAATGTCACTGGGAGTGAAGGAGTTAAACACTAGGGGGCAGGGAGGGGTTAAGTGTGTCCTGGGGTGTGTTTCTAACTGTATGGGGTATGGGCTAGCAGGGAAACGACACTGATCGCTTCTCCCGATGACAGGGAGCAGACGATCGTTGTCCAGTCCCTAGGCGGAACGGGGAGATGCTGTGTTTACATCTGCATCTCCCCGTTCTTCAGCTCCATGACACAATCACACAATCGCGGGTATCCCTACGGACATCGAGTCCGCAGGTACCATGGGCATGGTCACGGAGCTTGCGGCAGGCGCGAACGCACGGAGGGAAATTCAAAATAATGTACGGGTATGTTACTTTGCCCAGCCGTGCCATTCTACCGACGTAAATATACAGGCGGCGGTTGGCAAGCGGTTAATAACCATTCATATATTCTTCCCTGGTTTAGTGTAGAAAAAAGTAGACTTATAAAGGCATTGTAGACATATTGATTTGATAAGAACTGTTTATTCAGTTTAACAGAACTGAAACAAAGCATGGTGCCTCCTTATGTAAGACATTTAAAGAGATTTCCTCTTTTTTTTCTGTTGCATCTCTGAAACAGAAAGTGAAGCGAAATCTCCACAGAGAGTAAAAAAAAAAAAAATGGAATTTAACTAATCCCTATTCTATCCAATACAAAAACAAAGTTTTGGCTTTCAATAATAACATAGACACATCTGGGGGAGTTTGTTTCCTGGAAAAAGGTTTTAGAGGGGTGTTCTATATAGGGCTTTACAGCAGGCACATTACCTATGCCCCTTGCTTTTTTCTAGAGGTGAGAGGTCTTCAATTGGACAGGCTTCCTAACTTGTGCGATCGAGGCCCACTTATGAGATTTTGGACCACATTAGATCCCTTTTATATCAGGATGAGCTCTGATGACAATGACCAGAGTCTCAATGATCATGGCAAAGATCAGCGGTGATAAGGGGCACCCCTGTCTTGTGCCACAGAGGATTGGGAAGGGGTTTGAATAATATCCCTGCATCTTTATTTGGGTCTCTGGGGTTGAGTATAGTGCATTTATTATGTTCATAAAGGACTTACCAAATCCCCATTTTTCTAGGGTGGGGACCAGGAGATCGAGTCGAAGCCTTCATAAGATCTAGTGAGAGGAGGAACCCCTGTTGGTGGGGGACCCCGTCCCATCTTGATCCCAAGAGCGAGATTATGTCCACTGCCCTTCTGATCTGATCTGGTCCCTGTCACCCGGAGATAAAACCCACCTGATCTCCGTGGACATAAAGGCTAATGAAGTTGGAAAGTCTATCGGCTAAAATTTTTGTCAAGATTTTAAGGTCATTATTGATCAAAGATATGGGCCTATAATTGGAGGTGCAACTGGGATCCTTTCCTGGCTTAGGGATGACTGTTACGAATGCCAAATTCATGGCTTTATCCAGGGGTGAACCAGACCTGAGATTATTGAAGAAGCGTGCTAGGTATGGGGCGAGTGTCTGGGAGAAATGTTTGTAATACGGGACAGGGAAGCCATTCGGACCCGGAGCTGTATTAGTCTTAAGATTTTTAATGACCTGCTCCACTTCCTCTGTGGAGATCGGGGATTCAAGTTCCTCCCTGTGCTGTTCTTTTAGTCTGGGGATTTGCACAGACGCCAAGAAGGAGTGTATAGCGTTGGGGGAGGATCCCGTCCCCGGTTTGCTATAAAGAGTGAGGTAAAAGATGGACTGCTTCCATAATTTTTTGGGGTTCTGGGTGAGGGTGCCATCACTCAGTTTTATTTTGGGAAGAGCATACGATCTGGTTTTAGGGGATAACCATAGTAATGTTCAGAATTTGTTGTTTTGGTGGTAGAAGCATCCTCCCTCACATATGACTTTCTTTTCCACTATTGCGGTGAGAGCCAAGTTCAAGGCTATGCGAGTAGCATCCAGTCTGTCAGCAGAGCCTGACGAGGGTTTGGATTTATGCAGTTTGCTTAGGGAAGTAAATTCCCGTTCCAGCTTATCGATGTCCACCTTATGGGCCTTACGCAGTCTAGTTGTGATTTGGATTAGGTGACCTCTAATTGTGGCCTTGCGCGCAGCCCACAGAGAGGAGGGGGGGATACCGCCCACGTCATTTAATAGGAAATATTCCTGAATGTGTTTTTCTATTTCCCAGACTTGGGTGGGGTTGCTGAGAATGGAGGCATTCAGTCTCCAGTGAAACCCTGTGTGTGGTGTAGGGCCGCCACGTAGGGACAGAATGGTCCGACCAAGCAGAATCCCTAATAACTGACCGTTGAACCAGCGGAATATGCTGTTGGAGAATAAACAAGTGATCAATTCTCGCAAAAAGGTTTGATGTGGGCTAGAGTAATGCGTGTAGTCCTGAGCCCTGGGATTAAGTTCCCTCCAGATATCCACCAAACCATAGTGAAATAATTGCCTGGCTACTCTTAGACTCTGCCTGGTCGGGCGAATCAGATTTTTTCCCTGGGGGACGTGTTTTGTCAATACCTGCGTCAAAAGCTAGGTTGGAGTCACCTCCGTAAATGACTATACCTTCCGTAAGCAGAGCTAAAGTTTGGAAAAGGGATTGAAAAAACTTTGCCTGTCCCTTGTTTGGTGCATAATAGGAAATTAGGGAATACAGTTGTTCATCTATGAGGATTTTAACCAGTAGGAATCTGCCCTCCTGGGTCCCTGAATTCGGAAACTAAGGAGAACTGAGCCCTACCCGAGAAGGACAGGCCAACGCATTTTGTTATAAGAGTTAGCTAAATAAAATCTGGGGAATTTGGCATGAATGAAGGAGGGTTGATAAGATTTAGGGAAATGTGTTTCCTGTAAGAACAAGATATCTACTTTTTGAGCATGATAATGTTGGAATATTTTCTTTTGCTTTATCAGAGAATTAAAACCCTGCATGTTGTGGGAGGCTATGTGCAGGGCAGGGCTTTGAGAGAGTGGGTTAGCCATGGCGCAGAACGGGGGAGAGAAGGCGGGTGATTCTCGACCACCTACCTTCACGCTAGAAGCCAACTGCAAAACAGGGATAGTATGTGGGAACATCCATGCATCCTTCCGATCACTGTGGATGAGAGAGACCACTTCTAGAGCTGCAAAAAAGAAAGAAGAGATGAAGGAAAGTAAAAAGAAATAGAGGAAAAAAAGAACAACAGAGGGAGGATATTCCTGAGGCAGAGGTGAAGACAAAGTCACCCCTCCTGAGGAAACAATCATAGTGTTCCCCACTAAGGAGGAAATACCCAAACAAGGAAAGGCAAGACCACAATGGTCAGCCGTACCAAGTGTGGGGGGGGGGGGGGGGAGTGCGCAGGATGCCCGCCCCATCCTCCGCACCACCAACTAATAAACATGCAATATCATAAAAAATTAACACCTAGGCCAGTCGGTCTGGGGACCCTGTTAAATAGCTACAGTATAGACCTGAACTAGTGGCGCAGTGATAAAATGTTTAGAAGGCAGGCAAGTGTAAAAATAGCAACAAGAGAACAGTGCCCATGAGTGCCATAAAAGTCCACCTCAAAAAAAAAAAAGGGGGGGGGGGGCTGGAAGGTTGAGGACCCATATGAGGTGGGGTCTAGCTGAGTAAACATCTAGGGAGGTAGTCCTATCTGAACAAATAGTACAGGAAGAAAGCTCATAATGGCAATAATGCCAGGGGTCTTAGGGGGACCTGACCCAAAAATTGTGTCAAAAAGTGTGATGCAGTCCCCTCAAATTCAGGGAGGAAGTCCATCTTTAGCTTTCTTGTTTCTGGTTGATATCCAGAGGGAGGTGAGAGGGGCTTGATGGGGGTGGACGTTTGGACATCCCAGATGGGGAAGTCTGCATGGGGGATGGTGGATCCTTAGGAATGAGGCCCAGCTTTCATAATAGGAGTTCCCCTTCTTGGAGTGATGAAATGCGGATTGGTTTGCCATTGAAATCAAATTTCAAACCGAAAGAGCCATCAATAAAAAATTTTTGCGTCAGAACCGTCAGGAGTAGTTTAAGAGACCTCCTCTTCTGGATGGTGAAGGGCAAAATATCAGCATAGATTTGTATCTGGTGTCCCATAAGTTATATCTGCAGGGAAGTTCTGGCCCTCTTCATGACCTTCTCCTTGACGCTAAAGTAGTGTGGTTTGACTACTATATCACGCGGGAGACCATCTTGGCAGGGGGGTCCTAGAGCCCTATGTGCACGATCCAGCTCAAGTCTGTGGGCTCTGATGTCAGGGATGAGGGTCTTGATGATTGATGAGGGAATGAACTGCATCCGGGACGTCCGTTATGGACTCAGGCAGACCCCTGATCTGGAAATTGAGTCTTCTGGACCTGCAAAGTGGGTTCCCAGTCCTCTCCTCGCTGCCCCCTGTGCATCAGAATGTGCCCTGATGCTGGCGGGCACCTCCGGTCCTGGTCTAGCGGCTGTGGCTGGCAGTGTTCAGCTGCAGGGCGCCGCGCATGTGCACCAGTGCATGGACTATTTTTTCTTGTAATCCATTCATCATTGACCTCAGATAAATGAGGGAAGTTTACTAAGCCAAATATGACAAAAGCTAATAATATGTATTTGAGGTGATTAAAAATATCCATAAAGTTTATATACCCCAGTGACAAAATTTAGGACTGTATGACTCACTAGTCAAGCAACACATAGTGAGCTGGACACGTTACTACTATGGATGACCCGAACACCCCCCTCCCCCCCCCCCCGGTTCGGTTTGCAGCAAAACATGCGAACAGACAAAAAATGTGTGCAAACACGCAACCACCATCAAAGTCTATGGGACACGAGCGTGAAAAATCAAAAGTGCTAATTTTAAAGGCTTATATGTAAGTTATTGCCATAAAAAGTGATAGAGAAACCAAGTCCTGCTCCAGGGGACATGTAAAAAAGTTTTAAAAACAGTAATTTTTTCGGGAGCAGTGATTTTAAAAATGCTTAACCACTTAAGGACCGCCGCATGCCAATGTACGTCATCAGAATAGCATGTACAGGCACAAGCACGTACATGTACGTGCTTGCCTTCCAGCGAGTGGGGGTCCGCTGGATGCGCCGGTCCATTTCGCTTCAGGAGTGATCCGGGATGGGGGGTTGGCCGTTGGTTTCTGGCCATCCCCTCTCGATCGTTCCTGGCGAATGAGAAGCTTCCTCCGCTGTGTATAGTAAACACAGGCAGGGAGGAAGTGATGTCATTCTCCTCGGGGCGGTCTTTTTGACCGGACTAGGAGGAGAAGAGTGAAAGTAAGTGTGCAGCAACACTACACTGACATGTAGGCACACATAGGCACACAAACCACCCCCCGATCACCCCTCCGATCGCCCCCCGATCCCCCCGCCTCCCCTCCCCCTCCCAGTCACAGTGTCACTGATTGCAGTGATCATTTATTTTCTGATCACTGCATTCAGTGTCAGTTGTAAAAGTAAAAACTGTCAGGGCAGTTAGTGTTAGGTCCAGGGTAGCCCCCTACCACCCCCCAATAAAGGTTTAACCCCCTGATTGCCCCTAGAGTTAACCCTTTCATCCCCTTTTGCCAGTGTTACTAAGCGATCGTTTTTAGTGATCGCTGCATTAGTATCACTGGTGTCGCTAGGTAGCTAGTTATTTTTTTAGGCTCACCGCCAGGTTTTTATAGCGCTAGGTACCCCGATATACTACCCAATAATGGTTTTAACCCCCTGATTGCCCCTAGTTAACCCTTTCACCCCCTTTTGCCAGTATCACTAAGCAATCGTTTTTCTGATCGCTGCATTAGTGTCACTGGTGCCGCTAAGTAGCTAGTTATTTTTTTAGGTTCACCGCCAGGTTTTTATAGCGCTAGGTACCCCAATATACTACCCAATAATGGTTTTAACCCCCTGATTGCCCCTAGTTAACCCTTTCACCCCCTTTTGCCAGTATCACTAAGCAATCGTTTTTCTGATCGCTGCATTAGTGTCACTGGTGCCGCTAAGTAGCTAGTTATTTTTTTAGGTTCACCGCCAGGTTTTTATAGCGCTAGGTACCCCGATATACTACCCAATAACGGTTTTAACCCCCTGATTTCCCCTAGTTAACCCTTTCACCCCCTTTTGCCAGTGTCACTAAGCGATAATTTTTCTGATCGCTGCATTAGTGTCACTGGTGCCGCTAAGTAGCTAGTTATTTTTTTAGGTTCACCGCCAGGTTTTTATAGCGCTAGGTACCCCGATATACTACCCAATAACGGTTTTAACCCCCTGATTGCCCCTAGTTAACCCTTTCACCCCCTTTTGCCAGTGCCACTAAGCGATCATTTTTCTGATCGCTGCATTAGTGTCACTGGTGCCGCTAGGTTAGGGCAGCACAGTGGTGTAGTGGTTAGCACTCTCACCTAGCAGTAAGAAGGGTCGCTGGTTCGAATCCCAACCACGACACTACCTGCCTGGAGTTTGCATGATCTCCCTGTGCCTGCGTGGGTTTCCTCCGGGTACTCCGGTTTCCTCCCACAATCCAAAGACATGCAGGTAGGTTAATTGGCTTCAGTCAAAAAAAAATAATAATTGGCCATAGTATATGAATGGGGACCTTTGATTGTGGGCTCCTTAAGGGTAGGGACCTATGTGAGTGTGCAATGTACAGGGATAGGGACAATTGTAGACACTCAGGTTGAACTTGATGGACTGGTGTCTTTATTCAACCTAACTAACTATGAAACTATGAAACTAGGTAGCTAGTTATTTTTTTAGGTTCACCGCCAGGTTTTAATAGTGCTAGGTACCCCCATATACTACCCAATGCAGCGATCACCGTATAAGTGCCACTGGTGACGCTGGTTAGCCAGTTAGTTATTTAGGTTCCCCGTCAGGTTTTTATATAGCGCCAGGGACCCCCATTCACTACCTAATAAAGATTTTAACCCCCTGATTGCCCCTAGTTAACCCTTTCACCAGTGATCACCGTATAAGTGTCACGGGTGACTCTGGTTAGTTTACTTTTTATAGCATCAGGGCACCCACCATTTATTACCCAATAAGGGTTTATCAATTGTATTTTTATTGAAAATTTTTCAGAGAGAATATACAGAGAGAAGTATAACAACAAATGATTGTCAGTGTCAACAATGTTACAGACCATAGGCCACAGAGCAAGAAAAGAAAAATAAGCAGTAAACAAACAGAAAATAAACACAGCAACGTAATGGTCAGGCAATATCAAGTCACAGGCTCAGTTAAAGCAGTAATGCATCCAGCAACAGGGGGGACGGGGGGGGAGAGTCAGGAGGGGGGGTGTAGGAGAGAGTCCAATGGGTGGGTAGGCCATATAGCTACGTGTCTGCAAGAAAAGCATAGCCAACCACTGGATCTGGGGTATGCTCATGTCCGGGAGGAGCCTATACCAGACTGAGGCATCCTCGGGGAGAGACATAAACTGGCGGGGGGGGGGGTAAGGAAAGACATCGGGTAATCCTTAAGGGGAGTCCCAAACTCGGGAAAACCTAGGCAAAGTATCATGAATAACAGCGGTAAGGTGCTCCATCCTACGGATCTGTTCCAGCGTTTGCAATATCTGTGGAAGTGTTGGCGGGGACTGCGACTGCCATCTGACTGGTAATGCCCGTCTTGCTGCCAATAGAATATATCCTAAGAGTTTCTGAACATTGGCAGGCAGGTCAGGAAAGGGTAAGCCTAGCAGAAAGTGGATTGGGGTTAGAGGAAGGATGGTGTCGGACAGTTCTTGCGAATATACATGGACCGAGGACCAAAAAGGTTTAATGACCGAACATTCCCAGAAGATGTGAAAAAGAGATCCAATAGCCTTCCGACATCTCCAGCAGAGTGGGGAAGCCCGGGGATCGTATTTATGTAGGAGCTGCGGGGTCCTGTACCAAAACATCAGGATTTTATATAATGTCTCCTTCTGTTCCACACATCGAGACGATTTAGAGGCAGTCTCCCAAATTTTCAGCCACTGGGGGGTGGTAATGGTCTGGCCAAGAAGCCGAGACCACTTACGCATATAGAGGTGACCTGGGCCAGAAAGAGAGGGAGAGGCCTGTAAATATTTGTAAATCTCAGAGATGAGTCTGGTCCGTTTGGTGCGGACCTTGGGAGCAGAGAAGTTCGAAGGGGGTAGGGTTATTCAAGGTAAGGGTGGGGTTTTTGGAGCTAAAGTAATGTCTGATTTGAAGATAGGAGTAAAACAAACCCTTGGGGACCTGAAATTTACGTTGAGTGTCAGCGAAGGATAGAAGCGAATGCGTAAGTGGATGTACAAGATTACGAAGTTGGAAAACGCCCGCACATGTCCAAGGGAGCATGCGTGGGTAAGACAGGCTGTCCGGGATGTCAGGGTTGAACAATACGTTTAATAATGGCGAGCACGGAGAGGCCAGGGAGAAACGCTGGGCACATTTCTTCCAAATAGAAAGGGTAAAGAGCATGGGGCGGAGAGAAAGGTTCCTAAGTTGATGTATGGAGGTTTCCAATTCTGCCCAAATCAGCGAGCAGGGGTGGACCGGGGTAGTAATGCCCATTTCAATGTCAGACCACACACTGGATGACATCCTATGGGACCATACTATAACCGGTTTCAAGTGCGTAGCATAATAATATTTAAGGAGGTCCAGGGCCCCCAGTCCACCCCTGGCTCTGGGAGTGAGCATTACGGAACTAGCTATCCTGTGGGCTTTATAGCGCCAGATAAAGTTAAGGAAGGACCTCTGAGTCGCTTTGAGTTGGGACATGGGAACGGGATCGGTAATGTTTCAAAGAGGTACAAAAGTCGTGGCATGATGGACATCTTCAGGACATTGATGCGACCCAAGAGAGAAATGGGATACAAGTCCCATTGTCGCAAGAGTCGGTCGATGTCCCGAAAGAGTGGTGGGAAATTAGCATGATACAGGCTAGAGTAGGCAGAGGTAAGGTTAACCCCTAGATATTTGAGGGAGGCCGTACACCAACGGTAAGCGAAGTTACGCTGCAAAGAGACAAGATCTGCGGGGGGAATAAGGATAGGTAGAGCTTCCGTCTTGTTAGTGTTGATTTTATATCCAGAGATCGAGCTAAATTGGTGCAGGAGAGCATGTAGAGAGGGAAGGGAGGTGTGGGGTCTGGTTAAAGTCAGCAGAATATCGTCAGCATATAGAGACAATTTATACTCAGTTTGGCGTAGTTGTACCCCTCGAATATCAGGGTGGTTACGGACAGCCGCTGCCAGGGGTTCCAAACAGAGAATAAAGAGCAAGGGGGATAGTGGACAGCCTTCCCTAGTGCCATTACTGAGGGAGAAGGATGGCGATAAGTAAGAGGATAGTTGAACTTGCGAAGAGGGTCTGGAATACAGTTCTCTCAAGGCGGCGACAAAGGGACCTGTAATGCCAAAGTGAGAGAGCGTGGCAAACATAAATGGCCAGCTGAGTCTATCGAACGCCTTCTGAGCGTCAAGGCTCAGTATAAGAGCTGGGCGGTTCGTTTTGTTTAGTAAGTCAATCAAATCTACAGTACGTCTAGTATTGTCTCCTGCATGCCTAGCCAGTACAAAACCGACTTGGTCTTTGTGGATAAGTTGCGGTAGTAAACGGGACAGCCTGTTTGCCAATATTTTGGTGAAAATTTTGTAATCGGAATTTAGCAGCGCGATAGGCCTGTAGTTGTCTGGAAGGGAGGGGTCTTTATCTGGTTTCGGGATCACAGATACGTGAGCATGGAGAAACTGGGGGTCAGGAACGGTGCCTTTCAACAAGGAAGAGAATAGGGAAAGAAGGTGTGGACTCAGCAACGGAAGGAAAGTTTTGTAGTAGGAGTAAGGTAGGCCATCAGGGCCACGGGCTTTTTGAGTGGGAAGATTCTCTACTACCGCAGCTAATTCCTCAGGGGAGATAGGAGAGTTTAAAGACGGGAGGTGGTCAGGGGAAAGCTGGGGGAGGGGCAGTGATTCCGCGAAGGAGTTAAATTTCTCCTGGGTGAAGGTGTATTGATCATCAGTGAGTAAACAGTTATACAGCTTATGGTAGAAGCTACCAAACGTTTTAGACATTGTAAGAGGGCAGTAAGTGGAGGAACCGTCGGGCTGTTTAAGGGAGTCAGGATAGGCTTGGAAAGGTCGAGGTTTAAGTTTGTTTACTAGTATCCGGTGGGGTTTATTAGAGTACTCGTAAAACTTCTGTTTTGACCATAGGAGGGATTTGTCTATCTTCGGCATATCAAGTGATCTAAGGAGGTTGCGTAGGTAGATAACAGTCCTAAGCCCTGACACCGTGGGAGAGGAGAACAAACGGTCTTCGGCCTTGCGAAGCCTAAGAAGAGCCGAGGCTCTTTGGTGTGTGGCGTCCTTTTTAAGTCGGGAGCTTATTGCAATACAATGCCCCCTGAAAACAGGTTTATGCGCCTCCCATAGTGTCGAGGGCCCAGAGACGGAGCCAACGTTAAGCTCAAAATACTCAGTAAGGCATGTGGTCAGTTGAGCTTTAGTCTCAGGGTTACGTAGAAGAGTCTCATTGAGCCGCCAGTGACAGGAACGGGGGAAGGCCGAGGATAGGGAGAGTTCTAAATGGACAGAGGAATGATCTGACCATGGGACAGGATTAATTTCCGAGGATACCGCAGCCGTCAAGAGGGGTGTGGAGATGAAAAAATGGTCTAATCTAGAGAAGAGTTTGTGAGGGTGGGAGTAGAAAGTATAGTGTTTCTGAGTAGGATGCTTAATTCGCCATATGTCTAACAAGCGACGGGCCCTGATAAGTCTGCGGAACGATTTGGAGAGGGAGTCTACATTGGAGGGGGTCTTAGGGGGGAACAAAACATGTTTGTCTTTACCAGGGGACATGACCATATTAAAATCTCCACCAATCACTGTGAGAGGGTGTGCATATTTATCTAACATGTCAAAAACAGCACTGAGGAAGCGAACTTGACCAGAATTAGGAGCATATACATTTAGGATCGTGACAGGTTGAGACTGAAACATGCAATCCAGAATAATAAATCTGCCCTGGGGGTCCAGGTAAGTAGATTGGATTCGGAGCGGGCAGGAGCGGCCAATCAGAATTGCCACGCCCGCCTTGCCAGACGGATCCGAAGCCAGAAAGGAGGTCGGAAATGATTTGCTGGCAAATTTGAGGGAACCCCCAGGACGGAAGTGAGTCTCCTGGATCAGTATCACGTCCGCCTTAGAAGCTTTAAACTCTTTCAGAGCCAACCACCTCTTCCGAACAGAGTTTAAACCTTTCACATTACAGGTAAAAAACTTCAACGACATATCAAAGGATATTGGTGAAAGAGCATAGAAAGAAGCATAAAACAGTCAGTGGAAGGTGAGTCCCAAGCAGTAGGGAGGAAGAGGCAAGAGGAGAAAAAGAACAAGAGGAGAGAAAAAGAGAGAGCCTGACATTTTGGTAAATAGTGGTGTGACAATAATATCGACAATGACATACATCTAGAAAATTGTGGTAGTCGGTCACCAAGGAAATCAAAGGAGACCGAGGCCCGACTAAAAAGAACTTCCCAAAAGAAACTCGTGTAAAGGTGAGCGGTGTCACAAGAATATGTGAATCACCGGAAAAAGGCCGTGGACAAAAACCAAAAATGTTAAGAAAAAAAAACATTGAGAAAAAAAACAAAAAGAAGCAGCCTATGGGAAGACTGCATGGGCAGCAGCCACGAAAAAGAACTACAAAAAAAAAGAAAAACCAAAAACAAAAATGACATCCGAAGAGAAACCCGGAGGAAAACAACCTCCAGGAAGCCCAGGTCCGAGCCCGGGACCAAAATAGGGGTTGCGAGGACCACCTAGTGTGGGGGGGGAGGAGCCCGTAGGCCACCCCTCGCCTTCCATAGCTGGAAAAACTAATTCAGCCAACTTTCAAAAAGCAAACGTAGTAACAGGATGAGTAATAATATAACAGGCAAAAGGCAATATACTGAGGTTGCAAACAGTGGAAAAAAGAGCATTAAACAACAAACAGTGCACCCCATGGGTGTCGGGGAATAAGTGTGGGGGATCTGCCATGGCATAATAACATAAAACTGCACCATGGAAAATCCAACAAGGCCCCATCTAGGGGGTAGATAAGCCCAGTCGTGTTCCGATGCAGTGTCCCTCAGGTCGGGGGTCTAAAGGAAGGTCTCCGTTGAGGGGTGAGATTGGATCTTGAAGGCTTCGGTCGAACTGGGGTCCATATCCGGGCAGGAAGTGCGGACGGCCGAGGTGTAGAGGGAAGCGGAGTAGGTTCTTTGTCTGGAAGAAGGGGGAGCCCAAGACCACGTAGGAAGGCGTCGCTTTCATGTAGATCACGAAGAGAGAACTGAGTGCCTTCTCGGGTCACCGAGAGGCGGAAGGGAAAACCCCATCTGTATGGAACCTTGTGGGTTTGGAGATGAAGCGCCAAGGGACGCAGGTTTCTTCGCCTTGCCAAGGTGATGGGCGAAAGATCATTGAAGATTTGAATTTTAGCACCTTTAAAGTCCAGCTTGGATTGGTTATGAGTGGCGAGTGTAAGTGCTTCCTTACTGTCAAAGTAGTGGAACCGAACCACCACGTCTCTCGGGTTTGCACCTGCAGGGGGCTTAGGCGCCAGTGATCTATGGGCCCTGTCTAATCGCCAATCAATATCTGGAACTTGGGGGGCCACCACGTTAAACAGGCTGAGAAGGTAGGAGCGGAGATCCCTGTCTTCCACCGCTTCAGGAATGCCTCTAATCCGCAGGTTCTGCCAGCGTTCACGATTCTCGAGGTCTTCTTGCTGCGTTTCGAGTTGAGAAACAGAGTGTTTAACAGCGGCGTTATCTTCCTCTAACACTTGAACATATTGGACCAGTTCATCAAACTTAGTCTCTAGGGTGTCCGTGCGGCCGCCCAATTGGTCAATCTCACCCCTCAGCTCCTTGGCCAGCTTCCCAATTTCCTGAGTTATGGAGTGAGTGATGGCTTTGAGCAGGGATTGGAGCTTAGCGTCTAGGACATCTGCCGTCAGCAAAGTGGGGGACCCCTGGTCTAGGGTCGGTGAGGGAGCATCCGGGCAGTTCAAATCTGGTTCATGGCGAGTTGAAGGATCCAATGCAGGGTCTCCCTCCAGTTGGGAGGAGGGGATGGACTTGTGTAGATAACGGTCCATGGTGGATGAAGTTTGGGGGAGAAGCACAGAAGCGTAGGACTTTCTTTGGTCTCCTATCTTCCCCATGGGGTGCACGGCCGGGCTGAGTGGGTGAGGATGCGACTCCCGGAGGTAGTAAAGCTGAAAATTGCTGAGAAGGAGCCTCAGGAAGGCGGGGGTGGGGGCATGGCCTCAAAATCACATGGTTGCCATAGTAAAGGGGTGCTCACATGTTCTGGCAGTCAATAGGCTTGGGCAAGTAGGCCCAGGAGTGGAAGGGGGGGAGGGGAAATGCAGGGAGATTCGGGGGGGTGGGGGCAAAACAGTCAGCCCAGGTGGATGTGGGGGGGAACAGGGGCACAGGGGGGGGATGATGGAGGGGGTGGTAGCAGAAAAGTACCTGATGAGATGGCAGAGCACTGCTTTGTAGATCGTGGAGTCCAGGTGGAGGCAGTCACAGTGGGGGAGAGCAGCTCGGATTCCTCCAGGGCCCTCGGCAGGTTGCACCACAGATGGGGGCGAGGGTAAATGCAGCCCCCTTCCACAGCAGTCACCAGCACCTCCGCTGGGCTAGTGAGTCGAGTAGGCCCGAGGCCTAAAGATGGCGGCCGGCCTCGTGTGGAAGAGGCGCCGCCGTAGGCCTCAGCGCGGCCGGGGCTTTCGGAAACGGTCCAGGTCACCCCCGCTGGTCGTCGCTATCACCGATGGCCGCAGAGGGATGTCAGCCGCGTTGCAGGGCACTCGGGATGGCACGGAGGTCCGGGGATAGGGTAGGCCCGAAGATGGCGGCGGCGGTCCGGCGGGCGAAAGTAGGCCGCGAGCCTGGATGGGGCTCGATCGGCCGAGAAGACTCTCAAAAACCTCCCGGGATGGCGTGGGAGGGCTCCAGCACCTAGCGGGGGGAGTCCAAGGCTTACCCCCCGCTCGGATCGTCCTGATGGTGGCGGATGAAGCGGCGGCTGTGTCGGAGCTCTGGCACAGCACGCCCGCTCCCGTCGACTTCCGGTCACGCCCCCACCCAATAAAGGTTTAACCACCTGATTACCCGGCGGGTGATATCAATTAGGTTTTAGGGTCAGGGTCTGCGTCGCCCCAGGCAGCGCTAGGTTAGTGCCAGTACCGCTAAGCATACACCTCCCGTAGTGGTATAGAATCTGAACAGATCAATATCTGATCAGATCTATACTAGCTTCCCCAGCAGTTTAGGGTTCCAAAAAAACGCATTGTTAGCGGGATCAGCCCAGATACCTGCTGGCACCTGCATTTTGCCCCTCTGCCCAGCCCACCCAAGTGCAGTACCGATCGATCACTGTCACTTACAAAACACTAAACACATAACTGCAACGTTCGCAGAGTCAGGCCTGATCCCTGCGATCGCTAACAGTTTTTTTTGTAGCATTTTATCCTGAAGACGGTGCTTGGTTTTTGGGGTCCTGTATGTGGCTAGACTCCCAAAAAGCCCCCCTCATGTGGTATCCGCGTACTCGGGAGAAGCAGCAGAATTTATTTTGGGGTGTAATTTCACTTATGCCCATAGCATGTGTGAGCAATATATCATTTAGTGACAACTTTGTGCAAAAAAAAAAAATTGTAATATTCCTGCAACTTGTGGCAAAATATAAAATATTTCATGGACTCAACATGCCTCTCAGTAAATATCTTGGGGTGTCTACTTTCCAAAATGGGGTCATTTGGGGGGGGGGGGGGGTTTGTGCTATTTTGGCATTTTATGGCCTTCGAAACTGTGATAGGTAGTGAGGAGTGAAATCAAAAATTTGCACCCTTAGAAATCCTGAAGGCAGTGATTGGATTTCGGGGTGCCGTACGCGGCTAGACTCCCAAAAAGGCCCACATATGTGGTATCCCCGCACTCAGGAGAAGCAGCAGAATATAACTATGGCATGTGTGAGCAATATATCATTTAGTGACAACTTTTTGTAAACTTTTTTTTTTTTGTCATTATTCAATCACTTGGGACAAAAAGAAAATTTTCAATGGGCTCAACATGCCCCTCAGAAATTTCCTTGGGGTGTCTACTTTCCAAAATGGGGTCATTTGGGGGGGGGGGGGTTGTACTGCCCTGCCATTTTAGCACCTCAAGAAATGAGATAGGTAGTCATAAATTAAAAGCTGTGTAAATTCCAGAAAATGTACTCTAGTTTGTAGACGCTATAACTTTTGCACAAACCAATAAATATACGCTTATTGACATTTTTTTTACTAAAGACATGTGGCTGAATAAATTTTGCCCTAAATGTATGACTAAAATTGAGTTTATTCGATTTTTCTTATAACAAAAAGTAGAAAATATCTTTTTTTCTCGAAATTTTCGGTCTTTTTCCATTTCTATCGCAAAAAGTAAAAATCGCAAAGGCAATCAAATACCATCAAAAGAAAGCTCTATTTGTGGGAAGAGAAGGACGCAAATTTCGTTTGGATACAACATTGCATGACCGCGCAATTACCAGTTAAAGCAGTGCAGTGCGAAATTGTAAAAAGACCTCTTTTGTCAATTGGTCCGGGGCTGAAGTGGTTAAAGTGAAACAATAAAAATGAAATATTCCTTTAAATATCATGCCTGGGGGGTGTCCTTAGCATGCCATGTTTATAACAGTGTCACAGCAAAATTACATTTCTAAAGGAAAAAATTTCATTTAAAACTGCTGTAATGTATTGTCGGATACTGGCAAAATAGATAAAAATACCAAAAAATTGGTGTGGAAGTCTCCCGAAATTCCATATCAGGCCCTTCAGGTCTGGTATGGATATTAAGGGGAACCCCGAACCAATTTTTTTTTTTAATGGCGTGGGGGTCCCCCAAGCCCCCAGGCACTATATACTCTGAAGAGCAGTATATTTACTAGAGGGCTTGCCCTATATACTCAGCAGAAAACCTGGGCCTTAGGTGTTGGTGGTACCATAACACTGTAAACCCTAATGCCCCGTACACACGAGCGGACTTTTCGACATCCAAACTCCGACGGACTGAGTCCGGCGGACTATCCGATCGTGTGTGGGCTGCAACGGACTTTAGCGAAGCTAAAGTCTGACGGACTTTAGAAATGAAGCATGCTTTAAATTTTCCCGACGGAACTCCGCCGGACCCGGTCCCCTTTGAAAAATCCGCTCGTGTGTGTGCTACTCCGACGGACTAAAACCGACGCTAGGGCAGCTATTGGCTACTGTCTAGGAACTTCCTACGTCGAATCCAGTCGTACGTCATCACGTTCGACTCCGTCGGAGTTTGGTGTGATGGTGTGTGGTCAAGTCCGTTCGGTCGAAAAGTCCGCCAGAACTCCGTCGGAACTCCGTCGGAACTCCGGCGGAACTCCTTTGGAGGTCTGTCAGACTTAATCCCTCTCGTGTGTACGGGGCATTACAGTTACTCTTGTTGGGGGCAGGAACGGGCCCTGCTGTGAAATAGTATATCAAAAATTGTAATTACATGGCCCTGTTAAACAGGGGCAGAAAAATTGGGCCTTTGCTTTTGGTGTTGCCAGAACAATGTAAGCCCTCACAGTTGTTCTTGTTGGGCACAGGAACGGGCCCTGTGTTGAAATATTATATCAAAAATTTTAATTGCATGCCCTTGTTAAACAGGGGCAGAAATATTGGGCCTTGGGTGGTGGTGCCACAATACTGTAAGCCCTCACAGTTACTCTTGTTGGGTGCAGGAACGGGCCCTGCTGTGAAATATTACATCAAAAATTGTAATTACATGCCCCTGTCAAACTGGGGCAGAAAAATTGGGCCTTGGGTGGTGGTGATGGTGGTGGTGATGTCCTAAACCAAATATATTTGTGGAAGCTAGCATTATCAAGCTTGAGGAGGAATAGGATAGTCAGCCAGGCAGTCTTCAAGGGATCCCAGATCATATCAAATTCAATCAGTTACATCAGCATCAGGTGCTTGATAGCTGTTGATCCTAGACTAATTCTTTTTTATGAATGTGAGCCTATCAATGGAGTCTGTGGACAGGCGCACTCTTTGATTCTTTACAAACCCTCCAGCAGCACTGAAAGTGCATTCAGAAAGCATGCTGTATGTAGGACAGGCCAGTAGCTCAATTGCATATTGAGCAAGTTCTGGCCAGCGGTCCATCCTCAAGACCCAGTAACCCAGTCAATGCTCTGTTGGAAAGGTCTCCAAGTCTGCTCTTGCCCCTAGATATTCCTTCACCATATAATGCAGACGCTGGTGATGGTAACTTGAACCAATCAGACTTTGGCACCGCGGACTGAAACATCATTTAAAGGCATCGGTCAGCCGGCCACCTGCTCCACCGCTCTTCTTCTGACTGAACGAAGCCTCATCAACACACTGTCCAGCACCAGAAAATGGTAACCTCCCAGAGTCTGGAAATGCGTTACACAAACCTTTCTTCAAGGCCTCCTGAAGATGTTTCATGCTCCCTCTGCGAAGGTAGGATGAGTACTGCAACCTTACCCTTGTAACGTGGATCAAGAAGGGTTGCCAGCCAGTAATGATTCCTCTCCTCAATACTACAAACCTTAGGGTCCTTTTGCAGGCTTTGCAGAATCAGGGAGGCCATGCAGCGTAATTTTGCAGAGGCCTCCTCTTCCTCCCCTGCCCATGATTCCACAAAGTGTGTGCTCCAGCAGAAAGACTAGAGGGACACTGTCACTGATGCATGCATTGTCTCTGCTCACCATCCTTGTGGCTTCCTCGAATGGTGACAGGACAGGGCATGCATCCTTGATCAGTAGCCACTGGCATGGCAAAAAAGAAGCCAAGCTCCCCTGACCCTGTCCTGGTGCCATACTCACACAGATACTCATTGATGGCTCTCTGCTGTATGTACAGCCACTGCGGCATGGTCAATATTGATTTAAACCTGGTAAGCATGTCACAAATGAGGCGGTTGGTGGGCAGGTTGCATTTCCTTTGAATATCAGCCAGCCGAGCACTGGCATTGTATGACAGGCAGAAATGACCACAGACTTTTCTGGCCTGCTGCAGGAGATCTTGTAAGCCTGGGTATCTGCTCAAAAACCGCTGCACCACCAAATTCAGGATGTGTGCCAAACATGGAACATGGGTCAAGTGCCCTGTCAGAGGGCAGAGAGAAGTTTGGTGACATTGTCGCATACAACCATTCTTGGCTGAAACTGGCGTGGCATGAACCACCTCTGAGCTTACCCTTGCAGAGCTGACATCATCTCTGCCCCAGTGTGGCCCCTGTCCCCTAGGCAGACCAACTCAAGCACTGCATGGCATCATTTAGCCTGACTGCTTGCGTAACCCCTTGAATGCTTAAGGAGCACCACTGGTTCAGAGGACAAATCTGCAGAAGAGGCCTTAGAGGAAGAAGAAGAGAAAGGATAGAGGAGAGATCTGTGGCAGAATCACCATTGGCATTTTGGAGGCGTGGAGGCAGAACAAGCTCCAACAACACTGAACCCTGTCCTGCATCCTTCCCAGCTGCCAGAATTACCCAGTGCGGTGTGAAGGAAAGGTAATGTCCCTGTCCATGCCTGCTGGATCATGAGTCAGCAGTAATATAAGCCTTACTGCTAACCACCATGTCCAACAAGGCCAAAACATTGCCTTACACATGGCAGTAGGGAGCAAGAATTGTCTTCCATGAAAAGAAATGGCATTTTGGAATCTGCCACTGAGGTACAGCACATTCCACAAATTCACGAAAGGGGGCAGAGTCTACCAGCTGAAAAGGCAGCAGTTGCAGTGCTAGCAATTTTGCAAAGCTAGCATTTAGACGCTGAGCATGTGGATGGCTGGGACCATATTTCTTTTTACAGTTCAGCAACTGGGGTAGGGAAATTTGCCTGCTAAAATCAATTGGTGGTGTACTGCTAGCAGATTGGCTGCAAGTACTTGGGACACCTATTGCTATACCTTAATTCCTCTCAGTGCATGTTTTTGAGGGGACTGGAAGTATAGTGAGGTTGGAGATCCCAGATGAGGAGCAAGGAGAAGTCTGCCTTTTTCTTTGATGGGGGTCTTAGAAGTGCTGTTGCCAATGGACTGCATGGCAGGTCGTCATATGTCTGGTCAAGCATGTGGTGCACAAGCAGTTGCTGTCCTGGCCACACTTGATCCTCTTCAGACATAGGTTGCAAACAGCAACGGTGCTATCTGCTGCACACGTGTCGAAAAAGGCCCACTCCAAGGAAAAAAGTCAGCGGGAAGTGACCAGCCCCCTCCAGCTGTGGATCTCTGCGGTGTGATGCAATAGGGTGGCTGCCCTTAAGCTGCCCCCTAGAGGGCACCCTGCCTTGTTGGAATTGTGCCTCCTCCTTCTCCTCCTCCTCACTTTCCTCCTCTCTTCTCTCAGGCACCCAAATACAGTCAGTGACCTCATCATCCCCTCCCTCCTGAGGGCGGCTTCGTTATCCACTCCACCAACTCTTCTGCCTGTTATGGCTCAATAACATGGCCAGCAGTAGCAAAAAAGGAAAACTGTGCCCCACGGCCACCTGCAGAGGATGCACCATGTCCATGACCACCACTGTTGACTGTAGACACAAAGGCTGCTTGCCCTCTTTTAGTGGCCTGTGAGTGTCTGCCTCTCCTTGGTGGCCTTCCAGACATGATGTATTTTTTGTTTTGCAACACCACACTACACTGAATTAGATAATGTGTACACCGCCTGAAGTGTTTTAGAAAGTTTACAATGGCTGCACTGCATTGTATACTGTGTACACCACCAGAAGTGTAGTAGAAACTGTATACACTGTATTAGATACTATGTACACCACCTGCACTGTATTAGAAACTGTACAATGGCTGCACTGTATTAGATACTGTGTGTACACTGCCTGAAGTGTATTAGAAACCGTACACACTGTATTAGATACTGTTTACACTGCCTGCACTTTATTAGCAACTGTACAATGGCTGCACTGTATAATATAGTGTTTACACCACAAGTAGTGTATTAGAAACTGTACACACTGTATTAGATACTGTTTACATAACCTGCACTATATTAGCAACTGTACTATAGCTGTACTGTATAATATAGTGTGCACACCACAAGTAGTGTATTAGAAACTGTACACACTGTATTAGATACTGTTTACATAACCTGCACTATATTAGCAACTGTACTATAGCTGCACTGTATAATATAGTGTGCACACCACAAGTAGTGTATTAGAAACTGTACACACAGGGGCGTGGCTTGGCACGCGGAAGGAATGGCTGCCTGATAGAGGAGCTCCTGGAGACCCGCAGCCTTTTCGCTGTTTCCCTGGCCATACGCACGCCGCAAGATGCATAGACCGGCTCGCCTTCACTCCGGCTCCCATTCACGCCGTCAGTCTACCTCGTCTCAGCCCCGCAGCATACAAGACATCTTCCAGTCTCAGGCCCGCTCCGGACGAGACACGCCGCGCAAGATGGCGCAGGCACGAGGCGATGAGGAGGACCTGAGCGACGGCTCGCAGTGTGCGATGGAGGACTTGGTAAGCGGGATGGGGAACCCTGACCACCCTCTCACGCTGGGGGACATGACTTCTATTGCCTCGGACATTAAAAATACCCTCTTCTCAGCGATCACGGACTTGAAAGCTGACCTCCTGTCCCTAACTGAAAAGATGTCCTCCCTGGAAAGAACCGAACATAAGAGAGATAAGGTAGTGCATAGGTTGGAAGCTACGGCAGCTGCACATACTGCTCACTTGATTTCGATCAACCGTCATTTGGAGGATCTTGATAATAGGGGGAGACGATGCAATATTAGGGTGAGGGGTGTCCCTGAGTCGGTGGGTCCCGATCAACTCCCATCTGCCCTACGCTCCATATTCAACAATCTGTTGGAAAACCCGGCTGACACCCCTATTGACTTTGTTAGAGCACACAGGGCCCTGAGAGCAAAACCCTCAGACGCTGCACCACCCAGGGATATAATATGTTGCCTTCAGAGTTTCCCTTTAAAGGAAGAAATTCTAAATCAAGCTAGAAAGAACGACAGGATCATGTTTAATGACTGTGAGCTCACGCTTTACCAGGACTTATCCCCAATTACTTTGCAAAATAGAAGGGCCCTGCGCCCTTTACTGGAGGTGCTACGTGAAAGAGGGGTGGTTTATAAGTGGCGCTTCCCCTTCGCATTGCAGGCGACCTTGCATGGGAAACAACTGATGCTACGCCTACCCGCAGAGCTCCCGGATTTCTGTGCTAGCTTGAACATCCCCTGCATGGCTCTACCTGACTGGTATGCCGAGTTCAATCCCCCTTCAGTGGATGACAGTCCGATTTGCTCTCCTCACTCCTCACCAGCGAAACCTCCGCAGAAGAAGAGCAGGAGCGGGAAACAGGGCCCAGCCATGGGGGGCCACCCATCGCATTCCGATCGTCAATCCAGGCTTCGCGACAATGCTTGAAGACCGTTGGTGCTCCTCCTGGATAGCAGACGCCTTGGCTTTGCTTTTTTTCTCTAACTGTTTTTTTTTTTTTTGTTCCTCTCTTTTTAGTCCCATAGCAAGACACTGTGGGCTATGTTGTAGTTTTTGTGTGTTCTGGGACTCTCTGGGTTGGTGGTCTTCCATTGGATTCTAATGTGTACGCTGCCCCAGCTATTGGGTTTACACCCCGGGGGTACATTGGGACTGTACGCGGCCTCCTCTCCCCTCCCACTTAACATTAGTTGGCCAGGGAATATATTTGTGCTTTGACTTCACGTTCCTTTTAGGTCTGCGGGTCTCCCTTATGGCGACTCTTGTTTTTGATACGTTAGTTTTTCATTTTCTCTCCTTTTTTTTTTTTAGGTGTGTGAGTTTATTTACTTCTTTTTATATTTATAACTGCTTTTTTCATCGCATTCTGCACACCTTCCCCCTTCGGCGAAGTTCCTCCCACGGTCCCCACAAAAAGGGCGGAGCTGTGCTGACGGTGGTGGCACAAGCGCCACCTTTTGCTCTCCTAATAGCTTGCAGTATAGGATACTGTAGGCAGATACTGTTATTTTGTTACACCCTTTAAGCTGTGCATCCCTCATACCCTCTTGTATTCTCACTCACGTTTTCTTTCTTACCTCTAGTCTATTATCTTCTTTCTCCTGTCTCTCTCCTCCTCTTCCCCCCTTCCCCTTCTCTTTCCTTCTCTTCTTTGTTTTGCAGAGTGGGCCTTCAGAAGAGTGTTCTGACACCTTCGACATGGCATACTCCTCGCTGGGCCGTAGCCCTACCCTGATCTCCCACAATGTTCACGGCCTCAACCTGCTGGAAAAACGCACTGCCGTACTCAGAGAGTTGAACAGGGTAAGGCCCATGTTTGTATATTTGCAGGAGACACATTTCCGGGAGACCAAATTCCTAAATTGTCCAACAAAAACTTCCCACAGGTCTATCACTCCACGAACCCTATAGCCAAAACAAAAGGAGTGTCGATCCTGCTACATAGGAGTGCGGGTTTTGTAGTTACTCAACAGTTGTCTGACCCGGAGGGCAGGTTTTTATTTTTGAGAGGCTCCTGGGGTAATACCCCTCTAACTTTAGCGAATGTTTATTTCCCCAATAGGGCATGTTGCGTTTTGCAAGCGAATTATTGACGAGCTAAAAAGTTTTGCCTCGGGATGCATTATCCTGGGTGGGGATTTTAATGTTCCGCTCAATCCTCTGCAGGACACATCCGATGGCAAATCTTGCCTGACATACCGCATATTGAAACGGATCAAGCGCCTTTTACACTCCTTGACCTTGACCGACGCGTGGCGAGCGCTTCGCCCGTCGGACAGGGACTACACGTGCTACTCGGCACCCCATGACAAATACACTTGCATTGATTACACCTTCATCACACAGAGGGATTTGTTAGATCTACAAGAAGCCCATATAGGCCTCCAGACCATTTCGGACCACGCACCTATTTCACTCACAATGACACGCCCTGACCTGAGACCTAAATCTTGTATGTGGAGACTGAATCCCTCCTTGTTGACTGATGCCGACTTGCTCCCTTCTTTGATGGAAGCCTTGCGCAACTATTTTCTAGAGAATGAGACAGAGGAACTGTCCCCCCTAACCATTTGGGAAGCGCACAAGTGTGTGATGAGGGGGGTGTTCATTAGAGCTGGGGCGGCCCGGAAGAGAGCAGCGGAACTACAGATTCAAACACTGACCTCCAGGGTGGCGCAGCTAGAAACCCAACACAAACGGTCCCTGGACGCCTTGAAGGCCCAGGAGTTAATTTAGACTAGACTAGAGCTGCGCAGCATCCTGGAGATCAGGAGTAAATGCACCCTTTTTCTTAAAAAGAAAATTTACTATGAGCATGGAGATAAGGGAGGGAAATTCTTGGCTAGGGCCCTGAAGGAGGCCTCTCTGATCAATAACATTTTGGCAGTTAGGATGGGAGATGGTACCCTGTCAAATCGCACAGATAAAATTGCCGAAAGTTTCCGCCAATATTACACTAAGCTCTACAACACGCCCCCACAACACAAACCTGGCATGCTGAGAGGCGACCGGAGCCAAATTATACGGGATTATCTAGAGCAGAGCGGTATGCCCACGTTGTCCTCTGAGGATGCAGAATCCCTAGAGGGTCCCATCACGTCTGCAGAGCTGTTGGCCACTATTAAAGATCTTAAACCGGGGAAGAGCCCCGGACCTGATGGGCTTACTGCACATTACTATAAAGTGTTCTCGGCCTTGCTAGAAAAACCGCTCCTGAAAACGTTTAATTTCCTTAGAAATCCGCATCACCTCCCTGCTTCGTTCCTAAGCGCGCATATAACTGTCATTCCGAAATTAGGTAAGGACCCCACCGAATGCTCTAGCTATCGCCCGATCTCGTTGTTGAATTTGGACTTAAAAATCCTGTCAAAGATAATTGCAAACCGGTTACGTCTTTTTCTTCCCCAATTAATTGGTCCCGAACAGGCCGGCTTCATGCCCGGGAGGGAATCCAGAGACAACGTGACCAAAGCACTGAACATGATCCACCACTGCCATAGGGTCAGTCTGGAAGGCTTTCTCCTATCTACGGATGCGGAGAAAGCCTTCAATAGGGTGGCCTGGGACTACCTGCTCGCAACTTGTCAGCATATAGGTCTACGTCCGGGCATGCTCTCTTGGATTTCCTCCCTATATCAGAACCCGACAGCACGCTTAAAAATCAATGGAACCTTGTCTGAACCGGTGGTAATCCATAAAGGGACGAGACAAGGATGTCCATTATCCCCCTTATTGTTTATCCTCACCCTGGAACCATTTATCCGCACAGTTAACAATTCCCCTTCAATTACTGGATTCCACATTGGACACAAAAGCTTCAAAATTGCCGCATGCGCGGACGATTTATTATTTTTTTTAACTCGCCCGCACACTACCATTCCCAACCTACTGCAGGCTTTCACCATATATGGATACATCTCCCATCTTAAGATTAACTATAGCAAGTCGGAGGTGATGAACTTGACGCTTACGCCGGAGGCGTTGGCGCAAGCGCAAACGAATAATTCTTTTCAGTGGGTTTCAGGCGCTTTAAAATACCTAGGCATTAGACTCACCCCCCAGCAACACCTTATATACGCACACAACTTTAGGCCTATGCTGCGACAGATAGACATTGACCTGAGTAGATGGTCCCTGGGCTTTTTCTCTTGGTTTGGCAGGGCTGCCATAATCAAGATGATCACGTTACCACGTTTGCTATACCTCTTCCATACTTTACCCATTTCAATTCCAGCCTCTTTTTTTAAACAGTTGCAATCCATCTTATGGAAATTTTTATGGGCCCACAAACGCCCACGCATCAGTCTTCGTTTACTGATGAAACCCAAATCGGAGGGTGGGGTGGGATTCCCGAATTTTAAACTTTATTACTATGCTACGCACCTAGCTAGAATTATAGATTGGAACTGTCATGCGGCACGCAAGGATTGGGTAAAGGTGGAAGAGAGTGTGTCTAGGACTCCCCTGCGCTTCTCCCCCTGGATACCGCGGGACAAATGCCCTGCGGAATTGATCCAACACCCCCTTATTGGAGCCACACTGAGGGTCTTGCATAAGCTTGTCGCCGGACACAAGTTCACGTCCTCTCCGGGCCCTCTTACACCCCTTTTACATAACCCAGATTTCCCTCCTGGGATGGACTCAAATAGATTTATGTTAGACGCAACCACTCCTCTCCTGGCTACACACTTGACTCGGCAGGGGCAGGTTCTCTCATTTGAGGAACTGGGGGATGTTTTGCCCTCAGGGACACTGTCGTTCTGGAACTACTGACAGGCTTGCCATTACATGCTGGTGTCCGACAGAAGACAGGCTGTCCTGCAAAAGCTCCTACCTTTTGAGTCAGTTTGCCTCCAGGGTGATCCGGTTGAGAAAACAACCTCATTCATGTACACATGTCTCCAGCAGCTTGACCACACTGAGGCTTCCAGGTTCAGGGAGAGTTGGGAGAGGTTACTTCAAACCTCTTTCACTGATACATATTGGCGGAACGCATGTATTTTAGCCCACAAATGTACAGTCAGCACTAGGCTGCAAGAAAACTCGTACAAACTACTTTCTCAGTGGTACGCTACACCGGTTAAGGTGAAACACTGGTTTCCGGCTTCGTCTGACTTGTGCTGGAGGTGTGGGGAATAGTGGATTTCTGGAGTCGGGTCCGAGGCCTAATATCTCACATAACAGAAACTAAAATAAAACTTACCCCGGGCTGTTGTCTCCTGCATATATCTAACGTTTCTCTGGGCAAATATACAGATCTCTAACAAAATACTTGCTGATTGCAGCTAAATCTTTGGTTCCTAAATATTGGAAACTTTCGACTACTCCCACTATCCGAGAATGGGTGCACTCCGTTAATCATATCTTTGCCATGGAAGAAATGCTGGCTACCGCTAAGGACTCAGCTGACAAATTCCACATTACTTGGTCCCCCTGGGTTCAGTTCAAATACTCCGCGGCTTTCGAGAGTTTGACTAATGGCTGAACTCCCCTCTCTCCCAGACACGTAGCTGATTGGGGTGATGGGGTCTCGGTTTGGGCCGGCCTGGCGGGGATGTGTTACAGGATCTCTGAAGCTCTGCAAACTCACTCTGTCTTCCTTTCTATTTCTATAGGTTTTTTTCTTTTTTTACTACCTTGGTTGTTTTCATTTTATTTTATTTTACACTTTTTAACTTCAGCTTGCTTCCTTTCCTTTCCCTTGACATGAGGATGTGATGTCTGTTTTAAACATTGAAGGGTTCGTAGGGCTCTATTTGGGCTCGTCACTTAATTTTCGTGTCACTTTTAATGTGCGTTATTTGTTGTTGCAGATAAGTGCTCTGCATATTATAGCCTGTAACTTTTATATAGGTCTGTTCTCCTGCCGACACAGGCTCCCTTTACATGTATTCGTTGACTCTGTAACTACAATGTGACATTTGCTTAATAAAACTTATTGTTAAAAAAAAAAAAAAAAAAGAAACTGTACACACTGTATTAGATACTGTTTACATCACCTGCACTGTATTAGAAACTGTAAAATGGCTGCACTGTATTGCATACTGTGTACACTCCCAGAAGTGTAGTAGAAACTGTACACACTGTATTAGATACTGTGTACACCGCCTGAAGTGTATTAGAAACAGTACACCACAGAATGTACTGTAGATATAATCTACACTGGATGCAGGGTGTATATATATATATATATATATATATATATATATATATATATATATATATATATATATATACAGTATCTCACACTGAAGAAATTACACTTTGATACAATGTAAAGTAGTGATTGTACAGCTTGTATAACAGTGTCAATTTGCTGTCCCCTCAAAACAACTCAACTCAGCCATTAATGTCTCAACTGCTGGCAACAAAAATGAGTACACCCCTAAGTGAAAATGTACAAATTGGGTCCAAAGTGTCAATATTTTGTGTGGCCACCATTATTTTCCAGCACTGCCTTAACCCTCTTGGGCATGGAGTTCACCAGAGCTGCACAGGTTGCCACTGGAATCCTCTTCCACTCCTCCATGATGACATCAAGGAGCTGGTGGAAGTTAGAGACCTTGCGCTCCTCTACCTTCTGTTTGAGGATGCCCCATAGATGCTCAATAGGGTTTAGGTCTGGAGACATGCTTGGCAAGTCTATCACCTTTACCCTCAGCTTCTTTAGCAACGCAATGGTTGTCTGTGTGTTTGAGGTCATTATCATGTTGGAATACCGCTCTGCGGCCCATTCTCCGAAGGGAGGGGATAATGCTCTGCTTTAGTATGTCACAGTACCTGTTGGCATTCATGGTTCACTCAATGAACTGTAGCTCTTCAGTGCTGGCAGCACTCATGCATCTCCAGACCATGACACTCCCACCACCATGCTGTACTGCAGGCAAGACACACACTTGTCTTTGTACATCTCACCTGGTTGCTGCCACACACACTTGACACCATCTGAACCAAATAAGTTTATCTTGGTCTCATCAGACCACAGGACATGGTTCCAGTAATCCATGTCCTTAGCCTGTTTATCTTCAGCAAACTGTTTGCGAGCTTTTTTGTGCATCATCTTTAGAAAGGCTTCCTTCTGGAACGATAGCCATGCAGACCAATTTGATGCAGCATGCGATGTATGGTCTGAGCACTGACAGGCTGACCCCCCCACCCCTTCAACCTCTGCAGCAATATTGGCAGCACTCATACATCTATTACATAAGGACAACCTCTGGAAATGACACTGAGTATGAGTACTCAACTTCTTTGGGTGACTATGGCGAGGCCTGTTCTGAGTGGAACCTGTCCTGTTAAACAAGTGTATGGTCTTGGCCACCTTGCTGCAGCTCAGTTTCAGGGTATTGGCAATCTTTTTATAGCCTAGGCCATCTTTATGTAGAGCAACAATTCTTTTTTCAGAACCTCAGAGAGTTATTTGCCATGAGGGGCCATATGGAACTTTCAGTAACCAGTATGAGAGCGTGAGAGCGATAACAACAACACTAAAGTGTACCGTATATACTCGAGTATAAGCCGAGATTTTCAGCCTCTTTTTTGAGGCTGAAAGTGCCCCCTCGGCTTATACTCGAGTCACCGCTGTCTGACTGCTCGATCAGCGTATCGAGCAGACAGACAGCGGCCATTCTAAAATTCAAAAGCCGCGCCTCCGTCTCCGCCTCCGCCTGTGATAGGCGGAACACTGAATTTCCCAGCAGTCAGTGTTCCGCCTATCACGGACATCCGCTCATCCTCGTACTACCGACGAATATGAGAGGATGTCCGTGATAGGCGGAACACAGGCTGCTGGGAAATTCAGTGTTCCGCCTATCACAGGCGAAGGCGGAGGCGCGGCTTTTGAATTTTAGAATGGCCGCCGAGAAGAGCGGCGATCCTGGAAGGACGGAGGAGGCTCGGGACGACGGCTCGGGACGGAGGAGGCACGGGACGGCGGCTCGGGACGGCGGCTCGGGACGGAGGCTCGGGACGGCGGCTCGGGACGGAGGCTCGGGACGGCGGCTCGGGACGGAGGCTCGGGAATTGACTTTGTGGGTATTAGTCTAGCAGAGCTCTGTGCAAGGAGCAGTATAAAGGTAAGAAAAGGGATCCTCCCGTCAAGTTCTCCTTAATTATTTTGCTGATAGCGATTAAGAAAAGTAAGGGCTGTTTTAGAAGTTAATTGATCAACCTCTGTGTGCATTGTATTGTGTGACTGGTATAAGTGTAAAATGATTTCATAAACACTGGTAAGCTTTAAAGTGCAGCAAGTCCATACAGGATTTCTACACATACTAATTGGCATTGTAGATTCAAAAACAAACAAACTATAAACTATGTCCTTATTCTCCAATAATAATCCATACAAATCCCCTACATAATGGCCGGTGATCTATTTTTTCATGAAATAGTTTCTCACTGTGGGTTTTGCTTCCTTGTAATGCCAAATCTTTCCTTTCCCCCATATCTTTTTGATTGGAGCAAGCAGTGCACATTAGTCGTAGTCACACAAGGCTGCACGGACACACACACACAAGGCTGCACGGACACACACACACAGGGATGGATGGATGGACACACACACACAGGGATGGATGGATGGATGGACACACACACAGGGATGGATGGATGGATGGATGGACACACACACAGGGATGGATGGATGGATGGATGGACACACACACAGGGATGGATGGATGGATGGACACACACACAGGGATGGATGGATGGATGGATGGACACACACACAGGGATGGATGGATGGACGGACACACACACAGGGATGGATGGATGGATGGACGGACACACACACAGGGATGGACGGACACACACACAGGGATGGACGGACACACAGGGATGGACAGCCATGTCTCACCCTCGGCTTATACACGAGTCAATAAGTTTTCCAGTTTTTTTGGGGGTAAATTGGGGGCCTCGGCTTATATTCGGGTCGGCCTATACTCGAGTATATACGGTATGTGTCCTTCATGCTACTAAGAGTAATTAGTAATGGTGTCTATCTACAAATATCATACAGTGTTAAATCCAAATGATTGCTGCAAAATCTAATAGTGTTCACAATAACACAAATCAAGTAATAAAAGCAAAAAGTGAACTTTTGCAATGTAAGAACAATGACCTAAAAACATGAAATATAATCCTCTGATGCATAAAAAATGGTAAATAAAATAATAGTGCAGCAAAAACTAGTGCAATGATATTGAAGTGAATAAAGTGTCACAATGCAGATAATCGATGAAGTATCAGTAAATAAGGTGACAATGCAAACAATGATATAAAAATATACTGTATCATAAAAGTGTCTCCATCAAAAAGTGGAGAAAAATAAATTATAAGTAAATATTAAAGAAAAAACAACAATAAAAAATCAAGTGCTCAAATAATCCAAATATTTAAACGTGATGGGTTAATAGTCTATAAAAAGTGTATAAAAAAAGTCCTCCAAATCAAAATAATATATTTGAAGGGAATTCCAAATATGTGACTTGGTGTTATTGTTAGAATTAGTGAATAATATTGTCCATATAGAATTCCATAAATTCTATCCTAGACTGTGGTCTCACAGAACTCTCAGCTTATAATTATGTAATGTCTCGCGTCAACAAATAATAGGTATTATCCACATTCTTCTATCAGGGTCCTATTAGGTTGATATATACTGCAGGTAGTGCCATAGATATTTCTCCCTTTCAAAATCCTCAACAAATCCAGGATATATTTGTGGAAGATTTTGAAAGGGAGAAATACCTATGGCGCTACCTGCAGTATATATCAACTTAATAGGACCCTTTATGGAATTTATGGAATTCCATATATCATATAATATATCAAATACACTGCCACTAACTGAATAACCCGCCTACTTAATTTAACTCAAGCTATCTCTCTGTCCATGCAAACAACACTACACAGAGCTCTGTAAACAGCCTTATATAGTGCAGGGCATGGACTTAGTCCCCCTGAGCCATGATTGGCCAAAGGCCAATTATGGCTCTCTCAGCACGCTGCGTGCTGTGATTGGCCAAAGCATGCATGTCCGGTGCATGCTTTGGCCAATCATAATACAGAAATGCACTGCGATCTCACAATGCATTATAGGGCATTCTGTGGCCCTCAAATTTTCCGTGAATGCCCCATAATGTTTGCTGTTCGGCGAACAGGCAAACACCCGATGTTCAAGTCGAACTTATGTTCGGCCTGAACATCAAACTTATACCTAGTTACTACTATTGCAACGTAGTTCTAAAAACTTCAGGATATGAATAACATCTTTGGCACTTTTATATATCAGCATTGATTATTTGAGCCACACAGATTACATAGGAAGACTATACAGCACTTACTGATGGATTAATGACATAGTTTATAAAGAAGGACATTATGAATGTTATAGTATTTAATATAAGTGAATATTTTAATGATGGAATTTTTTATTTATTTTTTCACTTGGTTTTGTCACGCATGTTATGTTTTGAGCACGTTTGATCACATATCATAAGATAGTGAGATAATGGTATACTACTATTGCAATGCCACTACAGCATAGCCTGGAATCCCATAAATGGGCAATTTGCTCCTTTTTATCTCCTGTTTTATCTGTGGATATACTGATATCACTTGTTGTATGTGACTAAATTACATCCAAATTAGCCATAAGTGTAAATTTACATTTGTCAACGCACCTTGCATTTAAAGATTTATACAATCATTGTTAGCTAACCCTAAACTGTTGCTTTCTGACCTTCTAAAAATACTAATACATGGACATTATAGTTGTCCTTGCAAATGAATGCAACTAGCTCTATTGTTGAATACAGATGAGATTTGGTGTCGCAGCTAACATGGCAACCCCTGTGGATTCAAGAATTGTGATCCCAGTGAACTTATGTGTACATTTTTCAGGGCGATATCTTTCTTTAACCACAATGTACTGCATTGAACTAAGACCAACAGGTCTACCATCTTACCAGGAACCAGGTTTTTCACAGAGCTTTGCCTGCTTCCACAATCCGCTCCCAGCAAGCAAGCTCACCGTGATGAGTTAACTGCCAGAGACCTGAGAGTGAGAGTAGCACTGTGCATTACAGGCCAGCCAGGATGAGGCCTTCTGAGTCCTGACTCCTGATGGGATGACCACGCTGCTAGGCGCCCAGAGCAGAGAAGACTGTGAGTGTACGGTAACAACAGTTGTGGTACATTACAATTACAGCAGGCCTGAGGCCTCCCCTCCCCTCCCCTCAGATCACCGTCCATCCAGAGCACACTGTGAAACTGTGCATTACCCTGCATTACAGGTGTCCTCTGACTACTGGCAGTGGCATCCAGGGCACTGTGGATTACAGGCCACCCCTCAGACCACCATCCAGCACTGTGCAGCATTACCAGCCTTCTCAGGCCACTGGAAGTGGCATCCAGAGCATTGTGCATTACAGGCCATCCCTCAGACCTGCTGAGACCACCATCCAGCACTGGGCAACATTACAACAGGCCTCCTCTGACCACCACCGGCATCCAGGGCACTGTGCATTACAGGCCATCCCTCAAACCTGAGGCCACATCCAGCATTGTGCAACATTACAGGCCTCCTCTGACCATCGGCATCCAGGGCACTGTGCATTACAGGCCGTCCCTCAGACCTGAGACCATCATCCAGCACTATGCAGCATTACAGGCCTCCTCTCACCAGTGACCACCGGCATTGTGGCATCTAGAGCATTACCCATTACAGGCTATCCCTCAGACCTGAGACCACCAGCACTTTGCAGCATTACTGGCTGCCTCAGACCACCATCCAGGGCACTGTGCAGCATTAGAGGCCTCCTCAGACCTTCCAGAGTGGCTAGATCTGTATCTGTGAGTTTGTTCAAACCTTAATACCATAAATAACATGATATTAGATTTTTTTACTCCAGGGGTATATAATGAGTTTGGAAATCCTGGAGAAATGTTTAAATAATGCATTAAAATTTTATTAAACACATTTGATTTTAGTTGACTAAAATGTTATTAGACTAAAATGTACTGGAGATTTTAGTCAACGAAAACACTTGCAGAAGACTAAAATGGGATTAAAACTAAAATGCAATTTTAGTCCCAAGTCTAAAACTAAATTGAAATTTGCTGCCAAAATTAACACTGTGTCACTGTTAAAATCATATAAAAAAAAAAGATTTTTAACCAATAGGAAACATATTGATCTGCTGCTGTCAACTAATGTAATCGTAAAAAAAAAAAAAAAAAAAAGAACTCCACAGCCAATGTGCTGCTACTGCATGCTGTAGCTGAGACTGTGTGTGAAAATTGTTTCGTTACACCACATACAACTTAAAAGCATACCCCAAGCATGATATTTAAAGAACTTCCTGGCCTACAGCAGATTGACAGCCAGGCAGGGGTTTCATTGTTCTGAGTGGACGCCATTTGATGTCCTTCAGAATGGCCACTCATGCACACTTCTGGGGGCGTGCAGCATGGCGACCCTTTTACACATGCTCATGATAGTTGTCACCATGTGTTTGTAATTCTGATCTTTTTTAAGAAATGCCTCTGACACTTACTGCCACACTCAGAAATGTAACAGGGTTTATATTATAATTGTTTTCTTTTAGGAGGCAAATACTTCTATTGAGAGAGTGTTAAATCTATAACACTTCCTATCAAAGGGTCTCAGGGGTGTGCTGAAGGGGGTAGGTTCAGTGAACACTTTAATACTGCCAACTATTCAAAACACCTTGATATTTTAATCTAACACAACCCGGCAGTTAACATGATATTCTACAGAAGGTAATTACCATTTAATAGACACAAGCATGATATTGATATTATGGATGTCTCTCTTTTAGGAGGGCGAATGTGTCCCATTCGCTTTCTGGAAATGGTGAGGCATGTTTGGTGTCTAACTGATTATCATCTTCCCAAACAGACCAAGAATGTACATTTGCTTATATAATTTTACAGACTGTTTTACGGCTTGGATTCAATAGGTTTGTGATAGGGGCCTCTGTGAGCTAATGGAAGTTTATGACACAGCTGCATTCCTTCTTTTCAGGTCTATGTTTTGTCAAAGTTGCTTCTAAGCTGTCCTGTGACTTATCAAAATATGTCACCTTCTCTGGCTGACCACCACCAGCATGAAACTTACATCTAACCATCCATGTTACTGACTAGTTTCTTTTAGGAAAAATTAGGGTGGTATTGTGTTCAGTACAACATTTTCATGTTGCTCCACACAATTTGAAGTTTGTCAGACCTCATTCTTGTCACATTCAGTGAATCCCAGCCTGGGCAGATTTGCTCACTCCTATTGATAAAAATGATTGGTATTCCAATGTAAAATATTCAGTCGCTTTGTGATTGAAATATGAAACAGCTGTACATATATAAAAATTTTATGTATAGGACCCTGTCATTTTTTTAATGCTTCAAACAATTTGACATAAAAGATTTATTAATTCTTGGCAAAATATATAGCGAGAAAAAAAATGAATATAGCATATACAATTGCTATAAAATCCGTATTGTAATATAAGGGGTTATTTACAAAAAGTGCAAAGTACACTTGAAATTGCAATGAAAGTGTACTTGGAAGTACAGTCACTGTGGATCCGAGGGGGGACATGCAAGGAAAATAAAAAACAGAATTTTAGCTTGCACATGATTGGATGATAAAATCAGCAGAGCTTCCACTCATTTCAGATCTACCCCTTAAGGCCCATACACACGATCAGACTTTTTGACAACAAACATGCAAATTAGCTGTTTTGGAGCAACATCCGACTGTGTGTATGCTCCATCGGACAAACTTTTTTGGTTTTCATCGGACTTTTGTTGGCTGTGCGAATGGACAAACTTTCTGGCAACAAAAGTCTGATGGAGCAAAGTCTGATCGTGTGTACAGAAAACCATAGGACATTTGTACAAAGTACAAACAGGCATGCTCAGAACCAATGCAAAAGATCAGACAACAATACAGAAGTTGACCAAAGGTGGCGGTAAAGAGCAGAAAAACCACGTGATTTGGTGAAAGTTGGCTGAAAAAGTCCTGCCGTGTGTATGCAATACAAGTTCTGGGCCGACGCCCTTTGTACAAATATCCACAGGAAAGTTTGTACAAAGTCCGATCGTGTGTATGAGGCTTTAGTAACACTTTTTATGTCCTCAAAACTTTCTGACTTTTTTCCTACATTAGTCCAGGTTGTGGTTCATCTTCATATACTTTAAAAAGTGCTACATTGCCCAATGGGATGTGTTATCCACACGTTTTATCTATAGTTTATATAACAAAAAGCTTGACTGGGGTTCAAGCTCTTCACTCTTTATCCAAAACAAATAGAAAAAAGGTTTTAAAGTGGTTGTAAACCCTTACAGACCACTTTTTGCTACAGGTAAACCTACAGGTAGCATACGTGTCGTTGCTTCAGTGAATGTGCAGTTACCGGAGGCTACCACACACATGCGCAGGAGTGACGTCATCGCGGCTCAGGCCAATCACAGCACAGGAACCACAATAACTGGAAGTAACCCCAGGGAGTGATGTCGCCGGCCTGTGCTGTGTACAGGCACCGCAGCGAGGGCTTCGATCTCAGGTGAGTATTACATGATGAGCTAGTATGCTGTGCATACTAGGTCATTATGCCTTTGTCTTGCAGTTGTTAGTTTTTTTTTTTCAAAGTGGGTTTTCAACCACTTTACCTATACGTACGCTTTAAACCCCACTAATTATTAGAGACTAAACTCAGGATACCAGCAAGGTAAATTTTAGATGTACGTCCAAAATATTTAACTCATTCTAATTTTTCAGACTAGATTCTTCACGGGAGAAACAGCATTTGCCTAAGGTCCCAGCCCCCTTGGGGCCTTATGCTGGGTGGGGTTTTTTTGGACTTGTAAGCACCTAACAGCACCTATTTCTCTCCACCTTGAAGCCTCTCTTGCCCTGATCATCAGTGTACAGCTTAACAATTGCATGCTTTCCCATCTTTCAGTTAGAAGTGACTTCTTTCCCATCTGCTGTCAGTCAGAAGTAGCGATTGACCCAATAATACAGATGATGTTCTGGCCACTGCTATAGGAAAGATTAGGGACACAACCTGCAACAATTTTCAGGTGGAGAGGGATGAAGAACATCCACTAAATTTCCCATGAGTTAAATATTGAACCCTACCAGAAAAATGTGCCCTTTTAGTAAGCATTGTATATGTAAGCAAAACTTCAGATAAAAAAAAAATACAATTTTGGAAGATCTGGCCTTCTGGGATACCCTTAAGTTATCCTGGATGGGCAGAGTAAATTCGGTTAAAATGACACTCCTCCCACGAATATTGTATCTCTTTCGGTCATTACCTATCCCTGTCCCTAAGGACCGCATTCGTAGTTTTCAGTCCAGAATCCTGAAATTTATTTGGGGATCCAAGGGTCACAGAATCTCTAAAGACACGCTTTTCCGTAATAAAAATCAAGGGGGTCTAGGGGTCCCAAACATCCTTTCGTATTATCAGGCGGCGCAACTCTCCCAACTGTCTACTATATACTTTAAAACATCCCAGCCAGATTGGGTTCACATGGAGAGACAGGCGGTCCCTAACCATACTCTGGATTACCTCCTATGGAGCGCTCCTAAGTCCAGACCAGCCGTCATGGCACCTACGCTCTCCCACTCCATCGCCCTTTGGGACTCTTTGAAAAATAATCAATTTCTTATTTCACACTGGAAACCACTCTCCCACATATTCAGGAATCCCCTCTTCCTTGCAGGGCAAGATATTATGGCCTTCCGTTGGTGGCTAGATAAAGGATTGTATAGGATTGGCCACTTTGTATCAGCCTCTGGTCCTTTCTCTTTGGAACACTATATTAAAAAGCATCACCTGCCCGATACTGAAAAATTCAGATTTAATCAAATTTACCATTTTCTAAAGTCTTTGTGGCCTTCTACTGACCCCCCTCTTTCTATCACTGAATACGAACTTTGGTGTGGTCAAGCCGTGGAGCAGAAGGGAGGGATATCGGTGATCTATCGCGCTCTTGCTAGGGCGGAAAGTAAAACACTTTTTATGCGAGAATGGGAAACAGATCTACAACAACAATGGTCCTTAGAGGATTGGCATACGGCGTCTCTTACGGCCTTCAAAGACTTTCTGAATGCAACTCTCATAGAAGCTAACTTAAAGATTCTTATGAGATGGTACATGGTACCTCTGAGATTAGCTAAAATTTATCCGAATGCCTCTCCCCTTTGTTTCCGTAATTGTGGCCATATAGGTTCTATGTTACATATCTGGTGGGATTGTCCGAAAATTAGGACTTTATGGAATAAGGTTTTCCACATTATTAGGAAGATCACAACCTTCCCCATTCATAAAACACCTCAAATAGCTTTACTCAATTTCCCCTTGCAGGGGGTCCCGAAATTAACTCAACAACTCATTAGATTTATTCTGGTCGGAACTAAACTCACTATTGCCAGGGCCTGGAAAAAAACGACGGTTTCCCTGAGAGTGGTTAAAAGGAAAATTTCTTGGATCATGGTACAGGAAAAAACAGTAAGCATTTTCCTTAATACGGTAGACAAACATACAGCGATATGGGATCCTTGGATCAATTATACCTCTAAGTGTCTACCTTGACCAGGGACTCCAGTTTGCTGAAGGGCGAGAGAAGCCCGCTTCTTCTTAGCTATCTTTTCTCTGATTCCTTTTCTTTTCCTTTCTTCTTTTCTTTTCTTCTTCTCTTCTTTCTTTTGGTTATATAGTACCTCTGATTTAGTGCTTCTTATCTGGCCTAGTATGGGTACAACGGGAGGTTTAAACCCCCATTAAGATCATAAACCTCTAACCTCAGATCTGTATGCTGACTTTTTATAATCCTATTTGGTTCACATGGATTAGTTATTTTTACTCCACGATAATTCTTTGTCCTTCTTTTTGGGGCATTTATTTTCCAATACTTACTCTAGAAGATGATGTATCATAGGTTCCAGATCCTGGGTTAGGTGGGGTCTCAGGGATCCCGGCACAGCAAGTTCCCATTTGGGGTGCTAGGCCCAGGAGGCTCGACCTCACAGTCTATATATGGGTTCCCCGGAACCAAAGGTTTTATACCTATTGAGATGTTATTTCGTTAGAAGTTCTTAACTTAAGATTTACATGGTCTCCACCAGATAGCTTCAACAGATAAGCCTCGCTCAATTTTTCTCAGGGTTTATGTTCTGTCTATTCGGTACTCTAATGAATGCTATAATACAATTGTGCACTGTGCAAATGATCTTTTGTATTTGTGTTTAAGCTTTCAATAAAAATCTATTGAAATTAAAAAAAATTTTTTATATATATATATATATATATATATATATATATATATATATATATATATTATATGAGCATTTTGTATGATAAAACCACATTGCATTGAACAAATGTACAATGTAGATCTCTTATGTATGCTTCAACTATTGCATTTCTATTTTTACCTTAGCCTTGAGGAATGCGAAACTTCACAGCATTCATAAACATATTTCAGATACTTAATATCTTTCATAGACTGGATGCAGACAAATTTATCATCGAAGAGAAATGATTATGTTTTTCACTCCTATAGCACAAATAAAATCTGAAATATGACTGTTTTGTTTTCTCAAATAAAATTTTACAGTGTGACAAGATAATATAAGGTGGATATGAGCATTAAAAGTAAAAATACTGCAGCACCAATAAAATAATATGGAATTAAATGTAATTGATTTCAGTTTTCCTTTAGAGCAATGCTAGTTAAACATTGTGCTTAGCTATAAACTATAAATCAACACATACATTTACGACCATTTTCAATATTTATTTGTTTAACTGGGTTATGTTATTGAACTATTAATTGCTGTAGAATGATTATATGAATAGGAACATTACACAGTGCAAGGTGCTAATAATTTTCACTTCTTTACTAAAAGCCTTTTTGTTCCTATTATTTATAGTGATTAAAAAGGTCTTCGAAAAACAATAAGCATTCATCATTTGTTTCTGCAAGGCCTTTTTTCACTCACTGATGTAAAACTCATAATTTATGTTTAGCTGTGTTATTTCAATGTATTGCTCTTTAACTAAAATGACTAATAACACAGTTAACATACATCCTTTCAACCTGGTTTGAGTCCTCTCCACTTAGCAGACAAGGTGACATTTTTATTTCCTACAATCAAGCGTATTGTCTTTAACCAACCACACCTACTCCAGCTGTCTACCTAGCAGTGTTGTCAACCTACCAGATTGAAATTTACTGACATGACACCCAAAATGTAATAGCACAGCCAAGTTTTTATTGCTATTTACAAAATGTACAAAATTTAAATTTTATGTGCAAATTTCAGTATTTAGGCTACAAACAAGTACAATATGCAATCAGCAATACAATGTAAGGTAGATAGCAAGACAAAAAACACATTTCTTATTTTATTTTCTATATAATAAGAAAGTAGCTCAGGGACAGGACTCAGAAATTAGAATTGGCAGGCACGCACATGAAATTGACTCTCATGGCATCGCACTCCACTCCGTACTCACTCTGTGGCAGTGCCCCTATCCTCTGAGAGGCGTGCTGACGTCACTGGTTGCCATGTGGTCCCACCCTAAGATCACTGGCTCATGCATCTGAAGGGACGGCATACCATGCCAGACCTTCAAAACAGGCAGTGAACCCAAAAGGAAGACAGGGTGTGGTTGGCAGAGTTTGGGAGCCTTGACAGCAATGCGGGGCATTGCTATTTTTTTTCTGCTGGTTTACTACCACTTTCTTTAGAAATTTTTTGCATGTCTGGCATGGATCCAAGTGACCTTTCCTTCAAGTTTTTGTCAACTGTGTCTTCAAACATTTCCTTATATTTACAGTATATCTCTTAACAACCCACCTAGTGTGGCAGAGTGTCTACACTGTTTGGTCTATCAAGTCTGGATGATTCCCACTTTATACAAATGCAGCTTAATGCAGCCTGGTTAAATAAGGTAAAACATAATAACATAAGATGACGTCCATTTAAAGGGTGTCCAAACTCTGGTTTAAGTTGAGTGAAACAAACCTATAGTTACATGGCATGCTATATTGTTAATCATGGACAGGAATGTGTTGAGAGCAAGATAGAGATATTAAACTCATCCAATATCCAAAAGTTAATAAGCAAACTTTCAATATGGCTACCTCGGCAAGAAGCTGGTAGGCTGAAGACAGCCAGTTAACTAACTTGGCATGCTTGATTCATTTACCTGCTGAAGTCAAACAAACTTCTAGCCTTCCAAATGGAACCAAAATCATGTGCCATCCAAATCAGTACACATGTATACTCTTCTGATAGCTTATAGGCTTTTGGTAAGGAATGGAGCTTTGCTTCTTCTTTTTTTTTATAAATCTTTTTATTTAATCTCTTAATAAACAGACAAAACAAAACAAGTCATCATACACATTGTACCCATATATTAATGCAATTTCAAGATCCTATCAATCCACCCCCTAATTGCTCCCATGAACATTAGATGCCCTATATATTTTGTCCAGCCACTTTGCCCAGACTTTGTCATACTTACTCGGACAACCCCCATTCATATAGGTGTCTCTATACAATGGAAGATTATTATTTATCAATTGTTTCCAGTATAAAAGTGTGAGAGAACACGGTTTCTTCCAATGCAGAGCAATGGCTTTTCTTGCATAAAATAATGTTGTGTTAGCAAACACTCGCTCAGACACTGTAGGAAGACACTGTAGGAAGAATAGCCTCTACCAGACCCAACAAACAGACATTAAGACTGGTAGAGGAGCTGAAGTAATAGAATTCAATAGATTATCCACCCAAAATATAGCTATATGTGGGCAAGTCCAGAAAATGTGTGGGAAATCTCCCTGAGCTGCTCTACACCGCTAACACTCAGATGAGCACACAGGATTTATCTTTTTTAAATCATATTTTTTTATTGAATATTTCACCTTGAAAAAACATGTAGAAAAATAGTCACTCAGACATGCACTTCTTCAGCTTATTACACATTATCTTGAGGATTATTCTATAACAAAATCTGTATACAATAGACATGTAAACCAAGGTAAGAAATGTGATATATAAAGTATGTTGTTAGATCAAGAGTGAAGGACACCACTCCCCTGTCCAGGCACCCCAACTGGGAGCATGCTTCATTCAGGAGGAGAGCGGCGACTCCCTAGCCCTCTTTTGGGGGTTGTTGTATTGTTTTCATTGTTAGATAACGTCTAGTGTTAGACTAAGTAGTATATGAAAAAGACATTGGTGTTCGAAAAAGAAAAAAAGTAACAACTATAAAATATATAAGTATAAAATAATATAAAATAAAATTAGGAATAACACAGTCGGATAGTTACTTCCCTTTTGGTAGTACAGTATGGTTTATAAGTGATACATTTAGATCTTATGTTTCATTGTGTACCAATCTACCAATTTTTCACATATTTTTTGGGCTTTACTGTCATTTTTTTGGGTTGATGCATATAACATTTCATATGCTGTGTGAGTGTTAGTCAAATGTATTACTTCATGTAGAGACTGGGTTTTTTGATCTCTCCAATGGCGCATTATCGTTAATCGTGCACTCAGAAGAATGTGCATGGCTATGGTCCTGTATTCTGATGGAATTAACTCTATGTCCAAGGATAAAATTGCATTTCCTGGTGACATGGGTACTGGTAATATTCAATACTTGTGAAATTACTCCATATACTCCTTTCCAAAAGGGGATTATAGTAGGGCAAGAGTATATGGTACAATGTTCCCAAAGTACCACAGTTCCTCCAGCAGGTATTGGAACTTTGTGGTTAGAATCTAGCTATTCTATGGGGTGTCAGATACCATCTGAAGAGGATTTTCTGTGATAATTCCCATAAGTTTACACTCTTTGGCGCAGCATACTTGATGTGAAGTGCCTTTTGCCATTGTTCAAGGGAGTAAGAGGTAACTAAGTCCTTCTCCCAGGCAATCATATGAGTTGTTTTCAAGTGTATAGCCTTAATTTTCAGTATATTATAGAACAAGGATATACCTTTAATCTTGGTGGTAGGGTTTCCGTAGTATTGGAATACTCTTCATGGAATCTCAATATTTGTTTTCAAGTTGGAGCGTAGATGTGTAATTCTATGGTATATGTAATATTCTGAGTTAGCTAGGTTGTATTCTATTTGTAAGGACCTGATGGTTTTTGGAGTTGGACCTATCATCATATCTTCAATTATTTCTATGCCTTTTTCCACCCAGCTTGAGACATTTAAGTCAGGTATGATATGTGTCAAGCTATAGGTAGGCATTAATAGCATGGAGGTAATGGAGTCCTGAGATGGAATGTTTAACAAAGCTCTTCAGGCATAGAGTGTTGCTGTGATGGTGAGAGAAAGTGATGCATATCTCGGGGTGTATTGTTGGCTAGTAAGAAGAAAGTGAAAAAGATTGCCACATTTAAGTTGTATATTTTCCAATTCTTTCCATCTGGTATTGGGGCTTTGGGGAACCATGTTTTAATTTGCAACAATATTGAGGCAATGTAGTAGTCTTTAAGTACTACTAAGCCAACTCCTCCCACCTTCCTAATATTGATTAGTTTGGAGAATGCACACCTCGCCCTTTTTCCTTGCCAAAGATATCTGTTGATCATAGATTGGGCTTTAATAAAGAAAATGTTAGGCACTGAGATAGGGATGGTCCTAAATAGGTATAGAAATTGTGGTAGCAGTACCATTTTAAAGGCTGCCAGTCTCCCGGACTAGGATAATTCTGTTTTTGCTAGATCTTTGGGGTGTAATTTGTCTAAGAATATGGAGTAATTTGCTTTGAACTATTCTTCTGTCTTAGGTGTTAAGGTGGTGCCTTAACACCTAATAATTTATGCCGGTGGTGTTCCACGTGTATGGGTATAATTGTTCAATTGTGCACCTAGTTTTAGGAGGTATATTGATGCCAAGGATGTATGACTTAGTGTTGTTCACTTTGTAGTAGGATATACCATTGAACATTTTGAGTGTTTGATGTATCGAGGCTAATGAGGTCTCTACATCTGTGATCATGAGTATAATATCGTCAGCAAATAGACTGATGGTGTGTGTTGAATTGTTAAACCTATATCCTGTAATATGAGGGTGGTTACATATGTAACTCGCCAGAGGTTCCATGAGAAGGTGAAAGTGGGCATCCATGGCGAGTTCCATTTGCAATATTAAATGGAGTGGAAAGTGCCCCAAGGTGTAAACCTGGGCAAAGGGCTTGGAATATAATGCCATAATTGCAGAAAATATGATGAATGGAATTCTAACTTCTTCAATACCCTGGCAAGATATCCCCAATGTATCCAATCAAACGCCTTCTCTGCATCCCAAGATAGGAGTGGAGAAGGCATTCCCTTCAGATTTGCATGGTGGATTACATTATTAGGTGCCTAGTGATGTCAGTGGTTTGACGTCCTTTTGTAAATCCAGATTGATTCATATGTATTAGCTGTGGAAATATGTTTATCATCCGTAGTGCAATCAGTTTGGCATATAGTTTCAGGTCCTTATTAAGTAATGATATTGGCCTGAAATTTTGTTAAAGAGATGGTTCCTTCCCTGGTTTGGGCAGGGTGATTACAAGTGCTTTCAACATTTCTGATGGGAAGGAGGAAGAGGCAGCTGCAGCGTTGAAAATATTGGTTAGGTGGGGTGTGAGGATGTACTTGAATGGTTTGTAGTATTCTCCTATGTATCCATCAGGACCTGGGGACATGTTTAGTGGTAGCCTATCTATAGCATGATACACTTCCTGGTTTGTGAAGGGAGAATTAAGGTGCTGTAGTTGTTTTGGGGTTAATTGGGGAAGAGACACTTTCTTCAGAAAGGCCTGTATAGCCTTGGGGGTTGGTTGAATGGTATTTGGATCATCTGCCAAGTTGTACAGAGATCCATAATAATGGCTAAATGTGTCGGCAATTTTTTGTGGGTGTTGATGTTTATCTTTAGTGATTGGGTATTGGATGTATGGTATCTTGGTTTTGTACCTGCAGCCACATAAGCGTTGTGCTAAGAGTTTTCCTGCCCTGTTACCATTTACATAATATTTCATATTTAAACGTCTAGTAGACTTTTTAAAATTTCCTAATAGCAGCAATCGAAGATCATAACTGTGTTGGGATAAGTGTTTAGAAATTGAGGGTGTGGGTTTTTATTTAATACTGATTTTTAAGCTGTGAATTTTGTTTGTGAGATCCTGTATTTGCTGTTGGTGCTGCCTCTTCCTCCTTGCTCCCAGTTTAATAAAGATACCCCTCATGAATGCCTTATGGGCATTCCACAATGTAAACTTATCATCCACAGAGTTCACATTATCGCTAAAAAAATTGCATTAAATGTTGTTCCAATATAGTTTTAGTAGGTTTTTCCTGTAAAAGAAATGGGTTAGCTTTCCAGATGGGAACAGGGTTCGAGGAAAATGAATCACTGATTGACACGTGATCTGACCACGTAATACATTTATGGATACTGCTACAGTTCTGGACAAGGCCCATTGATCTACTAGGAATATATCAATTTGCGAGCATGACCTGTGTGGTGAAGAAAGAAAAGTGAAGTCGTTTTCCCCTGCGTGAAGACATCTCCAAGCAACAAATACGTTTTGCTGATGTATGGTGTTTTGAAGCGTTTGGGTTTTTCTGATGGGGTAGAAGTGGAATCAAGGTGTGAGTCTGGGATAAGGTTGAAGTCCCCACAGATCACCAGGGCTCATTTTTGGTGGGCCCGTATCTTCCGAAAAGTTTTATTAACCTCCCTGGCGGTGATCCCAAGTCTGGCTCGGGCTGGGATTTCAGTACCATAAGTGGTAACCCCGAGCCAGCCTCGGGATCGCATTGCTGGATACAGGGAGGACACAGGGAGAAGTTACTTACCTTGTCCCCTGGACCCAGCGGTGTCCTCCGCGCTGTGTGATCGAGCTGTCCTCCGCTTGATTCACACAGTGCCCGAGTGCCGCCGAGCTCCGTTCCCTGCGACGTTACGGCACACGGGAGCGGAGATTGGCGCCAAATTCAAAAAAGTAAAAACACACACAGTACTGTAATCTTACAGATTACAGTACTGTATAAAAAATTACACACCCCCTTTGTCCCTAGTGGTCTGCCCAGTGCCCTGCATGCACTTTTATATTATAAATACTGTTTTTTTCTGCCTGCAATTTGGAGATTGCCCATAGCAACCAAAAAGTGTCCCTTCATATCAAAAGTAATTTAAGACCAACTAGAAAACAGCAATAATAAATTATAATCATTTGCAGAATTGAGCGATAGCGATTTGTGGGGAAATTCATCATCAAACACTAAATCTAATGACAGCGACAATTCTGCAAATTAGCAAATTTCAGTGTTTTTGGATTTGATTACATTATTGAATAATTTTTATTATTATTTATTATCATTATTTATTATATTATAAATGTTATCATACCTGGGATGTCTGCTAGACTTTGGTTTGAACAGATTTAAGAGAGTTATTATTGCAGGCCTACAATATAAAACGCCAAATTTCCATGCAAAATAATTGTACCGCTTTCAGCACCTAAAATCAGAACTAATCATACCGCCAGGGAGGTTAACAAAGCGTATTTGATTGGAATTTGGAGCGTAGAGGTTCACAATAGTGTACATTTAGGAGTTGATATGGCAAATTAATATTATGAACCGTCCTTGTGGGTCTGCAATCACTTCATGGAGTTGAAATTCCCTTATTACAATAAGAATTCTTTTTTTTTTTTAATCTGTGTTTGCCGTAAAGATATGGGGGAAACTGTTTATTTGTGCATTTTGGGGGGGACAAACTATTAAAATGCATTTCCTGAACACATAGGACATCTCATTTGAATTGTTGAGCTTCCTTCCATAATGACTTAAGCCCCAGGGGGGCGTGGCCTGACAAGCGGCGCAGATGGCGGCTTTCTAGAAGAGCTCCCGGTCCTCCACAGCTCCACATCAGACGTGCTGACAGATCCCCTTACCGATTGATCCAGGGGCTGCGCCCGACCGCCTCCGGGGGTCAGGAAGGAATTTTTTTTCCCCACTGGTGTGATTGGCAGGCACTGCCAGGGGATTTTTCGCCTTCCTCTGGATCAACGGGAGGACGGTAGGTTTAGTATACCCCTAACACCCCCTCCGTGTCCATTCCACACCATCTTTAGGACTACCATTCCGCCTCACCAACAGGTTCTATTCTGGGTGGGGATCTTCACCTCAAACAAAGGTAGCTGGAATAGCCAGCAACTCACGACCCAAATACAAAAACCCCCTCCGCTCAGGCGGCCCATGATCAACTTGCGCGCTTACTAATAGCCATAGCACGGCGGCAAGTCTGATACCTAGCCCCTCCTCAGGGAAAACCCTGATCAGGATCATCATTTTAGGCCCCCTAGCACTATCAACCGCATCCACGGACCATGTGCCACTTCAAATACTCAGCAGAAGTTCTCCACAGACTTATGCCGCGTACACACGTAGCCGACTATACGACGGACTTAGTCTGGCGGACTTCCCGCCAGACTGTCCGTCTGACTTTCCGAACGGGCTACTTGCCCACACACGGCACTTTTTCAGCGGACTAATACGGCATACTAAGTCCGCCGTACTATCTACTTTTGAAATAAACGGACTCGCCAACACACGCGGAGGTGGGCCGCTGCTGTCGACAAGGTGCTTTGGGGTGGGGGGGCGCGGCCCCCCCTTCCCCAAGGCACCCCCCATGTTGAGGGCACGCGGCCTGGTACGGCTCGGAGGGGGGGGGGCGCTCGCTCGTCCCCCCCTTTCCTGGCCGGCCGGGTAGCGTGCTCGGACAAGGGTCTGATGTGGACCTGGGGGGACCCCCACAACGATTTTTTTCAGCGTTGGGGTTCCCCTTTAAGTCCATACCAGGTAGCGGGGCCAGCGACGTCTCCTTCGCGGGTCCCGCCTACCTGGAGACCCGCTCAAAATGAGCGGACTTTTCTCTGGGCGGGAAAAGTCCGTTCATTTCAAAAGTACGGCGGACTGGCACACACATGGCCGGATTGTCCGGCGGGAAGATTGGAGTGCAAAACTACTTTCTAAGTCCGCCGTACTTTCGGGTCAAAAAAGTATGCCGGAGGCTACACACAGGGGCATTGTCTGGCGGACTTAAGTTTGCTGGACTTTTCCACCCGATTGTTTGATCGTGTGTACGCGGCATAAGGAATACTAACACAACACTGCCATCTTCCATACAAAAATCCTTCAAAAAGACCAGACGACAAGCAACCATCAAACACAGGGAGATATCTACTCAACCACAACAATTAGCATGAGCCTTGATTAACGCCAGATCTGCAGTCAAACACAGACTGGAAGTACACGACTTCATCACCGAGAATGACGTAGATTGCCTCTTCATCACCGAAAGCTGGCTAACCCCTGACTGCAACACTATCCTCACCGAACTGGTGCCAAAGAACTACAGGATCCTAACCGAACACCGGAAAGGAAAAAAAGGAGGAGGCCTAGCAGTGATCTTTAAATCTTACCTGGTGCTCACCAAACCATCTTCACAGAACCTAGCGCCTTTTATGGAGACCCTAACGCTACATCTTCAATCATCACCCCATGACACCACTCATATTCTACTATGCTACAGACCGCCGGGACCTAAGTCCAATCTTCTATCACCCCTTACGGAGCTCATTGCAATACACACCCTAAAATTCAAAAAATTTCCTGGCACTCTGAGATTTTAACCTCTGGGCAAACGAGCCCCAAGACCCCATCGCGACCGCATGCATCAAGCAACTGGAAGAACTGAGTCTCCAGCAACTGATAAAGACTCCCACGCATGGGGCAGGACACACTCTGGACCTCATCTTTAAACAAAACATTGACATCAACATACTCAACAACATGACATTGCCATGGACGGACCACCACGCCATCAAATTCAAAATCTCCTATCACATCACCCACGAAAAACGGAAACCTGCCACAACAACACATTGGACCAGATCGCATAAAAAATTGTACTCCGAATCCTTCAAAACCATGTTATCCAATAAGATAACTACAATAAGATAACTACAATGAACTTAAGCCATTCTGCGGAGCAAACACTCAACTCCCTGAACAAGGCATTGCTACAATCGGCAGACTCAGTAGCCCCAAAACGCAGGACTCTCATCAGGAAAAAAAACTTAGGATGGTTTAATGGCTCCCTCTCTCTACTAAAGCAAGAACGCAGAAGAGCTGAAAGAACTTGGAGAAGAAATCTCACCGAGGAAAACCGCTCAAACTACAAAGGACGGAGAATTATCACAAAACAAACTTCAAAGCTAAAAAGGATAATTTCTCATATACGATTGCAACAGCCTTAAACCGCTCTCGGGAACTGTTTAAAATAGATAATCAATCAATGAACCCGGTATGCCTAGAGCCCCCAGCAAACGAATCCCAGGATTACTGCAACAAACTGTCTGATTTTTTTCATCGATAAAGTCGAAACCATCAGGAAAACTATTTTTCAGAAGAAAACAGCCAATCTCAGCCATCAAAAACAAAAAGATGATGTCTACACCAACATCCCACAACCGCCGAAGTTTGTACTGAACCCAATTACTGAGGACACCACTAAAAACATCATCAATAAACTTCGTGATAGTACATCACCAATTGACATCATCCCCACAAAACTACTCAAAGAATGTTCCGACATCGTGGCTCCCGCCATAACGCACCTCATAAACTGATCATGCCAAGAAGGGTAAATTCCTGGCACCTTCAAACAAGGCATTGTTAAACCCCTGCTAAAGAAACCTAACCTCGACCCTCAGGACCCAAACAACCGTAGGCCAATTACAAGCCTTAACACTATTTCCAAGATCATGGAGAAAGCTGTAGTACAACAGTTACAACTCCACCTGGATACACACAAACTGCTGGACCCACTGCAATCAGGCTTCTGCCCAGGCCATGGAACAGAAACAGCCCTCCTCAAGATATGGGACGATGCCCACGAAGTAGTGGATGATGGAGAGCCATGTCTCCTGGTACTGTTAGACCTCAGAGCAGCATTTGATACAGTAGACCACACTACTTTACTCGTCCGCCTTTCAGAAGTAGCAGGAGTCACAGGCTCAGATCTCCAATGGTTTACGTCCTTCCTAGGAAATCGTTTACAGACAGTGAAACTAGCAGAATTATTCTCTGAACCCCAGGCAGTCGCTTGCGGAGTCCCTCAAGGATCACCCTTGTCACCAGTCCTCTTCAACTTTTACATCCACCCACTCCTCCAAATTATCAGATGTTCAGACCTCTGCTTCCACTCGTACGCTGACGACACGTAACTTTATTTCCGTATCACTGGACAAAGAGATCACCACCAACAACTAGAAAATTGCCTCATTTTAATAGAAGACTGGATGATACCAACTCCCTCAAACTCAACGAATCAAAGACAGAGCTTCTTATCCTACACCCAAACCATAATTCCTTAACCAAAACCTCCTGGACACCACCCGCCATCTTTGGGCAGACCAGCTCCCCAAAGACCAAGGCCAAGAGTCTCGGGGTCATTTTGGACTCACAAATGACAATGGATGCACAAATAGGAGCAGTAGTCAGTGGTTCTCACCATCTGCTACGCCCGCTACGCAGACTCATCCCTTTTATCCCAAAGAATGATAAAGCAGTGGTAGTTGGAACAGTCATTAATTTGCGACTGGACTACGCAAACTCGCTTTACATAGGATTACCACAATATCAACTTGCGCGATTACAACTTATCAAAAATACGGCGGCAAGGCTTTTAACAGAAAAAAAACCCTGAGAATCAATCTCCCCTTCCCTGAGGAGCCTACATTGGCTAACCGTAAAGAATCAGATCACATTCAAGACCCTTTGCCTCACCCACAAATGCGTGCATAGAGACGCTCTTCAATACTTAATTGAGAAAATAAATCATTACACACCAAGCCGCAGTCTGCCATCAGCCAACAAAAACCTCCTCCTCGTGCCCAAATCCCGGTACAAAGCAAAGGGGGATCAGAGAATCAATCTCCCCTTCCCTGAGGAGCCTACATTGGCTAACCGTAAAGAATCAGATCACATTCAAGACCCTTTGCCTCACCCACAAATGCGTGCATAGAGACGCTCTTCAATACTTAATTGAGAAAATAAATCATTACACACCAAGCCGCAGTCTGCCATCAGCCAACAAAAACCTCCTCCTCGTGCCCAAATCCCGGTACAAAGCAAAGGGGGATCGGAGATTCGCTGTCCAAGGACCTCGGTTATGGAACGTTCTACCAACCAAAATCCGCTTGGAAGAAAACCACCTGACATTTAGGAAAAAACTCAAGACCTTCCTCTTCTAGATGTTTGGACAACCAAGCTCTTCACAGTGCCTTGAGGCGATTCAGTTCACGTTGTGTGCTATACAAATACTTCATTCATTAATTCATTCACATCACCATAGAACGGTCTGCTGGCTCAAGCGATGGGCAGAACAAACAGGGGAACACCCCGGGCAAAGCGTAAGCGGTTCGCGGAAGCACACACCAGCTTCATTCCGGAGATATTCTCCCTACGAGCGGCGTCCCGACAGCTTGGCCTGGAAGACAAGATGGTGGCGTCCCGACATAAGGAGGACAGCAACGAGGGGTCCACAGCAGCTTCAGATGAGCGGTAAGAGAACCCCCTACCGCAGACTCTCCCCTAACGCTGGCAGTCAAGACTGATATTGCCAATGACATAAACCACTCTGTGACATCTGCCATCACTGAGCTGAAAACAGAGCTCAAACAGATGTCTGAGAACATGGCGCTGCAGGAGAGGGCAGGGTAAAAGAGGGACAAAGCCATAAGCAGACTTGAATCAATTTCTGAAACCCACTCCAACCATCTCATAAATATCAATAGACATTTAGAAGATTTGGACAATAGGGGAAGAAGAAACAATATTAGACTCAGAGGTTTGCCTGAAAGTGTTTCACAGGAATAACTACAACCAGCTCTGCAAAAAATATTTAACAGTCTACTTGAGAGAGACACTGACATCTCCATACACTTTGAGAGAGCACACAGAGCTCTTAGACCCAAAGGCCCGGATAGTGCCCCTCCTCGAGATATCATCTGCTGCCTAGCCAGCTTCCCTCTAAAAGAGGAAATTCTTAATAAGGCCAAACAAAATGATCTTATTGACTTTAATGGAAGTCCACTCAAACGTTTCCAGGACCTCTCTCCTCTAACGCTTAGTAATAGGAGAGCCCTGCGCCCTCTACTGGAGGTTCTGAAAAATCACAATCTATCCTATAGATGGAAATTTCCTTTTGCTTTGCAAGTTTCAGCAAATGCTAAACAGCATACATTGAAACTGCCGCAGGACCTCCAGGATTTCTGTGACAACTCAAAAATCCCGCCAGGGGGATCTCCCCGAATGGTATCAGGATTTCAAGCTGCCTGTTCCCATGGGCGGATCTACAAGGTCATCAAACTACTCTCCAACCAACACAGCCCATAAAAGAGGCAAATACCAGAGGCAGTACAACCCTGATCAATTCACCAACCCCTCTGGCTCCAGATCACCTAGAGCTGTAGATGCCACTTGAGACCGCTGACAGTCTCCTTGTCTAAAAACTTTTCTTTTTCCTCCTGGTAGTGTTCCCCTGCACTACAATTTGCGTGGTTATCCTTTTGATAGACTTTTACACAAACAACCTAGTTGCATGAGTGACCTCTGCACATGACTTTCCCACCAGCTTGGATTTACATGTCCCTTCCTCCCTTCCCCCTGCACCCTCCCCTCTCGCCCTTCCCCCTCCTCCCCCCCTCCCTGGCCACTCTGGGTTTGTGTAGTCGGTTTCTCACTGGCATCGCTTGATTGTTCTGGGAGGTCACCAGGGGTGCCCACGATGCTTAGCATATAGAGGGTTATACAGTTTAAATTTAACTACACAGTTCCCCCGGTGGATGAGGTCGCCCACGTGCCTCACGGCCCCCATCAGTCAGCATTATTAACATCAGCTGGCCACTAGACTCGTGAACAAAGAACAATTACTAAGGAGAATGATGGCTCATTTGGTAATTTAAAAACTCTCTCCTTTTGGACGCAGAAGGTCTTTTGCTCTCACCAAAATAGCCACCCTGGGAAGGGTGAAACCCTGGTTATTGTAAAGGTGACTAACCTGGCTGGAGGAAATATTAGTCCATTCCATGCACCCTCTTGGCCTCCTACTTGTGTCTGGACTCGCATGACATAATCGGCATACTGGAACTGTGGTGGCATATGGGCGTGGGGGGGGGGGGTTTCTGTGGGGCCTGGGTGGTGTTGGCGGGTGGTGCGGGGGGTTCTGTTATTGCCCTATTGTTTTTTACCATTTTTCTTTTTCTTTTTACTGTTACAAAGTTTTATAAGGTTTTCACAGGCACTACCTATCGGAAAGTTTTGTGCAAGGTTGTTTAGTTACCTACGTTATGAGGTTACTTCATTAGCATAGGCTTAATGTAGATGCTTTTTCAATCAGCTATTTGTCAGCCTTAAGCCTTAATTTCCCTTTTTACAGACTAGGTTGGTCAAATAGTCCGATACCTATTGGATCCCACTTTTTTACCAGACCGTTTTTTTCGAACATTTGTGTCCATGCTGGTTCTCAGCTATGGAAATAACATACATATGGATGTGGAGCTGTGGAGACTTCCTCAATAGCTCACACAATTTAATCTCGCTTCTCTCAAATTGTCCTCTACGATAGTCTTACAGCGAAAGGTGACTTGTCTATCTCAGAGTACTACTGCGCTTAGCACTTCTCCCACTACCCCACAAAGTTCTGCAGATTTTGACTATCGCAGCAATTTACCCTCTAGATCCGCAGACAAACTTGCCAATTGTGTCAGACACAGGCTGATACACATATAGGCAGTGTGACTTAATCTCTCTCTTTGTTACTCCTCTTATCTATACTTTCAACTCCACTCCTACCTCTTTCCCCTACTCATTTACTAGGCTATTTTCCTTGTAAGAAATGTGTTGTGTGTCAACACAACTCTCTGGGGAGATGCAAAACTTTAGAATTTACATCAACTGTAACAAATAAAAAATATAAGATCAAACAATTTTGCACTTGCAGTAGCAAGTATATTGTATATTTAAAATAAGAAGGGGAACCCCAACAGGGATCCACACTGCGCTAGAAAGCATAAACTGTGTTCAAGGAAAAAAGAGAAGCAGCTAGCACTAGAGTTTAGATACACCAACTCAAGCTAAAATACGAAAGAAAGGCAGTGCAGCGCTAATAAGATCAAATAACCATTGAGAAAATACTTAAAATTAAATTAATATTGTAAATAACTATGACATATTATATAGTGATAGAAAAAATAAATAAATAAATAAATAAATAAATAAAAAATTCATATGACTTCCCTGTAGTGGTGAAAAAAACCTTAGTGAATAAAACTAAAGCAGACACCCGCCAAGTTTAAAGCTAAACAAGTAAATAAATTCAACTTCTCAATAGAAAATAAATAAATAAATTCATTCAATTTCCCAATGATAATGAGAAGAGCCTTAGTAAATAAAACTAAGGCAAGCAACCAAGATGCGGTGAAAAAAATAGTTATTCCTATGAAAATACCACATTAATTCAAATGATCAGTAAAAAAACAATCCTCAATAGTAGTGATACACAATAAAAATCCATGCAACAAGTGTGTAAAAAAAAAGTCCAGTCTGAAATAGATGTGAGGTAGATATTCCTTAATTCCAACCAGTGATTCAGTACGGAAAAAGATTGTGATCCAACCAAGAAAGAGTTAGGGTACCCTTACTGACTCCATATGACCACAGACGGTCTCCCCAAGCACAGGGAAACTTCACAGGTGTTCCCAAAAACCTTATGGTTCCTCTAGGCTGCTTACAGGCTCAGTACAGATAGTATAGCTGTGCCGCTCATCGATTACACTATGGAGGCATTTTTTGCTTTTTCTCTATGAGCGACACAGCTATACTATCTGTACTGAGCCTGTAAGCAGCATAAGAATGGTTGCTATTATTTGTCACTATCTAGTGTGCCATAATATTGACTACTAGTTTCTGTCACTTTTTTGCACACGATAGCACTAACATTTGTTCAGTTATGTTATTGTTTTAGTCACTTTAAAGCGCTACACCATACACATCCATTCCCCTACTCATCCTACCTTTTTGGCTCTTTCCCGTAATCTTTCTTTTTTTTTTTTTTAAGAAGGGGAGGGAGGGAAAAAAAAGAGAAATAATGGCCTAATCAGAACTTGGTAAACATCCCATATTAATTTCACACAGTACCAAAGGTCTGAATGTCCCTGAAAAAATGACAGCTCTACTCAGGGAACTCACCAAAGTTAAACCAAAAATTGTGTTCCTTCAGAAAGATAAGGCCCAAAATTTGCTTAATAAGTATTTTACCAAGGCCCTTTATGCGTCAAACCCACCGGCAAAGGCGAAGGGAGTTGCTATTCTACTCAATAAAGACTCGATTTCTCTGTCAAGGAACAGTTTGTTGATACCGAAGGTAGATACCTTTTCGTAAAAGGCACACTAAATAGTCAATTGACGACACTCGCTTATGTCTATTTCCCTAACAAAGCACACACCTCGTTTTGTCAGCGGGTAAATGACGACCTGAAAGCTTTCTCTGCTGGTATGGTAATATTAGGAGGGGACTTTAACATCCCATTAAACCCACTCCAAGACACCTCCAATGGTCGTACTGCAATCAAATACAGAACCCTGAAACGCATCAAATCCATGCTAAACTCCATGCTTCTGAAAGATACATTGAGATTTCACCTTCTATTCGATCCCACATAGTAAATACATGAGAATAGACTACATTTTTATAACGCAAAGAGACCCTCCCTTACTGTCCGAAGCAAAAATAGGGTTTCAGTCAATATCGGACCATTGCCCCATAGCTATCACACTTGCACAACCTGAAAATCTTAAAAAAGAATGCAACTGGAGACTAAATACCTCCCTTTTATTAACCACTTGGGATCCGCGCTATTGCCGAATGACGGCATTAGCGCGGACCTAGATTGCGCTGTGATCGGCGAGTCCGTGAGACTCGCCTGATCACCGATCCGTGTAAGGGGTCGATCCCGACCCCTTATCACGTGATCATCTGTCAGCCAATGACAGCTGATCATGTGATAAAACGGAGCCGGTAATCGGCTAGTATTCCTCCTCGCGCTGACAGCGCGAGGAGAAAAAAAAAAGCCGATCGCCGGCGGCCGTGTTCGGGACATCAGTCCCGATCACGGCCAGCAATTCAAGCGGACACCTGCCCCCTGCCAGTGCCCACCTGCCACCCGCAGTGCCATCCTGAAATAAAGTAAGTGCCCCCCTGTCAGTGCCACCCAGCAGTGCCCATAGTGCCCACAGTGCCACCCAGCAGTGCCCACAGTGCCACCCAGCAGTGCCCACAGTGCCACCCACAGTGCCACCCACAGTGCCACCCACAGTGCCACCCAAAATCTGCCTCAAAGGTGCTGCACCCCAGTGCCGCCCATCAGTGCCCAGCAGTGCCACCCATCAGTGCCCAGCAGTGCCGCCCATCAGTGCCCAGCAGTGCCACCTATCAGAGCCACCTATCAGTGCCACCTATCAGTGCCCATCAGTCCCATCTATCTGTGGTACCTATCAGTGCCCATCCGTGCCACCCATCCGTGCCACTTATCCGTGTCACCCATCCGTGCCATCTTATCTGTGCCCATCTTTGCCCATCAGTGCCGCCTTATCTGTGCCCATTGGTGCCGCCTTATCTGTGCCTATTAGTGCCGCCTTAACTATGCCTATCAGTGCCCACCAGTGCAGCCTATCAGTGCCCACCAATGCAGCCCATCAGTGCCCACCAATGCAGCCCATCAGTGCCCACCAATGCAGCCTATCAGTGCCGCCTAATCAGCGCACTTCAATGAAGGAGAAAAATGACCCGTTTGCAAAATTTTATAACAAACTATTAAAACATGATTTTTTTTTTTTTTTTTTTTTGCATCTTTTTTTGTTTGTTTAGCAAAAAATAAAACTCCGAGCTGTAACTAAATACCACCAAAAGAAAGCTCTATTTGTGGGAAAAAAATGATAAAAATTTCATTTGGGTACAGTGTTGTATGACCGCGTAATTGTCACTCAAAGTGCATCAGCGCTGAAAGCTGAAAATTGGTCTGGGACTGAGGGGGGTTTAAGTGCCCAGTAAGCAAGTGGTTAAAAACAGAAATTGCTACGCAAATCTCAAGTGCTGTTAAAACCTACTTTGAGCTAAATAGCAATAAAGAAACTTCCTCAATGATAGCTTGGGAGGCGCACAAATGTGTGATAAGAGGTGATTTTATAAAGTGGGGGTCCGACTTAAAAAAGAAAATGAGCAAAGATTTACAGCTCTCTCGGCGACTATTTCCCACTTAGAATCGTTACACAAACAAAAACTCTCAATCGCAACAGCTTCGACCTTACTTGATGCTAGGAAAGAGCTGCAAGAAATCCTCGAAAACAAAGCCAGACGTTTGCTTTTTCTCAAAAAACGCCTTTACTATGAACATGGTAACAGAAGTGGGAAATACTTAGCGAGAGCACTGAAAGATCTATTTTTAAGACAACAATGCAACTTGAAAACATCTGCCTGAATACAACAAAGACAATTAAATCTACTTCGCTTGCATATTCATGGCTCCAAGCGCATACCAGTGAGCATAACCTTGTTCTTAAGTCTAAATGGGAAAAGGCCTTAGATACGAGCTTTACTAACCCCCAATGGGAGAAAGCATGCATCTTACCCCATAAGTGCTCCATAAGCATTAAGCTTCAAGAAAATTCCTACAAGATTCTCACTCAATAGTATGCGACTCCAGACAAAGTACATTCTTGGTATCCACAGACCTCCAATCTTTGCTGAAGATGTGGAAGGGAAGTAGGCTCTATGATACAGTGGTGTGAAAAAGTGTTTGCCCCCTTCCTCATTTCCTGTTCCTTTGCATGTTTGTCACACTTAAGTGTTTCGGAACATCAAACCAATTTAAACAATAGTCAAGGACAACACAAGTAAACACAAAATGCAATTTGTAAATGAAGGTGTTTATTATTAAAGGTGAAAAAAAATCCAAACCATCATGGCCCTGTGTGAAAAAGTGATTGCCCCCTAAACCTAATAACTGGTTGGGCCACCCTTAGCAGCAACAACTGCAACCAAGCGTTTGCGATAACGTGCAATGAGGCTTTTACAGCGTCCTGGAGGAATTTTGGCCCACTCATCTTTGCAGAATTGTCCTAATTCAGTTACATTAGAGGGTTTTCGAGCATGAACGGCCTTTTTAAGGTCATACCACAACATCTCAATAGGATTCAGGTCAGGACTTTGGCTAGGCCACTCCAAAGTCTTCATTTTGTTTTTCTTCAGCCATTTGGTGGTGGACTTGCTGGTGTGTTTAGGATCATTGTCCTGCTGCAGAACCCAAGTTCGTTTCAGCTTGAGTACACGAACAGATGGTCGGACATTCTCCTTCAGGATCTCTTGGTAGACAGCAGAATTCATACAGTGGTGTGAAAAAGTGTTTGCCCCCTTCCTCATTTCCTGTTCCTTTGCATGTTTGTCACACTTAAGTGTTTCGGAACATCAAACCAATTTAAACAATAGTCAAGGACAACACAAGTAAACACAAAATGCAATTTGTAAATGAAGGTGTTTATTATTAAAGGTGAAAAAAAATCCAAACCATCATGGCCCTGTGTGAAAAAGTGATTGCCCCCTAAACCTAATAACTGGTTGGGCCACCCTTAGCAGCAACAACTGCAACCAAGCGTTTGCGATAACGTGAAATGAGGCTTTTACAGCGTCCTGGAGGAATTTTGGCCCACTCATCTTTGCAGAATTGTCCTAATTCAGTTACATTAGAGGGTTTTTGAGCATGAACGGCCTTTTTAAGGTCATACCACAACATCTCAATAGGATTCAGGTCAGGACTTTGGCTAGGCCACTCCAAAGTCTTCATTTTGTTTTTCTTCAGCCATTCGGTGGTGGACTTGCTGGTGTGTTTAGGATCATTGTCCTGCTGCAGAACCCAAGTTCGTTTCAGCTTGAGTACACGAACAGATGGTCGGACATTCTCCTTCAGGATCTCTTGGTAGACAGCAGAATTCATAGTTCCTTTTATCACAGCAAGTCTTCCAGGTCCTGAAGCAGCAAAACAGCCCCAGACCATCACACTACCACCACCATATTTTACTGTTGGTATAATGTTCTTTTTATGAAATGCAGTGTTCCTTCTACGCCAGATATACTTGGACACACACCTTCCAAAGAGTTCCACTTTTGTCTCATCGGTCCACAGAATGTTGTCCCAAAAGTCTTGGGGATCATCAAGATGTGTTGTGGAGAAATTGAGACGAGCTTTGATGTTCTTTTTGCTCAGCAGTGGTTTTCTCCTTGGAACTCTGCCATGCAGGCCATTTTTGCCCAGTCTTTTCCTGATGGTGGAGGCAGGAACGCTGACCTTAACTGAGGCAAGTGAAGCCTGCAGTTCCTTGGACATTGTTGTGGGGTCTTTTGTGACCTCTTGGATGAGTCATCGCTGCGCTCTTGGGGTAATTTTGGGCGGCCGGCCACTCCTGGGAAGGTTCACCACTGTTCCATGTCTTCGCCATTTGTGGATAATGGCTCTCACTGTGGTTCGCTGGATTCCCAAAGCTTTGGAAATGGCTTTATAACCCTTTCCAGACTGATAGATCTCAATTACTTTCTTTCTCAATTGTTCCTGAATTTCTTTGGGTCTCGGCATGATGTGTAGCTTTTAAGGATCTTCTGGTGGACCTTACTGTGTCAAGCAGCTCCTATTTAAGTGATGCCTTGATTGTGAACAGGTGTGGCAATAATCAGGCCTGGGTGTGGCTAGAGAAATTGAACTCAGGTGTGGACAACCACAGTTATAGTATGTTTTAACAAGGGGGGCAATCACTTTTTCACACAGGGCCATGATGGTTTGGATTTTTTTTCACCTTTAATAATAAACACCTTCATTTACAAATTGCATTTTGTGTTTACTTGTGTTGTCCTTGACTATTGTTTAAATTGGTTTGATGTTCCGAAACACTTAAGTGTGACAAACATGCAAAGGAACAGGAAATGAGGAAGGGGGCAAACACTTTTTCACACCACTGTAGTTCCTTTTATCACGGCAAGTCTTCCAGGTCCTGAAGCAGCAAAACAGCCCCAGACCATCACACTACCACCACCATATTTTACTGTTGGTATAATGTTCTTTTTATGAAATGCAGTGTTCCTTCTACGCCAGATATACTTGGACAGACACCTTCCAAAGAGTTCCACTTTTGTCTCATCGGTCCACAGAATGTTGTCCCAAAAGTCTTGGGGATCATCAAGATGTGTTGTGGAGAAATTGAGACGAGCTTTGATGTTCTTTTTGCTCAGCAGTGGTTTTCTCCTTGGAACTTTGCCATGCAGGCCATTTTTGCCCAGTCTTTTCCTGATGGTGGAGGCATGAACGCTGACCTTAACTGAGGCAAGTGAGGCCTGCAGTTCCTTGGACGTTGTTGTGGGGTCTTTTGTGACCTCTTGGATGAGTCGTCGCTGCGCTCTTGGGGTAATTTTGGGCGGCCGGCCACTCCTGGGAAGGTTCACCACTGTTCCATGTCTTCGCCATTTGTGGATAATGGCTCTCACTGTAGTTCGCTGGATTCCCAAAGCTTTGGAAATGGCTTTAAAACCCTTTCCAGACTGATAGATCTCAATTACTTTCTTTCTCAATTGTTCCTGAATTTCTTTGGGTCTCAGCATGATGTGTAGCTTTTAAGGATCTTCTGGTGGACCTTACTGTGTTAAGCAGCTCCTATTTAAGTGATGCCTTGATTGTGAACAGGTGTGGCAATAATCAGGCCTGGGTGTGGCTAGAGAAATTGAACTCAGGTGTGGACAACCACAGTTATAGTATGTTTTAACAAGGGGGGCAATCACTTTTTCACACAGGGCCATGATGGTTTGGATTTTTTTTCACCTTTAATAATAAACACCTTCATTTACAAATTGCATTTTGTGTTTACTTGTGTTGTCCTTGACTATTGTTTAAATTGGTTTGATGTTCCGAAACACTTAAGTGTGACAAACATGCAAAGGAACAGGAAATGAGGAAGGGGGCAAACACTTTTTCACACCACTGTACATGTTTGGTGGCAATGCTCATTGATCTCAGGGTTCTGGAAAAAGGTTTGCGATCGTATTAAAACAATCACTGAAACAAACATCACCCTTGACCCATCTTTTTGCTTATTTGAATATTTGCCCACAACCTATCAGACGCTACAAACATTCCCTCAACAGACACATGCTGAATGCAACTAAAATCTTAATACCCCAGAGCTTGGAAAACTACATACACCCCATCCATCAAGGCATGGATCTCAGAAATTAACTTAGTACATGCAATGGAAGAAACTATGGCAATTGCATACGACCGTCTGGAGCGTCACCACAAAACCTGGAACACTTGGACCCTATTCAAATGCTCCCATGAATACAGGCAGATTCTTGACGCTTGAATTCTTTCCACACTTATTTTGCCATATTAGAATATACCTTGCATATAGAGGAGGAATGAAGCAACACTTCCTCATTGGATGAACCCTCCATCCCGCCCCCCCCCTTTTTTCTTTCCCCCCCTTCCCCCCCCCTCAACCCCCGCCTTTCTACCCCTTCTTACAACCCCTCGACACTGGCTCTTTGATCTTACTAACTTATCTCTATTCTTTTTGCTCTCTAACCTCTTTCCTACCTGCTGACCATTGATACCACCTATGGATCAACAACAATTACATCTCGTGTGTTAACTTTGATTTGTATTCTTATGATTGAACCGTACCATGGTGTAAACTTTGCGTAGATTTGCTTCATTTACATAAATTTATTTTTTCAATGATGTATGTTAAACTTAACCTTTTTTTTCAATAAAAACTATATTGTTTAAAAAAAAAAGCCCCTTACACATGATTGGACTTTGTACATATTTTCCTGTGGACTTTTGTATAAAGGGCGTTGCCCGTAAATTTGTATTGCATACACACAATCGGATTTTTTAGGAAACAAACACGAACGTAGTGGCGTTTCAACGTACTTACAACACTTCAAAAGAGGATGTTCAATTACTCCAGCCCCACCTTTGGTCAACTTCTGTATTGTTGTCTGATCTTTTGCATTGGTTCCGTGCATGTGTGTTTGTACTTTGTACAAAAGTCCGATGGTTTTGTGTACCCATGATCGGACTTTGCTCCATCGGTCTTATGTTGTCAAAAAGTTTGTCCGTTCGCACAGCCAACAAAAGTCCGATGAAAACCGAAAAAAGTCACACGGTCAGATGTTGCTCCAAAACAGCTAATTTGCATGTTTGTTGTCAAAAAGTCAGATCGTGTGGATGGGCCTTTACGCTTGACAGGGTGATTAAGTCCTTTGATATTTAAAGAAAGAAATGTCAACCCCATGTGGACAAAGTAGGTTTAGATGTTTGACATTCTGTGTTCCTGTCTTTTGACTTTTGTGAGTGGAGAGTTCCCTCAAGTGGTCAGAGCTGGTATAGATGGTAGTGTTAAGTGTTAGTGCAGACCAGAGATTTGTTGTACTCACATTTGGAAGTGCAGGCATCTTTCCAGCCTGGCTGTGCTGGTGAAGTCCCTTTGGAGGTGTTGACCTGGGAGAAACAGTAGTGGCTTCATCTGAGAACTGTAAAGTAATCTGTAAGTTCTGACTGTGTTGGAAAAATATAACAAGAAGAAAAATAAAACTGACTATGAACATAAAAACTTGAACTTTGAATAACATGTTTAAACTTGTCAAGTGAATATTGTGATGCAAGTATGGGTATTGCATACCCGTATGCAGCATTTTGCTGCTCAAGTAGTAACGGGGGGTGAGTTTGTGAACCGAGAGAGGCTACTCTCCCCATAGAACAGAAGATAATACATATTGGCTTTCCAGGTATTCAGTGCCTTTTAGCATTTTTACCTTTTGCCATCCAGGGTCCTCATGGGGAATACTCCTAGGGGAGTTAGGCCTGCTGACAGACTCTGGACGTATCTGCCATTCTTTGAGCTGGGACAGCCCTTTTTCCATGGAGTCTATGGTGAAGGTATGACCCTCTTTGCTAATCGTGATTTTTGTGGGGAAGCCCCATCTGTAGTTGATCCTATGATTCCTGAGGGCTTTGGTAATTGTGGCGAGGCTTTTTCTTTTTTGGAGAGTGTATTGCGAAAGATCTACAAAAAATTGCAGATTTTGATGCTGTGGAGGAATGTTATCCTTAGTGTGCATTGCAGACATTCATTTTTCTTTTGCACGGTAAAAATATAACCATAGTATTACATCCCTAGGGATCTGATCGGGAAGGTATGAAGGTGCATGCAATGGATCCTGTCTATGATCACATCTAGATCCGTGAGGTTAGGAAGGATTTCTTTAAACAGAGTAGTGGCATACTCATGCAGGTCTACTTGCTGTACAGACTTTGAGATCGCATTACCTCTTCTTTTTCATCATGGGCATTTACCAAATCATTCACAGTATCTGCAAACACCCCCATCTTGTTTTCAATGTGCTCCACTCTGGATTCTACAGGCTGTATCTCCTTATTGAACTTTTGCATGCAGGACATCATGTCAGTTTGGATTGAGCTCCTTAGTGACAGTAACATGTCCTTTAGCACTGTGTCCATACCTGGCTGATTATTCAGTGGGATTACCTCTATGCCTTCAGGCAGCTCTATAGTGTCCTCCCCAGAGTCAGTGCTGGGACTCGCTGTGGGGCTGCATCCAGAGCCATCCATCTGGAATTTGGCTTTAGCTGGGCTTGCAGACTGAGGGGTATTAGGGTAGGATTTCTGGCCTTTCTGGGGACCCACTATTTTTACTGACAGATGTAGAGTTAGCAGGGGTGGAGTGTGTGTTGTGGGATGGGGTGGATGAACAGCCAGTGCCATCTTGCCTACCTCCATGTGTCTGCCATGAAACAAAATCTCTCAGTTTCTGGGGCTTCCTGAGGTCTTTTCTTTTCCTGGCCATGGTCACTGATGCTGTGGTGTATAGATCGCTCTATTTTGGGGTGAAAACCCCCTCTGGAAAGTCACTATTAGCCGCTATTTATCTGTGAGGAGAGGAGCTCAGCTCTCACACATCCATCTCGCTCAGCAGCCGGCTACGCCCCCAGGATTTATCTTTTTAAGTCTGTGTGGCGTGATATATGCTCTATGTACCAATTTAAATTGGATCATGTGGTCTCTCAAGGAAACCAGAGATCTCTTAGGGAAATTCCACACACCTCTCCAATCTTCCATATCTAGATCTGGTATATCTTGCATCCACCTAGCTCTAAGTCCCTCTAATGGCAAAATGGAGATTGAGATAAGATAGGAATACAGTCTTGAAGTGGGCATATCCAGACACTCAGACCTAAGTACTAATTCTAAAGTGGATTTTATAATCAAACTATCCGGTGGGAACTGGGCATGAGAAGTATGAAAAAGCTGGAAATATCTAAATAAATGGGAACTAGGTATATTAAAAATCGAGGTAAGTGTAGAGAAAGTAGATAGCTTCCGATCAGTGATCACTTGTAAAAGTAAATTAATATTATATTTAGTCCATGCAATAGTCCCTGGTAGTTTAAAAAAATGAGGAAGAGTAGGATTAAACCATAGCGGGGGCACTTGGAGAGATTGTGCCCTTGGGATAATACTCACAGCTAAGACCAGCCTCCCAAGCTCAAAGAGTATTGAGCATTGAAGCAGTCAACTGGTAGGGTGTCCTGCAGCCCCTAAATAAAAGTAGCTTAAGAGCTTCTATAGAGCCTACCACTGCTGCCTCCAGACGAGTAGAGGAATTATATAAGCCTGGGCTCAGCCACCGTGTGGCCGTGACCAACTGAGTAGCTAAAAAGTGCTTATATAAATCCAGAAAGGCTAAACCTCCCTGTTCGCAAGGGCGCATCAGGGTGGTTAATTTATACCTAGGGTTCCCCGATCCCCATAAAAAAGATGAAAAAATGTATTTAATTTGGTGAAAAAGAATACAGGGAGCCATTGAGGAGAGTGTCTAAACAGATATATAAATTTTGATATAATTTTAATTTTTAAAAGATTAACCACTTCAGCCCCAGACCATTTTGCTGGTCAAAGACCAGACCACTTTTTGCGATTCGGCACTGCGTCGCTTTAACTGACAATGACGCAGTCATGCGACGTGGCTCCCAAACAAAATTGACGTCCTTTTTTTCTAACAAATAGAGCTTTCTTTTGGTGGTATTTGATCACCCCTGCGGTTTTTATTTTTTGCGCTATAAACAAAAATAGAGCGACAATTTTGAAAAAAAAATATTTTTTACTTTTTGTTATAATAAATATCCCCCAAAAATATATAAAAAAACATTTTTTTCCCTCAGTTTAGGCCGATACGTATTCTTATACAAATTTTTGGTAAAAAAAAATCACAATAAGGGATTATTGATTGGTTTGCGCAAAAGTTATAGCGTTTACAAAATAGGGGATAGTTTTATGGCATCTTTATTAAAAACTTTTTTTTTACTAGTAATGGCAGCGATCAGCGATTTTTATTGTGACTGTGACATTATGGTGGACACATCGGACATTTTTGACAAATTTTTGGGACCATTGTCATTTATACAGCAATCACTGCTATATAAATGCAGTGCTTCCTGTGTAAATGACACTGGCAGTTAAAGGGTTAACCAGTGGGTGGCAGTGTAGGGGTTAAGTGTTCCTAGTGGTGTGTTACTAACTGTTGGGGGCTGGGCTTTCATTTAGTGAACACTGATCTCTGCTCCAATCACATGGAGCAGATATCAGCGTCACTAGTTGCTAGACAGAACGGTGAGATGCTGTTTACAACGGCATCTCTCCGTTCAGCCTCCCCGTGAGACGATCGCGGGTATGCCCGCGGCAATCGAGTCCGCGGGACCCGCGACCGGACTCACGGGGGTCCCGACCAGCACGTGAGCGCGCCGGCGGTGGTGCGCTCGCGATGGCAGGGCGGCATTAGAGATTGGACGTACCTGTACGCCAATATGCCTGCCCGTGCCATTCTGCCGACGTACATCGGCGTGCGCTGGTTCGGGAATCGGTTAATACAGCCCAGTAAAGACAATGGTAGAGACTTCCACGTTTTAAATTTTTGCCCCATATCTCCTAGGATCGATGTCAAATGCAGGTAAATAAATTCGGAAGCTTGGTGGGAAATTACAACTCCTAAATACTTGAAATTCTCTACCCACTGCAGTGGGATATCATTCAAAGCCGTACTTCAGGCCTCCGTATCTAGTGGGAAAAACAAGGACTTGGTCCAATTTACCTTCAACCCTGTAACCATAGAAAAAGAGTCCAATATCTTTAAGGCGCCTTGAAGAGAGGGTCCAGCGTCATTCAAAAATAATGCCCTAACTGAGGCAATAGAGAACAATGACTCTGAATAGAGTATCCTCCTGAGTGACAAGTACATGGTTTTCCCATCCACTGAATAAAACTGAGATCAATCTACAAGAAAGGTCTGGGTCTTCAAGGGGTGTGTCCTATACTGGGCTTATAGCAGCCGATTCCCACATAATCAATTCAGCACATATGGCTTTTTGTTGTCCCCAGCTTCCTCTTATACAGGCAATATGGTGGCTGGGTTTAATTGTACACTTTTTTATTCCTTGATTTGTATATAATAATAATGCAAATTCATATTTTGTGAAGCTTGTGTTAGACAAATGTTTTGCTTGAATGTAAAGCTAATAAAGTTAAATCATGGTCCAAATCAACGTTTCCGCACAAGAAAATGGTGTTAAGGTTTTTCCTAGGTGGTATATGACCCCTCTCAGGCTTCATAAAATTCTCCCACCATATCCCCTAATTACTGGAATGTGCTGACCGAGAAGGATCTCTGCTACACATCTGGTGGTCCTGCTCTTTAATCAAAACCTTTTGGAAAGATGCTCATCGTCTCACCTCCCAAATTACCAAATACCCGATTGATTTTTCCCCAGCTCAAAAGCTTCTACACCACTCCTCCATTCCCAAAAGAGAATATCATCAATCCCTAGCTTTACACCTCTTGAATGCCGCAATAATGTGCATTCCAGCCCAATGGACACGACCAACCCCCCCAACCATGGCAGACTGGTTCAAACGTATAATCAGAATTGCAGAGATGGAAGAACTGGTTCACCAGGCCAACGATACACCTGACAAATTTAAAAAAATATGGTCTTGCTGGCATCACTTCCAAACAACAGATGAATACACCCAATTACTGTCTCATTAACCACTTAAGCCCCAGATCATTTGGCTGCCCAAAGACCAGAGCACTTTTTGCGATTCGGCACTGCGTCACTTTAACTGACAATTGCCCGGTCATGCGATTTGGCTCTCAGACAAAATGTACGTGCTTTTTTCCCCACAAATAGGGCTTTCTTTTGGGGATATTTGATCACCTCTGCTGTTTTTATTTTTTGTGGCTATAAACAAACAACAATTTTGAAGAAAACACATTATTTTCAACTTTTTGCTATAATAAATATCCACAAAAAATATAATTTTTTTCCCCTCAGTTTAGGCCTATATGCATTCTTCTACATATTTTTGATAAAAAAATCACAATAAGCGTTTATTGATTGGTTTGCGCAAAAGTTATACCGACTACAAAATAGGGGATAGTTTTTATGGCATTTTTATTAATATTTTTTTTACTAGTAATGGCAGAGATTTTTATCGAGACTGCAACATTATGGTGGACAGATCAGACACTTTGGTGCAATTTTGGGACCATTCACATTTATACAGCGATCAGTGCAATTAAAATGCATTGATTACTGTATAAGTGTAACTGTGTCCTAAGGAGAGATTCTAACTGGGGGGTGAGGGCTATGTGTGTCATTACACTGATCACTGCTCCCAATTACAGGGAGCTGTGATCAGTGTCAGTGTAATTGGGCAGAACGGGGAAATGCTGATGTAAACAAGCATTTCCCCGTTCTGCCTAGCCCACAAACCACTTCTTAAAGGTCCGGTCGGCAAGAGGTTAAAGATTGACAATACATCTTACTGGGTCAGAGAAGGAGGATGGCCCTACTCCCCTTACAACTCCCCGCACCTCTACCTACATTACCCCCTCCTCTCCACCCCCTTTTTTTTCTCTTTTTTTTCTGTCTTTCTGTCTCTCCCCTTGTCTTATTCTCCATATCACCAACACACTTAGCATCTCTCCTTAGCGTTGGTTATCTTGCACAACCCACCCCCTCTACATACAATACCCCTTCCAATAGCCCCCCCCCCCCCATCATCCTACTCTATCCCTATGGAGCACTTTCCTAGGCTCCCCCCTCCTTCCATTCATATAACTCAAGCCCTACCATATTTTCATTAAAATAGGTGACCACAAACTAAGCTTCCCGTGGTGTTTTCTAGTGGTTCGGTGACCACAACCCTACGATTAACTAACACTTCAGAAACCAACAGGCTACTAACAGGAAGACGCCATTAGGTAAACAGTACATGACAACAGATGATATACCTCTTATGCCGCGTACACACGATCAGACTATCCAGCGGACTTAGTCCGGCTGACAAGAGTCCAGGGGAAAATTTGATTGTGTGTGGGCTCCAACTGACTTTTTCTTCCCAAAAGTCTGGCGGACTTTGAAAGAAGTCTTGACTCAAAATTGTCCGCCGGACTCGGCTTTCTAGTGGACAATCCATTCACCTGTGTGCTAGTCCGGCGGACCAAAAATAACGCAGGATCAGAAGCAAGTACAGGACGGAAGCACTCGGTCTGGTAAAACTAGCGTTCGTATTGAAGCTAGCACATTCCTCACGCTGCTAATTCTGTGATCATTAATACAGCACATTCTTTTCTTCTTTATAATTAGGGATGAGCTTCGTGTTCGAATGGAACATACATTAGACTCGAACATCGGCTGTTCGTCCGTTCGGCGAAGTCCGAACATTTTGGTCCGTTCGCGCCAAATTCGTGTGGCGCTCACGGCCCACAATGCACTGCGATGGCGCAGTGCATTGCTGGCGCATGCTTGGCCAATCGCAGCGCCAGCAGCTCAGGCTGTGTAGTGCACGCCCCACACTATATAAGGCCGCCAGCGCGGCGGCCTTGTGTAGTGTGTTGGCATCTGAAGCAGTGGGTGTTCTGTGTACCTTCAACACAGTACACACCGATTGTTTTCGGCCGATTTTCGATCTTGCTGTTGTGTAGTGGTTGTTGTCTGCGTGCCCTGACCGCAGTATACACCGCTATATTCACCTCACCTATATAGCTAGTGATCTATCTTTTATAATAGAGCTTGCAGTCAGTAGTGTTAGGAGCTTGTGCGTGCTGTCTGCGTGCTCTGTACCCAGTACATACCGCTATATCCACCTACATAGCTGTTCTCTATTTGAGCCCACTTGCCATCTGCAGGAGTTATTGGAAGTTGTGTGTGCCTCCAGCACAGCACAGTATACATCTGTATATACCCCTTTATCTCTGGTGTTCTATAATAAAGGCATCTGCAGGAGTTAGTGGGTGTTCTGTGTACCTTCAACACAGTACACACCGATCGTTTTCGGACGATTTTCGATCTTGCTGTTGTGTAGTGGTTGTTGTCTGCGTGCCCTGACCGCAGTATACACCGCTATATTCACCTCACCTATATAGCTAGTGATCTATCTTTTATAATAGAGCTTGCAGTCAGTAGTGTTAGGAGCTTGTGTGTGCTGTCTGCGTGCTCTGTACCCAGTACATACCGCTATATCCACCTACATAGCTCTTCTCTATTTGAGACCACTTGCCATCTGCAGGAGTTATTGGAAGTTGTGTGTGCCTCCAGCACAGCACAGTATACATCTGTATATACCCCTTTATCTCTGGTGTTCTATAATAAAGGCATCTGCAGGAGTTAGTGGGTGTTGTGTGCCTCTAGCACCATATACACTACCCAACTGCTTTTTTACCCAACTCCCTTCAGGCCATTACCATGTCTGGAAGGCCAGCAAGGAGAGGCAGACAGGCGCGAGCCGATAAAAGAGGGAAAGCAGGCTCTGTGTCTAGAGACAACAGTGCTGGTCGTGGACGCGGTGCATTGTCATCAGCACGTGGCCATGGGACACGCTTGTCCTTCTTTTCGGCAGCTGGACATGTTGAGCCGCAACATGCCAACGACTTGGTAGAGTGGATGACCAAGCCCTCTTCATCCTCCTCATCCTCTCTCACCCAGTCTCAGGGTACTAGCAAAGCAGCTGCCAGCGCATCGTCTTCCCTCCTCTCAATGTCATCATCAGTGACTCCTTCCCTAGACCCACCACGTCCTCCTGAGGAGTCTCCTGAACTCTTTGAGCACAGTGTTGGGTACATGCTCCAGGAGGATGGGCAGTGTTTTGTGGGCTCTGATGATGACACTCAGCTAGAGGAAGGCAGTAGCGTGAGCGCAGAGAGAGGGGATGCTCAAGAAGGACAGCAATCTGGCAGTCATGTTCCACTTGCTGCAGCATACTGCCAGGTTTGCTACAGCGATGAAGAGGGAGGGGATGATGAGGGCACTGACTCCACGTGGGTGCCTGGAAGGAGAGAGGAGGAGGAGGAGGAGGAGGAGGAGGCACATGTCCAACGAGGCAGGATGCCCTCAGGGGGCCAGCTTAGGGGCAGCACACCGACTGAATCACACCGCCTCTGCGCGTTATTCTAAAAGTTCTTTGGTGTGGGCCTTTTTTGAGATGAGTGCATCAGATCGCACCACTGCTATTTGCAACATATGTCTCAAGCGTATCTCGCGTGGCCAAAACATCAGCCGCTTAGGCACCACATGCTTGGCCAGACATATGTTGACCTACCATGCAGCTCATTGGCAAGCGTACCTCAAAGACCCACACCAAAGAACAAAGCGGACCTCTCCTTGCTCCTCATCAGCTGGCATCTCCAACCCCACTAGACCTTCAGTCCTCTCTGAAACCTGCTCTGAGAGGAATGAAGGTGTAGAATTAGGTGTGTCACAGCCAAGTGCTTCCGGGAACTCTGCTAGCGGTACACCCACGTCCAATTATAGCAGGCAAATGTCCCTGCCCCAGCTGCTGGACCGGCGAAAGAAGTTCACTCCCAGCCATCCACATGCCCAGCGGTTGAATGCTAGCTTGGCTAAATTGCTAGCACTTCAACTGCTGCCTTTTCAGTTGGTAGACTCGGCCCCCTTCCGTGAGTTTGTACAATGTGCGGTTCCTCAGTGGCAGGTCCCCAAACGCCACTTTTTCTCACGGAAGGCGATTCCGGCTCTCTACCGGCATGTGGAAGGCAATGTCCTTGCCTCGCTGGACAGGGCGGTCAGCGGTAAGGTGCATATTACCGCTGACTCATGGTCCAGCAGGCATGGACAGGGATGTTACCTGTCTTTCACGGCCCATTGGGTCACTCTTCTGGCAGCTGGGAAGGATGCAGGACAAGGTGCAGTAGTGTTGGAGGTTGTTCCGCCACCACGCCTCCAAAATGCTACTATTGGTTGTGACACACCTCTCTCCTCCACCCCCTCCTCTTCTTCTTCCTCCATGGCCTCTTCCAGTGCTCTGTCCTCAGAACCAGCGGTGCTTCGTAGGTGTTCCAGGGGCTACGCAAGTACGCAGGCAAAACTATGCCATGCCGTGCTTGCGCTGGTTTGTTTGGGGGACAGGAGCCACACTGGGGCAGATGTTTTGTCAGCTCTGCAGGGGCAGGCCGAGAGGTGGTTGACGCCACGCCAGCTTAAGCCAGGAATGGTGGTCTGTGACAATGGCACCAACCTCCTCTCCGCCCTCCGACAGGGACAACTGACCCATGTGCCCTGTGTAGCTCACGTCCTTAACCTGGTGGTGCAGCGGTTCTTGGGCAGGTTCCCCGGCTTACAGGATGTCCTGAAGCAGGCCAGGAAAGTCTGTGTGCATTTCCGCCGATCATTTAATGCCTGTGCTTGGCTGGCTGAGCTCCAAAAGGAGTTGAACCTGCCCAAGAACCGCCTTATATGTGACATGCCCACCAGATGGAACTCAACGTTGGCCATGCTGCAGCGGCTGCACACGCAGCAGAGGGCCATCAATGAGTACCTGTGCGACTACGGCACCAGGACAGGGTCAGGGAAGCCAGGTTTTTTCTCACCACGCCAGTGGGGCATAATCAGGGATGCATGCACTGTCCTGTCACCGTTTGAGGAGGCCACAAGGATGGTGAGCAGTGACAGTGCATGCATCAGTGACACTGTACCTCTTGTCCACCTCTTGGAGCATACGCTGCGTGGAATAATGGACAGGGCACTTGAGGCAGAACAGAGGCAGGAAGAGGAGGACTTCCTTGCCTCTCAAGGCCCCCTTTATCCAGACAGTGTTCCTGCTGTGCCACCCATCACACAGGAAGAGGATGAGGAGGAGGAAGAGGAGGAGGAGGATGATTGTGTCAGCATGGAGGTGGAGGCTGGCACTCAGCATCAGCAGCAGCAGCAGCAGCAGCAGCAGTCTTGTAGGGATGATTTACAGTCCCAAGAAACACGTGGACTTGTACGTGGCTGGGAGGAGGTAGCTGCGGATCATTTTGTCCTTAGTGACCCAGAGGACTCCGGACCGAATGCCTCAGCTAACCTACGCTGCATGGCCTCCCTGATCCTGTAAAGCCTGCGGAAGGATCCTCGTATTCTTCGGATCAAGGGTAAGGTTGCCGACCTTATCTTGCCATCGCAGAGGGAGCAGAGGATGAGACATCTCCGGGAGGCCTTGCAGAAAGGTCTGTGCAACGCGTTCCCAGAGACTGGGAGGTTACAAACTCCTGGTCCTGGACAACGTGTTGCTGAGGCATCGGTCAGAAGGAGCGGTGGAGAAGGTGGCCGTCTGATGCTTTCAGACAATTTTTTAGTCCGCAGCCCCAAGGTATGATCGGTTCCAGCACCCATCGCCAGCGTCTGATTTACATGGTGCAGGAATACCTAGGGGCAAGGTCAGACTTGGACACCTTTCCCACCGAAAATCCTCTGGCTTACTGGGTCTTGAGGATGGATCACTGGCCAGAGCTTGCACAGTATGCAATTGAGCTACTGGCCTGTCCTGCATCCAGCGTTCTTTCGGAACGCACCTTCAGTGCTGCTGGTGGCTTTTTTACCGATCACAGGGTGCGCCTGTCCACCGAATCAGTTGATCGACTGACCTTCATCAAGATGAATCAGTCTTGGATCACCCACAGCTACCAAGCACCTGAAGCTGATGTAACAGAATAATTTGTTTATAAATATCACACCCCTTCAAGACTGCCTATGCTGATGCTGAGTGACTGTCCTGTTATGTTGATTGTCTATCTTCTTCCTCCTCCGCTGATATGTTGGAGGAACATTTCTGGTTCTGGGTGATGCCATCAGCCCAATTTTTCTGCCCCTGTTTAACAGGGGCGTTTAAGTACAATTTTTGATGCAATGCTTTGCAGCAGGGCTAATTCCTGCAATCAAACAAGAGTATATGGGAGAGGTTGCAGTGTCGTGGCACCAGCACCAGTGCCTAAGGCCCAATTTTTCTGCCCCTGTTTAACAGGGGCGTTTAAGTACAATTTTTGATGCAATGCTTTGCAGCAGGGCTAATTCCTGCAATCAAACAAGAGTATATGGCAGAGGTTGCAGTGTGGTGGCACCAGCACCAGTGCCTAAGGCCCAATTTTTCTGCCCCTGTTTAACAGGGGCGTTTAATTACAATTTTTGATGCAATGCTTTGCAGCAGGGCTAATTCCTGCAATAAAACTAGAGTATATGGAAGAGGTTGCAGTGTGGCGGCACCAGCACCAGTGCCTAAGGCCCAATTTTTCAGCCCCTGTTTAACAGGGGCGTTTAAGTACAATTTTTGATGCAATGCTTTGCAGCAGGGCTATTCCTGCAATAAAACTAGAGTATATGGAAGAGGTTGCAGTGTGGTGGCACCAGCACCAGTGCCTAAGGCCCAATTTTTCTGCCCCTGTTTAACAGGGGCGTTTAATTACAATTTTTGATGCAATGCTTTGCAGCAGGGCTAATTCCTGCAATAAAACTAGAGTATATGGCAGAGGTTGCAGTGTCGTGGCACCAGCACCAGTGCCTAAGGCCAAATTTTTTTGCCCCTGTTTAACAGGGACATGTAATTACAATTCTTGATATAATTTTTCACAGGAGGGCCCCTTCCTGTGCCCACCCAGAGTAACGGTGAGGACTTATAGTGTTGTGGCACCAGCACCACAACCACCAAAGGTCAATTTTTCTACCACTGTTCAACAATGGCATGTAATTACAATTCTTGATATAATCGTTCACAGCAGGGCGCTCCAGCGCCCACCAAGAGTCACTTTGAGGGCTTACAATGTTGTGGCAAAACCAACACCTTGTTCCGCCATTTCTGCAGAGCATATAGGGCAGGCCCCTACTTTCAAACATCCAACTTACAAACATCTCCTAACGGAAGGAGACAACAGCAAGTGAGATGAAAAAAGATGGACGACAAAACTAATTTTACAGGGGTGATAACCCTTCCCTATGTTTTCCAAAAAGCTTAAAAATAGTTTTTTTGACTGGAGCTACACTTTAAAAATGTACCAGTTGAAAATTACAAACAGATTCAACTTAACACAACAAACCTACACAGTCCCTGTCTTGTTTGCACCGCCTGTATACTGCTGTTCTGAGTATATAGGGCCTGGGGGCCACACGCATTTCCTTTTTTTTAAATATGGGTACAGGGTTCCCCTTAATATGTGTACAAGACCCAAATAGGCTGGTAATGGGCAGGGAGGGCTACCCATGCCATTTTTCTCAATGATTTTCAACTATATTGCAGGAACCAGACATAACATTAAAACCGCAAGCAGTTTTAAATGGTGTTATTTCCGTTTAATGTCATTTTGTGCAGGGACTGTTCTAAACACGGGAAACACGTGGCACTTCACAGGCATACTACAGACACCCCCCAGGCACCATATTTAAAGGAATATTTCACTTTTTTTTTCACTTTAATCGTCATTAAAATCAGTGCTCCCGCCAAAACTGCCATTTTTAAAAACATTTTAGGCATTAACCCATGTCCCCTGGGGCAGGAGCCAGGTCCCCAAACCCTTTTTAGGACAGTATCTTGCATATTAGCCGTTAAAATTAGCACTTCTAATTTCGAATAGGGATGAGCCGAACACCCCCCGGTTCGGTTCGCACCAGAACTTGCGAACGACCCCCGCGTTCGGTACAAACGTTAGAACCCCATTGAAGTCTATGGGACTCGAACGTTCGAATTGGAAAGTGCTAATTTTAACGGCTAATATGCAAGATAGTGTCCTAAAAAGGGTTTGGCGACCTGCCTCCTGCCTCAGGGGACATGGGTCACTGCAAAAAAAAGTTTTAAAAACTACCGTTTTGGCGGGAGCACTGATTTTAATGACGATTAAAGTGAAAAAAAAAGTGAAATATTCCTTTAAATATGGTGCCTGGGGGGTGTCTGTAGTATGCCTGTGAAGTGCCACGTGTTTCCCGTGTTTAGAACAGTCCCTGCACAAAATGACATTAAACGGAAATAACACCATTTAAAACTGCTTGCGGTTTTAATGTTATATCTGGTTCCTGCAATATGGTTGAAAATCATTCAGAAAAATGGCATGGGTAGCCCTCCCTGCCCATTACCAGCCCCTTTGGGTTTCGTACGCATATTAAGGGGAACCCCGTACATATATTAAAAAAAAGGAAATGTGTGTGGCCCCCAGGCCCTATATACTCAGAACAGCAGTATACAGGCGGTGCAAACAAGACAGGGACTGTGAAGGTTTGTTGTGTTAAGTTGAATCTGTTTGTAATTTTCAACTGGTACATTTTTAAAGTGTAGCTCCAGTCAAAAAAACTATTTTTAAGCTTTTTGGAAAACATAGGGAAGGGTTATCACCCCTGTATAATTTGTTTTGTCGTCCATCTTTTTTCATCTCACTTGCTGTTGTCTCCTTCCGTTTGCAAGTAGGAGATGTTTGTAAATTGGATGTTTGAAAGTAGGGGCCTGCCCTATATGCTCTGCAGAAATGGCGGAACAAGGTGTTGGTTTTGCAACAACATTGTAAGCCCTCAAAGTGACTCTTGGTGGGCGCTGGAGCGCCCTGCTGTGAACGATTATATCAAGAATTGTAATTACATGCCATTGTTGAACAGTGGTAGAAAAATTGACCTTTGGTGGTTGTGGTGCTGGTGCCACAACACTATAAGTCCTCACCGTTACTCTGGGTGGGCACAGGAAGGGGCCCTCCTGTGAAATATTATATCAAGAATTGTAATTACATGTCCCTGTTAAACAGGGGCAGAAAAATTGGGCCTTAGGCACTGGTGCCATCACACTGCAACCTCTGCCATACACTCTAGTTTTATTGCAGGAATTAGCCCTGCTGCAAAGCATTGCATCAAAAATTGTACTTAAACGCCCCTGTTAAACAGGGGCAGAAAAATTGGGCCTTAGGCACTGGTGCCATCACACTGCAACCTCTGCCATACACTCTAGTTTTATTGCAGGAATTAGCCCTGCTGCAAAGCATTGCATCAAAAATTGTACTTAAACGCCCCTGTTAAACAGGGGCAGAAAAATTGGGCCTTAGGCACTGGTGCCATCACACTGCAACCTCTGCCATATACTCTAGTTTTATTGCAGGAATTAGCCCTGCTGCAAAGCATTGCATCAAAAATTGTACTTAAACGCCCCTGTTAAACAGGGGCAGAAAAATTGGGCCTTAGGCACTGGTGCCATCACACTGCAACCTCTGCCATACACTCTAGTTTTATTGCATGAATTAGCCCTGCTGCAAAGCATTGCATCAAAAATTTTACTTAAACGCTCCTGTTAAACAGGGACAGAAAAATTGGGCCTTAGGCACTGGTGCCATCACACTGCAACCTCTGCCATACACTCTAGTTTTATTGCAGGAATAGCCCTGCTGCAAAGCATTGCATCAAAAATTGTACTTAAACGCCCCTGTTAAACAGGGGCAGAAAAATTGGGCCTTAGGCACTGGTGCCATCACACTGCAACCTCTGCCATATACTCTAGTTTTATTGCAGGAATTAGCCCTGCTGCAAAGCATTGCATCAAAAATTGTACTTAAACGCCCCTGTTAAACAGGGGCAGAAAAATTGGGCCTTAGGCACTGGTGCCATCACACTGCAACCTCTGCCATATACTCTAGTTTTATTGCAGGAATTAGCCCTGCTGCAAAGCATTGCATCAAAAATTGTACTTAAATGCCCCTGTTAAACAGGGGCAGAAAAATTGGGCCTTAGGCACTGGTGCCATCACACTGCAACCTCTGCCATACACTCTAGTTTTATTGCAGGAATTAGCCCTGCTGCAAAGCATTGCATCAAAAATTGTACTTAAACGCCCCTGTTAAACAGGGGCAGAAAAATTGGGCTGCTGGCATCACCCAGAACCAAAAATGTTCTTCCAACATATCAGCGGAGGAGGAAAAGGATAGACAATCAACATAACAGGACAGTCACTCAGCATCAGCATAGGCAGTCTTGAAGGGATGTGGTATTTCAAAAAAAATTATTCGGTTACATCAGCTTCAGGTGCTTGGTAGCTGTGGGTGATCCAAGACTGATTCATCTTGATGAAGGTCAGTCGATCAACTGATTCGGTGGACAGGCGCACCCTGTGATCGGTAACGAAGCCACCAGCAGCACTGAAGGTGCGTTCCGAAAGAACGCTGGATGCAGGACAGGCCAGTAGCTCAATTGCATACTGTGCAAGCTCTGGCCAGTGATCCATCCTCAAGACCCAGTAAGCCAGAGGATTTTCAGTGGGAAAGGTGTCCAAGTCTGACCTTGCCCCTAGGTATTCCTGCACCATGTAAATTAGACGCTGGCGATGGGTGCTGGAACCAATCATACCTTGGGGCTGCGGACTAAAAAATTGTCTGAAAGCATCAGTCAGACGGCCACCTTCTCCACCGCTCCTTCTGACTGATGCCTCAGCAACACGTTGTCCAGGACCAGGAGTTTGTGACCTCCCAGTCTCTGGGAACGCGTTGCACAGAGCTTTCTGCAAGGCCTCCCGGAGATGTCTCATCCTCTGCTCCCTCTGCGATGGCAAGATAAGGTCGGCAACCTTACCCTTGTACCGTGGATCAAGGAGAGTGGCCAGCCAGTAATGGTTCCTCTCCTTGATCCGAAGAATACGAGGATCCTTCCGCAGGCTTTGCAGGATCAGGGAGGCCATGCAGCGTAGGTTAGCTGAGGCATTCGGTCCGGAGTCCTCTGGGTCACTAAGGACAACATGATCCGCAGCTACCTCCTCCCAGCCACGTACAAGTCCACGAGTTTCTTGGGACTGTAAATCATCCCTATAAGACTGCTGCTGCTGCTGCTGCTGCTGATACTGATGCTGAGTGCCAGCCTCCACCTCCATGCTGACACAATCATCCTCCTCCTCCTCTTCCTCCTCCTCACCCTCTTCCTGTGTGATGGGTGGCACAGCAGGAACACTGTCTGGATAAAGGGGGCCTTGAGAGGCAAGGAAGTCCTCCTCTTCCTGCCTCTGTTCTGCCTCAAGTGCCCTGTCCATTATTCCACGCAGCATATGCTCCAAGAGGTGGACAAGAGGTACAGTGTCACTAATGCATGCACTGTCACTGCTCACCATCCTTGTGGCCTCCTCAAACGGTGACAGGACAGTGCATGCATCCCTGATCATGCCCCACTGGCGTGGTGAGAAAAAACCAAGCTCCCCTGACCCTGTCCTGGTGCCGTAGTCGCACAGGTACTCATTGATGGCCCTCTGCTGCATGTGCAGCCGCTGCAGCATGGCCAATGTTGAGTTCCATCTGGTGGGCATGTCACATATAAGGCGGTTCTTGGGCAGGTTCAACTCCTTTTGGAGCTCAGCCAGCCGAGCACAGGCATTAAATGATCGGCGGAAATGCACACAGACTCTCCTGGCCTGTTTCAGGACATCCTGTAAGCCGGGGTACCTGCCCAAGAACCGCTGCACCACCAGGTTAAGGACGTGAGCTACACAGGGCACATGGGTCAGTTGTCCCTTTCGGAGGGCGGAGAGGAGGTTGGTGCCATTGTCGCAAACCACCATTCCTGGCTTAAGCTGGTGTGGCGTCAACCACCTCTCGGCCTGCCCCTGCAGAGCTGACAAAACATCCGCCCCAGTGTGGCTCCTGTCCCCCAAACAAACCAGCGCAAGCACGGCATGGCATCGTTTTGCCTGCGTACTTGCGTAGCCCCTGCAACGCCTACGGAGCACCGCTGGTTCTGAGGACAGAGCACTGGAAGAGGCCATGGAGGAAGAAGAAGAGGAGGGGGTGGAGGAGAGAGGTGTGTCACAACCAATAGTAGCATTTTGGAGGCGTGGTGGCGGAACAACCTCCAACACTACTGCACCTTATCCTGCATCCTTCCCAGCAGCCAGAAGGGTGACCCAATGGGCCGTGAAAGACAGGTAACGTCCCTGTCCATGCCTGCTGGACCATGAGTCAGCGGTAATATGCACCTTACCGCTGACCGCCCTGTCCAGCGAGGCAAGGACATTGCCTTCCACATGCCGGTAGAGAGCCGGAATCGCCTTCCGTGAGAAAAAGTGGCGTTTGGGGACCTGCCACTGAGGAACCGCACATTGTACAAACTCACGGAAGGGGGCCGAGTCTACCAACTGAAAAGGCAGCAGTTGAAGTGCTAGCAATTTAGCCAAGCTAGCATTCAACCGCTGGGCATGTGGATGGCTGGGAGTAAACTTCTTCCGCCGGTCCAGCAGCTGGGGCAGGGACATTTGCCTGCTATAATCGGATGTGGATGTACCACTAGCAGAGTTCCCGGAAGCACTTGGCTGTGACACACCTAATTCTACACCTTCATTCCTCTCAAAGCAGGTTTCAGAGAGGACTGAAGGTCTAGTGGGGTTAGAGATGCCAGCTGATGAGGAGCAAGGAGAGGTCCGCTTTGTTCTTTGGTGTGGGTCTTTCAGGTACGCTTGCCAACGAGCTGCATGGCAGGTCAACATATGTCTGGTCAAGCATGTGGTGCCCAAGCGGCTGATGTTTTGGCCACGTGAGATACGCTTGAGACATATGTTGCAAATAGCAGCGGTGCGATCTGATGCACTCGTCTCAAAAAAGGCCCACACCAAAGAACTTTTAGAATAACGCGCAGAGGAAGCGCTCTGCGCAGGCGGAGCTCTGCGGTGTGATTCCGTCGGTGTGCTGCCCCTAAGCTGGCCCCCGGAGGGCATCCTGCCTCGTTGGACATGTGCCTCGTTGGACATGTGCCTCCTCCTCCTCCTCCTCCTCCTCCTCCTCCCTGGCACCCACGTGGAGTCAGTGCCCTCATCATCCCCTCCCTCTTCATTGCTGTAGCAAACCTGGCAGTATGCTGCAGCTTGTGAATGAATGAATGAATGAATGAATGAATGACTTGTATAGCGCTACCTATACGAACTGAATCGCCTCAGGGCGCTTTTTCTTGCCACCGGTGTTCATCTGCAGCTATTTGTGTGGTCCTTTAACCTGTAGAGTCCCGACACACTTACAACATTGACATACACATACTATGGCCAATTTTTTTTTTTGGACAGGGTCTAATTAACCTACCAGCATGTCTTTGGAGTGTGGGAGGAAACCGGAGTACCCGGAGGAAACCCACGCAGGCACAGGGAGAACATGAAAACTCCAGGCAGATAGTGTCGTGGTCGGGATTTGAACCAGCAACCCTATTGCTGCTAGGTGAAAGTGCTAACCACTACACCACTGTGCTGCCTTGTGGAACATGACTGCCAGATTGCTGTGCTTCTTGAGCATCCTCTCTCTCTGCGCTCATGCTACTGCCTTCCTCTAGCTGAGTGTCATCATCAGAGCCCACCAAACACTGGGCATCCTCCTGGAGCATGTACCCAACACTGTGCTCAAAGAGTTCAGGAGACTCCTCAGGAGGGCGTGGTGGGTCTAGGGAAGGAGTCACTGATGATGACATTGAGAGGAGGGACGACGATGTGTTGGCAGCTGCTTTTCTACTACCCTGAGACTGGGTGAGAGAGGATGAGGAGGATGAAGAGGGCTTGGTCATCCACTCTACCAAGTCGTTGGCATGTTGCGGTTCAACATGTCCAGCTGCAGAAAAGAAGGACAAGCATGTCCCATGGCCACGTGCTGATGACAATGCACCGCGTCCACGACCAGCACTGTTGTCTCTAGACACAGAGCCTGCTTGCCCTCTTTTATCGGCTCGCGCCTGTCTGCCTCTCCTTGCTGGCCTTCCAGACATGGTAATGGCCTGAAGGGAGTTGGGTAAAACAGTGGTTGGGTAGTTTATATTGTGCTGGAGGCACACAACACCCACTAACTCCTGCAGATGCCTTTTTTATAGAACAGCAGAGTTAAAGGGGTATATACAGATGTATACTGTGCTGTGCTGGAGGCACACACAACTTCCAATAACTCCCGCAGATGACAATCGGGCCCAAATAGAGAACAGCTATGTAGGTGGATAATAGCGGTATGTACTGGGTACAGAGCACGCACACAGCACGCACTATCTCCTGAGTGACACTACTGACTGCAAGCTCTATTGTTAAAGATGGACCACTAGCTATATAGGTGAGGTGAATATCACGGTGTATACTGCGGTCAGGGCACGCAGACAATAACCAGAAAACAGCAGAGTTAAAGGGGTATATACAGATGTATACTGTGCTGTGCTGGAAGCACAGCACAACTTCCAATAACTCCAGCAGATGACAATCGGGCTCAAATAGAGAACAGCTATGTAGGTGTATATAGTGGTATGTACTGGGTACAGAGCACGCAGACAGCACGCACTAACACTACTGACTGCAAGCTCTATTATTAAAGCTAGATCACTAGCTATATAGGTGAGGTGAATATAGTGGTGTATACTGCGGTCAGGGCACAGACAGTAACCACTACACAAGAGCAAAATAGTAAATCAGCCAAAAACGATTGGTGTGTAACTGTGTTGAAGGTACACAGAACACCCACTGCTTCAGATGCTAACAAACACTACACGAGGCCGCCTGAAAGGCGGCTTTATATAGTGTGGGGCATGCACTACACAGGCTGAGCTATGATTGGCCACAGGCAGGATGCCTGTGTCCAACCATTGCTCTCCTCGCTGCTGGCGCTGCGATTGGCCAAGCATGCGGGGTCACAGTGCATGATTGGCCAATCGTGAGACAGCAATGCATTGCGCCATCGCAGTGCATTGTGGGCCACACGAATTTTGCCGCGAACGGCCCAAACGTTCGGAATTCGGCGAACGCACGAACGACCGATGTTCGAGTCGAACATGCGTTCGACTCGAACACGAAGCTCATCCCTAATTTCGAACGTTCGAGTCCCATAGACTTCAATGGGGTTCTAACGTTCGCACGAATTTGGGGTCCGTTCGAAAGTTCTGGTGCGAACCAAACCGGGGGGTGTTCGGCTCATCCCTATTTATAATGCTAGAAGAATGAAGTTGCTTTGATGCTTATATTCACACAGTTATCACAAACGTCTTTTTTCATTATTTATCCTCCTCTTATGCCTCATATAATAATAATAATAATAATTATATATATATATATATATATATATATATATATATATATATATATATATATATATATATATATATATATATATATATATATATATATATATATATAAACTGTAGTTTTGGAATAAAAACACATATTACATTATTTATGGAAAATTAAATGTCCATTTATTCTGATTAAAACAAAATAAAGAGGAAGGCAACACAGGAGACACTTTTGGAGTTTGTGAATCCTTTTGTTCCCCAGGGCACACATCAAGTCAGTGGGCAACAGAATTGGGATCGTGCGTAGTCAATAAAATAGGGAGCACAACATGGTCCAGGAATCCCACAGACCAGGAACAGCAGCAGATGACATCTATGTCCCCAGGCTGTGGTACTACAACAGCCTGCGTCTTCTGTCAGACCAAACTGAAGCCAGGCAATCACTTCCGACTCTTCCGTGCAGCCTTCCCTCCACGCTTCCCTGCAGCCTTCCTTGGAGGCTGTGCCTCTGGTGGTGGACTTGTGGTAGGAGGAGGAGGAGTTGGAGTAGCAGTAGGGGCTGCATCATATAGATGGGTGTTTGATGTAGGTTCGCCCCTCAAACCCCGCTGAAGGGCCTCAAAAAAGGCCCTGCTGGCCAAGTATATTCCATAGGTCTCTTCAGCATTGGGGGGTTGGCTCAGGAAATGACTAGCCTCCCGAATTAGAGCAAGTGATTCCTCCTCAGTTTGTGTCATTCTCCTGGGCCTTCTCGTGGTTATGCGGAAGGGAGGGATTTGGCTTTCAGTCAGACTCCCGCTGGGCCCAGACACCTCCTGCCTGCGGCTGGTCCTGGCCTCCTCCTCCATACCACTGGTCCCAGCCTCCTCCTGGGTGAGCTCGTCCTGTGTATAAAAAAACTGACATTTTTTTCTTTTTGCTTCATCAATCACAGACAATTTTCCGTTTCTCACTTACAAATTGATTTTTGAATGAATGAATGAATGAAATACTTATATAGCGCACAATGCGAACTGAATCGCCTCTAGGAAATCTAAAAGGCTATCATTTTGACCCCAGCATTTTTCAAGCTGTTCACCAATATTTTATCCACATTTTTGGCCACTACTGTATAGTGATATGTATACATAATATAATTTTTTATTAAATCAT